>NC_135497.1:282620599-283231849 GCF_052857255.1 Amblyomma americanum
GAGATACCACGACAATTATCATTCGCATTCCACCTAATATTCCTATTTTTTTTTTAATGCAATTAACTGTATAGGTAGAAGTGGCAGTGGACTATACCAGGTGCTTGAGGGAATCCCGGCACTAATTTTTAAAAATAGGCGTTCTGAGGTAAGAGATCACTTCTGAGGCATGATATAATACCGGTGTTGGCGGACATCAGAAAAAAAGTTTAATTTACTACCTAGTGAGCTGATTAACAAATTCCTGATAATTAACTTTTTACTATTAGGCACATGGTCGCAAATGGAGTTTTGTAGAGGGCGTTTTGTAATAGCCACATCAGTTTTGGTATTTAGAAAACCCGATCACAGTCGGCGCGGTGGCTCGTAAAATTCCAGCCATCTCGCACCAAAAGACGCGCGCTTTGCAAAAGCGCGAGATTCTGGCCAGCGCAAAACAACACGATCAGCGCACCCCACTTCGAGGAGCACGTGTCACGTGACCTTCTCTCTCTAATCTTTCACTTTCACCTTCCTCTCTTCGCTCACGGCCCGATTGAGGTGTCCGCTGAGAAATTAGTTACTGCACTTTCCATTTCCTCATAAATTAATTTTTTTTCACCGCAGCGCAGGCGGGACCGACGAGGTTACGTGGCATTTGCGCCACGGAGTGACACATGCTGGGAGCGTTGTTTAGCGTTCGACGAAGATCGACGAGATGGCCCATTTCTTTCTACACACAGCGCCGAGGGAAATCGCATTTTCGAAATTCCACAATCTGATATGGCTGCTGCCTTTAGCCCGCTACAAACCTCCAGCTGCAATCAGGCGCCTAACTATAATAGCTCGTCTTTCCAACACCGGTATTAGAATGCTGCAGAAGTGATCTTGATGCCTAAAAAATGCTATTTTTAACAATTAGTGGCGGCTTTCCTGAAACACCTGGTATATGTTCAAGAACAACATACCACGCTCAGCTCAGTAGCCAGTCAAGAGAGTCTGAGTTTCGCTGACTTCATACCTGCGGGTCTGGCCTTTCACTAACGAAAGTGGGTGGGGCCCTCATTCGCTTGAGAGCAAAGGTGAGTGTTGCGAACAGGAACAATCACTGGGAAAACTCATCGCACAGGAATCGCCGCATTCACCCTGCATGGTGCACGTGATGCGTCGCGAGAACGGGAGCATGTTTTGAATGGATCGAGTTCGTATAGCAGAAGAAAGGGCTGCCTTGGTTACGCGCAGCACACGAACGTGGCGCAGATATAAGCACCAGTGCAATTCGCATGTGCGTGTGTGCCCAAATGAGTTATCTTCCCTCAACCAATAAGTGTCCACGTTCACAAGTTCAGAAGTTGAACGAAGTGCTTACGCTGCCCTGAGCATGGGCAGTGAACGAGAGCCCTGGTTTGTCTGTCGTTTTTTAATGTTTTTTATTTTTTATTCATAATACGCATCAGCGGCATACATACACGTGGAAAAACCTGCCTCTGCACTGCACGCTGAATTCAGGCTTCACGTGCTTTCGGGAATGGACGTACGTGCTGTATATTACGCAGCAGTAACGGTGACGGCCGGTACGGTCACTCCGGGAACCAGTCCGGCTTGGACTCTCACTAGGAGCTCTGTTATTTCAATTTGCTTTCGCCTTTCTGTGAACGCATGTACAACGAGGAACGATGTGTTGCTTCAAATTTTTGTCGAAAAGGGGGAAAAAAGCGCCTTTCAACACGCGTCATTGTCATGCGCCCTTGGGCCAAAATGCGTTTTTATAACCCTGGCCGCACGCGCCATGATGGTCCAAATTATGACACATGCGGCGCACCCTTCTTTATTGTCGAAATAGTTGCATCATTTTTTGGTTTGTTTGTTTTTTTCACTCTGAACTGCGTCTGTACTCTGCGAATAAAATGAAATGTTATGTTAATCACTTGCTGCGAGTCGTTCCTGTCTTGTTTGTAAAGCGCTAATTGCTGATTTAGCTCATATATTTCGTCACTTGTAGCCCGACACGGTTGGCGCCTCAAGGCACATTAAATCCTTGTTGGCACGAAAACTCGGCTAGTTTAATTCATAATTCCAGAAGAACATACACATGACTGCGTTTAAGGCTGATATATTTCTAGGTCTCTGTCTGCAACTCAGTGGCCCCCAAAAAACGTAGGGAATCCGTTGTGAGCGTCGGGCGCACACACGGCCTCCCGTCTTCCTTCGTCTAGCTTTCTGAGGTCGTCTGTGTCTGTTGTTTGTAGCACACGCCGTATTCCGCACCAGCGCATTCGCACGCATATCGAGGTCTATATATAATTCTGCTCATAGGCGCAATGTCGCTGGCACAAGTCGGCGGAATGAGTTCTTGAAACAGTGATTGTGAGCAATGTGCAGTCCTCATGTATTCAGTCCGTCACAGTTATGCCAGGTTCGAAAACCTTATTTTAGAAGCCAGAGCACAGGTACTGACCGCAAACGTCATTTGCTTAATTGTACACATGCTGACGAAACCATACTTGAAAGTTGCTGCGTGCTTAGAACTGCTCTTGCGATTGTCAATGAACGTTGTCCAAGTGTACAATGGCAGACATTTCTAGGTCAGACACTCAAGTTCATCACATGGGGATGGTAATGTTATGTGCCGAAGTAGTAAGAAAGAAAGGAACAAAGTTTTACTTCTTAAAGATTGTGTTGTTGCAGCCTATTTCTAGATGACCGAGGAATATGCTTATTCAAAAAATAAGCATGTTATGCCAAGCAGGAAAACCAGCGCGAACAGTGAAATATTTCTCCGAAAAAAAAAAAAGTTCCCCGATAAAACTCGAAATGTGGAAATTCTTCTTGATTAACGCACTTATATAAACAAAACGAGACGACGAAGAGCCCTATCTGTACTTTCGCTTCGGAGGGATTTTCCAAAATGCATACACGGTGGCAGCGCACTTTATTTACTTGGCTATGCATGCGCGACTTACATTGCAGCTGCACAGAACAATGTGGCGAGCGATTCAGAGCGACTGAGCAAAAAAAAAAAAACCGCCACTCTCAGCAAAAGAAAAAGCCCTATTTGTCAAGAAGTGCGTTAAAAGAAAGTAAAAGTTCAAATGCGCGCAGCTTTACACGTTGTCAGCCTTGGTGGGCCCGGCAGCGTCTTTTTTCCCGCTGTGCATGCCAAAAGAGCTCAGCGACTGGCGTATGAGGCCCGCAGGGCGCTCCTCGTCAAAAGTAGCCGCCGGCGGTGGCGGAGGTCCATCAGCGGTCAAGGCGCGTGGAACCTACAGATAGAAAGCGAAACACTCATAGCTTGCACGTCCGTTGTATAAAAACACGCGCATCTTGGCCTCTGCTTGCGGACCGCAGCGCTGCGCGACGAGCTACAGTTTAGCTTCCGGTAGCGTGGAACCCATTTCCCCGTAAAGTGCTTAGCAGCAGCCCCGCGGCCGGCGTAACTCTATCCAGGGAGGGTTCATGCGCTGCCAGTCGCCTTATTATCTGTCGCACTCGTAACTGCATCAGTTAAGGGTGCCGCATCAGTTATGCCGACTTATTCCGGAAGACGTTGAGAATGCTCGCAGGAGCATACATTACGAGAATGTTGCTGGGGCTCGTGTGGCCTTAGTATTAAGTGAGGAACTCTTGCAGATGCACCCGGTCGGTTCCTACGTTAAAATACCATTGGAAAAACAGGAGGGACCGGCCGAAGATGAATCTCACTACCTAGAAGCACGTGACGAGTAACCAAGCAATATTTGACATGAACATGTGAGCAAATTAGGCAAATTAACTTTCCTGCGCTTGATTTCAGCGAATGCTAGAGAAATCGGGAGAATAACTTGAAACATTGAATCAGTTAAAAAGCAAAAACTCCCCATTATTAGACACAGAAGCGACGATTTCAGCGTGTTAAGTAGAACAAAACTCGCAGAGCACACCTTACGAAGCTCGAGCGCTTATTTACAGGACCTCTACATCCCCTGACAAACAGATATTATCAGCATTAGACACGGAACACAAGACCGATATCCAAGAACTCGTGGCAGCTAGTCGGAAAATATAATGAAGCTTGTAAATATTACATTTCAAGCTATTTTACCCGATATACCTGTATAGCAGGCAATTACTCGCGATTTAGCGAAATCCAACCTATGGTGGCCTCGCACGGAGTCATAGATCAGCACTACAATGCATCCAAATTATGGTTTGGTTTAACGTCCCAAAGCGACTCAAGCTATAACGGGCGCCGTAGTGAAGGGCTCCGGAAATTTCGAGCACCTGGGGTTCTTTAACGTGCACTGACGCCTCACAGTACACGGGCCTCTAGAATTTCGCCTCCATCGAAAATCGACCGTCGTGCCTGGGATCGAACCCGCGTCTTTCGGACCAGCAGCCGAGCGCCATATCCCCTGAGCCACTGTGGCGGCGTGATCGAAATTATGGCTGTGTGACGCAAAGTGTGACGCTTAGACACTATTAGACCGTTTGGGAAGGCTCCGGAACTTTTTTCATAGCTTGGGATTATGATGAGAGCTCCCGACAGTGCCAACATCATCCCTGCGTACAGCTCCGCGTGGCGCTATGTTCTCACGTTCTCTGCCTGGGTCTAGCGATTACGTCCCCTGCCCGTACATACAGGTTCGTGACGAAAGCTTTCCTAGCACCGAAGCGACGACAAATCTAAGCTTTCTCACCGAAGGCGCGCCCCTACATTAAGGGCTTCACTGTGAATCTATCAGGGATGTGCTGTGCAGGAAAGTGTACAGTCACGCTTCAATTTGTGGCTCCAGGCTTGAAGCGACACTGAGGACAACTCTATCAATTTTTTGTTGTTAGTGCAGGCCAAAGTCCTCTCCCATGTCTCTCCAGTTGACCCTGTTCTTTTCCGGAAAGCTGTGGCTGCGGCCACTTTGGCTACATCACGGCAAAATACATGCGCTTTCGAGAAGCTTGCAGGCAAAGCAACCTCTTCAGTGCAAGTTACTTGTCAAAGTAGTCGAGATTAGTTGGGCCACAGCGCCGAGGGTAACCGCGTTTTCGAAATTTTAAAACTGATATGGATATTACTTACCGTAGGCTACATGGCTCTCGAGAGCTAAGGAGCCCAAGGATAATAGTTAAAAGTTAACTATTCAATATTAGTTAAACATCCCCTCGCTAGTTAGCATGCTCAAAAAGCTAGATAAAAAAAGCTAAACGAATGATTCGCGAATGCGATATCAAATGAAGAGCGTTAGCTTAGTTTTCACCGCATGCTTTCGACAAATTTGGATATCAATGTGTACATCACGAAACGACAATTCGTTTGCTACGACCCGCATCCCTTTGCGACCACTGGTTCGCCCGCCACGGCCTTCCGAAGGTCGCCACCATTACGGTTTAGAGCAACAAAGGTGGTCGGTACGAATCCCTCACACACACCAGGCTTCAACCCGACTAACAACGTTGTGTGCAGAATGGCGTAAATTCGTTCACCACCATTCCAAACCCCCTGTACCAAGCGGGTGGGTCACAATTTTGGCACCAGTGGCGACCCCAAGTGGCACCAGTCTCGGCACCCGTTCGGATGGTACCGGCCCGACGCCTGCGCGCGCGGTCACGTGGTGGGGTGTCACATTTTGCTTACCTGAGATATGCTGGCCTGAGGTTTTACGGCTATGATCACGTGATTTTGCCGCCATCTTTAAATCTGAGAGCGGACGGAGAAACACGCGATACGAGCAAATGCTAGTTGTAAGAACTAACGCTCTTAAAATTGTGGAATGTTCTCAGGTGAAACACCGTGTATACTTCCAAATCTATCACTGAGAATCCTAGGACATGCGCATATCCGCAGGGACCGTCGTAGCCCATGCTTAGCCAAAACGAAGCATGACGCCAGCCAAGAAAGTGTCATTAAGGTTGGAAATTAACACTTACGATTAGGCAATTCCAAACGACTGCGTCGCGTGGCGTTGTCTCGGCACGGCATGTACTACCATGACGGGCTACCACAGCACGTACAGAAGTGTGCGGTTACAGCGAGAGGCATTACTCTGGCTTTCGAATTCTACAGTGTTTCACCCAATTCCTATCCTGAGGGTAGGCCGTGGTGAGGGGGTTTCTATTATGTACGGAAGCTGACGTCGGAGGTTTTGCTGTCCACAAAGTAGTGCCGTTCAATGCGCGAATACTGCATATCGTTTACTCGCCATATTGTTGCATCAGTTTACCAGCAGCTCATTTCATTATGTTCGTTAGATGGTGGGCAGCTGAAGAAGAGCTGCCGTGCCCGCACCACCTATGGCACAACTGGAAACACGAGCCTCCACGCGTTGTAACTAGAGTCAGGAGCTCTTTTTCGTGGCAGGTGGGGGTCCATTTCAGCCAAGCTGAAATTCGCATGTCGTATTGTTCGACATAGTTTCATACCACTTGTTTACTCCTCAACAAAATGCCTTACTCCGGTGATGTTTTTTTAAGCGTATCTCTTTTCATGCCGGTTGCTATGCATACTAAGTTATACCACATATGTCTACTTAGACTCCTACGGGTGCAGCAGCTAGGAAAAAATACGTCCACCACCGCTGCCGTGCTCTCGTGAGTCCTGAAATGCAGCAGGAGGCTTATGGACAGCAGACACCGCTGCTTTCTCAATCACTCAACTGTGCTAGGTGCGGACATAGCTCATGAACGTTTCTCTCTCAAACCGCACTGTCGGCAAAAACTCTGCCTTTGTTTTTTTTTAATTTATGGTGCCTAAAGTGCGATTTCTAGTGACTATTTCTAGTGAGCGTGAAGCCAACTTCAGTGCCTGAAATTCAGTCTACTGATAAGCACAAATTTAGCACAAATATAATCTCACCCAAAATAGCCGTTTCGTTGCGCGTTCCTGAGTCGTGTCGTTTGGTGTTTGAAGCGTTGTATTAAATACATGCCCCTGTCTTTATCAATCCTGAAAACGAGATTCTTCGCGAGCTGAATATTTCCCGAATTCGGGCCAAGTCGCAGAATCCGAATATATTTCGCAAGCACTAAATTTCGCGCAGCAGAGGTGACAGCCCATTGGAGCTCCATTCTCCCAAGTTATTCGCTTATCCAATTTTCAACGAGGGTGATGATTCGCGAAAAACACGAAAATTTAATCACTAATTGTAATAAATTATCCATCATTAGTCAACTTTTCGGTTCTGTGAGCGCTGCTTTCCTTCAAAATGAACAAGCTCTTCTCCCCCCTCCCCCTCCTTTAGAATGATGTGCTGTTGCACCTGTCCGCGAAAGCCATCTTTAACATCGCTCTCCTTCTGTATGCGACTAGCGTCCATCATGGCAGAATTCGGCTCGCGCCTGCTGCGTGGCTGGCCATGCAACGAAACAGGCATAAATTGGCCGCTATGGAAGTCGTCACTTATGGTAGAATCTGCGGTTGGCGCCAGTGAAAGCACTACTGCCACTTGCAGACAAAGAACGACCGCACTGAAACAGGTTTTGCCAATTTTGGCCACGTTGTTTGGCCGCGCTGCACTGAGCAAATGTTTTGGAGTAGGCAAATTTCGTTGTGGTACCCTCTCATACGCTGCATTGTATGTATGATAAGTGCTTACCGGGAGGGGGCTGGACGTCATGGTGATGCCTGTGGCAAACTCATCTAAACCTCCCAGACGGAGTATTCCAGCTTCTTTTTTGGCATCGTCCTTAAGCACATTTTTCAAAGCTCGTTTCCAGCCATGCTCTTTCTTGGCCGAGGCTTTTTTCATGGCCGGAATATCGTGGCCGCGAGGCGACCCGACGTCCCACACTTCTGACTGAGTCAGGGATTCCCCTGCCTGAAGCTCGCACAGGGCCTGCGAAGATTCCCGGCATGAGGGATTCACAATTAATAGACCGTACAACAAAATAAAATCAAGACAGACCCTCCCACATGCGCCAAGGCAGTAATGTAGATGACCGCCTGCAGGTGCTTACAGTTCTCCCACAGACAGCTGGCCACTAACTCCATAATTATAGCCTGGCCTAATTTATATCGTTCCCTTCCTCCGGTTCGAGTTCAAGCTATCGTGTTCTGGTATGTAGGCACATTGTGCACGAAAGAAGCACACAAGAGGTGCTAGAGCAAATGCAGCTCCAGCATCATGTGTCCCCGGAAGCAGGCGTTTGTTATATCGCTGTAACAGAAAACAAAGTACAGAAGCTGGAAACTCGTCGGTAATATTCGATGTTGGCTGCATAACTCTTCTGTCCACGCTCTTTTAGAGAGATTCGGACATGCACCCCTCTAAACTGCTTGCGGTGCGATGACCTCGTCTAGGTCATCCTCGCCTAGGTCATCCGGTACGACCGCCCTCGGGATCCCGTCATTTGATAATTATGACGACTATATGACGGACATTATGGCGGACACTATGTCCGCCATGCCGTACAGTGCAAATGCACAGGCCACATTGTCATATCCTTCACGGCTTTGTAAAGAAAATCTGCACAGATTTTCACAAAAAATCTGCACCCGGTATAATAAGGCTTATGGGCGACTTAATTCCGCAAGTGTTAGAACGTTTGTGAATGTGTTTAGCTTCCACAACTACTCTGAAGCCTAGGTTTTTTTTTTTTTCACGTCTCAAAACGACTCAGGCTATGAGGGGCGCCGTAGTTGAGGGATGCGGACTTCGACCATTTGGGGTTCTTCACGTGCACTGACATCGCACAGTACACGGGTCTCTAGCATTTCGCCTTCATCGAAATGTGATGAGACAGCCGCGGTAGGGATCGAACCCGCGTCTTTCGGGTCAGCATAAATACTGAGCTACCCGGGAGGCTTCTGAAGCCTTGGTTTTCATACTTAACGTTGACTTCAAAACAGTCAAACGGAAGCGAGCATCGGCGTTCGTCGCAGTGAAAAGAAATAGCGGAAGAAGCCACACATTTCAGCGAACTATGTGCCCCCTAAACTAAACGCTAAGATATATGAATAGTACAGGGTATGCGACCCCCGCTGTACATGCGTTACCTGCTTTGGAAAGCTTGATGCCTTGATGCCGTACTAGTTTCCAGACTCGGCCGCACCATAGTTTCGTAATTTGACTTCTTAGTGATGGTTCCGCAGATTACACCGTAAGTTGTTTTTTTCCGGGGGGGGGGGGGGGGGGTCAACCACTGTTGTTGCGGCGGTTGGCAGTACGATTATGTGGAATATTTCATGCCGGTAAGTAATCATTAATAAATCCTTGAACCGGTTTGCTTCTACTTTAAACCACCAAATCACGTGGTCGTGGCACTTGGATTGTTTAGAACTTTCTGTGAGCCAGATGCCAAAAAATTCTTGCTAGTCAACTCGCCTATAGTGTGCCGCTTTGGTACAAAGTGTCACTCGGAGGGTGACGACACGCCAGGCAACTATTTGACGACCTTATGCCCACGAAGAATAGAAAACAACTCGCCGGCTGCGACAGTGTCACAAACACTTGGCGGTCACCGGTTTAATACTGGTCATAACTTTTGGCCGCGTTCCATTTAACCGTGGCTCAGAACTTTGCAGATTACGGACTTTCACGGTCGCGAACAATTATGAACGCCGAAGAATCGGCTGCATGGCATCGCATCGTTTCGCGGACGGATCACGTTCCAATTCAACGCGAAGAAAACAAGAAATACACAGAGGAGGGACTGAAGATAAGCGATAACTTTTAGCTGCGGTTTAGTTCGGTAAACACACATGCCGAAAGACCAGGACTGTCACATGTGGCTTTAAACCACCGCGAAATATGAACGTCAACGAATGCATGTGGCACCCACCGAAAAGAGGTTGACAGGTAAAGGAGGTTGACAGAAAAAAGAGGTTTACAGGAAAACGAGGTTGGCAAGCAAGAGGTTGACAAGCAGAGAGGTTGACAGGCAAAGTGGTTGACAGATAAAAGGTTGACAGGCGAAAGAGGTCGACAGGCAAAGGTGGGGCAAAGAAGGTTACAGGGAATAGAGGTTGACAGGCAAAGGGGTTGACAGACCGAAAAGGTACAGAGGCAAAGGAGGTTCACAGGCAAAAGAGGTTGGCAGGCAGAAGAGGTTGACAGGCAAAATAGGTTGACAGGCAAAAAAGGTTGACAGGCAAAAAAGGTTCACAAACAAAGGAAGTTCACAGGCAAAAGAGGCTGGCAGGCAAAAGAGGTTCACAGGGAAAAGAGGTTGACAGACAAAGAGGTCGACAGGCAAAGGGGTTTACAGACAAAAAAGGTTCACAGGCAAAAGAGGTTCACAGGCAAAGAATGTTGACAGGCAAAAGAGGTTCACAGGCGCAAATGAGGTTGACAGGAAAAATTGGTTTAGATAAAAAAGAGGTTGACAGGCGGAAGAGTTCATAGGCAAAAGAGGTTTATAGACAAAAGAACACGAAAAAGCCACATATAAGAGGCGTGCAGGTCTGCAGTTTCAATTTTGTTTCGTTAAAGAGCCCCCCCCCGCCCCCCCCCCCCCCCCCCACACACACACTACTTTTTACGGGTGTACAACAAAGGGGTCAATCATCATCATCATCAACCTGACAATTGCCACTACAGGACAAAAGCCTATCTAATTTCTCTCTAATTAGCCCAGTCCTGTGCCAGCTGCGGCCATCCTATCTCTGCAGACTTCTTAATATCATTCGCCCACCTAATTTTCTTCCACCCCCTACTATGCTTCCCTTCCATTGGAATTCAGTCTGTTAACCCTTACGGACCACCGGTTACCCTGCCTTCTCATTACATGCCCTGCCCAAGCCCATTTCTTCCTCTTGATTTCGTCTAGAATGTCATTATATAGTGTTTGATCCCTGACAAATTCTGCCCTCTTCCTCTTTTAACGTTGAACATAACATTTTTCTTTCCATAGCTCGCTGCGCGGTCCTCAAGTTGAACCGTGTTCGTTAGCCTCCATGTTTCCGCCCCGTAGGTTAGCACCGGTAAGATACAGTTATACTTTTCTCATGGGCAATATTGGCAAACAGCCATTCATAATCTGAGAGAACCTGACAAATACGCTCCATCCTATTCTTATTCTTCCAGTTATTTCACTCTAGTGACGCTGATAAGCGGTCAATACCTGTCATGAATACACGTATCCCCTTACCACTTCCAGCACCTCGCTACAAATTGTAAACTGCTGTTTCCTTCCTAGACTGTTGAATATTACTCTGGTTTTCTGCATATCAATTTTTAGACGCACAGTACTGCTCTGCCTGTCTAACTCATTGATCATGTTTTGCAGTTCGTCTCCTGAGTGACTTAGCAAGGCAATGTCATCAGCGAATCGCAGATTACTAAGATATCCTCCATTGACTCTTATCCTCAATTGCTCCCAATTCAGGCTTCTAAATACCTCCTGAAACAGGCGGTGAATAGCATTGGCGAGATCACGTCTCCTTGCCTGACAATTTTTCTTATTCGAATTTTGATGCTGACTTTATGCAGGTCTATGGTAGCTCTGCACACGCTATATGTATCTTCCAGTATTTTTGCATAATTTGCGTAAGGCTCTTTTACACCCTGATTCCGCAATGCATGCATGACTGCTGAAGTTTCGACTCAGTGAAATGCTTTTTCATAATCTATGAAGGCTATATACTGGTTGGCTATACTCTACACATTTCTCTATAATCTGATTGGTAGTGCGAATATGGTCTATTGTCGAGTACCCTTTATGAAAGCCTGCCTGCTCATTTGGTTGATTGAAGTATAAGTTTGTCCTGACTCTATTAGCGATTGCCTTAGTAAATACCTTATAGACAACGGGCAGTAAGCTGATCGGTCTGTAATTTTTCAAGTGCTTGATGTTTCCTTTTTTATGGATTAATATTATGTTAGCATTATTCCAAGCTTCTGATACGCTCGAGGTCATAACGCATTACGTATACAGGGTGGCTAGTTTTTCTAGCATAATCTCCCCTCCGTCATTCAGCAGATCTGCTGTTACCTGATCCTCATCAGCTGCTTTCACCCTTTTCATTGCTAGCAA
The DNA here is from genome assembly GCF_052857255.1 of Amblyomma americanum. Classification (NCBI taxonomy): domain Eukaryota; kingdom Metazoa; phylum Arthropoda; class Arachnida; order Ixodida; family Ixodidae; genus Amblyomma; species Amblyomma americanum. The sequence continues at coordinate 282,632,522 of NC_135497.1, forward strand.
AGCTTTCGTTAATTCCTCTTTCGTTACTGGCGGGATGTCAAAGTGCTGTGCGCTACTGAGTCTCCCATTAACATCCTGATTACAATGGCTACTGTATAGATTTGTGCAGAACCCTTCGGATACGTTATCTTATCCATAATGGCAAATGGAATTACCATCTTTCTCTCTTAACGAATAAATCTGGTTTTTACCTATGCCTGGTTGCCTCTTCATCGCGTTTAGGTTACCCCCCGTTCTTTAGAGCATGCTCGATTCCCTCCATATTAAACTTCCTATGTCGGCTGCCTCGCGCTCATTTATTAACTTTGATAGCTCTGCCACTTCTATTTTGTCTGTGAGGATAGACGCCTTCATGCTTAGGTGTTTCTTAATTACATCTTTCGTCTCCTGAGATGGCTTGCCGGTATTGTGTCGAACCAACCTACCGCCTACTTCTGCGCATTCCGAAATAATAGCTGCGAGATTATCGCTCATTGCTTCAATATTAAAGTCGTCGTCCACAGTTAAAGCCGAATACCTGTTCTGCAACGATATCCCGAATTTCTCTACTTTCCCTCTAACCGCTAACTCGTTAATGGGCTTCCGCGTCGCCAGTTTCTTCGGTTCCTTCTTCAATTCTAGGCTAATTCGAGGCCTTACCATATTGTGGTCGTTACCTACAACGCACCTTTTCGGAGGACCTCCACATCATTCACGATAGCACCGTGAGCGCATAGTATGAAGTCTACTTTATTTTCATTCTCACCACGGGGGCTCTTCTACGTCAATTTCCTTTCTCGTTTGCGGAAAATGGTATTCGTGATCTGTAATTTTCTCTCTGCGAACTCTACTAATAACTCTCTCTGGTATTTATAGAGTCTATGCCATAGTCATCCACTACCTGGTCTCCAGCCTCCTTCTTCCCTATCTTGCCATTAAAGTAGCCCATCAGTATACAGTGTGCTCTATGTATGCACTGCTCATTGCCGATTCAACGTCCTCATAAAAGCTTTTTACGATCTTGTCATCATAGCTAGACGCAGGCGCGTAGGGCTGTACCGCCTTCAGTTTGTACCTATTATTAAGCCTAATTACGATAGCTGCCACCCTGTCGTTAATACTATAGAGTTACTCTATGTTGTCAGCTATATCCTGATTGATATAGAATCCCACGCCTATAGTTCTCGTCTGTCCGCTAATCCACAATAGCATAGTACGTGCCCGTCCTTTAGCATTGTATATATCTCACCTGTCCTAATAAGCTCACTAAGCCCATGAAGTCCATTTAATAGCCACTAGCTCCTCAAACAGCACTGCTAGACTAGCCTCACTGGATAAGGTTGTAATGTTAAACATTTCCCGGTGCAGTTCCCAATGGCGACCTGTCCGGATTCAGAGACTATTAGCACCCTCCGCTGTGTCACAGGTCTGACCGCCTCCTTGGTCGGTTGCTCAGCAGCCGCTGGGGCTGGGGGCCGATGGTTAACTGGTTTGTTCATATATGAGGCCGTGGCCAAGTACTCTACCAGGGTGGCCAAATCCTGCTCTGGTGAGGGTGTGCCTTGTAAGTTCTTGTCACCGAGATCAGGCCGTATACCCCAGGTTTTGTTATGCAATTCGATGGACACGCGGAGTTTCTTTTTTTTGTTGTAGTGAAAGCTACACTAAACTAGCGAGTTTCGCCGCGCCTGTCCGAGGCCACCGCTGCGCATGCACCGTAACCATGGCAACCAGCTGCGCCGTTCCACAGGTGTTCCGCCGGTGCGCCGCGCCGCGCATTTCCTCAAAAAACAGTTTTCAATTTCTCAATTTCCTCTTTCTTCCTTTCTTCTTTCCCTGCCTCCTTTATCTATACAATTGCGGCGCGGTTCGGGTGTCTACCAATATGTGACAGTTACTGCGCCATTTCCTTTCCTCAAAAACCAAACAAAACAAGTGAGCCACCGGCATTCATTGGGTTCATTGGCGTTGACGACGTTGTAGAGGCCGTTCATTTTAATGAAAGGAAAGGTGCACAACTGGCTCTCTGGGTCAGTGGACACCTCAATCTCGCTTTCATGTACGTGGCGCTGGTATCCAATGGCAAAATCCTGCTTTGATTGCGTTCCGCACATTGGATAGGCAGCGCGCCCTCCCTGCCACCCTGGCAGGAGGCGGTTAAAGGTTGATCGCGAGAGGATGGTCACCCAATGAACGCTGCGACCGCTGGTGCGCCGACTCTCCTTCCGAGTCTCCGCAAGGAGGACGGCTTCAGCGAGCAGATGAAGCGAAAGTTTGAATCTGACTTAGTCTCGGATCCTCACGTTCAGCGGAGAACCGTGATTGACCTGGTCTGTCAAAGACAAACCTTCAAGTCTACATTCTGCGTGCCCAAGAATAAAACGTCGGTAAACTACTTTACAGACCACGAATCAGTTTTCGTCTCTATCAAACCAATCAATGAATAAACATGTGCTTTACATACATACATACCTATTCGTAACAGTGCCTTTAATTGCTTAACCGACACAGCCAAACGTACACGAGCTCTCTCAGATAACCCAAGCTCAAAGATCACAGCCAAACGTAGACAAGCTCTCTCAGAAAAACCAAGCTAAACCAAGCCAATTGTCCCTTTCGCTACGTTTATCCTGGCCTAGCTGAGCTAAGCCACTGCTGATTTTTTTAAACCCGTTGGATAATTGCGCGGCACCCTGATTCGAACCCAGGTTCTCTTGCTTGCGAGGCGGATGCTCTACCTGTACGCCATCGCTGACACTTGGCTTTCTTCAGTTGCGCTGTTCGATATGTGGTGCCCCTTTATTCTGTGTTACGTTCACATTTCGCTGTAGTTGCTACAACGCACCATATATCAAGCCTTTCGGCACGTGAGCGCGTTTACAGAATTAAATTGTTTGCAGTAAGCGCATGTGTCGCCCGTCTGTTTCTTCGCGCTGCCGTACCGTAATGAACCCGGCATGCCATGATTCACGCTCCCGCTCGAGCAACAGCTGCAAACGAGCATAAAAACTTACCTGCTTTTTGGTCTCTTTTCCTGGTGCTGGCTCCTCGGGCAGAAACAGATTCGGAATCGACATCCGCGAAAGGGATTTAGATCGCAGAGCATACCGCTCGTTGATCTCGTCCCAGGGCAGTGATTCTTTCGTTATCCATTCATCTTTTTCACCCTTTGCAGAGGCGGAAAAAAAAAGATTAGGACTAGCACCAGTGAATTCCAAGCTGCACATTTCAGCGGAAATTACGCTGTCATGTGGTCGCTTTAGCCGTCGGACATATGGCTGCACGCTGGAAGCAGCCTTTTACTGACGTTATAGGCTGCACTAAAAGGGGTGCTACACCGAACAGTGACAATCTGAAATCTGCAGAGTATTCAGTGCTGCCGTGAGCACCATGCTACTCGCGTATTTCAAGGCGAGGAAGTCACTCGCAGCGACTTGTAGTTAAGTGGTAGAAATTACTAGAATACGCATGTTTACTTCGGAACAGTTTGTAATAAATAAAGAGAGCACTGTGACGAATCACTGCGCCACAGATATCCCTGTGCCATTTGCATGGCGCGCAGGGCTTTCATTTTGTAACGAATAATTGCGTGAATAGATACATTCTGGAACGAAAATGACCAGAATTCATCGCCCATAATTTTACAGGGCAAAAGAAAAGGCTCATAAAAAAACGCATTACCTTGACTAGACAGAATGGAAACGAAGTTTGTTTAAAACAGATAGCAAACAGCGGCCAAAAAGCGTCCAACCGAGTTTTACCAATGTTTTCAAAAAATCGCAGTTGCCAAAGGTAACCCTAAATCTCTGCGTAGCTAAGCGATAAGACAACTAATCTACTCTAAGGACTTGGCACATTTTTTAAGTGTTTTTTTTTTGCCCACAAGCATGCGTTGAGTTCTTCCAAATCTCTACATTTTATACTTGCAGAATTTGAAGCACACTGAGGCGTATACCCATAGTTCAGAAACTGCAGCCCATATTGAAATCAGAAATGATCCCGTGCTCAGTGCCAAGGCCACCGAACCACTGCGGCGAGACAACGATGAGGGGGCATGCAAGCACCAAGAGCGCTCATGCCCGATGTGTATGTACGTACCCGCATACGCTCTATGTAGTCCCACAGGCGCTCTTTTTCGTCCACTGTCACCGTCTTGCCGCGGCCAGCGGCCAGTTTGTCGATGCGGTCGAAAGAGAACTCAAGGAGATCTTCCATTTGGATTTCTTCATCTGCGCACAAGCAAGGGGCGCACAGAGCTAGGCTAGCTTTAAAGGTCGCGAGTGTAGCAGCGCTCAAGGTTTCCCTTTCGTCCTAATTCATTCGCCTCACAGTTGAAATAATAAAGGATCAGAGCAACAATTAAGCTTCCTGCTGCCTCCGAAGCATTTCCAAGAGCACGCGTGGACGCACAGCGTGTACGCCACAAACCAGCCTAGAAAATCTTTGCAGACTCACCCCAGAGGATGTTGAGCACCGTTTCGTCGACGCTGAAACACGGCAGGGAGCGGGACGAGTCCGAACAATGAGCTCCAAGCTCGCCGTCGGCCATTTCTTCAGCGGTCAAGAGACAAGCGAGAACCTCGGATGCGTGGAACGGCGGCGAGCCCTTCGGCGCACTAACACAAGAGCAGATGCGCGCATTCGCGCTCCTCGTGCCACGCCACAGCTAGAAGCGTGCGCGGCGGTGCGTGGTACCATTGTTGGTTTAGCTGAGGTGATGATGATGGCTTGTGGCTGTTCCCTTTGTAGCGGGCGGACAAGACATACGTATCCTAGCGCCTTGGATGCGCCCACTTATAATAATAATAATAATTGGTTTTGGGGGGGAAAGGAAATGGCGCAGTATCTGTCTCATATATCGTTGGACACCTGAACCGCGCCGTAAGGGAAGGGATAAGAGAGGGAGTGAAAGAAGAAAGGAAGAAGAGGTGCCGTAGTGGAGGGCTCCGGAATAATTTCGACCACCTGGGGATCTTTAACGTGCACTGACATCGCACATCGCCCACTTGCAATATTTGGTTTCTTTACAACCTCCCTCCTGCAATAATGCCTTCGTGGCGCTGCAGATATCTACGAATAAGTAAATATTGCCGGTTCACAGGGTGACCATGCCCGCAAGTCAAACACTGGACCTTCCCTTGCCGACTTTACACGCCGCATCTCCCGGCATCAGTCCCGGCGAACCACTGCGAACATCGTACCCGCACCCGAGCGACACTGCAACCGACAACTGGGCCTGAAATTAAATGATCGAGTGCATCACATGCCTGGATACGAGCTTACGGGTTGTTGTTGTTGTGCCCTTGGAGAATGGCACATACCCATTCGGGGGATTGGATACACATGTAAGCGTCAAAATTAATTATAGACTGTTGTGGTAGAAAAGAGAAAAAAAAAGGAAGAATGCAACAATGGAGGCATGAAAGGCCGTACTGATCAAAAAACAAACAGATTAATTTCGGAACGATAAGAAAAGGAAGGGCAGGGGGCGGAATCGGTGCGTCTTGCAGGGGATCCTTTAAGAGGCAGTAATGAATTTGTCCACAGCGGAGCGAACTATCCCGTTGCTGAAGCCCAGCTGAGCAGCGCCAAACAAGAGTAAATTTGGGTTCCGCTTACTTTCTCAAGTTGTTTTTGTTGTTGTTGTTGCCTCAAATACGATGGCACATACTCACGGTGGGAGATTGGCCAGGGTTTGGTGCAGATTCAAACAGGAAAAATCTCATCCAGGTTTATCTCAAGCGGTTTAAAAATTGAGGGGACTCTGAGTGAAAAAGAAAATCACGAATTTTGAGAGAGCTTGAGGAAATCGGAATGGAAATCAAGGAAACAAAGCGGTGCGAGTAGAATAACTAAATTTTAACAATTAATCAGAAAGAAAATAATTTTGAGAGGAAAGAAAAGGCATCGAGAAGATAACACAAAAATCTCCCGGTTTCATTGATATACTTGTGAAGAACCTTACACACCTGCCAAATGGCGTGCCCTTTGACGGTTGCACCGAAGGAGAGGAGGACGGGAAGAGTAAACGGCAGCCCTAATTGAGCGAGAGGATTTTCCAAAAACTGAATTCTCTGTCGTGCAAACCGCCGGCAGTAGAGGATGAAATGATCTATCGTTTCAGCGTCCCCGCATGACGCACATAGATTCGACGGCGGGAACCCAGAACGGCATAAATATAGATTAAGGCGAGGAATACTACAGCGAAACAGCGTCATAGAAACCTCACATTGTCTTGATGCGCAGGAACGTATGTTCCATGGGAATTTCAAATGTTCGAAATCCGCTGTACCAAGGATGGGCTCATGGATCAGGTAATGGTGTATTTGGTAACGTTCATAACGGGACGTGGTCAGAAAGGTGAGGTTTGGAACGACATGGGCAACAGGGCCATTGATGGCTGATTTCGCTAGGAAATCGGCCATCGAATTTGAAGTAATGCCACAGTGCCCTGGGATCCACTGAAAGCGCACCTCTAGGGCATGACGTGGCACAAAGTACATTAGGGATTTGAACAGGAGAGTAGTTTGCGAACTGTCTAGTGCAGCCAAGACTGAGAGGCAGTCCGAGAGAATGATAACTTGAGAAATATTGCTGGGAACTTTTTGAAGGTCCAAACCAATAACGAGAAATTCAGCAGCGAAAATTCGTGCATAATCAGGGACCCGAAGAGAATAACTCCTATCTAGTGTGTGGGAATAAACACCTACTGCTGCATTTTCGTCTTGTTGAGAGCCATTTGAGAAAATTGCAGCATGGCTCGGATACTGAAACAGATATTCCTCCAGGAGACCGTTTAGCACGTTGGCAGATAAGTGCTTTGCATATAGCGGCAGCATATGGTCGAAGCAAAGAGCTGGTGCAGCCTGCAAACTGCTGACGCATTGCACAGACCTAAGCGAGAATGCAATTCTAGACAAAAGGTGCTCCGTAAACACAAATTGAGGCAGTTTGTAAAGTGGCCAATGTTTATCTAGAAAAAAAGCTGGGTTAGTAAAAAAAATTGGAGGAGCCACTTCAGGCATTGGCTCAAGTCCCCGTAAGAAGGTGCGCGCTGTGAGAAGCTGGAAGCGAGAGTTCAAGTCCCGTATGTGAGCTTCCAGAAAGAGGACACAATTCGCCACTGATTTTGGTAAACCCAGGCAAAGCCGTAGAGCGCGCTTCTCCAAAAGAACCAGAGGTTGAATTTTGTATCTAGGGCAACCCGAGAACCGAACGCAACCGAACTCCGAAATTGGTCTTAGGTAAGTCTTATAGAGAAATAAGAGAGTGTCTCTGCGCATACCAAATTTCTTATTGCTGATTCGCATAAGGCGTCCGAGAGCTCGCTCACCTTTTAAGACTATACTTCTAATATGAGGTCGCCAGTCTAGATGAATGTCGTAAATTACACCTAGGTACTTTAAGGACTCAACTTGCGGGATTTGGGCGCCACAATACTGTAGACATATATAAAGAGGGGACGCTGGAGGAAAAATGAGAACGGAAGATTTGTTCACGTTGAAAATTAAATGTAACTTGCCCAGCCATACTTCCAGTGCATTGAGGTAGGCCTGCAAAAGTTGGTAAAGTGAGTGAATGCCTCTAGCAGAAGCAAAAAAGGCGATGTCGTCCGCCTACAAATACACTTTGACGTCACCCTGAATTGGTATGCCTCGCACAAGTATATTAAAAAGTAACGGAGACAGTACCAAACCCTGAGGCACACCCCTAGTCTGTGAAAAAGTCTGGGAAGTAAAGGAACCGTCAGAACAAAAGAAACGCTTATCTTTTAGGAATTCCTGAACCCATGCAAGAATGTAAAAAGGTGGTCGAATTTCGTCAAGCTTGTTCAATAATATCGAATGCTCTAGGCTGTCATATGATTTAGCGATATCCAAAGTGACTAAAGCCGCGACCTCTTTCTTCTCCATTGCAATCATAATTCTGCTTTCCAAATCTAAATGTGCGGTCCAAATCGAGCACCCCCGACGAAACCCTATCTGAGAAGCACTGAAGGCTTGTATTGCAAGAACGTGATCTGTAAGAGGGCTGCGCACAATGCGTTCAATAAGTTTAACTAAATTAGACAAGAGGCAAATCGGCCTAATGTTATCAATTATAAAACCTTTTTTTGGATCTTTGAGAAGTAAGATTATTTTCGCAATTTTCCATTCAGGAGGGAACCAAGCTCTCTCCAGGGACACATTAACCATATGCAATACATCCGAGATAAATTCTTCCACAAGAGACTTCAACATACCGACAGAGATCCCATTGCATCCGGGAGCTGCAGGTTTGAGGCAAATAACAATGCAAAATAATTCAGAGGGTGCAACCGCAGTGAAGTCTGCGCGCGGAGGGGGTAGTACGAATGGAACCACCAACCGCGCTTGAAAGCGCAGAGCAAGGCCTTGAGCTATCTGGTCAAGTTGTTTTTTTGCATCCTCGGGTGTTAACACCACTGACTGTGTAACATAAGAGGAGGGCGTTTTATGGTAGCGTTCCATGCATCGGTACAAAACTTTTCGGTTATTAGGGCTTGGTAGATAACTGTTCAAATTCGCATTGTACTCCTTCGCCTTACCAATGGTCCTTTTAAATGAAGCCGCGAAAAATTTGCAATTTATCCAATTCAGCGGGCAGTGGTTATGAGAGAGGGTTTTCCAGGCAGCTTTTCTAAGTTGATATGCTCTCTCACAGCCATCATTCCACCACAGGGAGGGCTGTTTGTTTTTGACAGTAGACTGCACCGTGCAAACGGAACGCTCAGAGGCCCCTAACACGGAATAGCGAACTTGGTTAGCGCGATCCAAGTTATCAGATGATGCAATGGAGGAGAAATATGATTGCACAAGTTTTTTTTAAAGTTTGTGGTTTACGAATTTTTGTGGAGAAGCAGTCGCCCTTAGGGGAGAAGCTGCTATTGTGAAAGGTATCGGAAAGTGGTCACTGGAGGTACCACAATCCACTGTAGACCACGAAGAAACCTGCACCCCGTTCACAGCCAATGTTAAGTCAATGACAGACCGAGATTCGGAACGCAAGAAAGTAACTCCTGGACTGTTACAGCAACGCACGTTCCTTGCCGACATCCATGACCAAAGAAGCTGCCCACATGCATCAGTGCGAAAACCCCAAATTACGTGATGGGAATCGAAATCACCAGCAATCACCACTCTATTGTTAGACCGCAAAAGAACATTTAAATGATATGTGCTGTGGACACCTGAAACATTAGAAACGGTAAGGGGAGCACACTGTTGAATTGCGATATCAACAGCCAACAGTTCGCAGTCAGGTCTTTGAATTTGGTGTGATACATCCGCCCGATGAACCAATTTAGAAGAAATTAATGTTAACAAGCCACCACCCCGGCCGCAATTGCGATCGGCTCGGAATACCCGGAAATTTTTTTTAGAGAATGACCTAATAGAAGTAAGCCAAGTTTCCTGGAGTAAAATCATCTCTGGGTCGAATTGTGAGACAAGGTGCTGTGAATCGTGAAAAGAAGATACAACTGAACGGCAATTCCACTGTAGTACTTTTAGCCCCGCCATTATAATGTAAAAGCAGAGAGGCTCTGACAGCCTCCTTTAACACATCAGATTTATGTGGAATATTGGGGGAACCTTTCTTGCTTTTGTTGCTTGGGAGGGCAGACTTCGAAAGAGAGGAAGCAGCACGACGCTTCTGGGAAGGATTCCCCATCTCGACGTCCGTAGTGCAAACGGTAGAAAGGCTGGCATCCCCGGCACCATGTACAGGTACAGACGAGGACGCAGCAGGAATAGGAGCCAGGGGAGAGACACCAGAGAGGATATGGGAAGGACTAGTTGATAGAACGGGAAGGCCAACATTTGAATGAGCAACCTGACTTGAAATGACCTAGCTGGGACAGAGCTTCACTGAATGTAGTCAGCATACGGTCCACAACACCTGCAAGCGCCTTCTCGACAGCTGACACCACAGACTTTGTCAGCAACGCCTCTGCCTCAAAACCAGATGATCTTGCAATGCCCGCATAAGACTGCTTCTTTCGGTCTAATTGTGCATAAGCATCAACTCTAGAGCACCTTCTCTGCTGAATGATGTCCAGAAAATTCTGCTCTTCTGAACGTTTGGGACAGCCAGCATCATCAGCCGGATGAATGCCGCCACAGAGACTGCAAATGGGACCTTCAGATGTGCAGAGGTCTGCGGAATGATTCTCCCCGCATAGTCGGCAACGCGTCGCAGATTTGCAAGCTTTGTTGCTATGACCAAAGTGCCAACAATTCCTGCATTGCAACGGAAGAGGATGTAGTGGGTCGACTCGGTACACTATGGGCCAAACCTTTAGCTCAGACGGGCATGAAGATCCTGCAAATGTTGCAATCACAGACTCTGTCGGCACACGTGAGCCATTAGCATCTCTGGTGCAGCGGTAAACTGATAACACGCCAACACCGGCGTCCTGAAAGTCGTCAAGTAGTCTCTGAGGAGAAGCCGATGGGTCCACGCCGCGGATGATCCCTTTTGAACATGCAAGTTGCTCTGGAATAAAAGGCTTTACCGGAAATGACGCGAAGGATGCGCAGCGCAGCAACTCTGACACGCACTGCACATCCGAGAATCGGCACAGAATGCCCCTACGGCCGAAAGGGCGCAGTTCAGAGATTTCTATGTGGCGGCTGGTAACAGCCTTCAGCTTGTCCTGGATCATTTCAGAATTTTTTAATTTTAGTGCCCCGTCTCCAAAGGGTACAAGCGCCACTGGGATGTCACTGACGCCATTTCGACTGAAATAATCCAAGGGCAAACTTTGGGCCGGCAGGCTGGCGAACCAGGGAGCCGGACCCCCACCCGGGGAAGCTAAAGACATTGCACTAGGCCTAAGGGGACATTGCCCCTAGCTATCGGTACAGCAATAAAAAACAACTGGTCAAAACCCCAACACGTGGAACGGCCTCACCGAAGAAGGAAGAAGGGAGTCCACGTCGGTCGACATTCGGAGAATTTCCGAAGAGCATTCACGCCCACACACACTGGAACACACACTCGAAGCTCGCGTCTCAAGCCAGTGCGTGCTCGAGTGCGTGCTCCTAGCTGCGCACTACTGTTTTGTCGCTCACAGCTCGCGCCACGCGGAGGTTCCTGCAGCGTCACTGCTAGCGCGGTGATGTGCGATATGAAAGCACTGCAATTCGTCAGGCGTATGGATCAAAAGCAGCGCTTTTGAAGCGGAAAGCTTCACTACGCGGGTCAGAGCAACGCCCTAGGCCAGAGCCACGGAGCAAGACTATATAGGAGGTGAAACTCCCGTCAGCGCGAGCGAGCGCAGGCGACCAGATAAAGTCACAATTGTATGCGCCGACGGGGTCGCATGCAGTGGCGGCGCCATGCGGCGCCTCGTAGAAGTAGCAGCGAAAAAAAAAATGCAGCGCCCGGGCAGGCTAAAGTCACTGGAACGGGAAAAGTACCGCAACCATCCCCGGAGCTGCCATATTTGGTCAAGAGCCGCTGAAGCGACGGCCGTGCGCTGTGCATTTTAAACAGAATAAAGCAGGTTTTGCGTGTTGTGCGTGCTTTCAGAGCATTCAATAAAGCACACCGTTGTTCACTTGCTAATTAGGCGAAAAAAGGCCGTAATTATTAAGTCGGAAGCGTTTCTAGGCTCATGGAACGAAAATCTGTCCATGGCTGTGCGAATGATGTGTCAGTCCTACGTTAGAAGACATGTAAGGAGAGAAATTTGACCTTGGCCGATATTGGCCAAAACCTTTGTCCAACCGAATTTCACTACCGCGGACACAATGGTGACCTCCAAATTTGGCTCGAGCCACTCCCACATTTGGCCCACGCGCCACCGAAATTTGACTTCAACCAATTTGCGCCAATATCGATGTCCAACCTAATTCGGCTACAGCGAACATGATGGCGACCTCCAAATTTGACCTGGGCCACTCCCAAATTTGGCGCTCACCCCCAAAATATGACTTCGGTCGGTTTGGACCAAAATCGATGCCCAACCTAATTCGACTACGGGGAACACGATGGTGACCTCCAAATTTGGCCTGGGCCACTCCCAAAATTGGCCTTCACACCCCAAAACATGACTTCGGCCGGTTTGGACCAAAATCGATGTACAACCTAATTAAGAGAAGCGCTTACCTCACAGAGGAGAGTATTGTTCTTTGGAACAAATTTCTCCCGCCGGATTCTGTGCAGCCATATAGCTCGTCGCTTGTAGTCTTTTTTTTCCGCTGGGAATGGCAAACAGCGTTTTGCCCGTTTCTCGCCGATTTCTGCACCCAAAGGCGCAGCACCCAGGCATTCTCGCAGTCTCTACGCAGGCATGAACTGCAGAAGTGTCACTACGTGACTGGAAATGCTGTGCACGCTTATCTCGGCCCATGAGAGCAAGTGCTACGTAATGCTCCGGACGATCTGTGTGCCGGTGGCCGCGAGAAAAAAGCGAGCGGACCATTTATGGCGGGGAATGACCACGTCACCGCGGAGAACGAATTGGGAGAGAAAACGAACGCGGTACTTTTCCCATTCCAGTGACTTTAGGGCAGGCTAGTGTTCCTGTATATGCTCCCGCAGGGAGCAGAGTTGCGCGAAGGTCCGCCATTTTGTTCCAAGCTGTGCGGGAAAGCAGCTCCTCGAGTGCACAGGCGCTGGAATTGTGACGGAGCTGGCGTTGTAGAGCAGTTCGCTTTTTTTTTTTTTTTGAAAAGCTTACAAACGTCGCTCGATTGCGGGCATCCTTTTTTCCTTTAGTCTCAGTGCTCAGGGATCGATGCTAAGCCAATCATACTTCGTTGAAAAAACGTCGAAAAATTATCCGATTTGCCGAAAATATCATACAGCATGACAGAAAGATCGCGGAATGACAGCGATAGCTCGCAGTACGGACATTAATGGCGCAGAAATTCTTGGAGATGTAAAACCTGCGTGAGTTGTGCGATGGAGAGTAGTGCGTTAATGCATCTCCCTGTAGAACCACATTGAAATACATTATTCTATAGGGTTGCGACCGCCGATGTTGCACGAAGCATGTGAAACCACACTGCATACGATGTAAATGCGGGCAGTCTAAAGCAATGCATTTTGCACGCAAGTTATATGTACGTTCACTGCATTCAGAAATATCTTTGTTTTGGACTGCTCCATGCTTTTACTCAAGGAAAAATAATTATCTGAATATCCAATTTTGCTGTTTCAAGTAGTTTATGCTATTTTTGTTCCCCTCTCCTCCAATGTTAACATCCTTGTCAGTGGAACCTTGACAGTATTCTTAACAAATAAAAAAGTTAAATAGCCTAGGCAAAGCTTGTTCTCATGCAGAGAGACTGGTCTCCCACTTCTGTGTGGTAGACTGGGACTAGAACAAAATTTCACATAGAGTTTGCTTGTCAAACATTCTTTATTTCCCAAAACAAACCATTTCTGCAAAATGCTGGAGGTGGCAGCAGAATAAGCAGACACGCTGGCAGCGGCTACACACGAGAAATGCTCTGTCACGTAAAGCCAGGTTAGGAATAAAACCTTTGTTCACATTTTCATTTGGAACTTGTAGCGTTGCAGGAAAAATGAAGATAATTTGTTGATGGAAAACATGAGCCACCGCATGGAGTTTGAGCGTGCATGCTGAACAATTTATAATTTATATTGAACTGTAATTTTTATCAGACTAGGCACATGGCCAAATGATGGTTGCAATGTCAGAGGGAAGTATGAGACAATGGAGGTTATGTGGCTAAGTGAGCCATGCAAATACGGTAAAGTTGGGCTGTTTATTCTCTAGCAGTCATTGTAACAGGCCAGCACTAAGAGTTGGAATGGATTAAAATATGAAGCAAAAATTTAATTGCACTTTTTGTACACATCATGTGATATCAATCCTGCCATGCCGCAACTACCCTTCGGCCACAGAAACTGAAAATACATAGGGAGAGAAATCAATTATTAATTTACGGGCGAAACCAACTGCACGAGGTAATACGCTGTCACTAGTGTCCTATGCATCATGCCAAACAAAACACATGCAATGAAAATTTTCTGGTCTCCACCCTTTAGAGAAATATAGATGACAGAGAGGCGCATCACACTGGTCCCCATTATCTCTTAAATCTTGCAGCATAGCACCCCCTCCCCCCGTGGTGCACCACACGCGTAATGGCATATCTTCTACAGTGACTGTTCGCATACCGTGAGCCTATACTACTTATCCGTTTCGCTGGCAGCTCTTGAGAGCGGCTTCATATTCTTCACAATTCAAGAAATACAGCAAATAGGAACATCAGCGCGGCACCTTGGTAGTGTAAAATATGAAAGCACGAAAAAAAGGGCCATGAGCAAGGCCTTAAAATTTTTACACTACCTTTCACTGGTTTCCTGCTCTCAAGATACAGGAAAGGAAACATGTTGTTGGGGCAGCCGAGATTTCGTTCTTATTACTGTCCATAATAACGAGACAGAAAGACATAGGCCCCATATGGGCTATGGGCATGTTCACCCATTACAGTGTAAGGACAGCGAGTTTCTATATGAACGAGGCATAAATGTTTCTAAAAAGTTTGGTCCCCAGAAAAATTGTCTAACTCGAGTCGTCCATATTAACGGGGGTCGTATCAACAGGGCATGGCTGTATACAGATCAGGTGGCAGTTAAAAGGCGCAGTACCGCATGAAATGGAAATACGGTTCTTGCAGTTTGGCGCGCTGCACCGCGTCATAGTAGGAGGCTGCCGTCACTGCACACTATCAAAATATATACAACTGGAGCGCACGAAAAAGGCGGGAACACACCGCACCGGACGCGTCCGATCACGATGGCAGCCGAGAGGGTACTGGGGCTGGCGAGGAACCGGCGTTGCGCCTGGAAAGTCGGCTACTCCACTTCAAAATGTAACAAGCGTCGTCAGCAGAATCACGTCACGGCCGCTCGGCGAATGGCGTCAAGAGCGGCGCGAGGAAAACAGTCGCGCAACTCTGCTATACAGCATATACAGGAACACTAGTGGTGACTTCCAATCGCAAAGTTGGAGCACTTCAGGAGCAACGTTTTCTGCTCTTTTCGGAACAACTGTACTACAAACGCAGATCTGAGCCACGGATCGCGTCTTCCAATCGTAGGCAGGGAGCGGTTGCCGAGCCGAGATTGCTCCGTGGAGCAGTCGGGACTGCTCCGCCGAAATCGGCGGATCCGACCGGAAGTTTGCATGACGTTCTTTTTCTAGGCGCCCTGCATTTCCGGCGGCTTGTCGCGTCCGTCGCGCCGGCTCATCTCCGCGCTCCGTAGCAGACGATCAGCTTCGCCCGCCGCTATGGACTCAAAAGTGAATCGCGCGAAATACGCGGGCAAGCGCAAGGAATGACGGGTACTTCCTCCCGCAGTTCGCGAGCGCCCCCTACATGCTCTGGCCAGAGCAAACGTACTCCAATCGCAATTTCAGGTCACACGCCCTGCGCCGGATTCAGGCGCTCTGTCAAAGAGCGTGCAGACCGCTCCGGGCCTGCGATTGGAATTCACCATAGGGCAGGCGGCTTCGGCGCTCTCTCCGGCGGAGCGCGCTAAAAGCAGACGTCAAGCAGACGACACGGGTGTTTGCTTCAGCGGGCACTCCGTGTTGTTGTATTTCTGCGCCCTTAAGTGGAACAGCAACAGTGCTTGTCGGTGTCTGTTCGAGGGCCGTAATACTAACAGCGCTGCTACGCGCAGTGCGGCCTCCTTCGGAATTTGCTAGACTAAGATGGTGTTTTGTTCGAAATTGCAAAAGCGGTTACAAGTGTTGCAGGGAGAAGGTGAGCAAGGTGAGAAGTTGTAGCCGCTTGTTGCCTTCTCGGCTGACGAGTAGTCATAAACGCTGCGCCGTACGACGCCCGCGTTATCCTCCAGCAGATAAAACTTAGCGTGGTCACATACTCGACGAATGTGAAGGCATGTTTGCCTTCGACGAATGCCAGCAGCGCTTATACCCATCCAATCAAGGTAATCGCGCGGGTGTCAAACAATAGCCCTGCGTACAACCAGAAGCTACAGATCATCTTATAGCGGTCATGTAAAAGAGAGCGTTTCATTTTTTACTGTGCTCAAACGGTTGAAGAGTAGCACCAGTTGCTCTTCGAGCTACCAGCGGTAAACAAGCTCACGAGAGTACCCTCAAAGAGGTCAGGCGCGCGCGGCCGAACGCTCGACCGGTTGCCTTGGCAACCGAATCAGGCGGTAGTTTCTTTCCAGGCCGCCAGGCGCCGGCAGCATGATAGTGGCGCCGCGGGCTTGTGACCTTTTCCTCCGTGGTCAGAGCCGAGCTTCGCGCGAGTCGAACTGGTGAGTTATGCGCATGCGCGAAAACGAGTGACGTCACGCGCCGCGCAGGTGGTCGCTCCTCGCCGCTGCCGCAGCCATCGCCGACTCCGTCGCCTGACCTTTCGGCGCAGCCGCGCGCTACTGCACATGTGCGTCATGTGCATGCGCAAGGAGGCTATATAATGCGCTTGCCAGAGAATAGGCATGCGCACTCGACATGGAAGGGAAGGAGAGTGCGGCTGCTGCTAGACTACGCAGAAAAGCTGAGAAACTAAATTCGTCCGATCCATAAGTACTCGCTTGGGAGTACTTCTGGATCGAAGCAAAAGCTAAACGTGCAGGCGAAACGCCTGAACAACGGGAAATACGCCTTGCTAAACGACGTTGGAAGGAACCCGAAAAGCGTGTCTTGGCCGCATCTTCAGCCAGCAGCAGCCAAGCGAGTGAGGAAGAGGAAACAAGAGAGTCAGAAGAGGAAAATTCCAAGACTCACCGTTACAACGACCACGTGGTACGACTTAGTGAAAGCGCGAGTGCGACTAGGGTGTTTGCGACAGGCTTTGTGAACAACTCATTCGGCCATGTTTGTGATGCGTGCGAAAGACAGCGGCACTTGCAAGATTTGACGGCGGCAAGTGACAGTATGCGCGAGTAGTCAAGTATATAGCATCTGTCGAGTTTAGTGGACCCGTGGCTAGGTGTGCGCGTCGTGCAAAGGATCTCTGGTGAAACAGAAAATCCCTCTCTAGAGTGTTAGCAATGGGTATCGTTTTCGCTTGTATATCCAGGCTTACCAGAGCTAAGCCACTGCCTAATTTTTAACGTTTCAGTCGCCGTGTACCTACCGGATCATTCGAGATATGAAGTTCGAAATAGGAAGAAAATCTTTTCATGAACAAACTGTAAGCTTAGGCGGATGACAGTTACATTAAGAATAGCAGTAATTAGGAAGATAGTTAACTAAAATTACTAATCAGCTTGTTAATTACAGCAGCCTGGTGGTTAGGGCCAATAGGGAGTTCGAAGTAATGCACATGACGATGTCATTTCAGTTTTTGAAACCAAGAATAAGTCCACCTCTAATGCACTGAAGCGCACAGAAATCTGGCCTCTTTTGCGCACAAAGCCGAAACTGAGCGTATGAGGCGCGCAGGGTGCAAACGTAGAGTCGCTGATGACGTATTGCAGTGCCTGCGGCATCCAATTCGAGCAGCGTGCGCTATCGTGCCCCTCAAAACACATTGGTATGTTTCGCCGTTTGGCGCAAGAGAAAGGGTATAGCCATCGCCAAATGAGTGGTAATTATTTGTGAGACCGACGGAGGAAAATAAAGCGCATGCCATTGTACAATGGAGCTGGCAGTTTGAATTTGGCGCTGCAGTCACTGCAACAAGTCATCAGCGGCGCTTTTTACTTCTTTGCTGACTGGGCGCGCTAGAAAATGTGCGCAGTAGTCCTGCGTGTAACGTGATTATAGGTGAGTTACGAAGAATCTTTTCGATCATCGACGTAAGAAAGAACTCTGAACCTATACGTATTGGCGTTTTCCCAGGTGTAAAATTTCTCGCAACGCTGCCGTAGTGCTGGGTCAAGGAACGGAATGAACGAATTGGTGCCTCGAATCAGTCTGATACAGTGACAGCCGCCTTGCGCTCAGCTACTTATTCAGTACAATTCTCTGCTAAAAATCTGCAAATAAAAACGCTTCCAGTATATGTGTGGTGTCGTAGGTCAGTGGCTGCCTCGAACCCGGCTCCGTTGGGTAGCGTGTCGAGCCTTTCGGGTTGAGGAAAGATGGAACTTGAAGTTTGGGAAAATGAAAACAAGCGGGTTTAATGGCGCTTTTGGTGAAACTTATTTAAATAATTTAGAAAGAGCAAACAGTCCAAATTCAAGAGTTCATGTGTCGAGCGACTGGATGAGCCTTGTCGCTAGGGCCCAGAGCGTCCGTTCTTTCTCACTCAGCACGCTTCTTAAACCACCTAAGGATCCGCCCCTTCATACGGCGGTGGCCCATGCGACACGTGGCACATTTCTCTAAGATGAGAAAAGTTACACAGCACGTAGCGAGCGGAGGCACTCGGTGCAGAGTCGTCCACCCGTTTGAACTGGCGAGGAGGTATCGCAAGTCCGCTGCTATTTCGCACTGTGGTGCGACAGTATTGCAAGCCGCACACAGGTGATTCGTGCAGCGCCGCGGGCCGCAGCTGCAGCAATCTCTGTCCTGAAGGGGCCGGCTCCTGTCGGACACGGTTAATTACTTGAAGACACCGTTCCCCTATTCCCCTGTCACCTGTCCATCGTCGGTCGCTGCCCCCGGCGTCCTTCTGGCTGGGAACCAGGAAGAGGGAAGCCCATTCCCCCCCCCCCCCCCCCCCCCCCCCGAGCCAAGCGTGGGAAAACCTCCCGCAGGTACTTTCACAGCCAGCTTTTTGGAGGTCAACGGATGGTCAAACGTCGGGTCGCCAGCAGGGTTG
This sequence comes from Amblyomma americanum, assembly GCF_052857255.1. Classification (NCBI taxonomy): domain Eukaryota; kingdom Metazoa; phylum Arthropoda; class Arachnida; order Ixodida; family Ixodidae; genus Amblyomma; species Amblyomma americanum. The sequence goes on from NC_135497.1 coordinate 282,651,253, forward strand.
GGACAGTGGCCATGCCCCTCTCTCTCTCTCTTTGAAACGCCGGGCAAGGCAGCCCCAGAAAGGAGCTGTTGCATTAATATTAGCTTCATCAGAACTCTCCCTCGGTTAGCTTTATTGTTACGAAAGGGAATGAGTCATTTGTTGCAATATTTTAAGAATGAAAGTGCAGCATTGTGTACATTCCCGCTCATGCGCAACTGCGAATGTAGCCAAAGAAAAAATGGCTGGCGGTTTAGCATTGCTAAGCACGAAATATTGTACGAAAGCACGTTTTTTTTTTTGCGGCTGGACACCACCGCCACATACCTCAAAGCGCGGTTGAGATGTCCACTGACCAAGGGAGCCAGGTCTGCGCCTTTCCCTTCCAAAAATCAACATCTAAACCTTCCGTTGGGAAAAAAAAAAAAAGGTGCCCCGCCGCGGTGGCTCAGTGGTTAGGGCGCTCGACTACTGATCCGGAGTTCCCGGGTTCGAACCCGACCGCGGCGGCTGCGTTTTTATGGAGGAAAAACGCTAAGGCGCCCGTGTGCTGTGCGATGTCAGTGCACGTTAAAGATCCCCAGGTGGTCGAAATTATTCCGGAGCCCTCCACTACGGCACCTATTCTTCCTTTCTTCTTTCACTCCCTCCTTCATCCCTTCCCTTACGGCGCGGTTCAGGTGTCCAACGATATATGAGACAGATACTGCGCCATTTCCTTTCCCCAAAACCAATTATTATTATTATTATTTGAGAAAAGGAAAGGCGTATGACTGCCTCAATTTGTAGGCGGACGCCACCGCCCACTCACAGCGACGTTGAGGTGTCCACTGACTCAGTGTGCCAGTTAGACTTGCTACTTAGATGCTTCACGCACACATATGGGCTCCGTGCGCTGGTATGGTGGCGCCAGCAGCAAGCACATCGCCAGCGCCGCCTCGTGGCACTCACCGCGTTAACCGGACGCTCAGTCACGGCCGGTCTTTCGAAGGGAGTGCGCGCGCGCCCTCCTCGAGGCTGGCCGTGGTGGCCCTGCGCCACATAGCAGACGCGCACTGACCGCGATGCCATTTAAGTCAACGCCTTCTTCTCTGCGAATTTCAACGCATTGAAAGCCTCGACGCCACCACTGCTGCATTTCGTTTCAATTGCTTTCAGGTTGGGTGATCACCGATTCGAGCAACCATGATTGTGTTGCAGTCCCGACGGCACTGCAATATCTGGCAGCGCAGTTGAGCTTATTGAGATTAATTAAGTACCTTTACAGTTTGAGAAACAAGGCTCTGACCCTAATATTGAAATCAGCTATGTAATTTACATCGACTGTGACATCGACTATGTGAATGGTCGGCTAGAAATGCGAAAAACGCAAAACTTACTACACATATATATCAGATGGTAGTGCTCTACATCCTGTAGGATCGACACTTTTTTACTTTGTGTATTCCTCTCAGAGAAGCATAGCTCAAAGCATACAAAAAGACGATGGGTTTTTGGTTAAGTATCTTCCACAGGACTTTCATTTCAGGAATTTCATGATGACACCAATTACATGAATTATTTTGGTCGTATTTCTCTTTTGGTAAATACTTAACTATAGAAAGCCGCCGCGGTGGCTCAGTGGTTATGGTGCTCAGCTGCTGACCCAAATGACTCGTTTTCGTTCCTGGTTGCGGCGATCGCCATTTCGGTGAAGGCAAAATTCTAGAGGCCGCGTACTGCGCGATGTCAGTGCACGTAAAGAACTCCAAGTGGTTGCAATTATCTGGAACCTCCTACTATTGCGCCCCTTATAGTCTTCGTTGCATTGGGACGATAAACGTAAATAAAAATCAAACGATTAATTCCCGAAATTAAGGGTTTAGTGATGTTGTGAAATCCAAGAAATATATATAGAGAGAAATTTGAACCACTCTCTATTTTTTTATTCGTCTAGAACAGGATTTAAGATCTCATAAATGCAACAAATAAAGATACAAAATTTTAAACTACTGAAGGAAATAAAACGATGCAAATAAATACACAAAAGCTTAGGTGAAACAATGCGAAAAAACGACATAAGCACTCTCAGAAGTACGACGTCGCTCCCACTGCATACACACACGCACGAAAAAAAAAACTAGAAACAAAATTGACACGCTGAACCACAGTTGAGCATAACAAACGAAGACTTAAACTTCAGATGCTTGCTCCAAGAACTTCACCGGAGACCATTTCCTGTGACTGACTAAGCGCATTCCTTCGCTCTTCATAAAGACATACAGCAGCTCCTACCAATGATGGCACGTTCAAAACACCCCAGTCAATGTAAACCCTTCCCAGTTCACTCCTCATGAATTTAATTCCACAGTGCACTCATTTCCAGCATACCCTCTGTGCATGAGCTAGCATGCACGATGTCCAAGAAAGGCGTTTAAATATATTCGGTACCTTGACTGCAGTGTTTCTATAACTGTTATGACATTGGGTAAACACAGCAGTAGGTAGAGCACCCATAATTATCCAAGTTTGTTTTCGCCTTCGACGAAACACCTCACCACTCGCCTCGCTCACTGCAAACTGAACCAGAGAACTGCGGGTGGCTGCGTCCCGCCTTTCGCCACCGCTGTTAACCAGGTGGCGCCACTCGCGCGCGCCAAACTGCAGCGCACGGAGCCCATACAGACCACACACCGCTGAAACCCTGGGAGTGCGGCTAAAGTTCTTTCGCAGTAAAAACGCTGCACTCCGAAACAGAAAACCAGAAACCGGAATTGTCATGCGTATATGTATGAAATGCTCTTGCGTTCGGCAACAGAACAGTTTCAAATTGTCCAGCACAACATTTAGTGATGGAAGAGCATGCATTAGGTTTTGCACTACAAGTAAACAATATATGATAATTTTCAAATCGCAAAGACAGTGAGCACCACCAAGATTCTCGTGGACAGAAATATTTTGAAAACAATGTGTTTATCACGAAACTATGTTGACAGAACCAATGAATGCGTAGCGACTGATCGACTACAGGTTTTGAAGCATGAAATATTTTGTCCTCCCGTTGTCGACGCGCCGCGGCTGACCTTGGCGCCAGAACGAAGAAAGAACACGCAGGCGAACTTACACGAGCTTTGGAGAAACTTTCCGTCTGCCCCCGGTGCCTACGTGCTGCGTTGCCGCAGGAGCAGCGCATGCGTCAGCAGCGTCTTTCCGGTCCTGTGGTGGCCGAAGAGGATTGGCTCAAAGAAATGAAAGGCGCGGTTACTGCGCGGTTACTTCTCGATGGGCACCTGAACCGCGCCGAAACCAGCGCGCGGCGCAGAGCTTATGCTCTCGTGCGAGGCGTTGCACTCTCCCGCCTGAGCCACTTCGCGGACGGATTTGTGTTTGACAGAGACGAGAGCATTCCCTGTAACGAGCTTCAGTCCTCTAGGGTGTGCTACGCCGGTATTGCGAATCATTTGTTGTTTGTGCTAACTCTCGACCACGAGAGAGAGTGCTTTTTTTTTGTTTCCTGGCGACAGACTCCGTTATTGGAACTAGCCCGCACGCGGACAAGCGGGGCGTGCAAGGAAGGAGAGGAGGGAGGGAGTGGGTAGAGTCCCGATGCAGAGGTATGTCGCGACAATCAACCTCGAAGAGCAATTGTCACAAGACAAAGCTCAGCACAAGACAAATACTCTAAAAGAAATGAATGGTGTCAAGAACAGAACTTCATACAAGAGGCTTTACATATGCCCTGAACAATATGGCTAGCAGACTGCACTTACACCAAGCAAAATTTGCTAATTTGCACATCTGTGCTTGCGCAATCAAGGACGTAACGTAACCCACAAGAAGTGGACTTTGGCAGGGCGTGCAATGCGAAAAACAGACAACTAGTTGTCCGTAAGGGTAAGAGCGCGGATTTCAAGAGGGGGAAAACGTGGCAGTGGACAGCAGACTGTCAATTTTGAGATGAGAGTACGAATTTGCGGAGGCAGGGTATTCGCAGCTGATACAGGAGAGCAATAATTAGAGGTAATGGGCGGGTCCTTGCTACAGAAACCCAATTAACGTACAATATTGTAGCAGGTGCAGCGGGTACCAGGCTACGCGGGGTGATCATATATTGTAGCAGTGGTCTGTACTGAGGAGTGGTGGTGCGAACTAACTGTACAACATGTTTAGGGTCCAAAAGTACGCAGTAATGAAAGTTAATGGGCGCCTTTCAAAATTTGTTAAGTTGGTTGTTAAATCTACATGTCCTCTTTGCCCTAATCATATGGCGTCGCTAGTCGTCAGTAAAACGAGGATTAAGCGCTTAACCTGCATTTTAATGCTCGACGTGTGCACATAATGTCTTTACGGGAACCAGATGACCACATTCCGCTTAAAAAAAATCAAGAACTGCGGCCATAAACATCCCGTTTAAAAAAAGTTGTTGTTCTGCCATTAGTAGGGCATGGAGCACTTAAGTGAACATTTATGAAAGGGTCCACTGCGGATTATCAAAGATGTCCGCAGCAGATTTTTACAGCGGCAGTTATTAATGACCAAACTAGAATGGTGCACAGGCGACGTGAAGCCGGGAGCCAGCCATGCGTCTGCTTCGGAGATCGCGAATCTTCAAGAACAGTTTTTCCTTTATGTGCCTGAATTTCGTCATGCAGTTGTATGAGGCGGCGAAAATAGTCTTAAACGTGACTTTGAGAGAATTATACACACCCATGGCTGCTTCAATGATATTTCAGCACCGGCAAGATCTACTAACAATACGTCTACCTGCATCGACTTATTTATAACAAATGTTGCCTTAGGCAAGATTAAATCAGGAGCTTTTCCGCCCGCTAGATTGATCACGTGCCAATATTTTTAAGTCTAAATTGTAAATGTCACCGATCAGCCCACCATCGACACTCTCATACAAGGAATCACGCAGATCGAGCGGACTAGATGGTTTCCCGCAAAGAAATGGGACGTGTGCATAGGATGAAGGTTTATGCTACGGGATGTCCCAATACCTCATATTAAGCTTTCTTGCAAATGTTTTCCTCTTGCTGACAGACACTTCCCCGTTCTATATAAAAAAAAGCAACCTTCCAATGTACAGAAGCCCTGCGTTACGAAGAAGCTACTCGATGAAATAAAAACAAAAAAATAGGTTTTATGATAAGTTTATCAAGTCATGAGATCCGAATGACTGGAAATAGTTCAACCGTTTCTAAAACCGCCTAACGAATCAACTGCGCAGGGCTAAAACGCACTATCACACTGACTTGTTTAAATCATGTGAAGGTGGAAACCAAAAAACCTGTAAAAGCTGAAGGTTCTACGTAATCAAACGCCCAGTTCCCAGCCGCTTGTGCAGACTGTCAATAACATTTGTCGAGGTAGTGACGCATCACTGCCTAATTTATTTAATGACTTTCTAATATGCTATAATGACATTCCTGTAAAGATGAGAGTCTGCGTGATTATATAAAGAGAAGTATTTCGGAAACCATTTCTCTGCTTCCAAACATTGAATCAGAACTTATACGCTAATTCTCTGAACTGAGCAATACCTAGTAGCCTAGACGCGGATAACCAGCAGATAAAACCAATTAAGCACATCCTGAATATTATTGCTGCTGACATACGTATACAACTTATGCCGCATTGCCGGAGTTTTTTCGAATAAAATGCAACTTGCTACAGTAATTTCGATTTTCAAACGTGGTGATAGGACACTAATAACCGACGACAAGCCTATATAAATTTTTCCAGTATACATTCAAAAGGTCTAGAAAAAGTTATCTTTAACGCCTTTCACTGTTTTTGAAAAAAAAATATCTCCTAACTCACTGTCAGTACGCCTTCCTTATAATATCGTCTACTCAGCATGTCCTGTTATGACAAAAAACATTTATCCGAAAAGGGAAAAAAAATAAAGTCGCTTGACCAATGAGAGGCTCTCATACTCAGCTCCGATCTGGAGACTCAGACAAAGGTCATCCGACTGTCCGAAGACGCCGCCAGGAGCCAAGACCTTCTGGCCGTCGTTTAGGCGAGGGGCTTAAAGCCTCTCAAACTGTTGGAAATAAGTTTTACAATCCAAAAATTCTCGAAAATATTGAAGAACTTACCCTTGCAGTATTAATAGATTTTTCGAAAGTCTTCGTCTATAGTAATCATGAAATTTCTATTGAATAAACTAACATGGAATTCGCGGCGTTGCCTTTAAATTACACCATATATAAGTTCCAGAGCTCAATATACATAAGTTTACAATATTTCTTCCCACATTAAGAACATGAAAGTCGGAGTGCGACAGGGGAGCATACTTGGCCCCTTCTCAGCATTTAAGCTAATGACATTGTTGGCGTTGACCATGTCATTTAGTAAATAATATACGCTGATGACACCACACTACTATTTTCTTCTCATTATGCCTCGAAATTACTAAGTAATGCTAATTCTTTCCTAGATAAATTTCACGTATGATCCATCGTAAATGGTCTCATAAATCAACACAACTAAAACAAAAGCTGTACTATTCCAAGCCAAGAACCAAAACGCTACATTGCCTGGTGACGTCGCACTTAACGCAACAAAAATTGTACTTCTGAGTTCGGGAAAAAAAACCTAGGGGATCATTTTTGACCCCGACATGTCATGAAAAAGCCACACACATTCACTCGCCAGTAAATTTTCACTGGTAGTTGGACTGATCTTCACCCATAGGTGTCTTCCGCGAAATGCAAAGGTGCTCATATACAAACTCACTTTTTATGATTCACCTGAATTATTGTTCCCTCACCTGGGCTACTACATCTGCCACTAATATAAATCGGCTATTTATGCTTCAGAAAAAGTTTGTCCATATATGGATGTGCCGTGTGATATTCCCCAAGTGAACCTCTGTTTCAAGAGTTGAAAATACGTTAAGTGGATGATGACGATTAATTTTTATGGCACAAGGGCATCTGCGGCCAAAGACCGCAATGACACAACGTTTTTTCTTCTGCTCAGGTGTGGCCAAAGACCCATTTCTCAAGCATTTCACCCTAAATAAGCCGAGGCACCAGACCAGGGAAAAAGCTTGTACCCATTGTATCACCGGTGGGTACACGGCGGCACTGGGGATCCAGCCCCGCACCTCCCGCATGCGAGGCGGATGCTCAAACGACTAGGCCACCACTGCGGTCTTAAATACGTAAAGTATACAATATGTACAATTACAGATTATCGCATACATATATTAAGGATAGTAAATCGAATAATGTTCATACTCATTCAATATCAATCTAAAGCAAAATACATTTCATTACCAGACACGATCTTCGGAATATTGGTATATAACGCACCCGCGTACGGCTTATGGTAAGCAAATGATTGGCTACATATTGCCTGTCCTGCTGAATAGTCTAAAGTATAAGAATATTGATATTTTCCCTTGGCACATAATCTAGTCTTTGCAATTATTTTTGCTGCTAATTTTGTTTCTATCATTCTAATTATCCGAGAGGTCTGTGAACATAGTTTTGCTACATAACCACTATGACAATATCTTATTAGTATGTATCCCGTAATTTATCTAGGTGCTATATCGATTACTACTTCCTACACTGCCACTTTCGTCTATTGATGTAACTTGCTTGGTGTTGTTTTTCTTTTTTCGTTCTGCTTTCTTGGCATTGCTTTGCTTTTTCCTTTCTCAAAGCCTGTTATACCCACAAGGGTGGAAACTTGGGCGAGTCGGTAGCGATGATCCATGGTATATGGGGAGCGCAAAAACGGCACAAGGGACAAAGAAAGACGGACAACACAGGCGCTAACTTCCGACTCAGTTAGCGGAAGTTAGCGCCTGTGTTGTCCGTCTTTCTTTGTCCCTTGTGCCGTTTTTGCGCTCCCCATATACCATGGACCTGTTATACCCGCCCAGCAACTGCCATGAACGGGTTTTGGGACAAGTCAAGCTGCTCCCCACAGCGTGACTCGTTTTGTACAGTATTGTTTGCAGTCTGTAAAGGGCCAGGTGAGTAGCGGTCTGGATCAATTGCTTTCCAATGCGTGAAGGTCGACAGCAGTGTCTGGTTTCTTATGAAGACGCTATGGTCTTCATAACTTTTTAGAAAGAATATGCAGCAGTTTGAGAAATAACAGACTCTTAGCGTAGCGCGTACCGCACTTTGAGCATTTAGCGTACACTGGAGGCCCACTCAACTGAAATTTTATGACGTCCGATCCCCTCAGAGCTCTTGGCGATTCGCAGGAAACGAAAGAAAAGGGAGCCTCCTAACCCAACGCGATTGGACGACATTTTGTTGCCACATTTATTAACAGACTGCGCCATTACCCGCCTGACCAAATTTTATGCCACGAAGACATCCCCTCAAGTTATGGCAAAGTCCTAACTGTGAGGACGCGCTCTGGCACAGTACATGTGATGCCCAGCCATGCACTTCTGCAAAACGTAACACAAGCAGCTATCGCTATGAAAAGATTAAGGCCGAGCGATGGTGGCGGTAACTGTTAAAAAAAAATCGGCGCAGCGTGCGTAAGTGTGTGATAAGTTTGTGCATTTTTTTGCCCACTTCCTGCATTATGTAAAACTCCCCTCGCGGAGGTCCCTCATTGATTGAACTTGGGGACGACCTCCTGGTGTGCTAGATTGTAATCCCTGCCGTGAGTTGTTGCTGCTAACTAGACCTAAAATGGAAAGCATATCGAGAAAACGCACCCGTGTCCGAAAACTGCGCCTCTTTCTTTATGCACCGTCAGCGGGCTCTATACCTAGGGCCCTCCGTTTTCTTGCACCTGACGTAAATGTTTTGGAAATCGGGTTAAACCCGACTTCTGACAAAAAAAATGGGCCGTGAAGGAAGCAGTCAGCCAGTAAATGATAGAGGGACCTATACGGAGAGTATAGCTGATGCCATGTACTTACGCCAGAGCTGCGTTTTGATTTAGATGAGGATACAGTTTGCTGTACGGGGCGTTGCTCATAATCTCAGAATAAGTTCGAGAAGTTTATTTTAGAAGCCGGAGCACCGGCACGACCGGAAGCTCCGTTTGCTTAATTGTACTCGTCTCGTGCTGAAGCAGCGCCGCTTCGAAGCTGCTGCGTGCTTAGAACTGCTGTTGCGATGGTGGAGGAACGTTTACGCAGTGCACAACAGCAGACATTTCAAGGTCACACGCTCAAGTTCATCACATGGGGATCGAAACGTTATGGGTCGAAGTAGTAAGAAAGAAGGGGGAAAAAGTTACTTCCTGAAAATTGTGTTGTTGCAACCTACTTCTAGATGATCGAGGAATATGTTTATTAAAGAAATAAGTATTTTTATGCCACGCAGGAAAACCAGCGGAACAGTGAAATAGTTTTCAGAAAAAAAGTTGCCCGATAAAACTCGAACTATGGAAACTTTTCTTGAAGTAACCGATTTATACCCCTACCTTGAACGACGAGAATACGCCCCATCATTACCCCCCCCCCCCCCCCTTAAATAAAGGTAGAAAACGAAGGACTCTATGTACACTTTCGTTCCTAAGCGATTTTTCAAAACTCGCAAATGGAGACAGCGCACTTTATATACTTCGCTATGCATGCGTAACTTACGATGCAGCTGCACAGAACAATGTGACAAGCGATTCACAACGACGAAGCAATAGTAGCCGCCACTCAGAAAAAAAAATATTTATTTTGTCAAGAAGTGCGTTAAAAGAAAGTAAAAGTTAAAATGCGCGCGGCGTTACACTTTGTCAGCCTTGGTGGGCACAGCAGCGTCTTTTTTCTTGGTAGCCATGGCCACACGGCGCAGCGACCGGCGTAGGAAGCCCGCAGGGCGCTCCTTGTCAAAAGTAGCCGGCGGCGGTGGCGGAGGTCCATCCGCGGTCGAGGCACGTGCAGCCTATGCAGAAAGAACGAAGCCAAATACTCCTGAGCGTGCATGTCCGTTGGGTGCTAACACACGCGCATTTTGTCCTCTGCTTATGGACTGCAGCGCTGCGCGACGCGCTACAGTTTACCTTCCGGTAGCGTGGAACACATTTCCCCGCAGCACCAGCACCGCGGCCGGCGTAAGTCTAGGTGGGGGGGGCTTCCCTTTGCCTGGTTCCCAGCAAGGAGGACGCCGGGGGCAGCGACCGACGATGGACAGGTGACAGGGGAATAGGGGAACGGTTTCTTCAAGTAATTAACCGTGTCCGACAGGAGCCGGCCCCTTCAGGACAGAGATTGCCGCAGTTGCGGCCCGCGGCGCCGCACGAATCACCTGTGTGCCGCTTGCAATACTGTTGCACCACAGTGCGAAATAGCAGCGGACTTGCGATACCTCCTCGCCAGTTCAAACGGGTGGACGACTCTGCACCGAGTGCCTCCGCTCGTTACGTGCTGTGTAATAATAATAATAATTGGTTTTGGAGGGAAAGGAAATGGCGCAGTATCTGTCTCATATATCGTTGGACACCCGAACCGCGCCGTAAGGGAAGGGATAAAGGAGGGAGTGAAAGAAGAAAGGAAGAATGAGGTGCCGTAGTGGAGGGCTCCGGAATAATTTCGACCACCTGGGGATCTTTAACGTGCACTGACATCGCACAGCACACGGGCGCCTTAGCGTTTTTCCTCCATAAAAAACGCAGCCGCCCGCGGTCGGGTTCGAACCCGGGAACTCCGGATCAGTAGTCGAGCGCCCTAACCACTGAGCCACCGCGGCGGGGCCTACGTGCTGTGTAACTTTTCCCATCTTGGAGAAATGTGCCACGTGTCGCATGGGCCACCGCCGTATGAAGGGGCGGATCCTTGGATGATTTAACAAGCGTGCTGAGTGAGAAAAAACGGACGCTCTGGGCCCTAGCGACAAGGCTCATCCAGATTCTGTAAAAACTTTGTTCATTGTACTAACACCATTTTTCCACAAGCGCAGACTTACAACTACATAACTATGGATCCCATTTGCATCGAAGCTTGCGGTATTGAGAAGATTATTGAATCCCTTAAACCATGCTCCAGTCCAGGTACTGACTCAATCAACGCGAAATTTCTTAAGGGTTCTCAAACTTACTGTTCATTGCTGCTTTGCAAGATATTTCAACAGTCCCTCGACACTGGTGCTCTGCCTGCTGACTGGACGGTCGGGAAGGTGGTACCAATCCATAAATCAGGTAACAAGAATTCACCCCTTAACTACCGTCCCATATCTTTGACAAGTATTCCATGTAAAGTATTGGAGCACATATTATACACAGGTATCGCGAACTTCTTGGAGTCAAATTCATTTTTTACAGACATGCAGCACGGTTTTCGTAAGCGACTGTCTTGCGAAACTCAGTTAGCATCATTTACGCATAAACTTAATCTCATCCTTGATCGCCGCTCAACAGCTGACTGCGTCTTCCTCGACTTCGCAAAAGCCTTCGAAAAGGTATGCCACAAATTACTACTTTTTAAGCTAAGCAAACTAAACCTTGATCCTAGGCCTTTTTTCTGGCTCGAATATTTCCTTTGCAACCGCACTCAGTTCGTAACTGCTAACAATGCCACCTCTCCATCAACCCCCGTCCATTCTGGAGTGCCACAGGGATCCGTCTTAGGCCCTCTTTTATTTCTTATTTACATTAATGACCTACCTTCTTGCGTAACCTCTAACATACACTTATTCGCTGATGACTGCGTAATTTTTCGCGAAATTAACGACACTAACGACGTATGCGCTCTACAGAATGATCTATCTGCTATATCTGCATGGTGCAACTTATGGTTAATGCAACTTAATTCTTCTAAATGCAAAGTCTTACGTGTCTCCCGCACATCATCTACTACAGGTGCATATTGTCTAAATAATACCATACTGGAGGCCGTCACGTCATATCGCTACCTCGGAGTTCATATATCTTCCACTCTAAATTGGTCGCTCCATATTAACGCCATAATTAACAACGCTAACAGCATGCTAGGCTACCTACGCCGGAATTTCTCCAATTCCCCTACCTCCCTAAAACTCATGTTATACAAAACCCTTGTCCGTAGTAAACTAGAATACGCATCTGCAATTTGGGACCCCAGCTACGCAAACTCAATTAATTCACTCGAGCTTGTACAAAATAACGCCGCCCGTTTCATCCTACTTAACTTCAATCGTACTGCAAGTGTCACCTCCATGAAAAACACGCTCAACCTCCCACCCTTAGCCTCCCGTCGAAAATTTTCACGGTTATGTTTATTTCATAAAATTTTTTACAACTGTCCCAATCTACGCGATGAATTGATATCTCCTCCGTCTTTCATCTCTCCACGGCTAGACCACGTTCACAAGGTCGGTATAACGTCGCACGAAACAAAAGCTTGTTCTCAGTCGTTCATTCCCCGTACATCAGCAGATTGGAACCACCTTCCCGGATCGACAGCCTGCATTCAAGACATCCTGCGCTTCCGTAGCAATTTAGCTAACATTGTATACTAAGGTTCACAACAAATGTACTTATCATTCTCCATTTCCTTTGTTTACTTTAGTTTCCCTTGTTTTGTTCTCTTACCTTGCACTTACATATTATGCTTACTTCTGAATTGTATAACCAGGAACATGACGCTTGTATGTTGAATTTTTGTTTTTGTTCATTTTCTGTGATTTGTAACCACTCCCCTCTGAAATGCCTTTGGCCCTGAGGGTACAAATAATAAATAAATAAATAAAAGTCGCTCGACGCATGAACTCTTGAATTTTGGACTGTTTGCTCTTTCTAAATTATGTAAATTAGTTTCACCAAAAGCGCCATTAAACCCGCTTGTTTTCGTTTTCCCAAACTTCAAATTCCATCTTTCCTCAGCCCGAAGGCTCGGACACGCTACACAACGGAGCCCGGGTTCGAGGTAGCCCCTGCGTCCACGACAGCGCGTGTAGACTGTACGGTGGTGGATAAAAATTTACAGGAGGCGATTTCACGGGAAAATAAAGATATATGCGCAAAGAGGCAAAGGAAGTCAATAAAAAGCATGGTTTCATAAAGGGACAGGAGCTATCCATCTGCTGGAACAAAAACCAGCTGACTAGGCTCTCGCGACCGGTCATTATCTGCCACCTGCAACGGTGGACAGATTGCTCACAATCCGGTGAGCAGGTCTGGATGACGTCACAAGGCCACGCGACCTAGGTGGCCCACCTGCTCCCTACGTTCTCCTCTGGAAATTTTTCGATATCCCGCTCACAGCTAACGACGCCGACACCAGCTTTTCTGCAACACGGCGGGGGGGGGGGGGGGGGGGGGGGGCTTAATGTTATCGTATTAAGATACACCAGCGCTGTCACTGCAGGTGTGTCGTACGTTGAGCAGCCCGAACTTATCAGATTACCTTTGTAGGACGAGCGAACATCCCTGACTTGGGCAAGGTCATCATGCACGCGTCTCTTCACTGTGACGAGCAATGTGCAACCAACAGCAACATGCGAGCGTGGACATGGAATGTACATCGAACATTGACACGGCCGACGCTCTTGCTCCATCCATGTTGTGCTGACTGCACTCAGCGACGTATTCTCGCATGTTCCCTGTCACAAGTCCGATGTCTGTACAGGACAGCACAAAAAAGAAATTAAAAAGCGACAGCCCAAAGTTTACTTTTGTCGCGAGTTGGACAGGCAGCTAAATTTCTACGAGAAATTGGGCCATTTGGCTTTCAGTAATAACCACGCGTGTGTTCGTGTGTTAACACCGCGCATAAGTGAAAAGATAATAAATTTAATCACCGAATATTGGATTAGCCAGTTCATCAGTAATGCATCGAACTATATCAACTCTAGTGTGCCTCCAAGCTGATTGAATGGTTGGCGAAAGGGTCGTGCTAGAGAGAATTTCAATTAGGCACACCATACATCTCCCCCTTACGTTTGTACATTCTTGCGCGCCTACAAGCACCAGAAATATTGCAAATGCGCCAGGTGTTCGTATTCGTAGAGCAGTGAACAAGCGTCTGTACACAGACCTGTAGCCCTCATCGCACGCAATTTAGCACAGTCAGGATGCGGAACGTATAGCTTTCTTGAGCGCATGACCTTCTGGGGAATCAGAATGACCATCCGAAACTGGATTTAACCTAAAATATACTAAAAGAAACAGGACAGCGGCATTTCCGGCCACAAGCTACAGCCTTCGAAACAGAGCATTGTGTGGGTAATATTTTCCCTTGCGTTTGCTCGTCTCGAATAGATCACAACTGTTGCCATCCTTATTGACGCATGGGAAGCAGACAGTGCACACGGTGCTGCGAACCAGCACACGCCAGTCAGACGCGCTTTGAGCAGCAAAGAGAAGGCTCTAGTTCGCACTTGGCTCCACAGTCACTTCCGCGCTTGAAAGCATTGTGTACGCACAATACCAGACAGCTTCTGGTGTCAGCAGCAGTTCATACTACGTCCAATACAGAACAAACGCCTCTCCTGTGTCCCTCCAATTAACCCTGTCGTTGTCTTTCTGGTATGCGGGGTGTTTCACCTAAGACTTTCCGCAATTTTTAAAAGAAGGCTTTGAGTTAGAAGAGCGCATTTTCAGGCCCTAGCATTGTTAGCGGTCTAGAACGAGTACATCAGAATGCCGCCAAGACGGGCCAACTAGCGGGCACCCAACGTTTTGGCTGCGGTTGTATCTTTTTTAACCCGGCTTCTTTTGTCCCGGCCCTTTACACTGTTGGCTTTCATCGCTTTTAGTATTTTCGCGCGTCGTTTTTAATCCTTTTTAATCATTTCATCCTTCTGACGTGACCACAGTTTTTCGGTGATCGCGGAGAATCGTCCCGGCTCCGCCCCTTTATGAAAATCGTATAGATATAAATATATACATACATATGTATATGCATGCGTACACAAATAAGTTCATAAAGGGGTGAAGCCGGGACGATGCTGATTATATATATTAGTGAGTTCCTGGCAGCTGATTGAATATAAGATAAAGCCCAGAAGATGAAAAAAACTTAACAGGATTTTATTCACGATGTTTCGGCTGGAGGATCAGCCTTTTTCGAGTGTACTAGAGCATTCGAAACAAGCAGCTTTTAAAGAGCGCGCGAGAAGGAACAAAACAACATAGGAAAAAAAGAGAATCGATGACAACTTGAAAAGGCGATTCCCTAACGTGGATGCAGGTGTTCGGAAGGCGCGAACAACAAAAAATAAAAGGGGAAAGGAAAATTCTTTTGAAGGAAGCCAACAGTCATCGAAAGAAAGGTGCATATGAGAATGTTTCTATTTTTGTTAATTTGTAGTGCCAATGAATGGGAGAATGATACTTGGATCAATCTGTCGCTTGAAGAAAATTCCTTATAAAGCAGCAGAAAAAAACAATCATGCCACCGGTGGGATCGCGTCTGGTGCTCTACCAACCGAGCTACGGCGACGGCTGTCTAATCTGCTGCTTTCGTGGGTATTTATGTTTTGCGTGTAAGAAAACCTTAAAGAGTGTTCACTAGCGCCACCCTCGTCCATAGCGGAGGACGTAGCACGTCCTGTATTACGGGAGTGAGACGTGGAACGTCATCTAACGGCGAGGGCGGGAAACTGTGCGAGAACCCTCTTATGCTACCTATGGCATCAAGACTGCCAGAACCGAGACCCTCGTTAAGCTATTAACAGACAAGGCAAATGAAATGAGGGGCTCGTTTGAAAAACATATGAAGGAAGCCAACAGTCGCCGAAATCAAGGTGCATAGGGGAATGTTTCTATCTTTTTTATTTGTAGTGCCAATGAATGAATACTACTTTTTAAATTTTTAATATAATTTTGCTTCCGAAATAAATTTGTTAGCGCCTGTGTCCTTCCTTCGTCTTTTGTCTTGCTTCTAGCGCTGTTCTTTTAAGTATACTACACCAGGTTTTCCCCCTGCTGGGCACGTTGTTAGGAAGCGCTGCACTGAGCAAATGCTTGGAGCAGGCAAATTTCGTAGAGGTACGCTCTCATACGTTACATTGTATGGCATGTGCTCACCTCGCAGGGACTGGACGACATGGCCACGCCTGTAAAAAACTCGTCGAAATCGACGAGGCAGTCGCTTGCAGCTCCCTGCTTGGGACTGTTATGAAACACCTTTCGCAGCATGCGCTGCCAGCCATGCTTTTTTTTGTGCAGAAGCCTGCTTCATGGCTGCAATATTGCGGCGGCGAGGCGACCCGACGTCCCACACTTCTGACTGAGTGAGGGATTCCCCTGCCTGAAGCTCGCACAGGGCCTGCGAAGATTCCCGGCATGAGGGATTCACAGTTAGTCGACCGTACAACAAAATAAAATCAAGACAGACTCTCCCACATGCGCCAAGGCAGTAACGTAGATGACCGCCTGCAGGTGCTTACAGTTCTCCCACAGACAGCTGACCACTAACTCCATAATAATAGCCTGGCCTAATTTATATCGTTCCCTTCCTCCGGTTCGAGTTCAAGCTATCGCTGTTCTGGTATGTAGGCACATTGTGCACGAAAGAAGCATACAAGAGGTGCTGGAGCAAATGCAGCTCCAGCATCATGTGTCCCCGGAAGCAGGCGTTTGTTATATCGCTGTAACAGAAAACAAAGTACGGAGGCTGGAAACTCGCCGGTAATATTCGATGTTGGCTGCATAACGCTTCTGTCCACGCTCTTTTAGAGAGATTCGAACATGCACCCCTCTAAACTGCTTGCGCCGCGAAAACCTCGCCTATGTCATCGGGTATGGCCTCACTCGGGATGTCATCATTTGACCATTCTGAAGGCTATATGTTGGACATTAAGGCGGACATTACGTCCGCCATGCCGAACAATGCACATGAACAGACCGCATTGTCATATTTGAAGGCTTTGTGAAGGAATATCCGTACAGATAAAAAAAAAAGTCAGGTATAAGGGCTATGGGCGACGGAATTCCGCAAGTGTTCATACGTTTGCCGATGTGTTTAGCTTCCATGAATTCTCTGAAGGCTTGGCTTGGTTTATGAGGTTTAACGTCCCAAACCGACTCAGGCATGGGGGGACGCCGCAGTAGAGGGCCTTCGGATAATTTCGACCACCTGGGGTTCTTCAACGTGCACTGACATCGCACAATGCACGGGCCTCGGACATTTTGCCTCCATTGAAGTGCGACCGCCGCGGCCGGGACCGACAGCGCGTCTTTCGGGTCAGCAGCCGAGCACCATAACCACTGAGCCACAACGGCGGCTCCTGACGCCTTGGTTTTCATCCTTACAAATGACTTGAAAACATTCCATTTGAAGCGCGCATCGGTGCGGAAAAGAGCGGAAGGGGCTACACCTTTCAGTGAACTATGTGCCCCTAAACGAAACGCTAAGATATATGAATAGTGCACAGTACGGCACCTCCGCCGCACACGCATGCGAGGAATGCTTCGGAAAGCTTCATGTCTCGCGAGTTTACTGACTGGGGCCACATCGTCGTTTCGTACTTTCGCTTTTCGTTAGTGGTCGCACAGATGCTGCCGAAGGTTTATTTAGAGCTTTAGCTCTACTAGTCGTGTTTCGAGCCTCCGCGTTACGCTGATTCCACGGATAGAATCCAAGATGGCGGCCTCCAAGTGGTTGTCATTGTAACCGAGGTGGTTACCTAATGGAATAACCTAATAACAGGGGGCGGCGTGATTCCCGAGAACCACAACTCGAAACTAAACTACAACCTTTGTCCGTAAAGTCGCGCTAGTTTGGACGGATCCCGTTCCAATTCAATGCGCAGAAACCAAGAAACACACAGAGAAGGGACTGAAGACAGGCGATCACTTTCAGCTACGGTTTGATTCGAATAAACACACTAATATGCCGAGAGGCCCAGCCCGTGACATGGGGCCTTAAACCAGAGCAAATATGAACGTCAACGAATACTTATACATACCCCCCCCCCCCTTTTTTTTTTACGGAGGTAATACAAGAGGGGTTATACTCTTATAGGCTTTTCTCAGTTGCGCTGTTCGATATGGGGCATCTCCTTTATTCTATATTTGCTCACACTTTTGCTTTGGCTGCTACAATGTGCCATGAATATAGCCTTTCGGCACGTGAGTGCGTTTACCGAATTACACCGTTAGAAGTAAGCGCATGTGTCGCCCATCTGTTTCATCGCGCTGCCGAACCGTAATGAACCCTGCGTGCCATGATTCCTGTTCCCGTTTGAGCATCAGCTGCGGACGAGCGCACAAAGTTACCTCCCTGCCGCTGGCTCCTCCTGATGCTTGTGGCTGCTGCCGGGGATGCAGCTTTCTGCTCGAGTACAACAGTGGTGGCGGCGGTCTGCGCACCACTGCCGCTGAGCACCAGTTCGGTGGGGAGAGAGCTCAGCGAAATGACTTGGTCCGAAGCGCGTAGCGGGCGTCGACCTCGTCCCAGGACACGGAGTCTTTAGTCACCCATTCATCTTGCTCGCTCTTTGCCGAGGCGGTAAAAAAAAAAAAAGATTAGGACTGGCACCAGTGAATTCCAAGCTGCACATTTCACCGGAAATTACGCTGTCATGTGGTCGCTTTACCCGTCAAACATATGGCTACACGTTGGAAGCTGCATTTTACTGATGTTATGGGTGCACTGAAAGGGTCACTACTCCAAGCAGCGAAAATCTGAAATTTGCACAGTATTAAGTGCTACCGTGAGCAGCGCGTTTCTCTCGTTTTTCAACGCGATGGAATCCCCTGTACCGACTCGTACTTAAGCGGTATAAATTACTAGAATACGCATGTTTACCTCGCAACAGTTTGTAATAAATAAGAATACGACACTGACAAATCACTGTCACGGAGATCACTGCACCATTTGCATGACGCGCAGTGCTTTATTTTGTAGCGATAGCTACATTACAGTAGCATTTCGAGCCTTCAGCATGGCGGCGCCACCATCCTGTGGCTGCGCCGCCACGCTGTCACGTGGTTGGTCACGTGGTGCGGAGCAAGCTGCCGGCGGCTCGGCGCCGTGGCTGATCAGGTGGTTCGTCACTTGATTGGTCACGTGACCAAGTTCCACTCAGCCAGCCTGTAGCTATCGCGTCCCTCCAGGTTTAACCGCAGCTAAACCACCGCCAATTTTTACCAACGAATAATTGCGTGAATGGAGTTTGTTTTAACAGCAAACAACGAGACCAAAAAGCGTCAAACTTAGCCACAAGCAAGTCTGAGTTTTAAAAAGGTTTTCAGAAATCGCACTTGACAAAGGTAACCATAAACCTCTGCGTATCTAAGCGATAAGGCAACTTAACTACTCAAATCACTTAGCACACTTTTCTTCTCTCTTTGCCACACACGCACGCGTTGAATTCTTGTAAATACCTCTGTTTTATATTTGCAGAATTTGATGCACCTGTCATCTGCCACGGTGGGCAGGTTGTAAGACATCACAAGGCTCGCGCCGCGTCATGCATGACGGCGGTCTCCATTCCCACTTGCAAAAACCCTTCTAATGCTAACGTATTATTAAGGATGCAAATAAATTGTAAATTGCGGGGTTTGGTTCGGTTTCGTATGTATGGTATGCGGGGCTCAAGGTCCCGAAGCAATACATATGCTATGAGGGACGCCGTAATCCAAGGTTCTGGAATAATTTACGCCACCTGGAGCTCTTCAACGTACGCTGACATCGCACAAACATTAGCGTTATTCGACCGTGCATTTCACCTCCATCAAAGTAAGGCACGATCCCGCGACCTTATGGTCAGTAGGCGAACGCCAAAGCCACTGAACCACCGCGGCGAGACAACGATGAGGGGGCATGCAAGCACCAAGCGCGCTCATGCCCGATGTGTATGTATGTACAGTACGTACCCGCATACGCTCTACGTAGTCCCATAGGCGCTCCTTTTCTTCCATCGTCACGGTCTTGCCCCGACGAGCAGCCAATTTGTCGATGTGCTCGAAGGAGAAACCAAGCAGTTCTTCCATGCGGATTTCTTCGTCTGCGCACAAAGAATAAGCGCACAGAGCTAGGCTCGCGAGTACACCACGCTAAAAGTTTTCGTTTCATCCTAATACGTTCACCTTGATGTAGAAATAAAACAACAACGCAACAAGCTACCTGCCTCCGAAGCCTTTCGAAGTGTACGCACAGACGCACAACATGGACGCCGCAGACCAGCGCGAAAAACCTTTGCAGACTCACCCCAAAGAACGTGCAGAACGTTCTCGTCGACACTGAAGCATGACAGCGACCGCTGAGAATCGGCACGGCATGCTCCAAGCCCGTCGTTTCCTTCCGGCGTTCCTTCCATTACAGGGCGCCTACCGCACAAACGGACACGCCGGTACTAGAACGGCAACTTGAATAACTGCGCGGAAAGGAAGACGCCCCCTTTGGCGCAATGATCACATGAGCAGATGCGCGCATTCGTGCTCCTCGCGCCATGCCTAGAAGGGTGCGCATGCGCGACGGTACATGGTACCATACTGCCATTCTTGGTTTAGCCGAAGTGATGATGGTGGCTTGTGGCTGTTCCATTCGTAACAGGCGGACACGTCATACGTATCCTAGCGCTTTGGGTGCGCCCTCTTGCAATATTAGAGCGACAGCTATTCTCAGTGTCAAGAAGGCAGTTATCCTGGCCGCACTGCCATCGCTCACAGCGAGAGCCTGCTGACCTGGACAGACCAGAGATGCCACCGCCGCGGTTTCGCCGCCGCCTGAGCGCTGACCTAAGCCCCCGTTACATCAGTGCAAAACTCGAGTTCAGTCCAGTGTGCGTGTATGACATTAAAGTAACCTTCGGACTTAGCGATCTCATAGCAACAGCCTTAGTCAGATGCCAAAGCATACTTTGACTATGGCCAATGCGATGGTTTCTCCAAATTAGAGCCGCGTCATTTGCAAAATGCTATCCACCCCACCCCCAAATATGGCCCACCCACCCCCGAAATTTGACCTTCATCGATTTGGACCAAAATCGATGTCCGGGCTTATTTGACTGTGCTCGATATGATGGTAGTCTCCGATTTTGACCCGGGTCACTGCCAAATTTAGCCCATCCCCGAAATTTGACCTTCGTCGATTTAGACCAAAACCGGTGTCCAGGCTAATTTGAATGTTCTCAATACGATGGTAGTCTTTACGTTTGACTCGCGCCGCTCCATAAATTTGGCCCAGCCCTCACCTAAAATAACATTAATCGATTTAGGCCAAAACCGATGTCCAGGCTTATTTGAATCAGCTCGATACGATGGTAGTCTCCAAATATGACTTAATCCAATTGACTTAATGAAATCTACAAATTTGACATAGCAGCCGCAAGCAACAATTCAAGCCAAGAGGTAAGAACAGCCAAATCATAGTAGAAGCAGAACAGCTCTCGCTCGACCATTCGGTGTAACATAGTTTAACCGCTCCTAATTTTTTGTTATTTCGTTATAACCTCCCTCCTGCAATAATGCTTTCGTGGCGCTGCAGGTACCGTCTTTGTCAAAAGTAACCGGGCAACGGTGGTTTGTTTCTTAGCCGCATAGCGAAGCACTTATGGGAGCCCTTAAGATCTGAATACGTGTAAAGTACGGTGAACCCTTGTCCTCACATTTCGACAACTTTCGGTTTTAGGGGCGCGTTAAAGGCTCCGTTATACGGTTGAGAATCAAAAGCCTGTTGCTCGGTCACTTTTGGCAAAGGGGGTACCTTCAAATAAAAAATTGGGAGGAGGGGGGGGTGGACATTTTAGCTCCGCTTTTAAAGGACAACTGACACCTAATTTTGCGTGTTGCTTCTTTCAAATGATCCGTTATACATTAGAATGCATGGATCACTGCGTTGAATTCGACTACGACAACTAAATAATTGATAATTGAATTTATTCTATTATGCTGTTTCGGCTTCAAACCAAACGATGGCTCTGACGTGTTGTTGAACTTCAGGTGAAATGATGCACGGAAAACTTGCAATATAAACGCTGATACGTGGTTTTAACTCACTACAACATTTAAGCCAGCCTACTCCAAGAGCTAGAATCACAATAAACGACGTATCAGCAGTTAAATTATCGTTTATCGTGCCTCACGTGACCTAAAGTTCGACTACACGTCACAGACAGCGTTCGGTGGATGAAACCGAAACAGCGTCAAGAAATTCAATTATAAACTATTTAGCCGTCGCAAGCGATTAGCACGGAGTGCTTCGTGTATACCAATGTCTAACGCATAGATTTAAAGACGAAAATACGCAAACAAAAATCTGGAGTCTATAGTCCTTTTGAGGGTATGACGCGAAAGTGGTTCCTTTTGCCCACGCAAACACGCACACTGTTCCTCTTTCACAATCATAATGTGAAAGACCACACGACATATATGTATATAAAGCCCCGCTTTAACGAAGTCATACGCACGTGCCTGCGTGGCGTAGCGGTAGCGTATCTGACTCACAACCCGAAAGTCAGGGGGTTCCGATGCGCCGTTGGTGTTGCTGGCGCATCTATGGAAGCCTCTTGTAGCAGCCACCTTCTCGCCCAGTCCGAATGTTTTCGTCACGCTGACGGCAACGCCGACATAGGTTTTTCTGCGAGCGACACGGGGCCTTTACGCTTTCGCGTAATAAATAAATTTTTCCGGTTCACTGGATGACGATGCCAGAATCACGCGCTAGCCACACTGCGTTCCCTCAAGCCAAGCACTGGACCTGCCGCATGCCTTGCCTTGGCGACATTACGGGCCGCGTCACCCTGCATCAATTCCTACGGGCGGTGACCATGCTCAACGCAAACCACGACCACCGCGAACTTTCTGCGCACACCCGACGACCCTGCACTGACAACTGGGCCTGAAATGAAATGATCGATTGCATCACATACCTGGATACGAGCTTGGTGGTTCCGCTTGCTTGCTTTCGCCAGTTGTTTCCTAAGTGACATGGCTCATACCCACGCAGGGGGATTCGGTCAGCAAACAGTGAGGAGGGCCAAGGGAAGAGGATGAACTCGTTCCGAGCTAATGAATGCGCTTAGTCTAATAAAGAATAATTATAGGAAAAAACGCAGGTGTTTTTAAATTTTGAAATTTTTAATCACAGTTACCAATGGAATGAATCTGTCGGTAGCTGTTATGTAATCGCGAAGGCATTCGCAAATTTGACGCAACGCAAAAACTCTGGCGCTCGCACCGAAGGAGAGGAAAAGCGGGATCGACAAAGTGAGTCCGAACTCTGTCATGGGAATGCTTAGGTGCGTCCTTCTCTGAATCGCGAACCTCGGGCAAGAGAGTTAGAAATGCTCCATTGTTTCTACCTCTGCACAAGCCTCGCAAAGGTTTGTCGGACTGAACCCGCATCTACACAAAGATTTAGGAGGGGGATCCTGCACCGCAGAATAGCCATCGCTACCTCACACTGCTGTGATTTACATGCACGAACCTTCCATGGGTACATGAGATGTAGGTAATCAGCGGTAGGAGTCATGCTCACAGCTCGCGCCACACGGGGTCTCCTGCAGCGCCACTGCTAGCGCGGTGATTTCCGATATAAAAACACCACAACTCTTCTGGCACCTGGATGAACGGCAGCTTCTTGACTCACCGTGTATCTACCGGATGTTTCGGCGAACACTAAACAATTGGTCAAGATATGGAGTTCAAAATAGAAAGAAAACTTTTTCATGAACAAACTGTCAGCTTTGGCGGACGACAGTTGCATTAAAAATAACAGTAAGTAGGTAGATAGTGAACCTGTTAATTAACGCAGTCTGGTGGTTATTGCCAATAGGGAGTTCGAAGTTGACAAGACAGACAACGCCTTATCAGTTTTTGCAACGAAGAAAAAGTAATTCTCTAAAGCTCTGAAGCGCGTGGAAGTTCCGAAAAAAAGTACTCCATCCTCATATGTCCTACAGGTATCGTCCTATCTCACTAAAAAGCGTTTTTTCAAAGCTAATGGAGCATGTGCTGTACTCTCACAGAGTAAAATTCCTAACATATAACATTTTCTCATCCTAATCAACATGGCTTTCGCAAAGGACTGTTATGTGGTACTGAACTAGCCTTATGCATCAACGACGTAAGTTCTAGCCTGGATTTAAATATAACTGTAGACGCTCTCTTTTCTGGTTTTGAAGAGGGTTTTGACAAAGTTCCCCATCAAAGACCTCTACTAGAAATTTCACGATTACACATTAGCCTTCTTGTATGGACTGGATATGCAGTTTCCTTACTAAGCGGAAACAATTTGTGTACGCTAACAAACTTTCGTCGACTTGTCCTCCAGTCCTCTCCAGCGTTCCTCAAGGCACTGTACTTGGACCCTTGCTCTTTTTAGTTTACACTGATGATCTGCCTAATAACATCGTTTCTCACAGCCGCCGATTCGCAGAAGATTGCGCCATCTACCGTCCCATCCATTACAGTTCTGACTCTCGCATACTTCAAGACTACCTTAAACGGGTAGAAGCCTGGTCCGACAAATGGTTAATGTCCTTAAACACTAAGAAAACGTCATTACTCTCGTTTCATCGACACCAGTACTATCAACCTTCCAGGTATGTCATCTGTGGCTCAGAAATTTCTTCTGTCCAGTCATATAAATACTCGTACATTGGCGTCGCCTTTTTTAACACACTTGGTCTGCACATGTAACGAACATTACTAACGAAGCCAATCGCACTGTCAGCTACCCCCGTAGAAGCTTTCGCCTCGACCCTGCCTCTGTTAAAACGTTAACTTATCTCACATTTGCTCAACCTAAGCTAAAATACGCATGCTCAGTCTGGGACTCTCATCAATCTAACCTTCGCAACATCCTTGAATCAATTCAAAATCGCGCAGCCAGATTTATTTTTCAGACTATAGCCTTATCGCTCCAGTGCAAGTGATCTTAAATCTCAGGCTCACCTTACCAATTTCGAATTGAGACGTTGGATCTGCATGCTTTGCCTCTTCCGCAAATTTTGTCATTCTTCACTTGATGTTTCAGTCATTTTCAGACAGTGTAGAGCATATACAAGAAATTATTCGGTCCCGCTGTGCGCAGCGCGTTCCTACGCCATGTATTCATGTTTAAAATTACGTTACCCACAATTCCTCGCAAAATTATGATCTTGACGGCATCACTGTAATTCATAGGTCATTGTATTGTATAAGTGCAGATGACTTGTGTGTATTCGTATACATTGGTCGTACTGTTCTCGTTAGTGCGTGTAGATCATTTACTACTGCACCTAATCGGTGTAATTCAACTTTTTTCGCTTCATTTTGCCCCATCAGTGTAGTGCATTTCTGATCGCCGCATCATTGTCTGAAGCTTTGTGTGCAATATACCAGGTGTTTCAGCGAAGGTGAACCAGAATTTTTATCAATAGGCCTTTTGAGGTATGAAGGCGGCTCCTGTGGCACAAAAATGCCTGCTTTGGAGGACATTATAAAACAGCTAAATAAATTTATCAAGTTATCCGCTTAACTAATTTCTGATAATTAACATTTTAACTGTCGCAGTTCGCCAATCGGTTGAAATTAGAGATCATATAAGTTTTTAGAATTTCTGAAACACGATAACCCTTGACGTAGTGGCCCAATAAGTTTTGCTAACATCGTGCCAGTATACACGCGCTGTCACAAAGCATGTAGGCAAAACAACCCCTCCAGTGCACATAATTAACTAGTCGAAATAGCCAAATTTTGTCGAGCTACAGCGCCGAGGGTAATTTAAAAACTGATAACACTGTAGAGCGGTTTATTGGCACGATGGAAGCGCCGGCTACGAAGACCTTGGCACAGGCAATCTACGAGGCAGAGAGCCGAGAGACCAGACACAAGCGGCAGTGTTCCATCCAACACGAGCATCCAACCGGCGGCGCGAGCGCTTCGTCGTCGTTGGCTTCGGGGCTGGTTCATCGTCTTCATTCCAAGTGCCCCGGCGGACAGAGGGAGCCATCCTGGCGACTCAAGGAGAGGAGACTACGAGGGGGCTATAATACGGCTTCAAGCGGCTGACGTGAACGACGTCGCGGCCACGGCGGCGATGGTCCGAAGAAGGTGTCACCGGTTCGATAATGTAGTTGACCGGTGACCTACGCTCCAAGATGCGGTAAGGGCCGATGTGCTTGGCCGAAAATTTGGACGTATTCGGAACAGAGAGCCAGACCAGTGAGCCAGTGGAGAAGTGAACCGCGGGCGTGTCTTGATCGGAAGCATGGGTACGGAGACCTTGACGTTCGGCGGTGAAGGAGCGAGCCAACTGGCGGCACTGCTCAGCATGGCGGGTGATGTCAGAGAGGGAAGCATGTTCCGAGCTGTCGGGGTTGTAGGGAAGGATTGTATCCAACATACAAGAAGGTTCGCGTCCGAATAAAAGAAAGAATGGGGAAAAGCCGGTGGTTGCTTGAGAGGCGGTGTTATATGCATAGGTGACGAACGGAAGAGCCTGATCCCAATTGGAGCTGTCGGAGTGAATGAATGTACATGGCGATCATGTCCCCAAGAGTACGGTTGAAGCGTTCGGTGAGGCCGTGGTTTGAGGGTGGTAAGCAGTAGTGGTGCGGTGGACTGTGTGGCACGCAGCGAGAAGCTCGTGAAGAACTTCAGACAAGAAAACACGGCCGCGGTCACTGAGAAGTTCGCGAGGAGCGCCGTGACGCAGGACAAAGTGAAGAAGGAAGAAGGCTACATCGCGAGCAGTAGCCGCAGGTAGGGCAGCGGTCTCATCATACCGAGTGAGGTGGTCCACGGCGACTATGATCCAGCGATTCCCAGCGGTCGTGAAGGGAAGTGGCCCATATAGGTCGATGCCCACACGATCAAAAGGGCGAGCCGGACACGGTATTGGCTGTAACGGGGCAGTCGAAGGGCGAGGTGTCGACTTCCGCTGCTGACAGGCCGTGCAGGAGCGAACGTAGCGACGAAGTTGTACATGCCCCGCCAATAGTACCTCTGGCGTAGTCGCTCGTACGTTTTCAGCGAGCCAGCGTGAGCGCTCTGAGGATCGGCATGGTGGTGTTCACAAATCTCAGTGCGGAGATGTCGGGGAATCACGAGAATCCACTTGCGGCCATCTGGACGATAGTTGCGCCGGTACAGAAGACCGTCGCGAAGGGCAAAATGGGAAGCCTGGCGACGAAGTGCTCGAGGGAAGGAGGCCGTAGAGGGTGCACGAAGTACGTCGAGCAACGATGAAATCCATGGATCTTGGCGTTGTTGATGGGGCATGTCCATGGTAGTGAGCGCTGCGAGTAGGGATGCAGATATTGGCGAAGAGGGCGCAGGAGAGGGCAGTGGGGAGCGGGACAAGGCGTCGGCGTCGGAGTGCTTGCGGCCCGATCGGTAAACTACGGTGATATCGAATTCCTGAAGACGGAGGGCCCAGCGGCCTAGGTGCCCTGAGGGATCTTTGAGTGAAGCCAACCAGCACAAAGCGTGATGATCGGTGACGACGGTGAACGGGCGGCCATATAAGTATGGGCTGAATTTTGTTAGAGCCCACACTACGGCGAGACACTCCTTTTCCGTCACGGTGTAGTTCGACTCAGCCTTGGTGAGGGCACGGCTGGCGTACGCAACGACGTATTCAGGAAATTCGGGCTTGCGCTGGGCAAGGACAGCCCCGAGGCTGATTCCGCTTGCGTCGGTGTGCACTTCAGTAGGGGCACTGGGGTCGTAATGTCGAAGGATAGGTGGTGAGGTGAGAAAACGACGTAGCGCAGCAAAAGCGTCGTCGCAGGCCGAGTCCCACGTAGACAGGTCGGCGGGACAATTAAGAAGTTTCGTCAGGGGCGCGACGATGGAGGCGAAATTGGGAACAAATCGCCAAAAATAGGAGCAGAGACCCACAAATCGGCGCACTTGTTTTGTAGAAGTCGCTTTAGGGAAGTCAGCGACAGCACGGAGTTTGTCAGGATCGGGCAGGACGCCGTCTTTGGAGACGAGGTGGTCGAGTATTGTCAGCTGCCGGGCACCAAAGTGACATTTTTCGAGATTAAGTTGAAGGCCAGCATTGGTGAGGCAGCTCAGTATCTGGCGCAAGCGCTTGAGATGCGTCGGAAAATCGGGCGAAAACACGACAACATCATCTAAATAGCAGAGACAAACAGTCCACTTCAGGCCGCGCAAGATGATGTCCATCATTCGTTCAAACGTTGCGGGAGCGTTACAGAGGCCGAATGGCATCACGTTGAACTCATAGAGTCCGTCAGGGGTGACGAACGCCGTTTTAGGACGGTCGGACTCAGCCATCGGGACTTGCCAATAGCCGGAACGGAGATCCAGGGAGGAGAAGAACTCGGCGCCTTGCAAGCAGTCAAGGGCGTCGTCGATACGTGGTAGCGGGTAGACGTCTTTGCACGTAATTTTGTTGAGCCGGAGATAGTCCACGCAAAATCGTATCGAGCCATCCTTCTTTTTAACCAGGACGACTGGGGACGACCAAGGACTGGCGGAAGGTTGAATAATGCCGCGTTGTAGCATGTCGTCAACTTGCTCAGTTATGACGCGGCGCTCGGGAGGCGACACACGGTAGGGGCGCTGACGGAGAGGAGCATGGGTTCCGGTGTCAATGTGGTGCTCGACAGTGGTCGCACGGCCCAAAGAAGTCGACTGGTGGTCAAACGATGAGCGAAACTGGTTGAGCAGGGCAAGGAGCTGCGCGCGGTGAGCAGTGTTGAGAGCGCGGTCAATGCAGCGGTCGAAAATGTCCGATGACAAAGCTGGAGTAGCCCCACGTGGGGTGAGGGCAGCGACTTCGGCACTGGAGGAGGTTACATCAGTGTCGAAGGAAGAGATCAAAGCAGCGGTTTCAAAATGGCCGAGGCACTCGCCACGGAGCAGGGAGAGCGCGGAGAATGAGGTGTTAGAGACGAGGATGGCGGCAGCACCGTGGTGAATGTCGATGACGGCGAAGGGAAGACATAGGTGTCGGCGAGAGGCAAGTACAGGGGAAGGCATGAAGAGAACGGTGGCGTCAAAAACTGAGGCGGCGCAAACAGGGACAAGCACGGCACTGTCAGGGGGAATGTCAGTGTCCTCGGCGACAACAAGCTTAGCAGCACAACGAATCGGAGGCTCGTCGAGGAGCGCATCGCAGAGTGGAGAGAAGACGACGTGCGCACGGGCACAGTCAATGACGGCACTGTGCAGGGAGAGAAAATCCCATCCAAGGATGACGTCATGGGAGCTGGCACGGAGGACTAAAAATTCGACAACATACAAAACATCGGCGATGACGACGCGTGCTGTGCAAGCGGCAGAGGGATGAACGGTATCGGCGCTGTCGGTACGGAGTGAGAGTCCAGAAGATGGGGTTGTAACTTTGCGAAGCGAGCGGCAGAAGTTTTCGTGAATAACAGAAAAGGTGGCCCCAGTGTCCACAAGCGCAAGTGTCTTGACTCCGTCGACAAAAACGTCAAGAAGGTTCGGCGGGGAAAGGCGAGGACTTAAGCAGGGCGATGAGTGCGCAGTTCGTGCCCCCGGAACTGCGGCTGCTAGTTTTCCGAATCGGCGCGGACGTTGCGACGCCTCATGGGCGACAATGAGCGGCAGCGAGGCGAAGGCGAGCGGTGGGAAACGTAGGGCTGGCGACCGTGCTCGCGGTCAGGAGAGGTCTCCTGAGGTTGTGGTCCGAAACGTGGGCGAAAGGTACGGTCTGCATCAGGGTAGTCTAACAGAGGGTGGACAGGCGCATGCAGCGTACGTCGACAGAGGCGCGCGACGTGGCCCGGAAGACCGCAGGCGTAGCATATCGGTCGATTGTCAGCCGTGCGCCAAGGGTTGTAGATAGGGGGCGTGAAGCGGGTCCGTGGAGCAGCAGGCGCAGGCACCACTTGAGGAACGTACGTATAAGCCTGCGGTCGCGGTGGTCGCGCGACAGCCTCGGCATACGTGAGAGGCACGGGAGTGGGGGCAGGCGGCACTTCAACTAGAGGACCGTAGCTCAACGGAGCAGCAACAGGCGGTGGCGGGGTCGGGGGAAGGCCGACCTGGGGATCCAAGGGGGCTGGTTGTAGAAGAGGAGGGAGGGCGTCAGCGACCGCCTGCGTGATGGCGTGCCGGATCTCAGCGCTGAGGGGGGTCGGTGTCTGATGTTGGCGAGATAGGAGCGAGAGCTGCCGGCCGACCTCGTCCCGCACAAAGTCTTTGATGGTAGCAAGTAGATCTGGATTGATGACCAGGCCGGAGATGGAGTCGGCAGGCGGAGGAGGCCGACGAGCGCAAAGACGTTGCTTGCGCAACTCGTCGAAACTCTGGCAAAGGGTATACACCGAGGTAACGGTGGTGGGACTCTTCGCTAACAACAGCTGAAAAGCATCGTCATCGATACCCTTCATGACGTGTTTGATCTTGTCAGCCTCGGACATAGCCGGATCAACACGCTTGCAGAGGTCTACTACGTCTTCAATGTAGCTGGTGAAAGTCTCATCCGTGTGCTGAGCTCGGACGCGCAGGCTTTGCTCAGCGCGCAGTTTCCGCACTGCAGGACGGCCGAAAACCTCCGCAAGGGTGCTCTTTAGAGCGGCCCAAGTGGGAATGTCGGCCTCGTGGTTGCGGAACCAGAGGTTCGCGACATCGCTGAGGTAGAAGATGACGTTGGTAAGCTTGACGCGGTCGTCCCAGTTGTTGTGGCGGCTCACCCGTTCGTATGATTCCAGCCAATCTTCCACGTCCTGGTCGCTATGGCCGCTGAAGACAGCGGGTCGCGCTGCCGGATGGCACCGGAGCAGATGACTGGCTGCGACGTGGCGGCGGGCTGTTGACTGGCCTTGGTAGTGGACATCGGGATGGTGCGGCTGCGAAGGTCCACGGTGATGGTGAAAAGGGGAACACAGCAACCTCCACCAAATGTAGAGCGGTTTATTGGCACGATGGAAGCGCCGGCTACGAAGACCTTGGCACAGGCAATCTACGAGGCAGAGAGCCGAGAGACCAGACACAAGCGGCCGTGTTCCATCCAGCACGAGCATCCAACCGGCGGCGCGAGCGCTTTGTCGTCGTTGGCTTCGGGGCTGGTTCATCTTCTTCATTCCAACACTATTAGTAACGACCGGCTACAAATCTGTAATTGCAACGTAGCATATTTTAGTTAAAAATTAATTATTAGAAAAATTAGTTAAGCGGCTAACTAGTTAACATTATTTACCTGGTTTCTGATGCCCGCCAACGCAGGTATTATTGTGCAGCAGAAGCCGCCTTCATACCTGAAAAGGACTATTTTAAGAAATTTTGTTTCACATTCACTGAAACACGTTGTTTCACCACCGCTGCAATCAATGTTGTTACTTTGAGGTGGTCCCGTGGCGCTCGCCACCCGTTTTCTCACAGAGCGTTGACAGCTCTCAAGTCGGTAGCGAAGACTCCGTGTCAGGCGTCGGTGAGAATCACAAAAGGGATTTTGTACACTATGTACAGGTCATTATACAGGACAAGATCGGCTTGGTGGCCGAGAGCTAATAGCAAACGCGACTGTTCTCGCACGGCGACGTCCGGCGAGGCTCCAACGCGTCACACATCTCACTCCCCTCGTGAGCGGCACTCGGCTCACGGTGGGTCGGTCTCTCCGTAGGTCGGGCTCGGTGGATCGGTGGTGCTCTCCAGGCGGCAGCGTCGGGGCTTATTTATAAAGCCCCGAGAAACGGTTGTCACTCAAACGGTCCAATTTATAATAAACTGTGCATCTCCAACCAAAAATTTTAATTTTAACCCAACGTTTCGAAGCCGACTCGGGCAGTGGCTGAGGGCAGTGGCTAGCGTCTTTTAAGTATGGAGGGGAGGAAGGGGTTAAGACTGTTAGTCACGTTGTCGCACTGCAGGGAGGCGGTCAATGGCGACTTTTTTTCGTTGAGTTGAAGAGCGAAGTCCCTGGGCATATACTGGGGGCAGGTTTCCTTTTGTGCGGTTGATGTTGTTCGGGGTGGTTTGGATGTGCCAGGATTCCAGAAGGAGCCTTTTGTGGTAATTTGTTTCGGTACCAGCATCCTCGGAACCGAAACAAAGTGGTGAGCAACCTGCCACAAAACTGGCTTCAGACAGACAGACAGACGGACGGACGGACGGACGGACGGACGGACGGACAGACAGACAGACAGACAGACAGACAGACAGACAGACAGACAGACAGACAGACAGACAGACAGACGAACGGACAACGGCTAATTGCGGGGAATTGCCACTATAAGTGGCAGCGCACTAAAACAGACAACCAGTGGCCCGTAAGGGTAAGAGCGTGGATTTCAAGAGGAAGGAAACGTGGCAGGGGACAGCAGAGTGTGAAGTTTGGGAGATGAGACTAGAAAATTTGTGGGGCTAGGGTGGTCACAGCTGCGTGACAGTGCCGTGCGCGTCTCTACAGAGGGCCGCTATCTCTGGCGGGCATTTTCCTTTTGTGGGACCCCGGATAGAAAGAGAGAAAAAGCTTTATTGCTAGGAAGATGGTGATCTTGGGTTACTTCAGCCGCTCCAGGTGGCCGGCAGTTTAAGTCTGTCGGTGACCTCCTGCGCTATTGCTGTGTCCCGGGACTGAACGCCCGGGTCCGTGCTGGCGAGAACAGCTTCCTATTTTTCAAGCGCGGGAGATGTGACTAGATCTGCCGGAGGCGGATCCTCCGTGCAGTCCCAGATTATCTGGCCAAAGGTAGGACCCCGGAAGCGCCTGAGCAAGAGACTGCATGGCACCAGGAATCGTCGGGTGTCGGAGGCCAATGCTCATAGGGGGTCCGAATGCAAACAGCCTGGCCCTGAACCGTATTCGCACGCCGACAAGCGTTCAACGAGTCAAGGGAGCTGGCGGTGATCCCTTTGAAGCACATTGGTCCATTCAGAGAGCTGGCAGGGAAAAACCGCAGCTCCTTCCGTTCTCCCTTCCCTTCGGACTAAGGGCCGTTGTACGATCGTTTCGGAGCGCCTTCCGCCTCGTCCGTTTCGCGAGCGGAGTTGGCGGATCCGCCTCGTTCGGCGAACGGATGGAAAGTTGGTGAACTTCAACTTTCTGGCGGACGAGCGCATCCGGCCGGGGACCGGATTGCAGCTATTGGCTGCTTTTCCCGTGACGTCAGTGACGTCCGAGCCCCTCCTCCCTCCGCCTCGGTTCTGCTCTGCCCCGGCCTGCCGGGGCAAGATGGCCATCCGTCGACTGAACTGGGGAGCGCGGCCTGGGCAGTGGCAGCGATGTCGCGAAGCATATTATATTGTACACATCTTGATATTACCAGTGTTCAGAGCGACTGCAAACTTCGCCGCGTTCAGCAGTGGCGAGCGATAGTTCCACTAGTTGAATTCTGTAATCATCTACGCTGACGGAGTTGACAGAGCGCCTCTTCAAACCGATGCAAACCTGTGCAGTGGCGGTGTCACGAAGTGTTTATTTCGAGCTGTTTTTGGTTTTTGCATGCGTTTGTAATTCCTGCTACGGCTCTGCAAACCGACGCAAGACCTGTGCAATGGCGGTGTCACGAAGTGTTTATTTCGAGCTGTTTGTGGTTGTGGCAAGCGTTTTGAATTTCTGCTGCGAGTTATTTTCCTGTGCGTGCGCAGTTTCACAGCATAGCGACAAGTGTCCGCGTAGTGAAAGTGATTATGGTCGGTGCGAGTGCTTTCCCGTCAAGTCAGCGATATGTTCATCTGCGAAAAACTCGCGACGCCCGCCGTTTTCCGAATGTTGAAATGAACTTGGAGCTGTGCAGCTGGTCGCTTCCGTTGCGATGGCTGCAGTGATCGTGACCGAGGCGAGCCCACGACGTTGTTTCTGCTACATAGCAAACTGCTGCGTGTGCGACTTGACACGATCTTGGCTGCACGGCCGTCGCAGTGTTTTCTGCTGCGACAACAGCAGCGTCGCCAGTCTTGTGCGTCTTGGAAAAAACGGAAAAAAGTACCACGTGACCACCACGAAAAGAGGTTATTACTTGGGGGGGGGGGGGGGGGGCGCTCGTACGGGAAGTAGGTAGGAAAGGGGGGGTGGGGGTGGAAGCGCAGTGTGCAGGGATATCGGGGTTTGGAGAGGGGGGCAGGAAAGGAGGCAAGGGAGAAGGTAGTCGGGCGCATACCGATCTGCCCCTTGGGATGCGGGAGCCCGTTTCGGCGCGTGGAGCGATGCTGGCGGTGCGCTCGCGCCGGCTAGGTTGCCCGGCGCGCCAGTCGGCATGCTGGGACCATCCGCCTCGCTCGCAAGCGCCAAAGTGATCGTACAACACCTTTCCGCCTCACGTCCGCCTGGCGGCCGAAAACAGGCGGACTGCTCCCGAAGCGGACGAGGCGGAAGGCGCTCCGAAACGATCGTACAACGGCCCTAAGCGGTCAGCGTTCGGCGACGCTGTGGACACGAGCGGATGCGCCGTATTGGAGAAGCCAGCCCAATTAGGCTGCCGGGTCCCAATAGCAGCTGCACACCCTGCAAAAGGGACAAAGGTGCCGACAAGAGGGAAAAGGCCCAAGCCGGCGGGAGGTCCGGAGAAGACCAGGGGAGTGCCGCAGGCGGCTGCGCTCAGAGGAGGGCGAGGGAGATGCTCAAGGAAGGAAAGCGGGTCAGTGGAGTGACGAGCAACGTCCGAGACAACAGCGCTAGGTAACAGGTCCTCCGGCGCCCCAAACTCCCAAGCCATCGGAGAGAAGCATCGCCTGCGCGAAAGAACGAGGTCAACTCCGCAGCCTCTGTTTCTCCTGACGAAGTCACCAGCACCAACGCAGCTACATGTAGGCTTGGGCACCCAATCCTCCGCATCAAAAATCAATAACGTAGAATTCCTGAATATATTTGTTTTGTTCCAACTGCGTCTAACGGTGCCTCTTTGCCTCTCCGTCCCCTGTGGACCCACGCAGTATGTGGGGTGTGCACAGCTGGCACAGGAGAGGGATAATTAGAGATTAGGGTCTGGTGTGACCCCCCGGTGGGGCGACTTCCTGAGCCCACGAAACGAGTGCTAGTTGGGTGGCCTTGTCAAGAAAAGCACGTAGCTACGGCGCCTGCGCGGAACGCGCTGGCATGTGTGCTTCTGGGCTGCGAGAGCGGCTTCCCCTGCCTGCTCCTCAGCGGTGCTAATGAAACGTGAGAACTTTCTCTGCTCCTGCCAGCATTGAACCAACAGCGACGGTCGACAGCTACAGGAACCTTGGTATTCCGGCTGACTCGAATGACCACCTCCTCTTCTTAGCCTGTGAACTTTCAACGTTCCGGCACCTGCTGAAATATCTACTTTTGACGGGGCTACAATCGGTGCTGTGGGCGTGCCTGCGCTTTAACTAGGTACCCGTCATCCTTCGAACACCCCTTCCCTCCCCGATAATGTCAACATAACCGAGCAGCTCTGGCGGCACAGCTGGTATATGCTGAACGGCGCGCGCTTAGGTGCTATACATGCGAGCAAGCTGCACCCCTCGACGTGAGCGCGATATGCCGCTGTCGGCAAGCGCAAGGACGGTGTGGTGCGGCGACTCAGTTACCCAGGCAGGATGAGCAACCAATAATGCAAGGTCAGGCAAACGAGAAGCGACCCCACAAGCTCTCCGTAGGCCTCAGGAACTTGAGAAAGAATGCAGCGTCTCCGCCAAAAAGGCGCATGAAACTTAATGCGCCGCCTTCGCCGGGGAAAAAAATTGAGCTGCCCCACGTGTGTTGTCAGCAGAGTCACTGCCTGCCTGCTTCGTTTCCTGGTGGTGCCGGGCGTTTCTTTTGGTGAGGCCGTTCCACGTTCGTGGGGTTTTTGCCAGGGTTCAGGGTAGCTGTGCTGACTCGGGTGATGTAAGGTTGCTGGCGTGCTGTGTGTACGCATGTCTTTCGCCTCCCCGGGAGGAGGCTCGGCAGCCTGGTTCGCCAGCCTGCCGGCCGAAAGCTTGCCTTTGAATTCATTTCTAAAAAATGGTGTCAATTCAATTCCCGTGGCGCTTGTACCGATAGGAGATGGAATTCTCAAAATAAAGAATCCGAAAGCAATACAGCATCAACTGAAAAGTCTAACCAGTCACTATCTCGTCATCTCTGAAGTGCGACCTTTCGGGAGGAGTGGCATTGTTTAGTCGGCAAACATTGAGTGTGTGTCAGATCTGCTCCGGTGTAATACGTTCACTTCTCTGCAGGTTAAAGCCTTCATTCCTGAGCAGCTTGCGTGCACTAAGGGCATTGTACACGGAGTGGACCCGTCATCTTCAATTCAAGAAATTTTGGAGGAGTTCCAGGAAGCCGGGGCGGAAATTATTTCTGTATACCGCTGCTCTCGCGAGGTGGCTGGAGTGCGTGTTGCAACGGCGTCAGTCATAACGACTTTTGCTGGTCGCACATGCCCCCGGAGTTTAAAATTTGGCCAATTGTCTACCGCGTGGACCCGCCGCATCCTCGACCCCTGCAATTGTGCCAACTGTTGGATATTTGGACATAGTAGTAGAGCCTGTAAGTCGGCGACCAGATGCCGGGTGTGTGGTGAAGGTCACTCTTCCGACAGCTGCACCGCTGAACAACCAAGCTGTTGTCTATGCAGTAACAGTCACAGCGCCGATGATGCCACTTGTGAAAGTCGGACACAGGAGCAAAGTTTATTGGAATTAATTGAGCAGAATCACTGCTCACGGGCAGACACTTATGCACTTCTTAACCGCAAAAAAAAATTCATATGCCAGCTTTGCGCGTTCCTCTATTCCTGACCTCGAGGCCACTTTGTCTGCCTCAATAGTGTCAAACGTCAAAAAAGCACTCTCAGTTGTGGTCGAGCGCATGCTCAGCAGCTTCATGCAGGCGTTGTCTGATATTGTTGCAAATCACGCTGTTTCTCAACCTCAGCCTGTAGTTCCACCAGCATAAATATCTCAGCAAGCCTGTGCTCAAAGTTTCATTGTCATGCCATCCCCCACGGTGCCGTCTCACGTGACGCCTATCGACAGCGTCCTTCTAAGTCTTTCTCGCAACACTGTTTGCACTAATGATGTAGAAATGGCTTGTCCTACGCAGAAGCGCCGTGCTTCAGCCTCTTCTTCTTAGTCCTCCATTCCCCTGGTGAAGACAGGGGCCTTTTAGAGTGTCTTCCAAGCCAGATATGCTACAAGAGGCTGTTTCAGCCTCTGTTCTCGAATAGGCATCATGGTGGGTGTAAAGGTTCTCCAATGGAATTACCGCTCTATTGCATCTTCTCTTCCCGATTTAAAAATTCTTCTATCTTCTCATAACCAAGATATTGTGCTCTTGCAAGAAACTTGGCTCTCCCCTGTTAACTTATTTTCTTTAAACAGGTTTTGTGTTTTCCGTGCGGATCGCATAAATGGTAGGGGTGGCAGGTTGGTGACCCCGATTTCGTCAAAATTGTGTCACCGGGCATTAATAACTAAAAAGTAATGGATTCTGATTGCGAGTTTCTACCTATAGATCTCACTTTGCCGCACTGCGCTACTGTCACAGTCGCAAACGTCTATTTTCCAAATGGAGTATGGAGAACAGACCACCTAGACAGCTTACTTGCAAACTCTAGCAGGGTAATCATTGCAGGGGACTTCAACTCACATCACGTCGTCTGGGGTTCCTATACTGATTCACATGGACATATGGGCATGGATGTCAGCAAATGATAAGCGGTGCTGCAATTCTCAGGCCATAACCTTCATCCGCATACACTCGCGCTCAGTTCTCGATTTGTCCTTGGCAGCAAGAGGAGTAGGTATAGGGGCATGGTCCACAATTTAGTGCGGCACATCTAGTGACCATCTGCCAATTACTTTCGCCATATGGGTGAGCCCCCTCCGAGATCATGGTTCTGCCCGAAAATTAGTTAATCTTGCAGCCTACAAATCATCTTTGCGCGCCTCCCTTACATCTGATCCTTGTTCATGTAGGACCGACAGGGCTCAGCGAGTGTTTTCTTCAGCGTTGAAGGCTATGGAGAGCTCCCAGTTCACTGTGCGTTCTGCTATTTGCAATAGATCACCATCCCCATGGTAGAATGACACGTAGGAAAGCAGCGTGGAGGACCCTTTCGCATAATTAGAGCCCGACAAATTGGATCAAATAAAAATTTTTCTCGGCTTCGTTTAAACGAACCATAGCAAAGGATGACTACAATAAAAATTTGAACACATATTTGCCAAACACAAAAAATAGGAAGGCTTTGCATCGTTTTATAGAACGGAATGTGAACTCCTCAGCCATGCAGTTAACCAGCTCGGTGGTGCTCTCTCCACATGAGGTGAAAGATGAGTTAGAGCGAATTGCTCAAGGGCTTGCTTCACGTTTTCAGGAGCAGCGTAGAGTGCCTCTGTTGGCCCCCTACCCTTGCTCAGACTATGTTGTGGTTGACAAATCAGAGTTAACTGCAGTTTCTTTAATGCAATCCTCGGCTCCGGGTTGGGATGGTGTTACGGTCCGCCTTGCTAAGCGGAAGATTGAAGTATCAGCATCAGTGACACTTGACATTGCTAAAGCATACGACAGTGTTGAACATTCGATCCTTCTCTCTAAATTGGCATTATTACACCCGCCGTACTACATTTATGCATGGATCCACGAATTTTTAACAGGACGGCAGTTCTTTTGCTCTGACGGTTCCTTCACCTCAGACACCTATGCCCAGACCAGAGGCGTGCCACAAGGTACTTTTGCCACTTCTATTAAATTCGCTGATGTGCGACATTCCAGTGCACCCCAATATACAGTATATGTTTATGCAGACGACATAGCCTTCTTTGCTTCTGCAGCAGACATTTATGCCCTATATCGTTTTCTCCAGGATTACCTCAATGCGCTCGAGGTTTGGCTGCATACATTAAATTTGGTATTAAATGTGCACAAAAGCAGCGTGCTAGTTTTTAAAACCAACATGTCTTTATATATATCGCTACACTATCGCTCTGACAGCATACCTCAGGTGGAATCGTTGAGGTGTCTGGTTTAGGGGGGTTTAACGTCCCAAAGCGACTCAGGCTATGAGAGACGCCGTAGTGAAGGGCTCCGGAAATTTCGACCACCTGGGGTTCTTTAACGTGCACTGACATCGTACAGCACACGGGCCTCTAGAATTTCGCCTCCATCGAAATTCGACCACCGCGGCGGGATCGAACCCGCGTCTTTCGGGCCAGCAGCCGAGCGCCATAACCACTTAGCCACCGCGGCGGCTCGTTGAGGTATCTAGACGTCATTTATCATGCCAGTATGGATTGGCGGCCCCACATAAAGACTAACGTTGAGAAAGGTGAGCGTGCACTAGGTAGGCTACAATGAATAAGTAATAGGAAATTTGTAATGCGCTGGTCTCCCTCAATCAATTTCCACCGCAGTTCTGTACCTGGAGGCTCGTATTCCCGACCTTAACTCCCGTTTTCACCTTTTAACTGTCAGGACTTTTTTGCGGGCATTTGAGTCGGCTTCCGGTGTGGCTACACCTATTTTCGTCTCGCACCCCCAGCCCTCTTTCTCAGTCCTCATTGGCCAAGGCACCGCCTCCCTCAAGTTTTTACTCACAACCTTTTATCCAACATTGGCGTGGATCTCAATTTTGTACGCAGAGTTGGTTGGGCAGCGTCCCCTGTGGATATTGCTTTTGATTATATTTTCCCACCTAATGCGAAGCACCTGCCTGCAAGGACATTAACTGGTCTCCTTTTTGATCACCTTGCCCATTTCCCGCAACATACAGTGATTGCTACAGATGCGTCTGGGGCCGGCCGGAAGGCAGCGGTTGGTATTTTTTGTCTCTCTCTCGAGGAGCTTTTCGGTTAGAGTCCCGGATTAAACAACCACATTTCTTCGAAAATTCCCACAACTGTAATTGTCTCTGTTTTGTTGGTGCTGGAGTCCACACGAAATGCTTTTTTGATACGCCCACTAAAGTTTTTTATTCCTGAATGGGTGAAAGAGGTGCGCTTCGTTTGGATACCAGGCCACTGTGGTATTTTACAAAATGGAGCAGCAGACTTCTTGGCAAAATCAGCTCTATATGCACCTTTTGCCTGTAGCATCCCTAATCTTGTTCTTTTCGGTATGACTCGATTTCAGCGTTTTCAGTTCATAACCGCCAAGTGCAACGATCCCTTACTCTCTACTGTTGACTGCCAACATCTCATGTACCCATGGAAGGCTCGTGCGTGTAAAACCCGGCAGTGTGAGGTAGCGATGACACTCAAGCGGTGCAGGATTCCCCGTTTAAATCTTTACTTATGTAGATGCAGGTTCAGTCCCACAAACCTTTGTGCGGCTTGTGGTGAAGTCGAGACATTGGAGCATTTCCTACTCTCTTGCCGGAGGTTTGCACACCTAGAAATTCGCATTACAAAGTTGGGTCTCACTTTGTCGGTTCCCCTCCTCCTCCCTTTCGGCGCGAGCACCAGGGGTTTTGCACTGCACCAAGTTTGCGAATACCTCCACAATTATATAACAGCTACCGAGAGATTCCCTTGCTAATTGTTTCCAAAATTTCCGCATTTAAAATAGCCTTTGCTTATTTTCATATATTTAATTCTCAGATATTCTCTTCCGATATTTTTTCCTTTTCTTTTTAATTACTCTGAAATTTCCCCCAAGACACAATCATTAGCTTGACACCAGTTTACCCTATTCTATGGAGTTTCCCCACTGAACCCTGGCCAATCCCCCGTCGTGGGTATGTGCCATGTCACGAAGGACACAAAAACAACACTGCAGTGCACACACAGACAGATGTTACTGACATTTGCGTCCACAGTGGAAACCGGGCTGCCAGTTTTTTTTTTTCCAATATGTATTATATTTTCTGTTTGGAATGTTCGAGAGCTAAAATCACTTTTACGTTTTTTACGAATGTCCACCGACCATTCTCGGACAATTTACGTCCGTCCATTGATGCCTATTTTGAGTATTCAGACACAGTAATGCAGCTTCTCCGTTATTTCAGAGAAGCTGATTGCATCTTAGCAAATGTGTGTCTGTCAGAAGCATTAAATATATATTTCTATGCACAGTTTATATTTTCAGGTAAAACTGTTTGAATCATGCAGAGCCACAGCACAAATTAGTTTTACTAGTAGATATTCTTTGCTTTACCCATTAACTCCCATGCATTGAAAACGTCAGATAAAGGTTATGAATTTCCAGGACTTCATTATTAATGGCTCTTTGACCGCAAAAATGTAAAAAGCTTCGAGATTCATAAAGAAAAATTACTTAGTTGACTTAAGCTCATTTTCGTAATATCTGAGTGCCTAAGGTCCACAAAACCATGTGCTAACACGCAGGCCCGTGTAGGAATTCAGGTGCAAAATTAGAAACTGCTCTATCATTTGTGAATGCAGCATTACGACGACATTGATCTTTGGCTGCTTTGCATTAGGGCTAGCTTTTGCACGAATATCTTTTCGCGGGCCTCCTGCATCTTTGGCATGCAGCTTATACTTTGGCCTCGCGTTGATAAATATGTTGAAGAAAGTTACTTGAAGTATGCTAGCAGTTCGAGTAGATTTTTGCGCTCTGTATCATATATGCAACGTCGGGCATCAGTAAGTTTAAGGAAGGTTCATCCTTTTTTACATGCTGCTGGCAAAATTAGAAAGAAAAAAAATATGATTTCATGGTTTACGAGGTTTGACGCCCCAAAGCGCGACTCAGGCTCTCAGGAACGCCGTAGTGGCGCCCTTTGGATAATTTCAACCACCTGGGGTTCTTTAAAGGGACACTGAGGAGAAATTGAAGTTGGCTTGTATCCATAGAATAGCAGCTCCTGATCACGAAAACGTCACTCTTACTGAAAACAAAGCTCTTGTAATGTAGAAAATAGCAAGAATCAAAATACAGGTATCACCGCCACAGGCCAATCTCGCAAGTACAAGCGTGATGACTTCCTAGGACAAGAGGCGCCACCTTGGATGAATTTTCGTTACTTCATGGATGCCACGAATCTCTGAGGCTGGCAAAGGAAGGTTGCGCGCCGCATCGCTAGCCGTCAGAAATCATGGAGTCTGCGTTTACGACACGTTTCACGTCACTCCGGGGGGGGGGGACTTTTCAACTTCGAATCCAAATTTCTTTGAAATAAATGCATCTTTCGCGCCAGGAAAAGCAGCAATAAAGCCATGAAATGCCAAACTATCAGATTTTGATAACAAAAAAAAATGATAGAGTTCTCCTCAGAGTCCCTTTAATGTGCACCGTTGCCGCACAATGCACGGGAACACGGGCCTCTTGCATTTCGCCTCCATCGGAATGCGACCGCCACGGCCAGATCAAACCCGCGTCCTTCGGGTCAGCAGCCGAGCACCATAACCACTGAGCTCCCGTGGTGGCAAAGAGGAAAAAAAAAAAGACCGAGCAGAGTTTTAGGCGTCCGAATACTTGATAGTTCTGAATAAGAACTGAATATTATATACGTTCCATTTCCCAACTGATTCGCAAGCTCAGCTTCTCATACAATTTGAATATTCTAGAGGATACTAATGTTCAAGACAAATTCAGTTTTCGAAAATGTATTCACAGAGTACGTCGAATCCTGCTATAACGAAATTCACGGGACCCGCGAAAAATTTCGCTGAAGCGGACACTTGGTTGTGAAATATGGCCAGAACATTGCCAGATTTGACTGGTCAGTTCATGAACATTTCTAAACATCTGTCAGCGTTAACTTTCGCAGTTTCAAAATCAGCGCCGTGGCGCGATTTTCATGCTGCTGCGGAAAACTCGGGCAATGCACGTATTCGTTTAATTAAAGCACACAATACACTGGCTACCAAACACACGCAAGTCACTGTGCGTTAAATAGGGGCCATATGCACATCGAAATCGATGATGTTTTGGACAACATGCCCGTCATGCAGTTGCTCCGGTTCTTCGAAGCAGTTTTGAGACGCACGATACGAACATACAGGCGACATGACTTTATGGTGAGACTGCAACCTAGAACCATCGTCACTAGGTTCACCAGAAAGGGGTGAGGGGAACGTTAGCATGACGCTTACCTGCAGCGCAAAACGAGACCGGAGTGCACTCACGGCGGCAGCTCACTTCCTGCGACGGCGTGGCGCACGCCGAGCGACGCCGGATTGTTGTGCACTATAATTGCTAGGCCAAATATGCTGCGCACTTTGAAGCTCCACCGCTTATCATCAAATATCTTAAGATTGTCAGCATCGACACAGTAACTGAAATGATTCTCGTTACGCCCTTGTCAGTAAAGCGAGCGGAAAAGCCGTGGGTCTCAAGCACGGAGTCCGAGCCACCGATCGCGATTGAGCCGTCGCCAAAACCGCCGCATGCGTCGGATCGTATCTTGATGCGTGCATGCTTTCTTAATCTGATTCCGCAGGGAGTGCCAGTAGCGCTGCTGACAGTGCAAACTGACTTCGGCAGCAGTTTTTGGTGAAATTTGGATGCGCAAAAAAAATAAATAAAAATGATGGCTGCTTGTTTTTAAAAAATTCGTTGAAGCGGAACCTCACTCCGCTAATTGTTCGTTGTGGGGGGAAATAATTGCATTGCCTTGTGTGAGTTGTTGACAGAGAATTCGAAATACTTAGCTGTGGCAGAAATTTCGTTGTAGCGGGGTTTGACTATT
Source organism: Amblyomma americanum (assembly GCF_052857255.1). Taxonomy (NCBI): domain Eukaryota; kingdom Metazoa; phylum Arthropoda; class Arachnida; order Ixodida; family Ixodidae; genus Amblyomma; species Amblyomma americanum. The sequence goes on from NC_135497.1 coordinate 282,694,539, forward strand.
TCTGACACAGTCAAGCCTTGCCAAGCTTCACCGACAGTGACACAACATCCCGGCTCCATGCACCGTCCCGTCAGCCATGTGGTAGCGAATAGCCGATTTCGGTGTGTGTACTTAGTGACTGTGTGCCCAATTTTGTAGTACTTCACCTACACCAGTCATGAACAAGAAGGATGGCTGCAGCAAGCCATAAGCAAAGCAAAAGAGTACCGCCAGAAAACAATACGGAAATGCTGGGAATATTTTTCAGGGGCACCAGCATTAACAGAGCTGTGCATGAGGTGTGTTGCACTTAACGAACTTGCAGTGAGAAAACGAGGACGCAAGTGCTAAACACCAAAATGGGAATTATATAGTGGCACTTGATGCACAACCCTTCAAAGTTAGCGAATACCATGGATGAAACTTATGACAGAAGGTTTTTCTAGCAGCCCAAATCGAACTCCACTCTTGTGCGTGGCGCCACTGCTACTGCCTTCACTATTAAACATGTGAACATTGTATGCATTGCAAAAGGCATGGGAGTTTCATGTGCCCTCTTCTCACTCAACACTTTCAAAACCGTTCACATTAATTCTGTTTCAACACTGTTTCAGCCTGTGATCCCAAAGATCAGAACCATGCCATTTTAAAGCTTACTAGTCCATTCATCAACAAAGTTAATAGTCTCTGCATGCAAAAATAATTCTACTATGAGTAAATGGATCTAAACTTTATTTGACAATTGAAGCTAATTATTTATATTGAATTCTTAATAAAAATTCTTTATTTAGACACCCCTAATTGGATTTTAGCCCACTGTTTTAACAATACAAGTGTACCAATGGAAAAAAATCAGAAACCAAACCGTAGTTTGTCCCCACAGTGAAAACAAATTTCATTTGCGCCTTTGGGTCAGGCAAACACTTGTCTAATGGCGACTAAGCCTGGCTGTCTTCCTTTAAGAGATGTACAGCTTGGAGTTACAAGAAACAATTTTAGCTTCAAGGTGCATGCAATAAGGACACAGGATTGTACAAATCCTTTAATATGGCCAGTGCCACCAATGTTCTTATTTTTGAGACCTCGCAACTTCACTAAATGGCGCAAAAAAAAAATAAAATGCTTGAAATTGTACATGTGCCAACTTTACATGCAAGGAAAAATATAGTATTCTGAAATAATTTATATTCCACCAAATTTTCTGAAAAGCAGATGCTCCCACATAGCGAGCAGTTAAAGTAATAACAATGACACCAGCACTGCTACCTGCATGCTGAGTAAACTGCAGCAGCAAGAGTGCACAATGCTCACCAGAACTCAGTTTGCTGTAAGCACAGCATAAAATTTGATGGCATGGAAACTGAGCCCACTATATATAGTACAAGCATCTTCATTCCTTTTATTCCTCACATTGCAGCCATGTAAACACTGTGCATTAGGAGAACAAGACAAAATGACAAAAATGGTCTAGCTTTAAAAAAATAACATTCTACTGGTCACGTATAGTTCTTGTGAAATGAAGCAAAAAGGTTCAAAACAAATATTTTCACACGGAGGTACCCATCACTATGTTTGGATAATGCTCGCATGCATTCACCCACAATTGCACATTCTGCTCAAAGCATAATGATGCTTCATGAATACAGATTTAAGGATTTGCAACAATATGAAAAGAAAAAAAAAAGAAAGCAGCTCACTCATGTACATTCTAGACATTTTCCCTTTTTGAACCAATAATAGCTGATAATATGTGCCCAAAGAATGCATAGTTATATGAACAATTTATTCACAACAGACTGCTGCTCCTCAAGACCTACAAGTTCCAGCAACAATAACAAAAGTAATCCTTTCCTATGCAGAAGCACTTAATAAGTTGTTGCAACAAGTGCACACCGGAAGTAACAGTTTCTGACACCCACCCATAATCTTGAAGTCAAAGATGTGAACAAAGATGACGAAGAGGCACATAGAGAGCCTACCAAAGCACAAACAACCATGGACTTGGAGCTACTTTCTTTCATTGTGTAGAAGTATTGCATAATAGCACGTACACAATCATCAATACATCCGATAGCTTTAGCTATCAGGGGTTCTATTTTTCAGTGCTCTGCTCAATAAAAATGACAGAGTAACATAGCTCATCGCAAAGAAAGTAATAATAGTTAACAGAGTAACCCATGCATTGCTTAACCTTGCAAACTGTTTCAATTATAATGAGCAAGCCTGAATGAGTAAATGAGCACTCCTTCAATTTGGGCTTCAGACTACTGTGTAATGCCAGCCAGAGCTCACTAAATACCATTTCAGTGCCAAGAGCTATATAGACCCCTCAAATACCAAAAAAGTTAAACGAAGGGCAACCAACCTTAGCAAATATGCAAGTTCTGACTCTCCAAGCAAGGTTCTATGCTTGCACTATACATGCCTGAGCAAACCAAACATTTGAGAAGACAGAACTACTTGCACAATTTATAAACAAGCCAAACCATAATTAAACAGCTCTCAAGAACTACAAGGATTAAAAGCAGCACAAGAAACAACTATAGAAAACTCTTAAAAATATGGACATGATTGTTGTGCACGGCACACTTCCTAGTTCCATAGAAGGAAGGAAAAATGTGGTACCGAAATGCCATCAAAGCCAGCATCCTTTAATAGTAAAAAGTGGGAGGGGACTGCTGTTTTCGTTTCTCTTAAAACAAGTAAGAAGAAAAGAAAAACAGAGCAGTATAGCTATAGCAAGGCATCAAGCACGGGCAGGAACAAACAGGAATAGGCTACTGCAGACAGACACCCAGTTGCTGGGCCACTTGAAGCAATGCCTTCAGCCCTGGTAAAAAGCTGCTAGTCTCGGAGAAGTTCGACGAGGATACCAGATAGCTGTGGACGCTCAGGGCAGTGTTGTAGTCGCTCTGCTGGATGGCCTGTACAATCTGGTGGAGACCGTGCGTTGTCGTCGGTGCAATCTGCGCAGACATTTGATTGACTGATATATTTATTTACTTACTGATTAACTTAGATTTTTACATGCCGTATAAACATTGTGGAATATGAGGCATGACACAGTAAAGGGCTCCAGATTAATCCACCTGGGATGAAGGTGGTGAAAATTTCAGTACACAAGCGCTTTTGCCATTTCGCCTTAACCAAAATGCAGACACTACAGACAGGATCAAACCCGCAACCTTGATATCTGCAACCAAACACCCCAGTCATTAAGCCAAGGCGGAATTTCTATGGGTTTAAGTAGAAATATTACAATCTCTGAAGGGTGGCACATTTCGACAGCTCACCGAGCGCAAAAATGATGCAGTCATTAAACTGCCGCACCATAAAAATGGCTGCCTGCAGAGCTTCTAGTAGCCCCAGAGTCACAGCCAACATCTGCTATATTTTTTCTGTTTCTAAGGGCCTCAACGATGCACTACTTTGTTCTCTAAAAAAAGGGCACAGCACCAAAACTTCTGGTTAAGCAGCCCTACGAGGTGACAAAAAAAAAAAAAAACATTTCTTGAGAGCACGTAATAAGTCGAACCTTGCTACAATGAAATTCACAGCAACTGCAATAAGTTCGTTTAAGCAGAAACTTTACTATCGTGAAATAAGCCTGAAATGGTCATAGACTGGGCCAGATTGTTCATGGACTATGTTTACTTCCATAAAAAATTCAGGGGCGCACTCTGCTGACCTAAAGTGCAGTGAGAAGAAAGCCTCTAGGGCAGTGTTACTGCTGGTGTCGCTGATGTGTGGTGAAGATTGCCTGGGTAGGGCTCCTCTGAATGATGGTCGCACCACACAATGACATCACACGCTTATCAGCCACAAGGCTTTATCATTTTCTTTGTGCTGCCATTAAACTTATCACGACTGATCACAGTAGTGCATTCAGACTGTTGTAGTTGCTTTGGTGCCTTATCTCGATGACATCATCAGTTTGATTGACAGTTATTGTTTGACACTTTTCTGTGAACATACAGAAGAAACAACAAAAAAATCTTTGTCTGAACATTTGAATCACCAATTGCTGGGAGGAGTGGTGGATAGTTCTCTGCCCATTCTTACACTTTCACACAATCACACCGCTCCAGATATCAGCCAACATCATGCTGTCCCTGTACACATATGACAGCATGGCAGCTGATTTCATGTACTTGGTGCTTGAGGGCTGCACTGTTGCACAATCTTCAACGTGTGCACACTATTGAGCCAAGCCCATGTAAGCAAGCAAACACGTCAAGCCAAAAACGTGTGCAGTGCCTGAAACAAGGAGGGCCCAAAACGGTGGGAAAAAAGCCAAGGAGGCAGAACAACCAACATGCCGATAGCAAGCTCTTAACTGGCGTCCTCTTTTGTAGGCTTTGAGGCATTGAGGCTGAGCTTTGAAGCCAGAGGTCCATTAATATTTGCACTTAGAGACTCGAAACGCAGTATCAGCAATGAAAGAGTCACGGCTATGAAGCATTTTGCTTCATGTTAAAGTGCTTCATGTTTGCGATCTGCACTTCGAAGAGCCATGCCATTTTTATCCGTACTCTGCATCAGCGTTGTCTCCCACTCAGTTCACTGCTTCCTTTTTTACACGTTAGGGAGGAAAACTTGAATCTGACAAGTTCCTTGAACCATAACTATTACACAAGTTTACACAGCACAGGACATGCGGCAACAATTTGAGCGTGCATTCACATGTGGGGCATATTGTGGTCACCATGTCTTGATCAGCAGGGCATGTTAGCAGTGTCACTTGAAGTGCACACCGATTTCAGCTGCAATTTTTAGTGAAGCCAAAAACCTTATTAAACTCTATGAGCATCTGGATGTGCGGAAATAAACAAACTGGTGGTTTTATGTTTTGTTGCATAGCAAAAAATTAATTTTAAACTTTCTTTTATACTTCGCAAAAACTTCACTGAAGCTGAACTCTACTCCAAAAAAGTACAATATGGGCGGGGTGCATAGGTGCCAAATATTCAACCTGCAGGGGGGGAGGGGGGGGGCAATTAGCACCCTTTCTCTTTTTAATTTGTGCTGAGAGGCTATGTATGTAAACACAGGTTTTATTTATCTCTAGTTGGACGAATACGCTAAAAAGAATGAGACCATGGTTCTTAAATACTAAATAAATAAATGAACAAAAGAAACTGAAAAATATGCGAACTCTTGGTAGACATTCATAATGTCCTTAAACTGAGAGAAAACGCTGAGCAACACAATCATTTCCATAAGAGGCTAACAATTCAAATATTACAAAATCATTACAAAACTATTCATTTGTCAACACCACTGGGCAATGCAAACACTTCCACAATAAGCTAGCAATTCAAAAATTGAAAAGATATTTTAAATGCTTTGTGTCTAAGAAAAACTGGGCAGTACTAATATTTCCACAATAAGCTAACAATTCAAAACTTAAAGACGGATTATAAAATCATCTTTCAAAAATGTAAACGAAGTACCTCTCTCGATACAAAACAAAGGAAAAGGAGTGAAGATCAGAGGTCGTAGTGATGACATGGCAACGCAGGGTACTGAATGATAATTTTAAGGAAGGCGACAATTTGAGTACAGGGGCTGTGACAGCTTGAAAAATGCTGGTGTATGTTACTGTGATGAACTTAACTCTCCTTCATCTTATACGAAGGCTACTGTACAATCAAGAATTTGCTTCTTCACACAGTTGATTACCGAATGAAATTGTCCACGATGTCACAGATTTATTTTTCGGGCAAGCTCTTTGTGCCCATGGGGAAGTGCTATGCGATTTAACCACGCCTGTTCCATTGTAGACCTCAGCTACGCTTTGAAGCGACGGAAGCACGAAAACAGTCTTTCAGGTGTGCATGACGTGATGGGGTCATTTAAAGCAATTTGAACAAGCTTATCCACCACAGGCAAAAGATCTCGCAGCTGCTTATCGTTATCACCTGAAAGCATCTATACTGCACCCTAAAATGTTTTCAGATGTGTACTGTGCTGTCTTGCTCCATCTCCGAGCATACTACGGTGAAGGCTGAGCCATACAGGATCAAGGTCTTCCCTGTAAAAATTCAACATATATGTGTTGTCATCATTCCCTGTCAAAAACTGCTCAATCTGTGCCATGTGCTGCCACATTTCTAGTGCATACATGTTGTTCAATGAGGAATGAACTGTGTCCACTATCTTGTAAGTCCGCAGGAGGTACATGTCCTCGGCCGAACAAATTGTGTGGCACGGATCCGTCGTCATATCATTGTAGAATCTTCCTTTGCCTTGGCGCAGGAGCTTCTTTCTCTTTACCATTCAGTTCCCAAATCGCAAAATCCTTGCCTCTTAAGTTCACTAAGGCCCGAATTCTAGAATGCTCCTTATATTGTACTATTTCCTTGCTTTACATGACGAACCCTTCATCCTTTCTTCAGTGCAGGAGCCTTTACAGAGATCCAGCACATATTCTGAAAATTTCCTTCACCGTCCCATATGAAAGGAGAACCGCGGAAGTGCAAGGAAGCCGCCAAGCAAGTCTGGTTTGGGGATCGGTATCAAATAAAGCAAATATACATAGGCCCAAGCAGAGAAATAAATAACCGATGGGTGGATTTGTAATATTTACTGCATTTACTCGTGTAATTTGTGCCCACGCGTAATTTACCCACCAGCAATTTATCGCTCAGGTTTTTTAAAAGAAACTTTCACTCGCACATTTTACACCCCTGCTACGACAGACCAGCAGCACAGGTGCGTGCAAGGCAGGCCTGGGAAGATCGCCTAGCCGCATCGCCGTGTGCGGCTTCAAGAGGTGTGAGTGGTCGCTTTTCGGGACAAACAGTTACGAGAGCGAACTTCCAGTAACCGCCGGCACGTGCAAGAAACCGCCGGCACGTGCAAGAAACCGGGACTACCAAGCAGTTTGCTGTTCAGTTCGCCGCTAGTCAGCCGGGCTGCATGTTAGGGCACCGTTTTATCGGCTGCTATCCACATTTGCCTCTAACTGCAGGTTTTGTAATCCGCCTTTTTCACGACGCGACTGCGCATGCGCCCATCCCCTGGCGGCGGTGTCGCGAAACATATTGGAAGGGTCGCGCGCTCCGTCGAGACCGGCCGTGGGAGTGTAAACAAACCGGCTTCCTACGCGGGGTGCGTTGCTGCAGGCGTCGGGCGTTCAGCGCGACGCATTTGGCGATACTTAAGAAATGTGTTGCATACGGCTGCAATGCCCAATATGTAAAGGGAAGCAAACTCGGATTTTTTCGCTTCCCGGGACAGCCTTCGACGCGAAGCGTGGATAAAAGCAGTTCGCCGGCTCGACGATCGTGGCCGCCCTTGGGCACCGTCAAACACGTCAAGACAGTGCGGGAATCACTTTGTGACAGGTACGGACGAGGTACTGGGTTTAAATGCGTGTGCAGTCTATCACGAAGTGTTTTATTCATGGGCAGGAAGGCCTCGAATGTCACCACGGCACCCAAACTTCGTTCCGACGCTTTTTGCTTTCTCAAGCAAGAAGGCCAAATGGGCAAGTGCTGTGAGCCGCTTTCAACGCGCGATGGAGCGGGCAACGAAAAAGAAGCTACGAGATCATTCACGCATGGTGCTAAAATTTTGTCATAATCTCCTATGGATATTTTCTTGTTTATGCCACTACACCCTGACCAATCCCCCGGTGTGGGTATGTGCCATGTATTAACAGGCAGAAGAAGAAGGTGCGTTATGCGTGTGTTCGAATCATATCCATGATGAAGAGCTCTGCGTGGTATCTCCGGAATGGATCAATGTGCGCCTCTCACGCTCGTCTTTATGGACGCGCATGCTTGTTTAACCTATGCAGCAGTGTGTTGTGGGAAAATACAGTGAAATGCTAGCAGAGCTGCTTTGTTGCGAGAACGCTTGCGCTTTGATAGCTCGTGTAGCTATTCGGCAGCGCTTGAGCACAACGATTGCTTGTGGAAACTGTTGTCCCCAGTCGTTTTCTGTACTACGGCGTGCACGATGTAGTATCCACCTTTCATGAATGGCAGGCATATACAGCGGAAAACGCCAACCTCACTGATCGGGGATATTTCATTGAACATTATGTTCCGAATGTAGCCTTCATCTCTGAAGCGGCGGCCCTTGCTCAGCTGGTGTTCGCATCGCATGCCGGATGATGGAGATACTGAAGAATTTGCTCTTCGGTGGGCACTGTAGCCTGCCTCGGACTTCGCACCCAGCCATCAGTCAACCCTAGAAATCCTCCAGGTACCAGGTGCTGCCCAGGACACGCCATGGTTGAAAGATTCCAACAAAACGTGCTCCGCAGCGGCACTCAGTCCGGCCGGGTTGGGCGCGCAGTACCTACCAGTGAGCTTCTAGCGTTGTACGCGAGGTGGCAGCACAGGAAAATGAAAAAGGCGGATTGTATCCTTGCGTGTTTATTGTTTAGCACTGCGCACGGGCCATCATGCCATGCCGTGGGGATAGCATACATAAAGCGGAGCGGAGCAGGAGGGGGTATGCGTCCTTTATTTTGAGTAAACTTTTTTCTGGTCAGCAAGGGGAGAGAGTTGGGGTGTCAATGTACAGGTGGCAATACATAGTACATATTGCTATGACCTTGCGAAGTTTTTTTAGGGCACGTTCACGAAATCTCTGCGTAATGTGCGCACCCCCTCCTTTGAAGCCCTAACTTAAGAAAAAAAAGTGATCTTATTACGCGGGTAAATACGGTATATAAAATTATCACAGGCTGCATGCACATATTTTGTGACTTAGGTGTGTGAATTTCTTTTAATGTGGCGCAAAAGTAAAGTTCGTCGAGAAACGACGACAAGTAGCTGTTTTTTCAGCTTTTTGTACAGAATTGCTTCACGCACTATAGCATGACACCCAGAAAACATTATTTTACTTCTGACAAGTAAGATTTGCTATCCCAACTAGTGAGTTTGGGTTCATGGCATTTAACGTCCCAAACCGACTAAGGCTATGAGGGACGCTATAGTGGAGGGCTCTGGATAATTTTGACCATCTGGGGTACTTTAACGTGCACTGACATCGCACAGTACATAGGACTCTAGCATTCTGTCTCCATCGAAATGCGACCGCCACGGCCGGGATCGAACTCCGCGCCTTTCGGGTCAGCAGCTGAGCACCATAACCTCTGAGCCACCGCGGCGATTCCCAACTAGTGGCGTCTATGAGGGTACCCTGCTCCTGGGTCACGTCCTTTCCCTGGGAGAGCCGTATGCACGTTTGATATACTAATGCTATCATGAACTCCATGCAACGTCATTGCTCATTCGGCGCAGAGTTGGCACCATTTGAGGGCTCCACTCTGGTGTATCCCACAGGCCCGGTCACAAGATGCATGAGTGAATGCAGCTCCGCCAGAATAGAACACACTGACTCCTTCAAGAACCTGTATCTGAAAGCAAATTCTTCCTGTGTAAAGTTGCCCTGCATTGAGCCTGTCCCTCAGCCTCTCGCTGCAGGCGACGGATGCTTTTATACCGTAATTTACACGAATGTAAGTAGACCTATTTTTCTAAATTTGAAAATCTGAATTCAGCGGGTCGACTTAAAATCGAAACCAAAGACTCGTACCATAAATAAAGGTGAGACAAACGAGATATCAGGCATGCTACAGCGTGGTTGCATTTTTGCTACGCGGCTCCGTCGCATCGCTCTTGGTACTGGCCTTGAGCAGCTGCTATGTCAACGCGCAGAACCGGCATCTCTACCCCGCGTGCGGCGGCTGATGATGATGGCTGTCGATAAGCAGCAAAACGGCACCAGCCCACTCCCCACTCGTGGCCGCAGATTGCGGATGCTGATAACCGGCCGCGGCCCGATAATGCATTCGCATTCTACTCTTCATAGGCGTTGTCCAAGTTTTTGCTTTGTTTTTGTTTACTTTCAACCGCGCACTCGGAGCTCAAGGACGCATCGATAGTTGATGGAAGGGCCAAAGTTCCAATTGCGGCGGCACCGCTACTCGGAACTGCAGCGGTGCCAGGGAGTGTCGATAGGCGACGGAAGAGCCGACGCCGCTCACGTGTAGTTTCTCTTTGGCTCTGATGCATTTTACTACTGCCGGCTGCGTTTCACAAGTTTTTAAAGTAGTGCTTCGTCATTCGTCATTTGTGCTCCGTGTCCGGTAAGCGACCGGCACTCGTTCACGGCTACATTCAAGATTGCTGTCGTTCTTTACGCCTAAGAAACGAACAACTGTGTGCCAGGCCGCAAGTTCGACGTTCTCAATGGGTGATACAGGCATGGCGGCTGCAGCAAGACAAAATTTTCAGCTGTTCCACGCGATGTCGTGATGTGGCTGTTTGTGAAGTGCGGGATTTCGCTGGACGACGACTTTAGAACGACGTGCTTTGGGACCGCAGCAGCGATCACAACGGCAGCACTAGTGTGGATGATGGCGCAGTGTGGACGAGTATTCCAGTGACTAATACTTTTTCGTTTTAGAATGTGTCCATGGGTGCGGTGCGCCCACACACGGCAGCCGACAGCGGCTGGCAATTAGCGGAGGCTTCAGGATAGTGCTATCGCGTTCTATTATTAAAGGCCAAGTGTAAACGACCCCCCAAACTTATTTTTTTTTCTCTCCGAAATGTGATGTGGGGGTTCGACTTACAATCGTGTAAATATGGTAGATAGCTGTACTGGCCATAAAACAATCTTGGCGAAACTTTTCAGACTCCCGTCTGAGCACACATAGCTATTCGCAATTTTCACTTGACCAAGTTCAGGCGGAAGGAGGACGCTCGTCCTGCCCTCCCTCGATGGCCGCAGAAACTAGCAAGAGATACCTTAGGAGAAAATTGAAAAAAAAAAAATGGTTTTTGAGGAAAGGAGATGGCGCAGTAACTGTCTCATTTCTCAGTGAACATCTCAATTGTGCCGTGAGGGAAGGGGGGAAGGGGGAGGTGAAAGAGGTACTGTAGTGAAGGGCTCCGAAATCATTTCGACAACCTGGGAATATTTAACGTACACTGACATTGGCAGCACACGGGCGCCTTTTGCGTTTCGCCTGCCAAGGCCAGGTTTAAACCCAGATACTCTGGCTCAGTAGACAAGCGCCCTAACCACTAAGCCACCACAGCATATATTGCACTTAGGAGAAACACAAACGCACTTTCAGAGCAAGGACCGCGATAAGGAGATATTAAAATTGGTGCTGTGCTGCTTTAACGAAAGGAAGTTTCAAGAGAAGCCTTATTAAGGACATCTTAGTAAGAAGCGTTTCAGAATTCGAGAAAGGTATCCTAAGCAAGTAAGGCATCCTTCATTAGGTGAAGAGTGTTCTAGAATTTGGGCCTGAAACTCTTCCTAGCGGCCTAGACCATTTTTTCTAATTGATCAAATCTCAATGCTGCTTTCTGCAATGCATCGCCAGAATATGAATGTCAGGAGCTGAGCATGAAGTATGTATTGAACTTCGACACCACTTTAAAAAATGTGCTGGCTTTGGCTCTCGCGTCATTCTGTTCTTCTGATGCTAGGCCATGTAGAAACAAGATCAGGTCGCAATAATTCTGAACAACCAAACTCAAGGCAGTGGCCCCGAGCGTCCAATGCTGTGCTGTTCTTTTTAGGCAACTGTAGTTCTTTAGTTAATTTGTCCAAAACTGCACGGAAGAAGGCATGCTGTCTCAATACCCCATAACTCAATCTCTGGGGGGTGCACAGCCCCCCCTCCCCCTCCAAGGGGGGGGGGGGGGGGGGGGGCAAATTAATTGCATTACTCCGTGTGGTCAGCTAATGGGAAATAAGTCATTATGGCAGAAATTTCACTGTACCTGCATTCGTTGTAGAGGGTTTCATAGCACAAAACTAAATGAGATGCATATCTACGTCTGCGTTGTGACGTAGTATAAGCACTAGGCTTTTGAACATGCAAAATTACTTTGCTAGAGTTTTTTACTTTTCAGTCAAAAGTAACTGTACAAATCAGCTGTGAGGCATAACCAGAAGTTGTGAACAGAATTGTGCCTAAGAGGTAGTTCACTATGCTTTGATTTAAATAAACTCATATGCAACTTTCATTATTCAAATATGACTCTATATAAGACTTTTTTTTTACCACTATTCAGCACTTTCTAATACTAAGCTGATCCAAGATGAAATTTTGCCATTCACACAACTCTACCAGAAAAAAACTTTCATATAGACATGCATTACACAAGTCACTGCTTACCGCATTGTCTCGTAACCTGTCATACAAGTTTTCAAGCTTCCGTGCAACATCGTCCAGCTTCCGCTTGATTTGCTGACAAGAGAAGCATTCAGAATATTAGTGCCACTGCTTTCATTCCTCTATACTGTATTTTCTGGTATATAAGTCGCTTTGCTTTTTCCAGAATTCTCTGTTGGTGCATCTTATACAATAGCGCAGCTTAAATATCAGGAACAATAACATGCTACTGTACGTCATCTTTTGCCATGCCCAGTAATGAGGCTTGAAAAGAAGATCGATGTGTAAAAGATGGTTTGGTTTGGTTTACGGTGTTTAATGTCCCAAAGCAACTCAGGCTATGAGGGATGCCATAGTGGAGGGCTACGGATAATTTCAACCACCTGGGGTTCTTTGATGTGCACTGACATTGCACAGTACATGAGCCTCCAACATTTCATCTCCATCGAAATGTAACCACCGTGACTGGGATCGAACCCGCATCTTTTGGGTCAGAAGCAGAGCACTATAACCAATGAGCCACCATGGCGGCTTGATGTGTAAGAGAAGTTAAAAAAACCCCGATTTGTAAATATTATTTAACTGGTAGAATCGTGTACTCTTGCAACTTTCTGGTGTCTGCTTCGATGGCGTCTTTCTTTATCGCACTTGTTACAGTGTGTTTCCCATGAGATGTGCGTTTATCTTGTTGAACATAATGCTGCCTGCAAGGCAAAGGAGCAATACAAAATTCAAGTTTCGTGCAGTTGAATATGCACTGGAGAATGGGAACCGGCCTTTAAGGAGGCGCTTCGACGCAAGTGAATAAATGATTCAGAACTGGTGCAAAGCCGCAACAGCACATCAGTTGGTGAAGGCAACAAAAAAGGCGAACGATGGGAAGAAGGCATGCTGGCCGGAGCTCAAGGATCATCTGTGCGCGGTGGCCACTGCAAGAGTATAATTTCAGCGCATTCTTTAATGAAGAGATCCTAAAAGCATTTTTGCAGTGCTTACTGAATGATGGTTTATGGTATATGGGGGTTTAACGTCCCAAAGCAACTCAGGCTATGAGGGACGCCGTAGTGAAGGGCTCCGAAAATTTCGACCACCTGGGGTTCTTTTACGTGCACTGACATTGAACAGCACACGGGCCTCTAGAATTTCGCCTCCATTGAAATTCGACCGCCGCGGCCGGGATCGAACTCGCGTCTTTCAGGCCACCAGCCGAGCGCCATAACCACTCAGCCACCGCGGCGGGTGCTTGCTTACTGAATGAATAGGTGCGTATTATCGACCAGTGTGAATTATGTGAGATTTTTTGGTATGTGGATTTAATGTCCTGAAGCAACATATAGGCTATGAGGGACGCTGCTGTGAAGGGCTGCACATTAATTTAAACCATCTGGGGTTCCTTAACAATTCATAACACACTAGTAACAACACATCTACTTCAAATAGAGAACCAGAATGTACACTGACCTGCACATCTAGCTACACAGGGCAGCCACTACTGAAGTTAAACTGGTCCTTGGCAGGCATGTGTCAGCAAGTGTTGAATGTCTAACACACACCAGAGTTTCATTTTTTCAATGGTGCAGTTGCATTTTAGGCCATGAACTGAACCTATCACACTGAAATCTTAAACACAGCACCAAAGGCATGGTTTGAAGGGCACTTCATCCACACAGCAGCTTTGCAATGCATGGCAGCCACTTGAGTATTGCAGCACTCATCTCATCTACTTGTTTGTGGTTGTTGTCCGTGTTGCATTAAAATTCCATCTCAAATTCTCGCAAAAATCAACCAATGGCACTTCCAGGATCAAGCTGCTTTTGAACTGCTCACAAGTACAGTGCACACAATCTGCAAAGTGGTCATGTGCTTGATGTTGACCATGAAAGCCATTGAAAAGCAATAAAAAGCATGCACTATTAGCAACACTTGCTAAACTTACAGGGTTGGTTGCAGTTTGGGCACAATTCAATCGCAGCTCTTCAAAAACATCCTGCAAGACTTGGTTCTCCTTAGGGATGGGGCCTTTTTCCTTTGGTGGTGGTGGTGGTGGTGGTGCAGCTGGAGATGGGGACGCTGCCGCCTGATTCACAGTAAAAAAAGTCATAGTGAATCAGGTCACCAAAGCCCTAGTGAAAACTACCATGTGACAGCAAGGAAACATTTTTACAGGCAACTGCGTCAGCTGTGCACCAACCCTTGACTAAATTCGTAAACTCTGAAAGAAGGTGGCATGAATTCTCGAAGCTCAGAAGTTTAAAGGGACAATGAGGAGAACTCTATCAATTTTTTTTATAGCAAAATCTGATAGTTCGGCATTTCATGGCTTTGTTGTCGCTTGTCCGCGAGCGAAGATGCATTTATTTCAAAGAAATTTGGATTTGAAGTTCAAAAAGTGTTTCCCGCCCTCCGATTCAAACTCAGCGCACTCTTATATAAGACGTCACGGCGTCCTCTTATGACGTTACAGGACAAAGTGACGTGAAACGTGACGTAAACGCAGACTTCATGATTTCATCTAGCAGCAGCCGAAATGAAAGCTACCGCCGCCACATGTTGAAGGCATCTATCGGGGGTTACTACCGTCGCTTCGTTTACGTTTGCACCGGCGTCTTGCCAGCGTTACGATGGATCCCGTTCCCGAATTAAACACCGAAGTTCTCGCAAAAACTCCAGCCTGCATTTCAGCGACCTCAGCCCCACAAAGCGTGCGATGCTTTTGAGGGAGCACGGTTAGGTTAGGTGCTGGCGGGTAATTTCCCCCTTCCTCAGTGAGCAGCCGCTGCTAATTAAATATCTCAGCCCCAGTGCGGGGAGTCGCGAGGGGTGAGGACAAGGTCGGCACGTCGCACCCGTCGGAGGCTGGCCGACGCTTTGGGGCCAATGGATTGTGATTCCTTGAACGGCAGTGTTACATGGTGCAGCAGGCAGCGTCGAGGAGGTTTCTCATGGTTGCAAGGACCAGGTTATTTATTTATTTTTTTTTGCCACAAAAAACGGATGGGTGTTCAAGGGCGCTCGCGTTTAAAGTTGGCGGCTTGAAAGTAAAACCCGACACACGACGCTTCAATGGGTTCCGCGCGTTTCCGGAAGTACGGGGTCCGCTGGATTGGGCTCTCTCGCCTACTTGCATGTACCTTCAGTTGTGTACTGCGAATTAATTAAATTAGCCGAGAGCTCGAAGAGAACCGCTCCGCCCAACTGCAGAAGCTACTGAATGGAGCCGCAAAAAAACGAGTTGGAGGGGAGCGGAGTCACGGTCTCTGCAGGTTCCAAATCTCTTAACTGCCTTGTATCTTGTCTCCCGTCCCTAATAAATGATTTCCGTTACGTAGTTAAAAGTTGACTGGCACAGCCAGGAACGTTTCGCCGGGCGAGCGTACGAAGACGGTTCTCTTTATACTGCTAACTGCCTTGTACGATCACCGACCATCGTGCCGTCATCATTTTTCACTGACCGTGGTGATCATCTGACCAGCCTTAACAGGCTCCTTCAAAGGTCTAGCACTTGAAGCAGCACTTGGAGTTCCTTAAGTAAGGCATCCATGAAGTAAGGAAAATTCCTCCCAGGTGGTGTCGCTTGTCCTATGACGTCATCACGCTTGTATTTGCGCGGTTGGCGTGTGGCGGCGATACCTGTATTTTGGTTCTGGCTATTTTCTACCTTAAAAGAGCTTTGTTTTCAGTAAGAGTGGCATTTTTATGATCAGGAACTGGTATTCTAACGATAAAAGCCAACTTCAATTTCTCCTCAGTGTCCCTTTAAAAAAATGCACATAATTATTTGTCTTCATTGTAACTGGCACTTATTTACAGCAGCACATAGCATTTCTACAAAGTTTAATCATATATATGACAGCCAAGTTCTAAACATGAATATTCTTTCTTGAAGTGCGCTTTCCTTTTATCTCTTTTTTCTTGTATTATGGGTTATCAGTGCATTTATGACTTTTTACATAACTGAACTCACAGGAATAGACAAAGGATGCATCCAAACAGAACAGCACATATTAATGCTGACTGCAGCAAAAGAAGCAACAATAGAGTGGTTGGTTAGTTTAAGACACTATGGGGGCTTTGTAGAGAAGACACTGAGCTTGAAATCTTCACCTCTTAACCATTTTGGACATGTCTACTTTGTCCTGTCTGAACTGAAACATATCAAGAGCTGCTTATTCAAGGTTTTTTTTTACTCAAAAGCACTTCAGACAGGCCAGGCTTGTAACAGCTTGCTTTCAGGCCTTTTCAACCAACAGCAGCAACAGCTCGAATAATGCCAGAAACATGAAGCCTGCATACACAATAGTTGGGGATCCTTATGAAAAATGAAGGCAGAAGCAAAAATGCCCAACTACAATCTTATTTTTTACAATGAGATTTCCTGGGCTGATTAAAGGGGTCATGACATGAGCTACCATCAAATAGTGCTTTTACGCTGCAGCTACTAGCCATGATGTTATTATGCATACTTAAAAAAGAAGTTGGGCTCCATGCACGCATTTGAGCCAGAAACTGCAATTAGAAGTTATCAGCTCTAAGCCTCTTCCCCTTGGCAGCGACAGCTTATTGAAGCAGCCCGAGTGATTTCGTAACCCAACAGCACAGGTGTCTGCTGCAAAACTGCCGTGCTCACGGTCAGTGCGGAGCAGAGCATGACTACTTCAGTCCAGGCGTGGCACATTGTGGTGAAGTTGCCAAGAATGGGAAGATGTTAGACAGAAAAGGGAAGGACAGAGGCCTTTGTTGCCTTTGTCCCCTGGAGTGGGGTGTAGGCTCCTCATCACCATAGCAACCCTGTATTGTCTCTCTAACCTCCCCTCTTCACCCCTGCACCCCTAGCATGAACAATGAACAACCCACTCCCCTATGCTCACTACGTTTTAGCTCAGTTGTTCAGTCATGAGCAAGCACATGACCATCGATTTATGTAGTCATGGATCGCAAGCGAGCCAGTGTTGCCTGACTGCCACAGTTCAGGAGAATTCAATTACAAATTACTCACTGCACCAAATGAGCTCATATTTTGCTAAGTTGTTCCAAAATGCATAACAAACAACATGCGATTAACAGCTTGAGTCTGAAAAATCGTGTCATGACCCCTTCAAGTATAAGTCTAGAGGAGTAAATCTTTCTTTGTGCTCAAGAAAAAAGAATCCACAGAAACTGCCATCAATGATATCCTACAGTTGGAGACAACTAAAAAAAAAAAAAGCGGCTTTTCCCTGCACCTCTTTGCACTGCACGGTCCGGGATAGTCCCTCCCCTGCATTGCCTTGCCACTCCCTGCATTGTCATGCTTGTCACTCTAGCAGGGTCATGAGGATCTGCCCACACCACTGGCTGGAAGGGGGTCCTTTGACAGGGAAAAGTCGCTTTTTTCTCTCGACTTATCTGACTATAGTGTCGTTTCAGTTGCTGAAAATGGCATCTAATTAGTACCAATCGTGTGCTTGGCCTGTCAGGAAGAGAAAGGGGCACCTTTGTCTGTAACTCAAAAACCAGCTCATAGCTTTGTTGACCTACAAAAGGTAAAAGCAAGAATGATATGGCGACAACTAGCTCTCCTAACATTAATGAAGGTGACAACTAAGGACGCACTGTTCTTGACGCTTGTCAGTGGTCCAGGATTATCTTAAAAAACATTCTACTACAGCGACGGAAGTGGCGTAGCAATTAAAAATGAGCTCTCTCTGCAATTTCATGGCTTGAAATCCACAATACAAGCCTGGTTCTTCTGAGTGCTCGACAATGATTTCAGGCTAAAGTGAATGTTCATTTTTTTCTGCTCAATTCCTGTTGTGTGGCCAACGCTTCTAATCCACCTAGAAGGCACACAAGAAACTTTGAACATGTGTTTAAATTAACCTGAGGAACAACATTAGGCAGATGTTTTTAAAATAAATGAACGGTTAAGGGGTTAACTTTTGCAGTCACATGAAACAATCCATCTGTAGTCATCTAAA
Source organism: Amblyomma americanum (assembly GCF_052857255.1). Taxonomy (NCBI): domain Eukaryota; kingdom Metazoa; phylum Arthropoda; class Arachnida; order Ixodida; family Ixodidae; genus Amblyomma; species Amblyomma americanum. The sequence continues at coordinate 282,712,632 of NC_135497.1, forward strand.
ACCCTAAAATACCACTGTGTTCAGTATCACAAAGAGAAAACTTTTAAACAAAAAAAAAAAACTGTGAATTGTCATAGTCACATGCTTAGGAAGGGTCGACACGTGTCATGTCTGCCTGAATGCACTAAGAACACAAAATGAAACACAAACAAAACAGCAAGTGCTACTGATCTGATGGGACTAACATATGAAAATACCTAGATGCCTACATCCATGCAGCATCATTTCAGTGCCATCTCAATTTGCACAATACCAAACTGTTGCTCAGTGTACAGCCAGATGAGGACTAATGTTTCCAGTATCATAGTAATTTTTTTTAGTACAGTAGTTTCATTTTGTGCTCACAGTACACAACAGCTTTTCGCTATGGGAGTACTACACTTTTGCAGCAGCAATGCAAGCACGACTAAGGAGCATGGTCTGTGCAACGGCATCAAGAGAGAAAGAGTGTTAGTACCAGCAACATACAAGCATATCAGGCAGAAAACTGTTAGCATGACAGGTGCCAAGCCAAGAGTGATTTCAAGCCACTACACACTGCAGTCATGGTAGCTGCAAAAAGGAGTTTGGACAGAGTAAGTGACCAGTCTAGAGTTTTACCACTCTCAATGAGATAACAAATAAGACAAAGAAGCACATTTGTTTTTGCGCTGATCTCAGACGTAACACAAGCTATTCTTCAGGAAGGAAAGTACATATATACACCTATATATAGTATATACACATATAGCATTTGGTGGAGGTAACATGTGACGACGTGCAACTAGAGTCCACATTTGCATATTTCACAACTCGGCAGTTGGCCAAAGTAATGAGATAAACACTCTGAAATTAATCATTCCATGCGATAAGTCCTACAATATTATGCTACCAAGCTTTGCAACTGTAAAGTTGCTGCAAGATGTACTGACAGGTGAACACTTACAATACTTTGATGCAGTTTGTGCCTCCCCAAGAGGAGTAACATGATGGTGCCTGTGTCTAATATGTGGCTAGAATGTGTGATGCAAGAAGTGCACGTGAACAGTGTCATGTCTGGGCCTGCTGGTACACTACTGCAGATATCATAGCATACTATGTGGGAGCAAAAGTCGATGTTTAACACTATGCAAGTGACAAACAAGTGTTTGCATGAACTGTGTACTTATGCATTATGAGTTACCTTTGTCTGCTTTTCTATGAATCCACTTCTCTGCCTCTCACACTAGCTCCACCAACCTACACCATAGCTTGAAAATACATATCTGACCAACGGTCATTCTACCATAACCACAGTACAGATTTTTGAGCAATGAAAAAACTAAGCTCCAATAAACTACTTGAGCAAACACAATATGATCTGCGCTACTCTCACTTAGTTGTAAGTGAGTAACATTTTACAGTCTGGACTTGTCATGCACTTTTCCAAACACCCTGTTGCAGCCACTAGTATTACACTCCTCAGTTGCTGATGACAACGTTTACTTACAGTGGTGAGTGGATTGAGGATTGAAAAGTGAGGAGGATCATCCTTCACCGACAGAGAAACCCAACAAACAAAATGAAAACATAAGTAAGCCAGCCAACAAGCCACAAAAACCACCACCAGAAAAACAGATTGATTTAAACTGATTTGTGAGGGTTTAACGTCCCAAAGCGGCTCCGGCTATGAGGGACGCCGTACTGAAGGGCTCCGGAAATTTCGACCACCTGGGGTTCTTTAACGTGCACTGACAACGCACAGTACACGGGCCTCTAGAATTTCGCCTCCATCGAAATTCGACCGCCGCGGCCGGGATCGAACCCGCGTCTTTTGGGACAGCAGCCGAGCGCCATAACCACTGAGCCACCGCGGCGGCCACCAGAAAAAAAGAAAACGCTTTCTCACCAGTAGTCTTTCAAAGTCAACAAAACAAAGAGAGACACCCACAAGAAAGCAATATACAAAACAGAAAAACGAGTTGCATGAATTTTAATAGCTGAAGCACTTCATCTTTTCCTCTAAGTTTACAGTAAACAACATGTTGCTGTTATGTGGCTTGAAAGAACAGAATGCAAAAAAGTGTTATGAATGTCAACAAGGGACATAAAAAAAAATTGAACTTCAGTCTCTTCAGAGATTGTTGTATAGATTCCCATAAACTACCTGCAAAAAATTCTAGCTAATTTATGGGGGACGTGCGAATAAAATGGCCAATTTTGCATAAATTTTCTATTTTGCAATTATTTTTTCTTTCTTGTAAACCTCAAGTCTCTGCCTGCCATGTGATGCAAAATTATAGCAAAATATGCAGTAAAAAATTTACAAAATGGCTTTTTGTGTGTGGTGATCAAAAATTGAGCAAATAGTGCTTCTGATGATTGTGGAATCCAAGGGTTACCGACGACAGAGCACCACTATCTTAATGTCACCATGAAGAGGAGCGATCAGAAGATGAGAGATTCCATTAGTTGCAATGCCACATTTCTCTGACCAAAAGCAAAAGCACACGAGGTGATAAATGAAGCAAACAAGGAAGTAAACTTTAAGGTTAATTTTCTCAGCTTTCACTTCATCAGTAATTGCTATCACTCATCCCTTCAGCATTTCATAACGAATCACAGTAGAATGATTTTTTTTTTTTGACATGAATCCTAAGAAGCTGAGAAGTGCAATAAAGCTCTCAATTTTTTTGTGTTACTGTCTAATAGTTTTTGAAAGTTACTTCTGTATGAAACACTATTATGTAAATATGTATGCTGCTATTTAACTTTTACTTCCATATGTAGAGGGCTTCTAAAAAAAAAAACTATACTCCGTTTTATACATCAAGTGCAACGCTCTGAAAAGTATGGAACTAGCCCGGGCGGGAAAATAAAGGGAGGCGTGTTACTCCACGCTTGTTCTGTGCCCGAGTGGTCTATGGCACGAGAAAGCGACAGCATGATGTCAGCAATAACAGTGCATTTAATCAAGATCATGACAAATGTGTCATGTGGTAAGCCTACAGGCAGAGCAATTACTATGTTTCGCTCACCACAAATAACGCACTATTTTATGGTCGCGGATGCAGGCAGCGCAAACAAGAGTGATAACTTTGACAGCGTTGCACCTGATGTATGAAACGGAGTATATAATAGATGGAACTGGGCTTGTGAACATACAGACAAAAAAACTAGTGCATTTTCACATAAATTATTTAATTCCCTGAGGATAACTCTACGAGGTTGTTAATTGTAATTACTCAGCAACTATTATACAGCTAGCTTGAAATAAAATCCAGTTCTGAAATGAGCATAAAAAGTTACATACCTGAGCCTAATTTGATTACAACTCATGCATAAATAAAAATAATTTTAATTGCTGCATCCCCCCTTAAGCCACTCTGCTTGTGCACATCAGTGCCGTGCTACAAGGTCATAACTGAATGGACTCCCATGTGCATGTGTTCTTCGAAACTAGCAAAGCAATGATGTACTTCAGGTAGCTTTGCACATGACAACTGGGCACAATCCATTCCTTCAGTGCAATAACAGTCTATCCAGCAGCATGACGGTAGTGTGCAGTTTTTAGGAAACATCGAGCAGATGTCCTAATGTGTCACATGGAAGGCTAAAACCCATAACAAAACCGTTGACTGGGTTTACTCCGCTATATTTCTGGAAATGCTCTCCTTCCATATTGCGCAATATAGCAGATGAGCATCGGGTGAGGAGCAAAGATAAAAAGATTTGATCGGATGGCATGGGAATGGCTCATGGTGCAAAAGGCTACTAATTGAAAATTAATTGGGGGAGACATCTGTACTGCTGTCGATTTAGCCTGGCTGATGACGGTTACTGCTGATGTTTCCTTGCTAACTCTGCCTGCTTTATGTTTGTCTCATATTTGGTTTTCTACTGATATCTATGTACTCTTACAGATCCTCCCATTTTGGACAGGTCCAATAAATTGAACAGATCTACAAGCTCTCGGCATGCCTGTCTAAAAGGGAATCTATGCGATATCGATCACCACAGCTAGAGGGAGAAATAAAATGACTTTCCACATGACTTTCCACAACTACATCAAGAAAAGCTGAATGTAATTTTATTACAGATCAAACAAAACTACAGCTCCCCCAGAGAGATCATGAGCTACATCCTTAAGTAGTTAATTTGCACCTCTACATCTCTGCTGGCTACAGAGGTGCTCTTGGTGGCGACATGATCATTGAAGAAATTCTTTCCACGCCACTATGGTGGCAATATCTTATAAAACCATTATGGTTTAATAAAGTATTCATTTTTGTGTACTCCAGTCCTGATTGGACTACTGTACGAATAAGAAACACAAAGTGCACAACAGCATAGAAGTGCTCTTAGTATTGATGCAATCCCTTGGAGTTCTTTCTACATCACTGCAGCTAGAAAATTTTAACAGCATTTCTTTATTTGTTTTAACACGCTGCAACCCGTGCTGGGACAAACTGATGGCACAGGACATACAAAAAGCAGATAGGACATAAAATGAAAACTTCTTAGAAAAACATAAGAGCCCAAGCATAACATATAATAAAATGGAGACAACAAAGCAGCTTTATTATTGGTGACGCAAGAAAAGTTATGACCTCTACAGACTACCATCCTGCCCACTTATACTATAACGAACACTTGCTTGGTACAAAAGCAACCTGACTATCATGATGCACATCAGGACTATGGCACGGAGCCTCAAATAAAACAAATGACTGTGGACACAGAACTCAGTTACTGCAAACACGCAGGAGCCATAAACCTGTGTGTAGAGCCATAGATAGCCACATGACTTTGGCCTCAACTACAGATGTAAATAACCATCAAAAGCTCAGCAGCTTTTTGCTTTCTGTGCAAAGAATGTGAAAAGGACACTGGTTTTGTGGATGCAAGCAAAACACTGAAAAATTACTGGTCCAGTGCAGTTCTTGGTTTTTAGTATTATGATGCAAGTAACAATAGTAGAGGCAGAATGCTTTTCACCCCTAGTGGACTTTCTTGCATGCTAAAAAGAAGCATTCCGAAAGTTTCAGTACTCTATCCAGTATCTTATTTACGGACTCATTACCAACAAAACCACAGCTGCAACATGCTACTACCTACTGACCAGTTTTCCCACAGCATATTTTTGCTAAAGAATGGACATGACTCAATCAGATTCTAAGATTTGTTTTATTTTTCTTGAACACGCTGTAAGACGGTTGAGGATACATAAACCACTAAAGTATGGATGTCAAGAGAACAGCCACATCTTCCAGTTAAAAAAGCATACAGAGAAAACTTAGCTCTCTGATGAATGGAAAAACTGACAGTAGATGAGTCCAATAGAGAAAGACTCCTCACTCCACATGAGTACCGCAGCAGTGTAAACATGGTAAATTTAAGCAATAATTGTGCATGAGGTGCTCTACACAAGTCTGAGAATGCTGCAATATGTCTTCAGTCCAGCCAACTTTACTGACAATCACTACAGCCTTTTCAACTGAAGTTTTGTTAAGTGTAATTCAGCTGTGTTTGGGAACACATCGCCCACTTCAGCACAACATATGAGCAAGTGGTACAGCATACTCATAATCCAAAGATCAACACTAGTGCTAGTCAGTACCATAATTTGTAGTGGTAGCCAAAGTGATTTGTTGCTCCTGCACTACTCAGAAGCTCCTCCATTACTGCTATCACTTGCATCTTTTCCCCTTGCTCATGAACCAGCTAATACATGTTGAAAAGTGTGCTCATCAGTGCCTCACTTTGCTACTGCGTTTGTCAGTCATATGGCTAAAACTGAAAGAAAAGAGCACTGAAAGGAGACGTATGGCAGGCCTCGGCAACACTGCCAACTTGGCAGCATGCTCTAGCATGTACTCGTACATGGTAAGGTCATACTGAGCACTGAATGACCCCATCAGCCAGCCAACATTGTACATGCCAGGCAGAGGAACAGAGGCCTCAGAGCATAGAGTGAACAAAAAGCATGGCAAAGGGCAGATGTATTAATATTACTAATTTAAATTTTGAAGAATGTTGCCTTTCATCCAAAATGTTTCGCCAGCCTCTGTGCACAAGAAATATGACACTAACCTGCTGCGGCAGCACTTGAGTCGCCGAAGGCAGTGGCTGGGAGGCAAACTGTGGCATTGGGGGTGGAACATATCCTCCCTGAAATGTTGGTGCTGGCGTTTCGGGCACAGCTGGTGCTGGTGCACCCACAAGGGGCGTCGTAATTGGTGAAGCCAGGTCAAACGTCTGCACGGGCGTGCCCTGTGACAGCTGTCAAGGAAGAAGTGCTTTTCACAGTTTACCCCAGGAAATGCCATGCTTGTGAGGCCTTGATACAATAAAGTCCCACTCTAAAACAAAAGCTTTGTATAGTCAGAATCTTAGTGCAGTGGAAGTTTTGAATTATAGTAGCTCAAATGACATTACAGGTTCTTAAAACATTCCAGGTGGATTGTGACACATTAACCCTTCAATGCCCAGTGTCACGAATTTGTGACATACTGTTTCACGTGCCATGCACTAATTTTCTACATGAAGCTTGCATACAATGTTTGATGTCAACACGTTCTCAGTAGCCAGCATTTTGCGGTCAAAATGTTCATCATTGTGAGGAAGCTGTGTGAAGAAAAAGGGGGCGCGAATGTGCAATGTCCAAACAGCACTCAACTCCTCGTCTCACATTTTCTGAACTGTTGTGGGAAAAATTAGAAGGCATTTGTTGGATAAAAAATTGCCTACTGCTTCTGGGCCTTCGAGCTGGTCTTTCACTTAACTTGGGAACAGCTGCACGAACTCCATCTAATGCCCATTGTAACAAAATGCTGATTTCTCATAAGACATTTTTTATAATGGCTCTTGGACATATGAGTACATTAGCTAGCATAATGTGGAGGTGATGATTTTTTTATAATTATTTATAATTTGGTCAGTAAGGTATGAGGCCACTTTGAAAACTCAATCAAAAATGAAAAAAAAAATTGTTTCATCAAAATACCCATTAATTTCTGAATAAACTGAAAAAAATTATGCTGTCTAATCAAACAGTTTACATTTCTGTGCATGCCGTTTTTTTTTCATGATGATGAGTCAGTCTAGGTCTGTTTATTTCAGTTGCTAAGACCATAGATTATTTTGAAAAGAAAAAAAAACAAAAGACTGCCAGGCATGAGATATTGTGCAAAGGTGGACACCACCACCACATACCTCAAAGCCCGAATGTGGAGTCCACTGACTCTGGGAGGCAGTAATCTGCCTTTCCCTTCCTCAAAATCAATGCAAGTCTAAGCCTTCCAAGCCTACCGCTGGTTTTGAGAAAAGGAAAGGCACATAACTGCCTCAATTTGTAGGTGGGCTCCACCCCCTAATCACAGCATGATTGAGTTATCCACAGACCCAGTGAGCCAGTTACACTCGCCACTTAAAGGCTTTCCCACATACGCAGACACACACCACTGAAACCCGGGGAGTGTGGCTAGAAATGCTTTCACACTAAAAAAAAAAATGAGGGCAACAACTTTTGCCTAATTACCTTTTCCTGAAGTTTTTTTCAAATTGAGCGGATATTCGATTTGATATTCAAAGGCATCTTTGCTTAAGAATTGTATTCGATTCTTCTAGTTTTTTTTTTTTTTTTCAAAGAAACGGCTCCAGTAATGAGCGTCTGGTAGTGGTGACGTACTTCCCACGGAATGATGACAATTCGGCACACGCGTGGCCAACACTCAGAGGCAAAGGGATACCAAAGACGATAAAATGGTGCTTTTTTCTTTTAGATAGCTTCACCACCAAGCTCAAAAGCTGTGAGAAGAAGGCAACTTATAGAAGTCCTTGAGGCCGTGAGGCAAAGTGCGTGGCGCGCACAGAAAAAAAAAAGTACAGCTGGCTATGAACGCAGAACGAAGGCAGAGCGGGTCGCTGAGAAAGGAAAGACAGTAAAAGTGCAGTGAAGAGTAGTGAAGGGAAGAAACAGGCAAACATCTGCAGCACGGCAGCACTAAGTGAGCAATGCGGCCGCACCTCGACTGTGTCGCGCGCGTTTAACTATTCCCTCCTGAACAACGCTGAGGCTGCAAAAAATGACGCCATGTTCACGCAAAACTGTTTTTTCACATGAAATCGAACTCGCATTATATTCGATTCGTAGCGGCACTGTATTTGTGCAAATGCAGTACTATTGCAAGATGTAAACAAAATAAAAAACGTGATAACATAGAATGTGATAGCTGAAAATAAATGCTTATTCACATAAAGGAACAATAAGAGCAGGATGGAAGGTATTTATGAGTGTTCCTTTTATAAAGCAACACTGTGTTTAGTGAGTAGTAAATTACCAGAGAACATCCTCAGAGCCATGTCATCACCAATAACTGAAATAGTAAACACCATTATATAGTAAAGATTTTTGCTGGTTCGAGTCACTTTACTATAAAGGGGATCTACTGCATTCACACACGCTAATTTTGCAGGCTGCAACACTGGAATTTTCAGGAACTTCAGGCAATAAAAAGAAAACTGTATATTTTAGAACTTTTAAACTATTTCTTTTAACAATACTGTGCAACCCTGATTATGCGTCACCCGTTTATGCAACAACCTGCGTTTTACGACAAATTGGCACGGGCACAGCGAATCTCCCAGAGGGATAATGAATTATAAGTCTCGATTACACGACAGAAAAATATGCACTCCCCGCTTCATACAATGGCCGGCGGGAATCATCCGGAATTAGACACTGGCAGAGCACTTTATTGGCAGACGTGATGCAAACCAAGTTGGTTGTAGATCGTAATCAAGACAAAGACACACGCAATGATACGATCGAGCACACGACGGCCTGTAATGGCAGTTCTGCCAATGGCTTAGACTCAGAATCCAATGCGTGCGACACGCGGCCGTCAGGCTCGCCTGGCCAGTTTTTTCGCGTGCTTCACTGACAAAGGCGTTAGGGAAATCAAATGTATGTTCATACTAGTATGACATTATTGTACAGGTGGTAACTAGATTAGACATTTCCATGATCATTGGCGGGTATTTTGAAAGCGCTTTCCGCTGTGGCTCCAGTGCGGAGCACGTTAGGTCTAGTGACACCGAGCGAGCCAGGGGCCGTATTCCGAGTTTGTGTCATAATAAAAAGCGTCATAATCTGCCGCAGCGGCCACACCTGATTGGTCAAAAATCCGGAAGCGGATGTCGGTTCGGTTGCGACTGTGAGCGGTGGCAGGATGTCACTACGTTGCGGTTGCCGCAGCAAAACGTCCAGCGGCGCTTTTGCTCTTTTCCGAGAAAAAGAACGCGACCAATGCGACAGAAGAAACATTCAGCCACAAGTTTGATTGCGCATCTGATTCCACTGTAAATGAGTAATATCAAAGCTGCTTTATTTACCCAACTGACTTCAGCAAATACAAACAATATAGTTCAGGCACTTTTTTCTGCACCATAAAGGCCAGAGGTCTACTAAAGAAGAAAATACAGTCGAACACGGATATATCGAACCCACATATATCGAATTATTGTCTGTATCGAACTCGTCAATTATCCCCTTGAAAATTCTGTGTAAAAGTATAGAAATTCGTACGTTTATATCGAACGATATTTTTATCCGCCATTGGATATATAGAACGCCGCGCGATCTCGGCACTCGCTGCACCCGCGAGCTCCGCGCCTCCCTTAAAAGGCTCGGAAAATGTGAGAGCGAGGGGGAGGGAGGCTCGGACTGTACTCCCGCTGTGCACGCTCTCCGACTTGCCGAACAGCTTTTTTTTTTTCTCTCTCCCAATGTCTCTCATCCTTCCCCGGCGCCGGCGGCCTCCTCCTTTTGCCTTTTTTTTTTCTTGTTGCTTTTTCACGAGTTTTGCTCAGCCAACCACAGCTCGTGCCTTTCGTACGTCGCTGTCGCCCTCGGAGGTCGCTGTCGCCATCGCGAGCGCTTTGTTGGCGGAAGCTGCGCACGTGAATTCTTGTGTTTTGTGCGCGTTCTTGTGTTTCGTGTTCAATATTGTTTTGCGTGCGTCTCACGACACGTGTGTGACTGGATCGTGGTGAGCTGACGCGGAAGCAATGGCCGCAGCAAGCACAAGCAGCGTCAAGAAGCGCAAGAACCTGGACTTTGCGACAAAGCTGAAAGCCATTCAGCGTGTTGAGGCAGGCGAGAAAAGTGCGACGGTGGCAGACGACTTCGGGATTCCTCGGAGCACCCTAAGCACCTTGTTAAAAAACAAGGCGGACATAAAGTCGAAAGCGGCGGAGCAACGAACGTCGGGAGCTTGTCGTGTGCGCGCTCCTGCCCACGAGAAAGTTGAAAAGGCTCTCTATGCGTGGTTTTTAGAGGTGCGGGCTAAGAACATTCCGGTGGATGGCCCAATGCTAATGGCTAAAGCCAAATGGTTTGCCGCTGCACTCGGTGATGACAACTTCGCCGACAACACAGGGTGGCTGCAGAGGTTTAAGAACCGCCATAAGATAGTTGGCAAAACCATTTCTGGGGAAAGCGGAGCCGTCATCAGCCAGGATATCCAGCAGTGGATTTCGAAGGAATGGCCGGAAATTTGCGCGAAGTTTTCACCCGCGCAAATCTTCAACGCCGACGAGACCGGGTTGTTTTGGCAGATGCTGCCCAGCAAGACGCTCGACGTCCGGGGCAGCACGTGTCACGGGGGCAAGATGAGCAAAGTCCGCGTGAGCGTTCTGCTCGCTGCCAACATGGATGGCTCTCAAAAGCTCCAGCCCTTTGTGATCGGCAAAGCAAGGGCACCGCGCTGCTTCAAAAACTGTAAGCAGCTCCCCGTTCGCTACGCCTTCAATAAGAAGGCGTGGATGACGCGTCAGCTGTTTACAGAATGGCTGCAAGCGTGGGACGCTGAACTGGGCAAGTCGGGGCGTCACGCTTGCCTTCTCGTCGATAATTGCTCGGCCCATCACACCACCTGCGAGCTCGAAAACATCGCGCTCAAGTTTCTGCCGGCGAACACGACAGCGAAGTACAGCCGCTCGACCAGGGCATCATTAAGTCGTTCAAAGTCGGCTACAGGAGGCGACTCATTGATAGGCTTTTGGTGAACCTCCGCATGGGCACCGAGCTTAAGGTTGACCTGCTGGGGGCCATTCAAATGATGACGGGCGCCTGGAGAGACGTGAAGCAGGATACCGTGGCCAACTGCTTCCGGAAGGCAGGCCTCGTGACGGCCAAACTTCCCGAAACCTGCGAAGACGGCGACGGCGACAACGAGCGCATGGACAACGCGTTTCGCGAGTTGTCGTCCCTTTTCCCGGCTGCCGTTCCAGCCGAAGTGTCTGCTGACGATTTTGTGAACGTTGACAGCAATGTTCAGGCTGTTGCGAGCCTCGCCGACGAGGACATTGTAGCTGCAGTCGCAGGGACCCAGGCCGACAGCTCGAGTGGTGACGAAGATCCTGCGGACGAGGGGGCGGCTACACGCTCGTACTCCACCGCTGAAGTGGCGGCCGCGTTCAGCTTGATTCGCCGTTGTTGCGGCGACATGGAAGGAACCGGGCTTTCGCACCTGAACAGCCTCGATAAGATCGAGGTTGGAGTCTTTAATTTCATTTGCAAGGCGAAGAAGCAGACGAACATAAGCGATTTTTTTTCACGCAAATAAAGCATTACGTTGCGTCGTGTGTGCGGAAATAGTTGTCATTCTTGAATGCTCCGATCGGTAGGTCATCGTCCGCCACAGGTAAAGTCTCTGGGCCTGTATTTTTTTATATCGAATTTTTAATATATCGAATTAATTCGCGATCCCCTTCGAGTTCGATATATCCGTGTTCGACTGTACTGTACACAACCACGCATGGCTTTTCAGCGACAGAAGGCGGCCTCTACAGCCGTCGGTCGCCGATGGTAAATAAAAGGCAGCTAGCTTGTTCGCACAACACGGTGTTTTACATTTATCTTGATGAAAAAGGAACGGAGAAGAAAATTTGTAGCATGCACTCACTCGCTGCACAATGCGCGCTTTGTGCCGGTCTGAACCAAGATGCTGTGACGACTTGCCGTCCGCAACATCGCTGAATGTAAATTGGTGCTGTGATCGCACGGTTGTGCAGATGGTAATTTACGTTTTTTCATTCGTTTTATGAAGCACTGCAAATATATAAAAGGAATGAGCTAAAAAATCTTCTCACTCTGTTTCACTGGATATATGCATTGGGAGACTTCGCAAATGAAGTTTTGATAGGTTCGCCATGGTACGGAGCGCACGCATGCCCATTGACACCTTAAAACTAACTTGCAAGCTAACTCGCGAGCTCAATGATGCAGAGCCACACCACCGCGGCTATCGAGAACCATGAGGGACACCAAAAAACCACCTATGGCATGTCAAACGCTTCAGTGTAGCAGCATGTCACTGGCGACTCACCATCCGTGCACATAAGTGGTTTCACGCTGGCAGACATTACACACGATCATGGTGTAAGACGTTTCAACAGCTAAAAGACAGTTCTAGAATAGGAAATGCATGCTTGCGCGCAGTAAACGCAAGTATTTTGCGGGTCATTCTGCTTTATGTTAAATCATTCACCATATGCAGACGAGATAACTCGGCGATAACTGCGATCCACACTGAATGAAGAGAACAATTTCTGCAACAAACCAGTGCTCGTTAGGCGTAGGAGCTACCAAATCGCCAAACGAAATAAACAGGCCGAATTTATCGTCCATCCAATTTGTTATAGGCAAAACAAGATGAAGCGAAAGTCCCGTACCCAGTTCATAGCCAGTTCAGGGGCAGAAAAACGCAGTAACATTGACGAGTTCACTTCGAAGCGAGAGGCTCCACTTCAGAGCGCGCCGCCATGTTGGCTGTCGAGCATCTGCAGCATACGCTATGTGTTTGACGTCACTGTCCGGTTTCTTCGACCATTTTCGCTGCATCAGAACAACCACATCCGCTTCCGGCGTTTCGACCAATCAGGTGTGCCTGCTGCAGCAGATTATGACACTTTTTATTATGACACAAACTCTGAATACGGACCCAGGAGTGAGCGGCGCACTATCACCCGGTGAGCTGCACATCACTGCAGACAGTGCGCCGCCAGCGCATTCGCATCACATGCAAACATCGTGTTTTCTTTGTTCCTTTATGATGCGAATTCCCTGTATAGACACAGCTGCCTGCTGCCGTGAAGTGACAGCAGTTCTAGAGGAAGACTGAACAGAAAGACATGTCTGGCATGGTCGTACTGCGCACCACAAAACATCTTCGAAGAAGGGTTTTGAGGCGGGCTAGTTGGTGGATTTCGTTCATGATTGAACTGCGCGAAAGAAACGTGTGTGTGTACGTGCTTCTTCTTGGTCCCCGTTTCTTTCTTTCGCGCAGTTCAATCATGAACGAGATCTTCGAAGAGTCTGAGCAGCTGTATTTCTGATGCGTCGTCCAAATTATCATTTTTGAGATGCATGTGACGTCTACTTAACGCACAGTGATGGAAGCGCATGCGCTCCTCGTCTAAAGCCGCCTCTCCGATGCTCAAAAGCCTGACTGCGCGTGGTCTCAGAACTAATTCTCGCAGAATGGAAACGGGTGCTTTTACAACACACGAGAAAAAGAATTTTAATAATTTTTGAAAACTAGAGTAGCGGACGTGATTATTATGCGAATACGTTAGCTGTGAATGATATGTAATTATAAGACACCCGGATTATAAGATGGTTTCACGTGGTCCCCTGAAAGTTGTATAATGGAGGTTCTACACTGCACCAATAAAGAATTTACCATTATTATTTTTATTATTAAGCATGTTATATTTGATGAAATTTTCAACTAATTTTCTATCAGTAAAAAAAATTGCAAATTACAACCAAATTTACTTCTATTTCAAATGCAGATTGCAAGAAAACCCATTCATTTAGCTTTACTTTGAAAAGCTCTATATTAGTGTAAATAGGGTATTATTTTTAATTACCAGTAATCACCAACAAATAATGCCCGTGTTCACCACGGAAAAAGATGATTGAAAGCCATCAGTTGGTTCTTGATAAGGTCCAACAGCTGGGCCTTTCATGACTCTCATGACATGGACCTTTCATGCTTGACAGCAAGATGCTAACAACGATGAGAAATTTGGGGTTAAAGATAGAATAGTTTTCATGCTACTCCAATTCAAGCTTATGATGTAGGTCATGGTATTGAGTGTCATGGATTTTATTTGTGTCATTTGCACTTTATTATTTGTGCCATAAAAGTGCACTGGTGGTAGCAATACAAAAGGCCCCTTAATTTTTCGAGTGCATACTTTACTTTCTGTTCTATTCAATAAAGTGGCAATGCATTAGTCTAAGCCAACTTCATATTGTCCTCACTAACCCTTTAATACCTGCAGGCTATGCGAAAGAGAAGAGACCTTCTTGGAACCACATGCCACTTCCAAATGAAGGATTTCGCACAGTAATCCTACCTTAGCTGATGGCTTGACAGGAGGTGGGTCATTCCAGCCTGGTGGTGGTGCACTGCCAAGTGAACTAGAAGACGGCACAGCAGCTATGCTAGAGGCTGCAGGTAGTGGTGGAGCCAGCTGAGCTGTCTGAATGGTCGTGTTGGATGAGACTGCACCATGAAGAAAGTGGGCAATGAAACAAAAGTACACAAAGACACTACATTTTCAGCAAGTCATGCACTTACATTCAATAGTGCCATCCCTCCTAGGTCAAGAACCCCAGACAGTAGAAATTTATCTCAAGTCCTATGCTATGTTGTGCCGCATATCCGACCGCTTTGCTTTGGTGCATGAAAAATTCTTGCTTTGGGAAGCAGCAGAGTGATGTCAAACAGTAAATCATCAAAGACTGTGTGGGGATAGGCTTTAGCATCTTACATCCAGCTGGTAAACCTCAATACAGGAGCAAAAATCATCCACATTCCGCAGCCCACCACAGAGGCCTCCAATGAACAACAGAAATTACTTGTGATTTGAAAAATCCCACCACTGCTATCTCAAAATGTCTGTCTTTTTTTTTTTAAAGCAAAAACTTGAAAATTGAGAACATTAGCTACATAGTCTTGTTAAAAATTTAGGTCCAGAAAGCACCTTCAAAGTAAGATCCAACTGTGCAGTATGAAAACGATAGCATTGAGGAAACTGGCACTGCTGTACAAATGTTCAAACTATTGTGTCCAAATTCTCAGTACGTAAAAAAAAGAACTGACAGACGCTCGATGGCCTGATGCAACAAACTGTGTGAGCAGAATGCACATTTAGGATTATACTTCTTCATTTGATGCTTTTCCATTCGATGTTTCTTCATTTGATGTTTTTTATTTGATGCTTTTTCCATTTGATCTTTTTCCAATCTGCCTTATCCCATTGCCTGAATGTTGCGCCAATTAATTTCACTTTACTTTGGCCAAATTGTATTGCTTGCTTTTATGACTTGGTAATGATTTTATGCTTTACATTCGCTGCATTTACACTTTGCTTTACTCTCACTGGCTTTATGACTAACTAATGATTTTTTTATGCTTTCACATTCGTTGCATCATACACGCATTTTGCCTCCAATGGCACTCATGTTAGATCAGCCAATGAAGCGTGCTCGCTTTCGATGCCGCTTTCCCTCTCTCCACATCTGCCGAGGCATGATTTTCCCTCTTGCCTCTCATAGGGGGTGCTCACTCAAGCTTGACTTGCTGCAGGCTCTGGAAGATTCACTCAGCGGCCACAGAGAGACGCATGCTGGTACGTTTGTCTAATGGCTCTCATACTGCTGACACAACAAAATAAGAAATCTCTGGGCAACTGTATTCACTACCACTTTACTTGATTCGAATTCAAAGCTTGAAGAATATATGCACAGGCCAGCTGAACCCAGACGATTACTTTGAGTGGGTAAGCTAGAACAGCACTTTCTTTATAGTGCTATTATAAACAAGCGATATTATGGCCTAATTTAACATGCAAAATAATGTGTTTTAAAGGGTGTTTCTGACACCACTCTGCACAGTGCATATTCTCACCTGCCGACGGTCCATAAACATTTGTATACTGCGGTGTGGTGGAGTTTGCTAATGTGTACGTTGAACCTTGGTCTCCAAAGCTGGAAAAGAGATGGGAAAAGGAAGAAAATGCGAAATTAACAATAAGCATACTAAGCAGTACATTAAACTGAAACAAAACTGTTATACGCAAAGGAAATAGTCAAATGTTGCTAAGATGCACTTGCTTAAGGGCAGTTCTGCTCAGGATGTAGTCACACGAATTTCCCGGCTCAGCTTCCAACAAACCTCATGCATTCGGTGCCCGCTTACGATGTAATCTGTTTTGCATATACCTATCATCACTTACGAGACTGAAAGGGTCTCTTGTAAAGTTGCACCATGCAATGCAAGAAAACTTCCCCAGTGTACCTAACACTTAGATTGCGGTGACGTGTCGAGAGACACATGCTGGAGACATAGCGTAGCACACGACGAGTGCACTTGCAGCTTCTGACACGCCTCGAGAGAGAGCCCTCTCACTTACTGTCACTGGGGGCACCAGCGTATCTCCGCCCCACTAGATGTACCGCCAACCATCCCCTTCGCAACTGCCTTCACAGAAGAGATGAAGTGAAGGGCTCATTGAAGAAGTTTTGCAGCAGGAAACCATTGTGGAAATGTCACATTTTCCATGTTTAGAGACACAGACAGTGATGTTGAGACTTCTCCAGCGTGGTCGGAAAGTGACATTGTTGCCTCTACCACTGGCGACGGCTTCGAAGCTGAAAACAGCCCAGGTCTTACCATAGGAGAAACTGTGTGCACCTGGACGTGCTTTTCCTGTTCGCCCAAGTACAAGACCTAATGGAGCAGTTGGGACACAGTTTAAATGCCTTGGAGGCTGCACTAGTAGCTGCGAGGCAGCCTCGGAGGCAGACGTAAACAAATTTCTGTGGTCCTATAAAGCTCCTACGTGTGCATTCCTTCATGGAATACCTCAGGTATAACCCTTTACTAGGTCAGTGGATATACAGCAGATTCACAATAATTCAAACTCTGATAATTTGTACTTTTGGTTAATTCAAACAAATTTCAAAATTTTTGTTGGCAGCAATATTTGCAATGCATTTTAAAGTCGCTTCATTCGTACCACGAGTTCTCTTAAATTTGGTTAATTCGAACTTTCTGTCTTGCTCCGACGCTCCAGGCATGCAAAAGGTCGGCGACCAAGGCCGGATGAGTCAGGTTTGCGGCACTACATGAACCGAAAATCTGGCCCCTCCAACCGTGTTAGTGCCGGCGTGGCCCGAAAGGAGGGGCCACGTCGATGGGAGTTGCCCCGTCGCGGCATAGTTTCGTTTTCTGAGCTTCACTACCAGCCCGCAACGATTGCGGCTGCCGGATGCGCGTCTGTGAACTAAGCCCAAATGCACGTCGGTTTGGACGCTAATTGGCGCGTTGCTGGTCTTTTTTAGCGCGAAAGCGCTACTTCACTAGCAAAGCTGAAAAACCCGAGGTATGTGTGAAGCCTTAATCTTTGACGGAGCGCCAACGGCGGAGGCCTTACGCAGCTGCTGTGTCAACGCGTAGAACCCCCCCCCCCCCCCCCCCCCCCCCCCCTTCCACCCCTCTCCCCCTCCTCGAGGGCATGCGATGCCGGCTGATGATAAGATCTTGCATGTGGCTGCCTTTGAGGCGGTGTTGGCTAGGCAACACCACTCCGACATTGGGTATGCACTACAATTCGACTTTTCGACATTTGGATCATTCAGGCCTTTTTTTCGTCCCTTGAGGTTTTTACCCTATTGCAAAACCAGAGGATTATTGATAATTTTTTTCAACCACACTTGAGTCAAAAAACTTATCACTGCTTTTCACCCATATTTTATGTTGTGATAAAGCATTTAGCTACATTTGCATAGAGCAATAGATCCAAAATACCATTTATATGCATAGATACTGATACAGCAAATTGCATTCAGCCTTGGCTCATATTAATATGCACTTCTGATAATTCAAACAAAAATCTCTGGTCTCTTGAAGTTTGACATAATGGGAGTATTTTGTATTTAAGCTGGTTTCAGTTAGGACGTACCGCCACTTTTCACGTAAGTTTTTATAAGGTCCCCCGAGGTAGGTCTTAATGAGGTTTCACTGTACTATACTCCATTTCATACATAGCAGGCAACACTGCGGAGGCTGTGGAAGTAGCGCGTTTGCGAAACCATATTACTCCGCCACATATCATTCGTTCTGGAAACCTTGGTGAGTGTTTGGACAAAAACAAAGAGCGGCATAAAACGAAGTGGTAGCATTGAAAATCACGATCGAAGCTTTGAGGCACTCAGTGTTCAGGCCCTTTGGCTATAATTTTCGCTCAGTGTGAACTAATTTTTAGGTGCAGACTGAGTACGAGCGATTCGTCCTACCAGCCGTGTATCAAACCACCACATGTGATTCTTACTTCTCTATACTCCGTTTCATACATAGCTGTCTACACAGCCAAAGGTACGGAAGTAGTCCGTCAAAAAAAAAAAAACTAACAAAATGTGTCAGTCCGCCTCGCGTCGTGGCTGAGTGGTACGAAGCGCGGGCATGTTTGTTCATTTTGTGAGGGGGCCCAGGTTCGATCCTCAGCTTAGGTTTGTTCTTTTTTTTATCTTTTTTCGGCGAATCTCTAGATAGAAAGTCTAAATGCGAGCCATATATAAGTGGCCTTTTTTGTTATCAAAATGAAATGACTTCTTTAATAAGAAGCGTGCTGTTAACTTTTTCCGCAGGGAAACGAAAGTGAAGTGAGAGTTGGCAACGGACGTGCTGAGAGGCGCTGTTTTTCGGTGTTCACGGATTTTTTCGCATGCTGCACACAATGAATCATTAATTGTGGGGTGATAGAATTCAGTGTGGCTTCAATTATTTTACTCCGCCAGAAAGACCTTCTTTCTTAAACCTCACAACTGTCCGAGGGCTCACTCCGGTCATCTCGCCCACAATTGCGAGAACGTCACGCACAGTCTTCTCGGGGTGGAGCTTCCTTATGCTTGCGTAGACATTAACTATCACCGCCTTGCAGTCTTTAGAAAACTTTGGAGACTTCACCTTGGAAAAGAGGCGAACAGGAGATGTTTTCGAAGTCGAAGCGGGGGAAGAAAACAAGCGAGCAGGTGACAGCGACGCCATTTTCACAAACAGACCTGCCGGCTCAGCTGCGAAAACCTGATACAGCCGGCGCCTGAGAAAACGAAAAATCTGCGTCACTCGGTTCTGGAAAACATAAAAGAAAAATCAATCTATTTGCAAAATAAAACACTTCCATCGGTCTACTATAATATCAACTACTGTTCACTTTGCTTGTCAATTCATTTCTATTTTTATTTTTGACGCACTATATTATGATGCGGACGAGGATCGCAAACAGGCACCGTAGCCTTGGCTGCGTAGACAGCTAAGTATGAAACGGAGTATAAGTCTTGAGTCTCAGGACGAAAAATGTGGTGCGAGGTAAAACGCAGTCCAGGAGGTGCCAGCCACAGCACTTGAAAGTTTGTTGCAACAAAATATGGTTTTATGGTTTTTGGTTTTATGGGGGTTTAACGTCCCAAAGCGACTCAGGCTATGAGAGACGCCGTAGTGAAGGGCTCCGGAAATTTCGACCACCTGGGGTTCTTTAACGTGCACTGACATCGCACAGTACACGGGCCTCTAGAATTTCGCCTCCATCGAAATTCGACCGCCGCGGCTGGGATCGAACCCGCGTCTTTCGGGCCGGCAGCCGAGCGCCGTAACCACTCAGCCACCGCGGCGGCTGCAACAAAATATGGCTATGTTCAATTTGGTTATATGACAAACTACTTTTTGAGTGCGGACTTAGCCTGTGCGATCAGGCGCACTAGCTAGCTATTTACAAAATGGAGTACATTCAATTTGAAGTATATTGTAAGCACCATAATACATGCAGAAAGGTCAAACTGAAAAATTATTTACAACCATGCAGTGCCCTCATTTGTGCAAAGCAAGTTATTCTGTACTTAAGAAGTTAGTGAAAAGCAGCGGTTAGCTAATATTAGAAAATTTCGAATACAGTCAAACCCACTTATAACAATACCGCTTTTAACAATATAGCGGATATAGCAATGGACAGCCGCGGCACCGTCACCTTTGCGATGTGTTCTATGGTAAAATAAACTGCTTATAACAATGCTATCATACTAGATTGTCGGTAATAACAATTAAATGTAGTCATTTGGAGCCAACCCTAAAAGAAAAAAACTCGCAAACGCAGCTACCACGCCAGCCAAACCACGCTTACGGCGCAAAAAATGCGCGCGCGTATGCGGAGACGCCCGCACAGCGGCCACAGCGGCTGCGAAAAGATCACGTGACGACGCATATGAGGCGAGGCGCATGGGGTGAGCCGGAGAAGCTTATGACTCGGAGGAGGAGAAAAGACGGGCACTTCCTCTGGGCAGAGGTGGAGAGGGTAGGGAGGCGCTTCCTTTTGTTGGTTTTGTATCCGCGCGGGGAGGAGTCCATTATGAGGGTGCGCCGCCCATTGAAAATGCGTCACGGCATTTCAGTGTGGGCTGCCACATCTTTCCCACTTTCTTTGGCTCCTGCTTCACGAGCTGTACATGTTCCGAGGGCAGCGTACAGCGTCAAAGCCCGTGCGTTGCCAGCGTGGTTTTTATCATCTGCCATCACCGGCCTCAGTCCTGCTGGTTCTGCAAGCCCATCGGATTCCTCCCCAGAGTTCAACAATGGACGATTCTCCTTCAGGAAGCGCAGCCAACGTGGCTCTACCAGATCAACTGCTGCAGAAGAGAAAGTGAGTGGCAATATCTTTGGAAACAAAGCGGAACATTTTGAGGGAGCACCGAGGCGGTGAAAAAGTGTGCAACTTAGTACGCAAGTACGGCCTGTCACAGCCGACGGTTTCAACCATTATCCGCAACGCGCTCAAGATGACTGAAAACGAATGCCATGCTAGTGCTGGCCATGCTATGGAGGACGGCCGGAAGAGGATTCGGCATGGTGCCTACAAAGACGTGGAGGAGGCACTGTATCAGTGGTTCCTTAGCGCACGTGCTATGAACTTGCCAATTAGTGGCCCGATTTTAGCGGAGAAGGCGAAGCACTTTGCGTATCTCCTTCAAAACACCGATTTCCAGCCTGGTGGTGGCTGGATTCAGCGCTTCAAGGAGAGGCACGGAATCGTCTACAAGGCAGTCGTGGGCGAGGCAGCGTCGCTCGATGTCGACGCTAGACGGAAGTGGTTGGAAGAGACACTGCCGTACATCCGCGAAGCATGTGCAGACCGGGACTTGTAGAATGGTGGCGAGACCGGGCTATTCTTCCAAATGCTTCCGTCGAAGACGCATGCACTCAAAGGCGACCCCTGTAAGGGCGGCAAGCAGAGCAAATTGCAGGCGACCGTTTTCCTCTGTGCGAATATGGACGGCAGCGACAAGTGCCCTGCCTTCGTAATTGGAAAATCTAGGAATCCCCGCTGTTTCCGTGGTGCTGCAAGGATTCCAGTTCGTTACCGTCATAATTATTAAGAAAGCGTGGATGACGCGTGAACTTTTCCGCGAGTGGCTGTGCGAGTTTGATCAGCGGATGCAGCATGAAGGCAGGAAGGTGGCGTTGGTCCTTGATAACTGTACTGCACACCAGACTGCCCAGAAGCTGTCACATATGAAAATTTTCTTCCTGCCGCCGAACACGACTGCAGGCTTGCACAAGCCCATGGACGCAGGCGTGATTGCGTGCTTCAAGGCATTGTATCGCCGGCATGTGTTGAGCAGGCTTGCTCTTAACCTGGACATTGCTGCGCGTGAATGCCGACCCGCTCCAGACTTTAAGATTTCACTCCTGATGGCTGTTCAATTCATTTTTGGGGCATGGGCAGAAGTCAGCTCCTCCACCGTCATGAATTGCTTCCGAAAAGCGGGCTTCGCCGGGGATATCAGTGACACGGAGTGTTGCGAAGCTCCTGCCGATAAAGCGATTACAGAACTTTGGTCTACGGTGCGCGGTGATGACGGCGACGCGGAAGGGCTTGAAGAATTCTTGCACGCCGACGATGCAGTCACCACGAACGAAGAATTGACTGACGAGGCGATCGTTGCAGCAGTCACCGGCGCGGAAGACGATGACAGCAGCGATGACGAAGATGAACCGGAGCCTGTACAAGTTGTCTCTCATCAGGAGGCCTCAAGAATGATCGAGTCCCTGCGGGACTTCATTTTTGCAAAAAACCTTTCACTCGGACATGTCCAACATTTGGATGCCCTCCAGAATGATGTCAGCAAGATTTACGCGAAGCATTCGAAACTCCCTGATTACGGGTTTGTTTCAGCAAAGAAGTGAGAAGTGCAAGCTATTTTGCCCTATTTAAATGCTTTCAAGTTTTCATGTTTTCATTGTTTTTTTTGGGGGGGCACTAAGGGATTTTTCAAGCTGAGGCAGCCGCAGCAATCTTCTCGTATATTTTACAATGCCCCTTTCGGTGCCACCAAAACGATGCCTCGGCGGAGCTCGCATGTCACTTGCCGTCCGTGACCCCTCTTTGCAGTTGTTATGCTTTTTTTCGTGCAACCCGTTTATAACAATTATCGGTTATAACAATGGAATTTTCGTGGCACTTGAACATTGTTATAAGTGGACTCGACTGTAGTGAATCGAATATCATCTTATTCGATTTGTTGAATGAATGAAATGGTGCATTTTTGAAATTATTCGAAACCAATGGAATATGTTAAGTTTTATAATAATTTCTGAATAACTAGCACAAAGTTCGAATAAGGCATGCCATAGTTTCTTTCGAAGGCTACTTTAAATTAAAAAAAAAAATGGGCCCACTGTAACACCACCCACTCCTATTTAATGAAGTCAATAAAATCAGCAGTTTACTTCGTAACAGTGAAATTTCGCTACATCGAAATTCATCTCCAAGCATGCTAAAAATTTGCCAAAATGTGCTGTGGAACCCCTCCCAGGAGAAACCTTTACTTGTGCTGAAAGTGTTCCTTTATTTCTGCCCTTTCGTTGCCCTAAACTACAGCGTGATGTGCCATTAGGATTTCTATGAGTATTGCGTGTGTTGTGAGCTTGCACGCTGCCTCAGCACACCCATCGCGCTGAGCACCTTGTGGGTTACGGGAATGACGCACCCATCTTCAATTCTGGTTTTGCTGCTGTTGCAATCCACTCGTGTGTGCCCGAGCATACCACCGACACTACGACGCGTCCTGCTGCAGCCACCACTATCGGGGCCCTGTATAAAGGAGGTAGGGAAATGAATGAAGACCATCGGCGGCTGTAGCCACCCTGGCCGCGGCACACGCGGACATGCTTGCCGGCCTCTTCCACCACCTCTTTCTGAGAGGAGTGTTCTCTAATCAAGACCCAATAAAATGATCGAAATAAAGACCACCGATGCCTCATCACTTTTCTATTGCAAGCACGATTATGTGCATCTCTTTGCACATGCGCATATCATCAGAGTGAGAAGCAAGGTTGTCAGGCGTGAAGCGCGAGACAGGTTTCACAGCTGACTGGTGCAGATGGCACTGACCTTCACAGTCCTTTTACCAAGCTTCGGGACTTCATAAATGTGATAAGCGTGGCACACTACAGGCAGCTTGCCGCATTCGGTGCTGATTTCAGGCAACGTAGCAAGAGCTGCAGGCTGGCCTGGCAGACTGCGGCGACGCTTGTATAAGCCTCGCCCATACTACCTCATATGGCGTGGCAGGTGGTATGCTAGAATGGCCCGTATCTCGCTCGCCACACAACCATCATCGTTATTTCCATGTCTGCCAGCCGGGCAGCACCCACTTTTGCATACACACTCCGCTCAGCCACTCCTGGAGAGCGGGGTGCATACACTCTCCATTAATGTTTGCAAGGCTTGCACTAACTTATCCTAAACTATGATTCACTGCACAAATAGAGAATGCAGAACCTGTGTTCTACTGCAATAGGAAAAACTGAATGAAAAGATGGCGCTTCCATGTGAAGCCACTTCCCTGGCAAAAAAAAAAAAAAATTGTTCGGCCCTTACACGACTGCATATGGTGATTCCAGAGGCCAGGAATACTCCAGAATATATCAAACCATGCCTGCCTAAAACGTGATAAACAGCAAGTCTCTCACGATTTCACTGGCCTCATTTAATTTACCACCTCTTGAAAAGACAACGTGCAGCTGCCACATTAATAAGTACAGTCATGGCCATATTAATAAGGAGCATGCTTTGGTGATCAAATTCCTCTACCAACTGGCAAGGGAACTGTTAACACACCGAAACATGCACCATGTTATTTTGGCCGCACCTGTGCAATATGCTTTGACTGTGGGGATTTTGCTGGTTGCACATGACCAAGGCCCCTAACTTTCTGTGGTGGAAAGTTCTAAGTTCTGCAAATTGAAAACAAATAATCTGCAACATTCCATGGCTGACCTCAAATGATATTTAAGAATACTGCAGAATATTTGGAACCCAGACATGAATACAGTGTGAATTTTTTTGAACCTTTTTGTTTTTAATGTAGCTCTTTTCATTTCGAACAGCTCTTTGGTCATACTTCGAAAATTCCAATGTAGAATGATGTGCGTTTTTTTTTTCCCCGTTTGCTTCAGTGTGTGCGTGTCGGCCTTAACGTTCCATGAATATTAGATGCCATGTTTTGTAACTTCTGAAGGTGCGATTTTTGTCTTGTTTTGTGGGATTTGCTACATGTGCATTTTTTTCAGTACCTGTTCCTAGCCATTCCCCCCCCCCCCCCCCCTCCTATTAACTTGTACCTCACTTCTTGACTTGTTTATTTCTGTCTTCAGCCGTTTATATGCTGCGTTGTATATTTGTCAAGTTTTCTTTGATGAATCCCCCCCCTATGTAATGCCCGCATCGGGCCTTAAGGGTATTTGAATAAATAAATAAATAAATAAATAAATAAATAAATAAATCAATCAATCAATAAAGCGACCTTTCCCATCAGACTTAAGAGCCACTAGAAGAAGCTCTAGCTTTCCACTGACCTTGGGGGTAAATCATGCAGCGAGCAAGTGCAAAACGAGAAGGTGGCTACAGATACAGAAAGAGGGCAGTGCCGGTCATTGTGAATGAGAAGGCACTGAAGGAGTTGAGTGGAGTAGGGAAAGCAAAGATAGGCAAACGTTCACAGAACTGGGCAGCTTGAAACACCAAATAGTGACGGCACGGTGATGGCGGCAGCTGCTGCTGCGCTTGGCTTCACTCGATTGTGGCACGCAGATCTCAAGCATTGCCTCTTAAATAATGTCAACATATCCGCTGCTTCCATATTTTAACATGCCGTCTGCTTTTTTTTTTTTTCGATGCTGGGCTATGGTTGACCTGGAGAGTTCGAGATTGCATTGTAATTGCAAAGTATTTTTTAAAATTCGCCCGACTTTTTAAACTCCATCCTCACGTTATATTCATGCTATTAAGGTAAATAGTAGTCGTTTCCCCAACATACTGCCGTTTCTACTGATATCCATAACAATAGCATCAAAAAAGGGTATGCAGCTCCTAGCACACAATTCGCCACAAAATGCTTAAATCCGCAATTTTTTGCGGAATCGCAGGAAACTAGGGGCCTTACACATGATTGGACTTACATTCCCAGTGTAGTCCTATGGGGCTGCTGCCATATTAGACATGTGGCAGCCTGCATCACTTCAGGCTACCAGCATGGTATACACATCTGCCCTTGCCCTCTTGCTCCACGTGCAAACTTTGCTAAAGGAGCTGGCCTTCATGGCACTCGTGTATTCTCTCACCCTACAAAGAAATGCACTCCTCTCCCCCTGTTGGGGAGAGGACAGTACACAACAGTGCCCACATCTCATCTCTATTCTCTCTGCTGCCTGCAACTAGGCCGGTCAAGGTTTCATGGACATTCTAGGAGTTTCACCCGCAAGCCTTGACAACTGCACACCACTAGTAAACATTGTATACTGTATAATCTCGTGTAAAGGCTGCACCCGTGCATGGGCCGCATCACCTGTTTGGGACTAGATACAGTAGAACCTCCATTATACGACTTCCAGGGGACTGCCAGAAACCGTCGTATAATCGAAAATCTCACAAAATTGATGCATTTACGCAGTAATTGCATCCGCTACTCTGGCTTTCAAATATTAACTAAAATTCTTTTCCCCGCCTGTTATAAAAGCGCCTGTTTTCGTTCTGCTAGTTAGTTCTGAGACCGCACGCAGCCAGGCTTTTTGGCGTCAAAGAGCCGGCTTTAGAAGAGAAGCGCGTGCGCTCCCGACCCTGTGCGTTAAGTAGACTTCACATACACCTTGAAAATGATGATTTGGACAATGCGCCAGAAATATGGCTGCTTTGACTCTTCAAAGATGTTTTGCGGCACGCAGTACAACCATGCCAGCGACATGTCTTCCTGTTCAGACTTTCTCTAGAACCTCTGTCACGACGCGGCACCAGGCAGTACTGTCTGTACTAGAAATTCACACCATGGAGGAAAGAATAAAACACGATGTTCGCCTGCGATGCAAATGCCCCGGCAGTGTGCTTTCTGAAGTGATGTGCGGCCCACAGGGTGACAGCACACCGCCCGCTCGGTGTCGCTAGGCCTTAAGTGCTCCGCACTTAAGTCTCATCAGAGAGCTCTTTTAACTAGACGCAGATGATCATAAAAGCATCTAATCTTGTTGCCTGTACAATAACTTCATGCTTGTATGAATGCACGATTGATGTCCCTAATGCCTCCATCAGCGAAGCGCGCAGAAAAACTGGGCAGGCGAGCTGCCTCACACTGACAACCGTGGATCGCATGTGCAGAGTCAGAGTCCAAGCCGTCAACAGGACCGTCATTTAAGGCCATCGTGCACTTGATCGCATCACTGCGCGCACGTCCCTGTCTTGATTAGGATCTGGAACCAACTTGGTTTGCATCACGTCTGCCAATAAAATGCTCTGCCAGTGTCTCATTCCGGATGGTTCCCACCCACCACTGTATGAGGCTAATTGAGGCTTTTAATGCATTATCCCTATGGGAGATTCGACGGGCCCGTGCCAATTTGTTGTAAAATGTCAGTTGTCACATGAACGGGGGATGCATAAGTGGGGTTCCACTGTAAGTGAGAAAAAAAAGGGTTATACATTTTTTTTTTAATTCGTGTATGGGCTGCACCTTCAAAATTCACACCCAAATTTCTTTTAAAAATGCGGACCTTACATGAGTTTATACGGTTTATACCAGCCAGTTTTCTTAACTGTTCTTTCCTAAAAACTTATTTGCGTAGTACTCATGAATCGAACACCCCAGTACCCTTCATATGTCACAGGATAGGGAAGCTATGTATCTCTGTACGTCTTAGCTGAGAGCATCATGTAGCCCGTGTTGCCAAATGAATGATACATTTTCAGACACGCACGTCTAGATTGAACGTCAGAAATTTTGAAACACTCACTTGCACAAATTAGTACATGATGCCCACAAAGGCTCATGATGTAATTTTCGTTAGCTAAGGCCTACTTAAGGTGTCAAAAGCGTCATGCAGTGTGCCT
This sequence comes from Amblyomma americanum, assembly GCF_052857255.1. Taxonomy (NCBI): domain Eukaryota; kingdom Metazoa; phylum Arthropoda; class Arachnida; order Ixodida; family Ixodidae; genus Amblyomma; species Amblyomma americanum. Next base: position 282,740,100 of record NC_135497.1, read on the forward strand.
AGACACATTCTGCACTGCAAAAAGAATAAGCACATATATGTCAGCTTACCCCTGATCCTCTGTGTAGTAGCCTGGTGCTGACTGCGACTGCGAATACGGCTGGGGCATGTAGCTCTGTGCCTGGGAGGAAGGGTAGGGCAGTTGGGATGGAGGCTGGTAGTATGCCTGCCCATAGCCCTGCTGCTGCTCATTGTACACGCACGGGTCATGTACACTCGGGTATCGAGACCGGGGACCTGCAAAGCAGACAACAGTTTGAGTACAGAGACTACAAGACACCTGGGACCACCCAGCCAGCCATATGTGCCATAGCTTCGTTTCCCATTACAATCTGGGCTGTGAAAATTCATGGGTTGAAGTGACATTGCTAGCAGGATTTAGCCTAGCCTTCTCGTGTCCCCCTCCCAGGTCAGTCAAGCCAATACAAGGAGCTGGTCTCACAACTGCAGATGACACAGCCATTACTCAAGTGAAATCATGCGAAGTCAAGGCATCTGCCATGGCAGCAGGATGGGTTATTCATAGGGGACATCTATTCTCCGAGACGCTCTGTATTCTGCTCTTAGACTGTATGGCCATAAAGATGCGATGCCAACCGTTGTACAGTACAAACATTTGCAAGGTGGCATTTCGTATACACAGTAGACTCCCATCAAGACGAGCTCGGTTAACGTGAATTCTAAAATAAGACGAACAATGTGAGAACATTTGGTTGTTTTCCCATAAACTCAATGTAAGAAAATCCGCTTAAGACGAACTGTCTCGCGTGCTTACCATTAAACGATTTTCGCAGCAACCGTGACCCTCGGCAACACAGCGCAACCATACTTGCGGAGTATCCGCGAGGCACTCTCCAAGCAAGCTACAGAAAAAACATTGAAGGAACGCTTCCTCACCAGAAAACGTTTCTCCGCAAGAGCTTTCCCGCACCTTTAGCTCAACCGTGCAAGGTAGCTTCCCTGCACCTTCACGCTAAGACACTGGGAGGCAGATGCTTCTTGCGGGTGCAGGTAGGGAAGGCAAGGGTCTTTCACACTGGCCGTGGCTCGACCTTGGCGTTGCATTCGCGTCACATGTCGTGCATTGCCTCCAGCGGACAAAAAAGCAGTGAAGCGTGGAGTATGCCTGCTAATCAGCTTGGCATTTACAAAATTAGATGGAAGCTGAATTTTAAACTGATACGGCGCAACAGCATGAGTTTTCACGGCATAGAGATCTGAATTGGCTACATATTGGTGCAGAGTCCGCATCGCCTGCGGTGAATGAAATGATGTGAGGTGCATCTAGTCGTAGAGTTGATACCAGCCATGCTACAAGAGGGGTGGGACAAGAGAGAGAGCAAGAGGGTCATATGCTTTCAGAGCCTGTACCGCATAACTAGCCAGCTGGGTGCCTTCAATGCACTTGAAGCCATTGGTGAAGAACAGGACAGGAAAAAAACACAAATAGTGATTACTGCAGATGGAAAAGAAAAAGCGAAGGAAAGAAAGAACTAGGCCAATGCCACTTTCAAGTAGGATGATGTGAGCTTTTTCATACCTTCACTCTTCAGCTCACTTCATATACAATGCTGCCATTATCTTATTATGTCCGGCTACTCGAATGCTCTGATGCAGGCTTTAGCAGCTCTTTTAAAGAAGACCAAGTGCTCTCATTCTGATCCATGTGAGTCACAACACCACTCCGAGAACAAAAAGTATGAGGTTATGCCCTACCAACACAAAGTCTCGCATAATCTGAAGAGAATTGCCTCGAAGTATGGTGTACAGCTGGTGTTCTCTATGCCGTGCAAGCTGTCACAGCTTTGCAGACTTGTAGAGGAAGGGCCACGTCGCCGTGCTGATTGCCAAATGAAGCACCAACATGTGTGTGTTACCTGCAGCACTGGTGCCATCCACCAGACACCACTCAGCTGCGACAGAGTCTGCACCGGCCAGACTGGCCGGTGAATTAATGAACACCTCGGGAGCATGCATGTTCCTTGGGAAAAGGCAGTGGTTTGAACCTGGCACTCCATTCTAAAAAATGCACAAGCGGTTCCAGTACACTCCACAAAACCACTACCGAAGGACGCGGCAAAGAACAGCTCGAATGAGAGATACTATTGGAAGCCTGGCTCATTCATGACTTGGGTGAAAAGTGCGTCAGCGATACCTCAGTGACATTGCTACAGAAAGAGTTGCTGTTTATGTGCAAGTAAGGTTAGTGGTTTGGCCACGCTCCTTAGTGTCCTATCTAGTGGTATGCACATGTGGCATCAATCCTTTGATTAGATGTTGGTTGTCAGGCAGTCTGGTCACCGGAGAGAAAGATTCAGAATAAAAACAGTCGCATGTAACGTTTGCCCCGTCCAGTTCTCTTGTCATCTTTCTGAGCGCTTTGAAAATTTAGGATGCTGTACCAAGTAGCCCAGCAGACAATTTTGTTAAAGCACATGGTCAATGTGGTGATGGTGCTGCAGAACTCTGTACTTATGTTCACATCGGTCTTATCTGATAACCTTTGATGTGGCTCTCTTCAAGCAGAAAGGGCATGTGAAAGCCATTTGTTGTGGTACTTTTGTTCATAAGCTTCTACTCATCTTTCCATATGCTGCGACATCGTTCCTCAAGCTACATTCCGGTTCTTTTGTTTTTTTCCTTTATCCACCTACAAAGTCGACCCTCACGTTACAATCGTGGTTGTGTTACATTCTGCTAAATACTATGGTACATAAGTGCACCATCGTCAATTTGCCGGCAATGATTTATCCTGGCGTTTCCATGTGATTAACCTGACATCATCTGTTAATAAAACACTTGTGTTCTTAACACATCCCCTGCGGGATGCCCCTCAACATGTCAGACTACAAGCATACATTTCACTCATCAGAATTAAACTGGAATATGCATTGGTCATCTGGAACCCTCATCAGGCATATTTAACAAATACTTTCAAAGCTATACAAAACAGAGCCCAAAGATTCATTCACTTCTCATACTCATACGACGTTAGCATATCATCACTAAAATTGCAATCACGTTTTTATAATCTTTGTGCTCACCATACCACTGCCAGTCTTGTCTTGTTTCGCAAGTTGTTTTATTCACTGCTCAGAAAAGTACGCCAACGCCCACCTGCGTACGCCCACCACGCATATCCTGTCGCATCAGTCACCCTCTGCAAGTTTTGAGTCCACGTGCCCGTACTACTATTCCTCATGAACTCAGTTTTTTGTCGAGTAACAGCTGACTGGGATGACTTTCCCCACTATATTGCTGCCATAACCTGCCCATCAACATTTATGACTGCTGTCAATGCCTGCAACTTGTAAATCCCACCTCTTATGCAACACCCGAAAGGGGGTCTTTAAGGAAAATAAAGTGATGTGATGTGACTTGAAGCAAGTGGGACACATGTGTCCCGCTGTCCTACATAGGGCAGGTTGATTGTTTCGACTTGTGCAAATTACCCTTGGCTCGCACTCCAGGTTGCTGCACATGACAGCTTTACACATGCTGGGTGGGCAGCATGTGGGGTAAGCAAAACTGCGTTCTCTAATCTTGCCAGCACTTGCCATGCTTGCTTTCATCCTGCTTCAACAGCATTTGCTCATGGTTACGATGCTACAGGCCTACGCACCCACATCCAGCCATGATGACCAGACTGTTGAAAGTTTCTATGAGGACGTAGAATCGGCAATGGATAAAGTAAAATCGCAGTACACTGTACTGATGGGCGACTTCAATGCGAAGGTGGGCAAGAAGCAGGCTGATGACCACGCGGTAGGTGACTATGGGATAGGCTCTAGAAATAGCAGGGGAGAGTTATTAGTCGAATTCACGGATAAAAATAATTTACGGATCATGAATACCTTCTTCCGCAAACGAGAAAACAGGAAGTGGACCTGGAAGAGCCCCAATGGTGAGATTAAAAATGAAATCGACTTCATACTATGCGCTAAACCTGGCATCATTCAGGATGTGGCCGTCCTCGGAAAGGTGCGTTGTAGCGACCACAGAATGGTAAGGTCTAGAATTAGCTTAGACTTGAAGAGGGATCGGAAGAAGCTAGTGAAGAAGAAGACCATTAACGAGTTAGCCGTAAGAGAGAAAGCACAGGAGTTTAGGATAGCGCTGCAAAACAGATATTCGGCTTTAACTGAGGAAGATGATCTTGATGTTCATTCAATGCACGATAATCTGACATCAATAATTACGGAGTGCGCAGTAGAAGTAGGCGGTAGGACAGTTTGAAAGGATACCAGGGAAGCTATCTCAGGTGACGAAAGATCTGATTAAGAAGCGCCAAAACATGAGGGCATCTAACCCTACCGATAATATAGAACTACCGGAGCTATCAAAGTTAATAAATAAGCGCAAGGTAGCCGACATAAGGAAGTTTAATATGGAGAAAATCGAGCATGCTATAAAGAACGGAGGTAGCCTAAAAACAGTGAAGAGGAAACTAGGCATAGGTAAAAACCAGATGTACGCATTAAGAGACAAGCAGGGCAATGTCATTAGCAATATGGATAAGATAGTTAACGTAGCCGAAGAGTTCTACACAAACCTGTACAGTAGCCAATGTAATCAGAGCGTTAATGAGAAAGACAGCAGTGCACAGCAATGCGTCATCCCGCCAGTAACGAAAGATGAAGTAAAGAAAGCCTTAGAAGCAATGAAAAGGGGAAAAGCAGCTGGGGAGGATCAGGTAACAGCAGATCTGTTGAAGGATGGAGGGGACATCGTGCTAGAAAACCTAGCCACCCTGTATACGCAATGCCTTATGACCTCGACTGTACCAGAAGCTTGGAAGAATGCATGCAAACATTATCTTAACTCATAAGAAGGAAGACGCCAAGGACTTGAAAAATTACAGGCCGATCAGCTTACTATCCATTGCCTACAAAGTATTTACTAAGGTAATCGCTAATAGAGTGAGGGCAACGTTAGAGTTTAATCAACCAAATGATCAGGCAGGCTTTCGTAAAGGATATTCCACAATAGATCATATTCACACTATCAATCAGGTGATAGAGAAATGTGCAGAATATAATCAACCTCTATATATAGCTTTCATTGATTACGAGAAAGCATTCGACTCAGTGGAAACCTCAGCAGTCATACAGGCATTGCGTAATCAGGGGGTAGAAGAGCCTTATGTCAAAATACTGGAAGATATATATAGCAACTGCACAGCTACTCTAGTCCTCCATAAAGTCAGCAATAAAATTCCAATAAGGAAGGGCGTCAGGCAAGGAGACACGATCTCGCCAATGCTGTTCACCGCATGTTTACAGGAGGTATTTCGAGGCCTGAATTGGGAACAGTTGGGAATAAGAATACATGGAGAATACCTAAATAATCTGCGATTTGCTGATGACATTGCCTTGCTGAGTCACTCAGGAGGTGAACTGCAAATCATGATCAATGAGTTAGACAGGCAGAGCAGATCGATGGGTCTAAAAATTAACATGCAGAAAACCAAGGTAATGTTCAACAGCCTAGCAAGGGAACAACAGTTCCCAATCGGCAGCGAGAGCCTAGAAATTGTGATGGAATACGTCTACTTAGGGCAGGTAGTGACAGCTGATCCGGATCATGAGAGGGAGATAACTAGAAGGATAAGAATGGGGTGGAGCGCATATGGCAAATTCTCGCAGATCATGAGTGGCAGTTTACCAATTTCCCTCAAGAGGAAAGTGTACAACAGAATAATCTTACCGGTACTCACCTACGGGGCAGAAACGTGGAGGCTAACGAAAAGAGTTCAGCTTAAGTTAAGGACAACGCAGCGAGCCATGGAAAGAAAAATGATAGGTGTAACGTTAAGAGATCGGAAGCGGGCAGAGTGGGTGAGGGAACAAACACGGGTTAATGACATCCTAGTCGAAATCAAGAGAAAGAAATGGGCTTGGGCAGGGCATGTAATGCGAAGGCAAGATAACCGCTGGTCCTTAAGGGTAACGGAGTGGATTCCAAGAGAAAGTAAGCGGAGCAGGGGGCGGCAGAAGGTTAGGTGGGTGGATGAGATTAAGAAGTTTGCAGGCAAAGGGTGGATGCAGCTGGCAAAGGATAGGGTTAATTGGAGAGACATGGGAGAGGCCTTTGCCCTGCAGTGGGTGTAGTAAGGCTGATGATGATGATGACGATGCTACATAAGAAAGCAGTGAACCAAATGTAGCTGGGTGCAGTTCACATCATTTGCCTCAGGTATAAATAGATGTCTTTCACTTTTATATAACTTCGTGGCTTTTCCAAGATCAGTTCTTGATAAAAGTGATGCACTTGATATCTTGGGAGACTAATCTATCAATCTAGACAGACTTAGTATTCCTCTTTAGTGTACCGGCAATGGCTAATGACGCACAGTGTAACCTATAACTAACATTATTCGACATGTGTGACTAGCTACATGTCGAACATTTAGCACTTCTTGGGGAAAGCTGGCCCCAATTTCATGCGCACCCACTCAAATACTTTGCCTTGTAGTAACTGGAAAAACCTTCCCACCCTTCACAGCTTCACTTTCAGGAAAACCCCTGTACCAGCCATAAGTAAACAAGGGCAATCTGCAGCTTTACAATCCAAACTTGAGTCTTCCCACACAGTGCTAAAACCTGCCATCTAGCCCACTTCTGCAAGGAACAGGTACTTACTGTATCTGCTTGTGTAATTTGTGCACCCCTAATTTATAACCAGGTTTTATAAAAAAAAAACATTTACTCGCATATTCCGCGATCCCTGCTGCACAAGCACACCGGCGCGGCCACGTTGCAGCGTGCAGCTGCAAAAGTTGAGTGGTGTCCAAAAAGTTGCAATTCATTTGTAAACTGGTTCCGGTAAATAAAAGTTAATTGCACACCATTTACCCAGCTCGCTCGAGTCAGCAGTCGCTTTCCTGTACCAACGGCTGTGAGATCAAACTTACAGTAACTTCTGCAGTGTGCGTCGCGCCAGGATCCGAAACTACCAAACAGTTGTCTATTCAGTTTACTGCTAGTAGTCAGCCAGGCTGCATACGAGTGTGCCATTTTATCGCCTTGTATCTCCACGTGCCTCTGACTTCTACCTTTGCAATTTTATCAATCTGTGTTTATTGCTTTAAGCTGTGCATGCGCCGTCATACCATCACGCGAGGAACTACCGTATTTACACGATTGTAAGTCGCCCCCCCCCCCCCCCCCCCCAATCACTTTTCCGAAAAAAACAAAAAACTTCGAGGTTATTTAAGCTTGGCCTTGAATAGCTGAATGCGACAGCATTAGCCAGCGGTCGCCGTTTATCGCCAGCCGCTATCGACTGCCGCGTGCAACCGTGCCCGTGGGCACATTCCAAAACGAAAAAGTGTTAGTCGCTGGACTAGTCATCCACACTTGCGCCATCGTCCTCACTAGCGCTGCCGTCGTGATCGCCGCTGCGGTCCCACAGCATGTCCTTCTAAAGTCGTCACCCAGCGAAATCCCGCACTTCGCAAACAGCCACATCACGACATCCCGTGGAACAACTGAGAAATTTCCTCGCTGCAGCTGCCACACCTATATCACCGGTGCGAACATCGAGCTTGTGCACCGGCGCGCAGTTGTTCATTTCTTTGGCGTAAAGAATGACAGCCATCTTGAATGTAGCCGTGAACGAGCGCCGGTTGCTTACCGGACACTGAGCACAAATGATGACTGACGAAGCACTACATTAAAACTTGTGAAATGCGGCTGGCAGTAGTCAAATGCGTCAGAGCCAAAGAGAAACTACGCGTGAATGGCGTCGGCTCTTCCATCGGCTACCGACACTCCCTGGCGCCGCTGCCGTTCCGGGCGGGGGTGCCGCCTCGATTGGAACAGCGGCCCTTCTATCAACTATCAATGCTCCTTTGAGTGCCGAGTGCGCATTTGAAAGTAAAAACAAAACGTGTTGGGCGCTTGAACTTCCCGTAGAACGTGACTGCGTTATCGGGCCAGCAGTAGTCAAATGCGCCAGAGCCAAAGAGGAACTACACATGAATGGCGTCAGCACTTCCGTCGTCTAGCGACACTCCACGGCGCCGCTGCCGTTCTGAGTGGGGGCGCCACCTTCATCGGAACAGCGGCCCTTCCATCAACTATCAACGCTCCCTTGAGCGCCGAGCACGCATTTGAAAGTAAAAAGAAAACATGTTGGACGCTTGAGCTTCCTGTAGAACGCGACTGCATTATCAGGCCACCTTCGCTTATCAGCAGCCGCATGTGGGATAGCAGTTTGCTGCTTATCGATAGCAGCCATTGGCCGCCGCCCGCGGGGGGAGGGGATGCCAGTTCTGCACGTTGACATAGAAGCTGCTCAAGGCCAGCACCAATAGCGATGTGACGGAGCCGCGCAGCAAAAATGCAACCACGCTGTAGGATGCCCGATAGCTCATTTGCCTCGCCTTTACTTATAGTGGTATGTTTTCGTTTCAATTCTAAGTCGACCCCCCCCACTTCGGATTTTCAAATTTTGAAAAATAGGTCGACTTACAATCGTGCAAATATGGCACATAACGTGGGTCTGGGGTGAGCACACGGGGTTTGTGTCGACTTATTTTCAAAGTCAAGTTTTTTGAGCCAGCAAGGCTTGCGAGTTGAGGTGTTGATTTATATGTGGCAATATATCATTTAGTAGCATGTTATGACCTTTGTAGAGTTTTTCAGGATGTGTTCGTGTTTGTAGAGTTTTTCAGGATGTGTTCGTGAAATCTTCAAGCAATTTGCACACCCCTTTTCTGAAGCCTTAACTTTAGGGAAAAAAAGTATGCAAATTACACGAGTAAATACGGTAAATGAATAATGCACAGGCCAAGAAAATGAAGCGCCCCTTTTTGAGGCACAAACTAACGAAACGTGGGTGTGTGCAATTGGTCACTATGCCCCAAGGGTGATGGCATGCCTCATTTACCCTTTCTTATTCCATCAGCCATGGCACTGCCCTTTGGAGAGAGCTTCAGGAGAACAGGGAGGTCTGACAAAGTCTTAATGCTGCCCATTTGGCCTACCTTTGCTGTGCGCAGAAGATGTCACAGGGTCCACAGGAGGTGGCGGTGTGGGTGCAACTGGAGGCTGGAAGACAGGTTCAGAATGTTGAGACACAGATGCCCCAAAGCCAGCATATGATCCCGAATCCCGGTGGGCAAACTGGTTAACCTGAGGTTTAGAATAAAAAAAAAGAAAGCCATAACACACGGCTTGGTAAAAAATGTACTCACCAGTCACATTTAGAAGCCTGCCTCTGGTGAAAACCTGTACAATGGACATAAAGCCATCAAAAGAGCAGGTGTCCAGTACACTGTGCCTCCGACTGTCTCGGCTTTGCCATGCCATGGCCTCTTGATGTGTAAGCCGACATCCTTTTATTTAGTTGCAAGGCCCACCCTCTTATTACAACAAACAGTGAAGGAAGTATTTCAGTTCGAAGCCAGAAAAGCAAAGCTCTTGGTGGAACATTACACATTGTAGGATTGTTTTAAGTTACAATAAAAAAGCATGAGCGAGCCCGGGACCTTTCACGACGTCTAAGCAAAACAGCATGTGCATGTACCCCCCCTCTCTGTGAGCTGGAAAGAAGACGGAGGAGGAGACCCAGAGGGCGGAATGGTTTAATGCTATAGGAACCTGACAGTTATGAGAATAAACAGGCACGCCGCACATTTTTCCAGCACTGCCGTATTGCTCCTAAGACTGGTGTCAGCAGTGACATGCAAGTGCCTAACTATGGTACATGTTTGCAATGCAACAATCTTGCATTCAGCCTATACGATGGAGTGGTACTCACAGGGGCTCCAGCTGGTGGGACCTGCTGGCCACCTTGGTAGAAGGACTGAGACGAGGACACCGTGGAAGCCATGCGTGCACGTGATGCTGGTGCAGTGCTACCCGTGAAGCGGCCTCCAGCCCCAAGAGACGACAATCCGGGTCTTGAGCTTCCCATTGTTAAGTGCCCACCATGCTGTACATTGCCAGCTGCTGCTGCTGCTGGTGGTGAGAACTGGCCTCGAACATCCACCCTTGGAAAGGGAAAGTGTGGCGATGGCATGCCCAAGTGCTGGCAGATACGATCCCGAAGAATGGCCAGCGACGGCTGCATATTCGCCAGAGAAATTTGTGAGCAAGTGATAAGTTTCGATCTATGCAAGATTCTTATACCCCTGTCACATGGGCATTTTGAAGGCCCTCGAACTGATAGCCTATCGACTCAAAGGCGATCGAGTGCTGCTACACGGGCAGTTTCAATGGCGATCGAGTCAATAGCCTATCGAGTCAACGGAGTAGCGCAGAACTCCATCGAGATTTCGAGGGCCTTCGAGCGCTGCCCAAGGTTGCTAGCGTTGCTCCGAGCGGCGCCAAGCGCACTTTCGTACACGACACATTCAAGGTGAAAAAACATGAACAAACATTATTCGCATAAAATTTAATGTAAGCAGCCTGTAAAATTATTTTAAAATTATATTAGACTGGTTTTAAGCGCATTAAGCGCATTCATTTTGCGTTGCAATCTTTGCGTTGCTTGCGTACTTAGCGTTGACAACATGGCGGCACCCTGCCCGCCCGCTTCACATCGATAACAGCTTCGTCGCTAATCCCTCAAAGCAATATCGTGTTCTAAGCTGTTGTATTCGCCTCCGATTTGCCCATTCTTACTCTCGCATAAAGTTTCAAGAGAAAAATAGTTCTTGTTTTTCAGATATCATGGCGATTTCCCCGGTCTTAAGCCTGACGAAGCAGCGCTCCGACGCAGTTGGACTGGCTTGGTTTTGGCTCGTCTTGTATTAAAGTGGCTACAGCAGTGTATGCATATGTACGTCGCGTACGTGCAATTAAAAGGGTTTTTAACGACTTTCGCGTATGCCTGTATTTCAGCATTTAGTATACATTTATCAACTATTTTTGTTATTTTTGCAAAATCCAAAGTAGCGATTGTGGCGCCACTCATCTGTGGCGTAAGACACGAGAACCATTTCAATGGCCATTGAGATTTGCCGTGTAGCAGCGGCGAGTTCGATGGCGATTGAGAATCTCGAAGACCCTCGACTCGAGGGTGATTGAAACTGGCCGTGTGACAGGGGTATTAGAGTGGCTACAGCAGTGTTTGCATCTGTCCGTCGTGCATGTATTTCAGCATTTAGTATACATTTATCAAATATTTTTGTTATTTTTGCAAAATCCAAAGTAGCGATTGTGGCGCCACACAAGCTTGGCATAAGACACGAGAACCATTTCAATGGCCATTGAGATTTGCTGTGTACCAGCGACACAACTCCTTCGAGTTGAGAATTTCGAAGACCCTCGACTCGATGGCCATTGAAACTCGCTGTGTGACGGGTATTAACTGGCAATACTGCTTAGTGCATGGCTGAAGGCACTACAGGCCAGTACTACTGAAGAACAAATTGAACATTTATCTGCAGCATAACAATAGTAGCCAGGGTGCACACTAAGCTTTATGACAATTTATCCCAATTTATTTTGCAATATGCAGCTGACCCACCTAACTAAGACTTCCTGTCATTCTGAAATTTATACAGCAGATTCCCTTTAAGGTGAACATACTGAGACCTTGTAAATCTGATTGTCTTACCAGGAATTCAGCTTAACAAATGTACTGAAAACAGAAGAATGTTTACAAGCACACAAGCACTGCTAGTAATCCAGATATGCGACAAACAAATACTATAAAGGGGGTTGTAAAAATCATTACCACTTTGAAACAATAAAAAAAAATGCAGAAATCCGATCACAGTCAACTGTCCAGTCGTGGGATTTAGTTTTCTATGGGAATGGCTCTTACATTAAACAGAGGGAACGTGCTAAATGTTTGCTAAAACCTCCACACAGCCTTCCATGCTTGTGAAATATTTACTCGCTTAATCGCGCCCTCGTGTAATTTGTACGCCCCTATTTATTACCTGGCTTTATAAATAAACTTTTACTCTGATATTTTACGCACCCTGCTGTGCCAGACCACCATGTCCACAGGTGCGTGCAAGGGAAACTTGAGAAGATTGGCGGGGCTACGTCGCCGTGTACGGCGGTAAAAGATGTGAGTGGCGAGGGGACGAACTGCATGCAGTTTACTCGGCTTGCTCGCGTTGACAGTCACTTTCCCAAATGAACAGCTGAGATTGAAAACTTCCGGTAACCACCGGCGTGTGTCGGAATCCAAAACTACCGAACTGTTTGCTGCTCAGTTTCCTGCTAGTCAGCCAGGTCACATGCAAGGGCACTATTTTATTGCCTTTTATTTCTATCTGCCTCTGATTGCTGGCTCTGCAATTGTATCGTAGCGCGTTTATTGCTTTGCGCTGCACTCGCACTGTTATCTGATGCCACGGGGAATTACATAACATGGGGCGGGGTGGGAAAGGGATTTATTCTTTATGTTTAGAGTAAACTATTTTTGGGGCAGCATGGAGTGCAAGCTGAGAAATCAACATGTAGGCGGCTATAAACAGTACAGTCACCGACAGATTTTTCGGACACGGCAGGACCCAGAAAATGGTCCAAATAATCGAACAGCCCGAAAAAAACTATTAACGTCAAAGAAATAACTTTTCTGCAAAAAAAAAAAAGGCTTTCAAAATTGAGAAAATCGTTGCTCTTCATGTTCTGCCTGCAAGCGATAATATTAGATTGTATCTGAGCCTTAGCTGTGTTTTCGTCACGTCCGAACCCTCTCACGTCACAATACCACACAGTGCGACGCAGCCGCAAGTCATGCTGCGAACGAATGAACAGTCGGTTTGCATGGGCAATGATGCTCGCGAAGACTGTGAGGTAACCCATGGGAAGACGGGACTGAAAGAGAGTGCCCCCGAATGCACTCCCCCTTCCCTCTTCTACAGTGTTTGCTACCCCACACCGCGGGTGGCATTGTCCAAGCCGCGGCGGACACTGCAGCTGTCCCGCTGTCCCGTAGTGTCGTTCAATGCGACCACGCATTCTTTGTAGGCCATCTTGATGGCAACGAAGAACGTCCCATTTTCTCGAATGGCAACGATGGAGAGCAAATAGCCACGCCTATCCAAGCTAGACTGTCCAATTCATCCCGTCAGAGCCCGCCGATTCCATTTAAGTCCATGATGATGATGATGATTATGGATATTCATGGCGCAAGAGCATCTATGGGCAAAGATCGCCATGGCACGTGGTATTTTTCGATTATTCAAGGCGAGGTCAAAGACCCATTTCCCAAGCATTTCACCCCTCATAAGCCGAGCACTAGGCCAGGAGAAAGCTTGTACCCATTGTATCACCGATGGGTACCCGGCAGCACTGGGGATCGAACCCCGCACCTCCCACATGCGAGGCGGATGCTCAACCACTTGGTCACCGCTGCGGTGTCCCTTTAAATCCAAGATGGCACCACCCCAGTATTGTTGGCGTCTACTTTCGTCCAAAAAAACTAGCTTTGGTAGTCCGCAAAGTCCGAAATATCGGTCAAGAAAATGTACACGTTCCTATGAGGTGCGTGACATTTCCTTGGCTAAGACCAAAATATCGTGCAAGTCCGAATTATTGGAGTCCAAAAAATCGGTCAGCTAATGTATATAGTACTGTGTATTATGACCTTTGTAGAGTTTTTTTAAGACATGTATGCAAAATCTTGGCATAATTTTCACACTTGCTTCCTGAAGTCTTAATTAAAAGAAAAGTGCACAAATTTCATAAGTAAATACAGTAACCTACTGAAAAAGTGGAATGTGCTTCATAGCACATGTCATGTGCAAGGCCACCTGCAATTTACCACTGCTTAACCATGTAAGAAAAAATGTCTGTGTACGAGCCCCTTCATTTGTGTTCCTCAGGTACTGCAAGAGTATTTAATGTTAAGCAATGTGTACACGATGAACGGCTCACATTAACAAGAATTTTTCACCAGTGTGCCTGTGGGAAACAAGAAAGTCCCAAAGCTCGTCAGCTTATCAGGGAATTCAAACAGGCACAATTTCACTGTACAGCAAATTACAGCATATACAGTCAAAACTCATTATAATAAAATGGTTTATAACGAAATAATGGATATAACGAAGTAATGAAGGTTACCTTGGGGAGCTCGTCAACACAGATTATAAACTAGCTAAGGCTATAATGAAATAATCGCCGGGCCCCTTCAACTTTGTTATAACGAGGATAAACCGTAATTTAATTAGCAAATGTGCTTCCACAGCAATCATTCCTGCAGGAATTTGTACTGTGGAATGTGTGTATTGTATGTGAGTACATTAATACAGCTTTCGTGTTCTGCAAGCTTTTAGGGCGAATAGTGCACCCTTGCATATCCTGAACTAGGCCGTGCTAAGTTATCAAGTTCACCAAGAATGCACTGAAGAAATTGAGATATGAAAGCTCGTTAATTCGAACCTCGATAATTCGAATTTTCGGATAATTCGAACTACTCTACTTGGTCCGGCCAAGCTCCATACAGATCTGTGTATAAAAAAGCCCGTTAATTCCAAAGCGAGTCGGTTCCGCTACGGATAATTCGAACTACGCGCCGCCGCGTCTGGGCGGCTTGGCACACACCACGTGGCCAAAAAGAAGAAAAAAAAAGCACCTCCGCGTAGTTAGAGGCTGCGCACGTGCTAAATGGGGACAGAAGATGGAACCAGATAAAACTGTGGAAGAGTGCGTAAAGCCCAAATGGCGCCATCACAGGCGTGGGAGGGTAGGGGTTGGCGAACGCGGTGGCGGCTGCCACCGCTCTTTTCCGCGCAGCCTCCGAAACCCTGAACTACCGTCGCGGGGCAGCATCTTGGCGCACTGCCAAGAAATGCGTTGTGGACACTGACGGTGCGAAACGCAGGGAAGCATTAACGACTGACGCTTTTTTTTCTTTCAAATTCTTAGGCAAAAATCGGGGGGTGGGTGGGTTCATTATGCGAGTGGGTTCGTTCGTTACGCGAGTAAATACCGTACATGTACCGCAATGCAAATGGTTCTCGTCAGTTTTTTCGAGGCCATTCGATAATTCGAACATCGGATAATTCGAACTTTTTTCCCGGTCCCGTGAAGTTCGAATTAACGAGCTTTTACATATGCTAAGCTGCAAAGCTCACGGAAGTGCAAGCAAGAGCTGCATGCGAAGCCTCCCCAAGGTCCGCACAAACAGACACAACTGCCATGACTCACCGCAGTAGTGTCAACCAGGTAGTTGATGGCACTTCTCAGGCTACCCTGGGCAGCCAGTAGCCCAGCATAGTGGCTCAGCAAGCTTGCCAGCACTCCCGATGCAATGGGCTGCGGCTGTGATCCCAGCTGCCCGAGTGCTGCTCGCAGCATCATCACTTGTTCTACTAGTTCCTGCAAATCCCATTGAAAAACTTCAGAACTTGTCGCTATGCAATTTGTGGAACAAATTACTACATGGCTTCTTTAACATTAGGATGCCCTTCGCTGCTTTACTTTTTGAGTACGCACTGTTATAATCATGTATAATATGCCTATCTATTTGGGCAAGCATACCATTTGGAGCTTTATTAGCATACAGTAGGGCTCAGCGAGAAGATCACGTGCTCATGGGACAGCTGGTTGGTGCAAGGCATGACAGCAACCACAGTTCCTTGTGCATGCCACCAACCACTGATTCACACACAATGGTTTACATCATTGCCACCACTGATGTCCTGGTTGCTCCGCATACATGCCATGTAAATTCCAGTGAAAATAGATGCGAGACACACACATTTTAAAATAATTCATTACAAAATTGTTTGTATGCACACAGCTCCTACAAGGCCATAAAGACCTAAGCGTGCCATCACACTTTCTATAAACAGTCAGCAGAATGGACAATCTCATGCGGTTTCTATTCCGGCCGCCTAAGCAGAAAACAAATAACAGAACACTTGCCTGCAGTGATTGCTGGCTGTTGGACCTGCTTTGAACACGCACCCAACACGTGGCCAACTTCTCCAGGTTGCCCGCACAGATATAGCATAGCATTGCATATGGTAATAATGCTGTGTTCTTCTCGTTCTCCAGGCGACTCCCTAGGCTCTCTGAAAACCCAACGCCCACGAAACAAAGAGCATTACAAAACACTGCTCTTCTTGCCTGTGGCTAAGTTGCCCATTTCTGCTCAGTCCTCGACAGCCAACAAACCGAACAGAAACATGCCTGGAAAAGTGACAGGAGGCTGGTTGCATGCAGTTTTATGTACAGCACATCAGCAACTAAAGATGCGCTCTAATTACACTCAATGGCACCTATCAGCATTTCCTGCAACTGCTCACATCAAACCGTATCAAAAATCTGCAACTGAAAGGCTACATGCACATCAATGCATGTGTACCTTCCAGTTCACATCCACTCCAAGTCTATGCAGTTATGTTGGCAGTCTGAACCAATAAGAACGATCATTTGCAAAATTCAAACATGTACTGGAGCTCGTTTACTCTGCATGAATGGATCAACATTTAAAATTTCAAGCTTGAAACAAAGGATGATACAGAGTACAGTACAAGCTCCAAACAATGAAGTGAGTGAAATGACAAGAATTTTCTACATACTAACTGGAATTTCAAACAGAGCCAAATGAAGATAGTAAAAGCATACATGGTCAATCATGTTAAGTTTTATGCAAAACAAAGCAATTTTGTTACCACAAGGGTGCACTGCTAACACTAGCATCCCCCTAACGGACTTGGACAAGCGAAAGCCAGGCTCGTAAGCACACTGTCATTTCTGGCTCATGACGAGCTCAACTTGTGTGTTTTCTGGCACTCTGTCTCTGGTTTAAGGAAAGTAGGGCTCGTCCAAAGCGTAAAATGCGTCCGTTAGTGGATTAAAGTAAAGAGCCTCTGAAACGATTTGCACCAAGGCTAAGAAAGTGAAAGACTAATTAATAGATAACGAATCACCCATCATCCTCTCATTAAAATTTTGGTTCTAGTTTATGTAGCACCGAGGATATTGGCAATAAAAACGACCCTCTCCCTTTTCTCTCTAACTCACACATCAAAGTGAGCAAAAATAAAAATAAAAATTTAAGATTACAGGCCAGGACAATGCTCCGCCCACAAATATACCACTGTGCTCGATCATTTAGCTCAGGAAGGCACGCTGGCTCGCCCTCCACGGCCAAACTGGATGGAAGCAATGCACCATCACCTCCAGATCGTATGTGTCCATATACCTGCTTCAGCCGGTCCGTCTCCAAATATTGTAGCAGTTTTTCTTGGAATTACAAGGTGTGTCATTTCAAGGCAAGCCAACGACAACTCCACAAATACTGAAATCGTATGAATCGTGTGACATCTAAGAAAGGATACGCACACGAAACTGGCAGCAGATGCCACCGCGAGCCATGGGAATGGGAATTTTTAAAAATTGTTCATGAACTATCAGTTCATTTTTGTGGGCTTGAACGTGGCATGAATGCTCAATAGCCTTCAGTCCACATAATGCCCACATTCTAAAGCAACCTTCAAAACAGTTTCATAGACCATTAAGGTGAGACACCGGTCTTTGGGACCAAAAAATGATCCAAAAATAAATTTTTTAAAAATGACATTTTTGGAGCCTGTAGCAATTATTCTTCTACCAGTTTTCTCCTCCAGGAAATTGGTATTTTGACCATAAAATTAAATTTAGATCACTGTGTGGGCTCAATTCGTGCAGGAGCAGGCGATTTAACACCATGAAAATTTTGGACACCTGGCTGTCTTAGTACATCAATATCTCAACGTCTAGGACAGATAGACATGTCATACTGTTTGCTAAGGGAAGCTGAAGGCACAATGTATGCAATAATCGATGCACAATTGTTCAATCATGCTTCAAGAATTTATACTTTTGCAAAGTTTATCGATGCATGATATTCACACTTTGAATGCTGCTATTCTAAGTGCTGTAAAGTTACTAATGAGGGCAAAATGGAAAAACCACTTTGATTATTGCACTCTTTACTCACCATACTATGTAGCCAAGGGTTTATTAATTATTTTTTATTGAGCCATTTTTTTGTAATGAGGTACTAATAAACGACTAATTAAAATTAATCATCTTATGAACAAATGAATTAATTAAAAAGCAATTTGATATTTGAAATCAGTCTAAAAAACTGAGCAAGGTGACACAGGTTCATTAGGATTGGACTAAAAATAAGGTGTCCCCCTTAAATGAAGCAAACGCCTCTCAACAAATAAAATGAGGATAATCACATGGAATCTACACCCAATGAGAACGCTAATTTCCTTGAGACCTGTCTAAAAGTCAGAAGTACTGACAATAAGAGACAGACTAACTCTCTGCGTCCATCTCTGAAAAAGTACAAAACACAACTACCAGTATGCTAAAGATGGAAGGCACCCCTTCCCAACCCCCTCCCACCCCAGGCCCGTGGTCAAAACGCAGCGCGAAGATGACGTATGGTCGTAAAACATTTATTTCAATGTGATGGTATCGCAACATGTACAAAATATTATTGAGCAGTAGCTTTTAGTAGTATTGTCAGGAAACCTGCATGGCCATAACCCTGCACTTTAAACGATGGGATAGGTCCAAAAGAGTAAATATACGGGGGAAACTTGGCGCCTGCATTAAATAACTAGGGGAAGGCATCCCCCCCCCGTCACAATGCGCCTCGTGCTAGCTGCCTCTCGTGCTCATGTCGTCACGCTTGATTCGTGAATATCAGTTGGAGAAGAGCGGCTGCGGCACCTGCAGTCTAACTCGCTCCGCAGAAATCAAGAAAACCGCGCGCCCTCACACTAGAGCACGATCCGCGGCCGCTACGGTGATCCGATTCTGCGGGGAGCCAGTGCTCATGAGCAGATCGCCGTGAGGTCGTTACAAGGCACCAAGCGACGGCCATCTGTCCGCAGCTGTCCGCACCCCTGCCCCGTTGGCACCGTTTAACGCGTGCACACTATAGACGCACGGAAGCAGATCGTGGCCACCGAGCACGGTTACGGCGCGAGCGCACCGCGGGTAGCGCAGCCGCAGACACCTGGCAAGTACAGATCTGGGCTCCACACTTCGCGCGGGAGCGCATACGGGGCTTTGGTTATGTGCGTGCCGTGTTGCGATACCGGAGTATGAACAAAGAGTTACAGAAATGCTATTCGCTCGAGACGAATACTTCGAGATTTCAAATACCAAACATTCGGTTCGAATCAAATACTTTACTACTCGACCAAATATTCTAAATTATCAAAAATTTGCACATGCCTACTTCTCAACATGCGAAAACTGTGGCCAAGGCTCACCACACAGCACTGCGAAGTCCTCAGGCTTAGCATAGGTAAGTACAGCAGCCAAGGCCTCTTTCCAGCAGCTGATCTCGCAGTTTGCCACCACATGCGCCCAGTTGGAGTGCACAACAGCCGAGATGAGCTGTAAACATAGAGCAGGACATGCACCAGTTATGTTGGCCCAAGTGTCCTGAACTATAATTAAGCTGACAGCTTGGTTACATCTGCTGTTCACTGTACTTGCCCGCATAAGACATAAAATAGCCCGGCACTGTCTCTTAGTTGTCATGATGTTAAGCTGCTGAGCCAGAGACTATGGGTTCAATTCCTGCCAGCAGCAGTACCATATCTATCGATGCAAAATGCAAAAATGCTTATGTACCACGACTTCAGTGATTATTAAAAAACCCCAGATGGCCAAATTCAGTCCACAGCTCTCCACTATTGCTTTATAGCCCTCAGTAATGCTATGACACGTAAAAAAGTATCCAATAAAAATTTAAACATATAGCAAATACAGTAATCCCTCGTTATAACGAAATCGCTTTACTCGAAATATCGCTTTATTCGAAATTTCTTCTGGTCCCGACCCAAACGCATGCATTTGTGCATGCAAGTGGCGATTGGAGGCATCGCCGCCGCGGCGGCGACCCTTTTGCACGTGCAGTGACAAATTAATACCGCCGACGAATTAGCCTCAGGCAGGCAGAGAACAGGCCACAAAAGTACCAAACCTATGACCGATTACCTGCCTAGTAACGGGTACCAAGCGAGTGCTGAGTGCCCCCAGCTGTTTACAGCTGATGCGAACGGAAGCATGCCCAAATCGGTCGCAGTCGCATCACTGGTGTCCCCAGTGATAGAATACAAACAAAATAAAATTTTCGAGACGCTTTGCGATGCCAGAAAACCGCGGTCTCGTGGATGCCGAGAAGTGGCCAAAAGACCACAGGCAGACTAGCACCGTAGCATTCCAAGGGGTGTGCTCGGTGAGCAAAATTTTACCGCTCTAAAGAACATTTATGGCGCTGAAACGTGCCAAAAAGCACAAAAGAAGTGTCCCTCCAATTATGAGCCCATTCACACTTGAGAGTCGCGAGTGAGGTGAGCTTTCGGCACCGAACTGAGCTGCTCCCTGGCTGCCGTAGTCGTCGCTAAGCCTGTTTCACATCGGCCAAAGCAGACGAAACTCTCGAAAGCGCGCGAACGTCATTTCCAAGAGTTTTCGCTTCAAACGAGAAGGCGACCCGCAGGTCGCGTTTGCAAGAGTGAACAACAGTGTTGCTGAGCTGCTGTCTGGTTGCAAGCGACTGCTGGTCGCACGCCGTTTGCCGTGTTCGACGCGAGGAGCTATGTTAACAAGTCGGGAAGACGACTTTGAGGAAGCCGGTCCAGAAATTTGCTTGCCGCTTGTCATAATCGGCCTGCATCGCAATAAAACACAGCCCCTAGCTTCGTTGCACTTTTGACGGTGCAAATCGACGATAACTTGCCGAAAACAAGAAAAATCTGAGCGTTGCCAGCGGCGAGTTGGGCTGTCAACATGGCGGGTCAATGCAACCACGGTTTTTTTCCCCGGCGATTTTCTCGAGCCGGTCATACTTGATTCGCGCCATCCGACTCGGCAAACTGTCTAAATGCTTGGTAGGGTCATTGAATTTTGTTCCTAGACATCTGTCAATGGCGCGGACGCAATGCTGCGCAAACACTGACACTCGAACCGTAGAATTAGCGCAGTGTCGTCGACAATGGTGCACCGAAAAAATCTCGCTGAAAAACTCAATTGCAAATTTCACAGCTGTACACCTTGGGAAAAAAAACTGCCCATAATCATGGGAAACCCCTACTGCAAACCCGTTCAGTTTTCACGATCGTGCTGCGTACCTACAATGAACGGCTAATCGTTTTTTGAGCACAACAAACACAACCTCAGACTTGAGCCACGGCATTTCCGTGACACCCCCTCCGCATGAAAGCGGGCACTGCCTTCGCGATTCGAAATACCCCGAAGGTTGAATGCATGGGCGGCGACCGCGGCCTCGTGCAATGCTTGGTCAGATTAGAGCAGGGGTTGCACGCACCCAGTAAGAACTTGAAACAGCCAAAGCTCGCTGCCTTTCTTGCACCTGAATAAAGGTTTGCTTCGCTGAATACATTGTATTTTGACTTCCTCGCTGTTGCGGCGCAATTAAAGCTCGACTGCTTTAGATTTTCTCGGGTGGTCGCTTATATCGAATTACCGCTTATAACGAATTTTTCGCCATCCCGCTGACTCCATTATAATGAGGGATTACTGTAGGTGTTTAGCATAAAACTAATGAACATTTTAGAAAACACACCACCATCTGGTGCATGCTATGAGAACTACATTGTATCCACCATAACTTGGATCTGACACTTGCCAGACTACATGTGAGATGGACTGTAGTACTGTGTCTGGTGACACCAGGTATTTTTGCTCCTCCCTGCAATGCCGACATGTTGATTTGTGCCTTTCTGCAGCCAGCACAGTGCAAGAGATGCACTCAGAAACAAGGCACATACTTGTGCGAACTGTATATTGACCGGACGGTGTACTGAGCGCATGAAATCACAACGTTCTTCATATTTCCCGATTTTGAAAACACTTGCTGCACCATTTCCTACCACGCAAAACAGGTTTAACAGAGTTCTCTGCATTTGACATGGGGCCTACTGTTCTGATGCACTAAAGCAGGTGCTTTTTAGTGGGCTACACAGATGCACTAAGAGTGCTGCGTAACGCAAAACTTGTTAATGGTGAAAAGAAGCAGCAAGAGTATCTGCACGATGGTGAGGCAGGGTGGACGGTCAAATGATCGCAGTAAGACTTCGAAAGAAGCTGCTCTGAGAGTGCGTACTGTTGGACCGTGCTCACCTCCAGGCATCATAGTAAGCTTTCAGCTGCCTTTGCCAAAAACCATCTGGGACTATAGTCATGCTCCTCCACGACTGTTAATGCACATTTGCTTTCTCCTCCACACATGCACATAAGTTAGCAGTGACACCGCGAATTCCACTTCGGCAAGTGCCCAAGAAATGGCAGGCAGCATAGACCCGTGCAGCAGTGACATACGCGAAGTACAAAACTTGCACACAAATTACAATTCAATTAAGTAAAATTCAGAAAGAATTATTGAAAATTAAACATACAAAATAGAGGCATTTTTATATATTAACAGACCACAAGTGACATAGTCGCATGATCCAATGGTTGAACACAGTTTGTGGAAGGCGTCATGTACCTAATTGCAGCCAACTGCCCTTGTGTTCAACAGCAGCTGGAAAGAATAAACACCACTCAACTAATCAGCAGTCAAAACTGCCTGTGTAACAGAGGTATCAACCTCGTATCTCTGACATCCTTTATCAAGACTGTTCCAATGAGTGGAGTGTTTTTTACACGATCATCCAAAAACCTTTTGCACAACACTGCCTCTAAAGCACTGTAGAATTAACCACTTAGTTACTTCCCTAGTGCAGTGTGTTATAAAGTGGACCCTTTACCAGTCACCACTGCCAACATCTTTGTCCCAAATGAAATCTATGTTTCGAATGCTCTTGCTAATTACTGACAATGAACAGAATAACAGCATACTTCATACTTCACTGTGACCATAGTCTTCTCGTCCAACATCTTTCATTCACTCAAAAATCTCCCTCTCACCGATCTACATGGTGAAGAGACCTTCTAGAAGCAGCCAAACAAAAGCAGAGGTTTTTAAAAAGGAGTGCAAGCAGCTACGTTTTGCCCATTTCATCTCTCACAATGTTGTCAAAATCAAGAGAGAGAGTTAGTTCTCTTTAGAAGTGTTAAAACTCTCCTGCCTACACCATTAAAACTGGACCCAAATTGCACTAAAAATTTATGAACAGAAATGGGAAAAAAGCTATTCCTTTCTTAACAGCTTTCGAGCCACAAGTGGATTCACTTTTGCTAAGAATGGGCTGAGCTGTACATTTACAGCTGGTCCAATTGCCAGCAATACTGTCCGTAATTATAGCTACGGCATGAACAGGCACAGCTAGGGCTATGCCAATGTCACACTGGTGTCACTATACAAGTTTCGAAAAAGATGTAACCACTAGCACATTTATGAGGTGCACTTCACAACAGATGCGAAAAACAGGTGTGAGAAGTGCCTAATCTCGTCTGTTGTTTCTCTTGCCCTGTTCACATCTAAATATACTTCACGAACTAGCCTAAGCTCCTATGCTAGTGAACTATTATCAATATGCACTCGCATACGTATGACACTTAGCAGATGAGGTTGAATCATACAAACAAAGTGCTTACAACCATAGCAACTTGAAAGATTTATCGACAGTACAACAAGCTTTGACAGTTCTCAAGCTATGAAACGCTACTGAGCAATCAGTTCCGGCAAAAAAAAAAAAAAAACGTGCCTTAGCTGAATCTGAGGTAGCCTGTTTGAAGAAGCGGCACTGAGTTCTCTGCAGAAGCGCGACGCCCCCAGCCTGCGCCAAAATAAGAGCTTCAGCCCAGCGGCCTTCCTGCAGGCACAAGTTCACTGCTGCCTCCACATTGCCTGTCAGCAGTGCCTTGTTCAGCAGGCCGTCCGTATCCCCTGAAAGAACACAGGCATGCACAGAAGTTTTGCAGAGAAGTCACACAGTATGTTTCGACATATACCACGCGTCCCAGCCAAAAGTAACCAAGATTTTAAAATATGCAGTGTGTCCTGGGCGAGGTAAACCAGATGAGTGCTGTTGACAGTCACATCGCCTAGTCAGCAGTACGGTTAACCCTCGATGTAACAAACTTCAATGTAATGAAATCCTCAATGTGACGAAGTATTCTAGTTTTCATTACTTCGCCTTCATAGGCCACTGTGTATCTTTAGCTGCCGTATAACGAAGTAGATTTTGCCATACTTTCAATGCAACGAAACTTCATTGCTGGTTGGAAATGAACCTGCGGAAAAATTGTACCATGGGCGCGAATGGTTGAGCAGAGCGTGTGCTGAAGCACGCATTGGAGCCCATACATAATAGTGTGTGCCGCCTGCTTTTAGAGTGCATAGCCAGATGCAAATATACAATGAGTGTCCCGGTGGTGAGCCTGCTGCCGGCTGTGCCATTTGGGTAGTACAGGCAGGCCTGGCATGAGTGCCTGACCCTGCCAGGCCAGCCTGCAGCTCTTGCTATCTTGCCCGAAATCGCACTGCGCCAAAGACAGCGGGCAGAGTTTTTCGTGTTTA
The DNA here is from genome assembly GCF_052857255.1 of Amblyomma americanum. Lineage (NCBI taxonomy): Eukaryota > Metazoa > Arthropoda > Arachnida > Ixodida > Ixodidae > Amblyomma > Amblyomma americanum. Next base: position 282,764,522 of record NC_135497.1, read on the forward strand.
CAGATTCCCAAAGCTTCATAAAAGGACTGGAAAGGTCAATGCCATTGGCACACCCGTCTGCTGTGAAGCTTGTCGTGCGCTTCACTCTGGCTGAAACATGATTACTAGCGCTAAAAAACACAAGGGACAGCTCCGCTCCTTGCGTTATTCGCCGTAAGAGTGAGTGGTACCTTTTTGTACATATATGCGTATTGTCTAAGTGGGAAGCAAGGTTGTCTGGTGTGAAGCGCATGATTAAAGAAGAAAAACGGGCTAGTTGGTGCTTTTGATTGACTGGCTGAAACATAGTTACTGGCACTAAAAAACACAAGGGACAGCGAAAAGCGTGTGTCCCGCCAGTATCTTTTCGCTGTCCCTTGTGTTTTTTAGTGCTAGTAAATATGTTTCAGCCAGTATTACGGCGAACAACACAAGGAGCGGAGTGGGTCTGATTTCATTTCATTGCTTTCATTTCATTTCATTTCATTGGAGGAATAATACCTTCTCGCTCTCACTGACATGGAGAAAAAAGGGGGGGGGGGGGCAGACGCCGTGGTCCGCCATGAGGATGGCTACTGCCAATGGCAGCTTTCCTTCCTTGGTTTCCATATCTTCTTCTCACAAGGCCGCAGCGGTGGCAGCGGTGAAATGCACTGTCGTGTTGGCAGTGTTCTCGGGCACTCACAAGATTGGTTTGGTTTGGGGAGTTTAACGTTCCAAAGTGACTGAGGCTATGAGGAATGCCGTAGTGAAGGGCTCTGGAAATTTCGACACCTGGGGTTCTATAACGTGCACTGACATCGCACAGTACGTGGGCCTCTAGAATTTTTGCCTCCATCGAAATTCAACCGCTGCGGCCACGGTCGAACCCATGTCTTTTGGGTCAGCAGCCGAGCGCTATAACCACTGAGCCACCGCAGCGGCAGGGCATTCACAAGAGGATTACGATGGTAGCAAAACCAAAACTCAAGACGGATGCGTCATCCCTATCACCCGCGAGGTACTTGGCACAATAAGACGTGCTGAGCTGGCTTGAGATCATATATGAGCAAGATGCGCGTAATGATGTTGATGGCGAAGAAAAAGGAGGAGGATCACTTTCATCGTGAATAAAGGTTTTTCTTTGAGTTATCTGCAGCGCATTTTTGGCAGATTCTAAACATGCTAGGAGACGAATTTCGATATAGTGAAATTTCGGTGTTACAAAGTAAACTGTGGATTTTACCTACTTGGTCAAATCGAGGTTTAACTATTTCTTTTGTTTTGAAAACTAAATCAGTGACGACCAACTACCGCACATTTCCGCATACAAGACGACCTTTTACAAAAACCACCACCTGAAATTAGGGGTCGACCAATACGCAGAATCGACCTTTTGCTGGGTCTAAGGTGGGTCTAAGCCACTGGTGTACGAGCCCTGTTCCTGGCAAAATAGTATATGGAGCTCCACATATCAAAGGAAATCATTAATTAGTATGCAAATCAGTTCTGCTATGAAAAATTCGAACTGTGCACTATTTACCCCGCTAGCTCAAGCTAGCACTCGTTTTCCCAGAAAAGCAGTAGATGGCGTGACAACAAACTGTCAGCTACCTCCGGAGTGTGCGTGGTACGTGGTCGTGTGGTTCTGGAATGTGGAACTGCAGTACCATTGACTGTTCAGTTTGCCACTAGTCAGTTTAGTCACTTGTGAGCATAGAAGCCAGGATGGGGCGCCATTTTATCGCTTGTGATCTCCATCTGGCTATGACTGCTGGCCTTAAAATTGCATCATTACGCATTGCATGCATGCCACAATGCCACTTCCAAGAAACTACATACCGAATGTGGCAACAGGCCTCGAGTGCTGTATGCGTCGACTTACATTTCGAGTCAACTTTTTTTTTTTTTGACCAGCGAGGACTGCAAGTTGGGGGGTCGACCTATATGAGGCGTCGACTTATGCGCAGCAATATAAGTAGCTATGTTGTTGTCAGTGGCTATTTATTAATAAAATAACAATGGAAGGAAATGATGCTAAACCTGAAGCACCTGAGCTGTGGCTAGCAGGAATAAAAGGAAAGGGAGAGGGAAAAGAAAGGGGGGAGCGAGAGTGAGAAAGGATAGTGGTAGGGGGTAATATGCACTATGTACAAATACAGAATAAAATATAAATACCTAACTTTTTAATTTAACTTCTTAAATATAGGTGTCAGGAATAAAGCGTCAAAGCAGAAGTTGTAGACTGCCTTGAAAAACAGCCAGCCGAAATGTTTGCACCAAGGTACCATTTACGTAAAGCATCTTTTTTTTTTTTAACTGGCCTTGAAAGAAAGCTAGCAAAATACAAAAGCGCCCACCAGAGGTGCTGCTTCAGCATCTGAAGGCACGTGGAGGCTGTCCCTTTCTAGGCTTTGCAGGTGCACTAGGCAAAAGATAAGCGCAAGCAGCTGTCACATCCTAGCTTTCTTTCAAGGCTAGTAAATAAAGCTGCGTAAATGGTACCTAGGAGCAAATATTTCAGCCAGCTGTTTCTCAAAACAATCTGCAACTTCTGAATTGACACTTTATTCCTCAAGCCAATATCTAAAAGTTCGATAATTTGTCTTTACTAATTAACTTTGGACAGCAAAAAATATACAGCAGATTAGGCCGCATGACTCTCAACAGCCCTCAGTTGCTTTCAATGGGCTAGGACACTCAGTCTTTTTTAAAAGCTTAGTTACTTTTAGCAGGGACACCTGGTTTAGCTATTTGTTTCCAATTTGCCTCATACCAGGAACGTAGTGCTTGCTCAAGCCTAGTGTTCCCTTTCTATATGTCTGCTTTCATGCAGCAGTTGGTCAGACACTGAAAATTACAGCTACCCAGTCAGGGTAATGTACCTCACTCACCTGAGTTTGTAGAGATGGTGAAGGGTGTGAACTCCTTCTCCTTGTGCTTGGCAGCAATAGAATCAAAGGCACTGGAACTATCCTCCAAGAGTTCACCATTCTGGAGAACAGCGGCACACAAGGAGACAAGTTCATAGCTACAGCTTTAAAAAACAACAAAGCAAGACTTCCACACAGAACAAGCAAAGCAGAACTATGCTTCAGAATCCAGGTGCTAAAAACGATGTCTGGCAGAAAACGGCATGACAGAATGCTGGCAATAAGCCAGTGCACTTTAATACTATTCAGATGACTTGGTTACAAAAATTAAGTTGCAAAGGGTAAAGAAAAGAGACTAGAAAACAGACTAGCATTCATAACCTACAGCCACATTACCAAAACTACAGGCAAAACACTATAAAACAATGATACAAAACACACTATTAAAAACATCATTTGTACATTCATTGTCAACCCTAACCAACCTGCAACCTATGAGTTTAGTGGGGTGAAAACAAGTAACAGAAAGAAAATTTGTACCCAAAGATGTTAAATTTACACTATCATTTGCACGGTGTAAGTAGAGAAGGCATGCACTAGTTTATAGCAATGACAATATCTGCAAGGACGACTTCAGAAAACAAGCAGTTCTTACTGCTGAGGATTTCATTTTCGATTTTGGAATGTGTGTAGTCCGTAGCACAATAAAAAATGAAACTTTAGTCAAGCTTTCAAGAATTACCCAAAATGCTGACATGAGTGGAGGCTCATACGCTTGCAAGTACCAGCAAACTGGGCCAGGCTTTGACACAATCCATTTTTAATCCCATTTCTGCACACCGTCAACTGTTACCTAGAAAAAGATGCTACTCACTGGCTGAATGCCAGCAATCAAAAGACGACCATGTTCATCAAATACTACATTTAAATGAAGTAGAAACAAAAACACCAATACAGTAGAATCTCGGTGATACGAATCTCACAGGGTCGCGAAAAAATTCGTATCATCCGAAATTTTGTATCATAGAAATGAACAAAATTCGTATGCAGAAGCATGAAAAATGCATTCACGCAGATCTGTTTATGGCTGACGAGATTTATTTGCTGCTGTGCGGTCACAGCTTGCTGCTCACGGTGCGTACCGCAAGATTCTATCTTAACTTTGGCGATGTGCGGGCCGAGCACCGCCGTTCACTGCGCATGATGCGTGCAGCACGATTAGCAACCGCAACTTTGGCAATATCCGGGCCGCGCACCGCCGCTCATTGCACGCGGTGCGTACCGCGTGATTTGCGATCGCAACGTCGGTGATGTGTGGGCAGTGCTTAGTGCTCGAGGGTGCAGTCGCGGCTCACACATTCGTATTATCGGAAGAGACGAGGTAAGAGAGTTTGGAACATCCGAAATTCCACACATCGTACACAATGCATTCTGGCAGGGGAATTTCCTGAATTCGTATCATCGCGAAATTCATATCAACCGGGTTCGTATCACAGAGATTCTACTGTAGTAAACATACTTTATGTGGGTATTTTAGTTCAGCCAATGTAAAGCTACAGGTTAGGAAGTAAAACGTACCTAATTTCACAACACTTTTATAAAAGTACTTACAGAGCAAAATATTCTCAAAACAAGAAAACCTTACGAACTAAAAAATGGAAATGAATAGAAAGGCTCATTAATATGCTTTCTAGACTAGAAAATCTAATGAAGCAATTAATTCAACACAGAAAAATTAATTCAAGTGAAATTCCACTACAATTTAACTCTTAGTATACACTGCTGTTTGTACCACTAGATGCAGTTGAGCACGTAATGCAGAATGCAGAAAAGATGGAGAAGGTGGCATTTTAGTAGAAACCAAAAGAAAAGAAAAAAGTAAGAAAGATAAAGCACACAGAACGAGTGCAAAAGTCAACACTTAATTGATAAAAAACAAGGCAAAGGGTGCAAAATGCCGGTATCCTTTCATGCCTTTCAACCTCTTTCCCTATCAGTTAACCCCACAATAGTTTAACTTTCTCGTCTTAGTACTACAAGAACAGTTTAATGTTGCCTACTACGAAACCTGTTTCAAGTTTGAAAGTTTTGAAAGTTTATACATACTATAACTGGGGGAGAGGAAAAAAAAAGAGCTAGTGATTTCATATTCCATACTATCATTTGCCTTGTTATCTGTGAAAGTTGCAAAAACAGGTGTACATCCTCCTAGGTATATCAGGCCTAGCAAAGTGTAAAGTGCCAAAGCAAAATGCACCTGAAACAAAGCAGTGCATAACCCACATTGCAAACAAAGCTCCTGTTATGCAGTGCTTTATAAGTGAAATGTGCCATTTTTCTTTCCGAAATCATTACTGCACCTTGAGAGAAAAGTGACATCACAGATCAATTGTACAATCGCAGTTGTGTGCAGATTGCCACACCTGTGCGTCTTGCACTGCACTCCACACTCGGGAGAGCTAGCTGCAGGGTTCTGGTATGGTGGACAGGCTTCTGTGCAAATGTAAAGCCGTTTCCAAGCCTCAGGCATGCAGTACTAAGCCCAGACAAGTGACAGAAATGGTGCAGGACATGCAAGCCTCGAGTTGAGTTCAATCTTGAGTTCAATACAGCATTCATAAGTCACACACGTTACATTATCTAAGCTTCAAGAGAAGCAGAGAAGAAGAGTGTGAAAAAGAAGCACAGCAACTTACACTGACGTCTGAAGAGGGAGAACTAGACACCTCTGAGAAATCGTCATCACTCTAGCCACAACACAAGAACATGCAAAAGGAAGAAGATATGGGAAAGAAAACAGAACAAAAGCAAGATGGCAGCAGCAGCATTTAACACAACAAGCCAGCTAACCCCTTAACAGTTCACGGTAAATTAACGTCTTGCACTGTCTGGTGACAATGGCACTGTCTTGAGCTCATTAGATGGAGTTGCATCAGTCAATGGCAAATCGTTTAAGCATTAGCCTTTTGGAATAGGATTTTGAGGCGGGTTAGTTGGTGGATTTCGTTCATGATTGAACTGCGCGAAAAAAACGGGGACCAAGAAGAAACACGTACACACACACACTGCGCTGCGTGTGTGTACGTGTTTCTTCTTGGTCCCCGTTTTTTTCGCGCAGTTCAATCATGATTGGAATAGGAGGTGGTGCAGCTCAATTCACCGCCAGGTGCATTGCAGCCAAGACAGCTTGCCATTTAGTAAGGTGGCCATGCATATAGATGTTGAAGGAGAAGGAGCTGCCATCCTCACTTTGCACAATGGATGGTCTCAGGTGTACAGGTAAGTGCCCAAAACTCCACAGATGAATAATTTAAAACAAAAAAAGAAAATGAGACATTATAAAATCAAGGGTAAGTGCTAGGAAGATGGCATGGCCCATTCTGCTGCACCCTTCACAGTATGAAGGTGCTAACAGTGATAACCAATCTGTCTTCAGTTGAAGCAGACAAACCTTCCCAATGGCTTACTTTTGAGGGTTCACTCAGAGTTTCATTTAACATCACGACTACCACTCTCCAATAAAAAATGTTCCTTTTGAGGCCTTTTTTTTTTTCATCTGTGATTACTTGGCTGATACAATTACCACTGACACAAACAATTAGGCATCATGGCATTTAAAAATCCAGCAAGCTAAAAGCCCACTGACCACTGGGTACTCTGTTTGGAGAAGAATGCTGACCATTAAGGGGTTAAAGCAGGTAAAATGAAGAGGCGGAAATGTGCATGCTTTGAAATGGATGTGCAGTAGGTGAAAAGTCTTGCCCTTTAAAGCAGTGCTCATTCATTACAACCTTTTGACCCCAGGCAAAGAAGTGGCTCATGCTAAATGCAATAAAAATTTATGCGGAGAACAGCTCAAACCTAGGCATGTGCGAATAGTGAATGCTTCATTTTGAAGTGAATAGTTATTCTGTTGAAATACTTGTTTTGAAGCGAAGAGAAGATTTTCGAACCTTAGTTTGCAACCGGAGGTGCAGTAGTAAAAAATAAGGCATTTTATTAGAACTGAACAGCATGTGCTGAAATACATGGTTTGCAGTATTCACGAAAGGAACTAGAATAAAAATCGGACAAAACAAAAATAAATGCTTCCAAACTTGCATTAGGCAATGTTCAACCAGCAGCAAGCCAAAGTGCACTGAGCATCATAGCCTCAAGCTCTTACCATAAGATTCTTTACATGCCGCTGATTTTAAATATAAAAGTAGCTAACAGATGTTTGGGAAACCGAAATTTTAGACACTATTCATACTTGCGCGGCACCGAGTTACACATCCCCCAGAGTTCAGTGTACAACCGTAGCTAAATGTCTCGGACATGTCTTATCTGATGCCGCAATTTCTCTGACCTCATTCGTGCGGCGTAGTGCCACTGCAGGAAGATGCTACTGCCCGAGTATTCTGTTACGTGAAAGTCGCAAGATGTCAACGTAAGGCACCGCACGCGCCGCCACACACCAATCGGAGGACGCAGTAACCACGACTTCTGGGATGGGCCTTTGCATAGACCAATGTTGCGCGTAGCGCTATTCCAGATGAAGGCATGCCGATGGCATGGGCCAGCACGAGGAGACGCAAGCAAGCCCTGCTCCCCCGCGCATATGTACTGCTGCACAACGGTGCAGGAAGCACCTATCCATGCAGGGCAGATTTAAATAAAACTTTTCTGCGACAAGTCTATCTGTCTAAACATGTGAAAAAGAGAAGCGTGGGAGGCATACCCCTACACCAAGGTTTAACCTCTAACTCAATTTATGCAAACAATGGGGCATCACCTGCTTCGAAGTTGGTTTTCAGTGACGCTGCAACTAAGAAAGCCAACGTCGACGAAGCATTCGCTTCGCGCTTCGGTGATGTTGGTGGTTCTGCATTCTTATCTCTTAAAGTGTCCTAGCACTAAAGCCTCCCAATCTCAGATTTCGCTGGTGTTTGTTTGTCCGAAGCCTCTAGCAGGTGTCCCACCTGCCACAGTTGCCACCTGCCAATTGAGTTGTTGGCAACCTGCCAGGAGGCCAACTATGCAAAACACTTTATGGCAAAACACTCTATGCCTGCGAGTGGGTTTTGAACCAGTGGCCGTGAACAGATAAACTTCGCTGGCCACTGCATTAGACCACCAGGTCATAGGCACGGCCCAATATCCCATGTTTAACTGCCAGTCTCTCGTGCTGTGCTCTGGATGTCATTGTCTTTATCAATTTCCATCCATGAGCAATGGATCCAGAACACACCGCTCGCTATCGCAATGCCCTCTTAAACAGAGCCTCGAACTGAAACCAAAGTGAAAGACAAACTGTGAGTGCACCTAACTGGAATTTGGCCTAACCATGCTATATCATCTGTATTTTTTTTTTGTCACCTTTGTGTTCGGGGCCTTCTGTGTGGCGAGCTCACTTTAGCATCTGGGCTTTGTCCCATCACATGCACTCATCAGCGACGTGCCCAACAGTGCAGCCATCGAAGGCTGAGTTTGTGGACGCAGCCGTTGAAGGCAGAATTAGTGGACACAGCCGCCGCGCTGTGTGCACGATACATGCAGACATTCAGCACAGTGTGATCGCACTGAAGTGTCACAGCGTGCATAAGACCATCGACTGCTTCTCTCAGTAGCTTCTTTTGTCTAAATTCCCAAACTTCGAAAATATTTAAAGTTTTTGAATACTGCTATTCGCTTCGAAGCCCGCATCAAATACCCCAGTATTCACTTCAATATTTGAAACGTTCAAATATTCGCACCGCCTTACCAAATCCAGTGGTACTAAACTCTTAAAATTTACCACATTTTTTGAAAAGGGAATTGTTAGAAAATGTAAACTATATCAGTATTAATATTAGAACTGATAAAAAATACTCAATCATTCAAATATTATATATATAGCACTTATTTTGCAATTAAAAATTCCATATTCACACACTTAGTTTTCTGTCACAAGGTAAAACTTGCACATACCATGTTTCTCATCCAATTAAAGCATCTACTGCAACATCACAGGTGCCATTTAGCAGCACTAAAGAATTTCTCAGTGCAAGTTTATCCACTACTGTTTTTCAAAACCTGTTGTGGTGTGCAACACTTAATAACTAATCTTTCTGCTACAAAGGCATCTGTGAAAAGTCCAATGAACATAACAGACTCTCACGGCCTTCCTAATGCTATGGCCACCTCCATCAAGGCTTCTTTTCTACCATGATCAAACTCATTTCACAAAGCTTCCTGCTGCAAGCAGTCATGCAGCGTTACCAAAAGCAAGCATTCAAGTGAGTGCTATTCATTTACACCAATTTTTAAAGTTTTAGGCAATTATCACAAGCAGGCAGTCTGCATTCACTCCTATTGCCAATTGTAAGGTGCTAGCAAAGAAACGCAGCTAGTAACAAAGCTTATGCTTTACATATGTCCTTTGTCTAACCATGGCACACTTCTTTTTCAATTCTGGAATGAGTTTGCATTTGTAAAGGCAGGGCCTGCATTTCATTGTAGCACTTATTCTGCCTCAACATGCCCTAAGCCGAGCACACTGTCATTGAATGCTCCCACAAAAAATTTGAACTCATAATGACCAATTCTAAGAATACAGCTGTAAGTCAGGATTCCGCAACGCAAAGCATTACAGGTTCACTACAAATGTAGTGATCTCAACTACCCAGAACACAGGAAGCAGATTCATGCAAAGGCGACAACAAAGAATAGACAAGACACAATCATGAAAATACATACTACCGTTGCACTGAGCGACACACTGCCAATGTCATTGGAAAGGTCCTGGTCATCTGTATCTTCAGACTCCTGGCCAGTCACAGACAACTAGTCAAGACAAAATGTAAAGAGCAACCACTCTAAGAGCACTATGCAGGTTTTGATGTGGACGGGTCACATGATGCAGAAAGACAGACTTCATTTACTATAGGCTGCAAAAGCAGCATGCCAAAAATAAGTTTCTTTAAGACAGGTGTGGTTTGTGTCGCAGTACAGCCCTAAAAAAAAAAAAACAGCTGGGGGCGATACTCTAGAGCTATCACTTCAGGCACGTTTTCTCTTTGATGATGATGATGAATTTTTATGGCACAAGGGCATCTGCGGCTGGAGAGCGCCATGGCACATGGTATTTTTTTGTTCACTCAAGGTGAGGTCAAAGACCCACTGTCTAAGCACTTCATCTCAAAGAAGCCGAGCACCAGACCAAGGGAGAGTTTGCACCCATTTTTTCACTGGTGGGTACCCGGTGGCACTAAGGACCGAACCTCGCATGTTTTCTCTGTGTGACACCTTATCTGGTGTGGTGCCTTACTGCAGCACAGGGCACCTGCCAATGTCATCATGCTTTTGCTCCACATATCATTGAATGCAGTATACTTGGGCCACATCCAATCTTGCCCTCACCAGCGGTACCAGACCACTTTCCCAAGCGTGTAAGACTGCAATTGTACGAGAGTGCTGCTCTTATGAGAGGGCCATCACAGAACATTGCATGGTTTGCACTCAACAACACAATTCCATATTACATTTACAGGAAGTCTTTACACTTCATATTCCAAGTGGTGCTCATCACTGAGAAACTATCTGCATTCAGTACAACAGTATTACAGTAGATTAACATTCATGCGATATTTCATGGTGCATTTCGTTAAGCACCAAAATTCCTGAAAAAACTTGCCAAAGAGCTCTGACAGTAAATGATGTTATTAGAAAATCCCTACTAGCACCACTGAAATTACCAGCTTCCAAAAGCTCACAGAGAAACTCAGAAGTGCATGTCCCAAAACAACACTTAGACTTCAAAAGGCAATGTAATTGAGATTGTTGGACTAATTATTTCTCAAAGGGTTCTCAGTGTGCACTAAAGGATTTAGGCAAGAGAATTTTTGCATCTTACTCCCATTAAAATTGCAGAAGCCCACAAAGAACACCATCAGCAAACAAGAATAATGCAACAAAGTTGTGTTTTCAGACTTGGATACGAGGCAGCAATAGCCAGATGGCAATACAAAGTTAGTAAGAACGTGTGCTAAAGATTGCCATGTGCTACACATTTATGTACACAAAAATGCGTAACATACCCCCAACAACTAGTTTCACCACAAGGCAAAAAAACAAACACATGTAATGACAATACAGTAGAACCTAGCTGTGACAAAACTAAAAAAAAAAATACATAAAATTTTTACCAAGCAAATTGCAAACAGCAAGGAGAATAATAGAGTAGCACAGGAAGATGCTTTGATCCCAAACATTTGGGAGCCTAAATTCCTTACGCTTCTATGGAAGGTGCTTAATAGGAATCATTCAAGCTCAGTCAACTCTCAATAATTTTAACTCGAAGGGGACCAGAAATTTGTTTGAATTATGCTGAGTTTGAAATAAAGGTTTAGGTTTTAGGGGGTCTAATAGCCCAAAGTGACTCAGGTAATGAGGGACACCATTGTAGAGGGCTCCGGATAATTTCAACCACCTGGCATTTAACTGCACTGACATCACACAATACATGGGCCTCGAAATAAAGGGAGCCTTTAATACACTTGATGCTTGTGGGAAAAAAGCATGAGCTTCAATCCAGACGTTCAAATTAAGCAAGTTTTACTAAATTCCACTGTATGTATTTCGTTTTGGAGGGGATTTTGAAAAGCAAAGCTTCAGTTGGGCACCTGATGATCACACAATACATGGGCCTCGAAATAAAGGGAGCCTTTAATACACTTGATGCTTGTGGGAAAAAAGCATGAGCTTCAATCCAGACGTTCAAATTAAGCAAGTTTTACTAAATTCCACTGTATGTATTTCGTTTTGGAGGGGATTTTGAAAAGCAAAGCTTCAGTTGGGCACCTGATGAGAAAAAAACAAACAGTTCAATAAGTTCACAGATACTATGACACCATAAGAGTTCACATGTTACAAATCTCCTCTGACAGTCGGGATGTCTAACCAGAGACTGATATTAATTATCCCCAAGCATTGCAATGAAAGAAGAATAAATAACAAGCAATATCATCTTAAGGAATTAAGTCATGAAGAAATGTTAGTTTACCTACTTATCTGGAAAGCTGAGATGTTTGCAATTAAGGGCTGGACTTTTCAGTTTAAACAGAAAAAATAAAAGTACACATAATTCATTTTTCAAAATTCCGTTTTAACCAAAAAAGGTCAGTATACTTGACATTCAAGTCACAGGCAGCTGGCTAGTGTTACATTCAGGCAAAGAAAGAAATTAACAAGGTGCAGAAGCCAGGGGTGGGGTGAGATGGTGATACCGCTGGATTAACGCTCGCAGTTGTGCATTCTGATGCCTTTTATCCAGACAACTTGATCGTCAGTGAAAAATCCATGAGATTAAATGTCAGACAGATGCATTAAAAAATTTATTTTTTCCACTGACGATCAGTGACTGAAACAGATTACCTGCTGGCATTGTTGAATGCTCCACTGAAAGCCAGTTCCACTTATTCACATCAGATGTGTGGCCGGACCTACAATTGTCCTCTTCTCTGTCTGTCTGTCTGTCTCTCTGTGTGCATGCATGTGTGCACGAGTGTGCGCATGAACACGTTTTTATTTATTTTTTGTCAGTGTATTTTTTGTTTTCTTGGCCTTACCTGCATATGAAAAGTGTGCCATTCCCCTCTGCTATAATGCCTTTGCAATAAATAAATAAATAAATAAATAAATAAATAAATAAGTAAACTGTGCCGCTACCTTGCATGTCTTAGCATACTAAACGGCTAAACGTCCTCGCCAAATGGCGTTTGTTAATGTAGCACTGTTGATTCACTATCATCACTTGCTTAAGGCAGTTACTTGGTTAACAAGGTTTCTCCACTGCATGTAACGGCACCTGATGCAAAACCATGCATAAGCGTCACAAATGTGTGTTATATTCTGGCTCCTGTAACTTTTCAGCTGCAGTTCCATCACTGCAGTCAACACTCAGACCAAGTGATGCCTTGCCTTACTGACCAACCCTGCACAACAACCCAAAGATAACATGATGGCCAAGTTTTTAAAAGTCAAGTTGTGTTTTGTCAGCCGGTTCCATCATTTAACTTTCGTTACTTTTTTCAGGCATTTCCTTCAACAAGTACAGCTCTATGCTCAGTCACGAGGCAAAGGAAAGTCAGTGCGAATGATATAATTTTTCTCTTAATGTGGTTTGATGTTCCAAAGTGACTCAGGCTACGAGAGATGTCATAGTGAAGGGCTCCGGGTAATTTCGACCACCTGGGGTTCTTTAACGTGCACCGACATCACATAGCACACGGGCCTCCAACATTTCACTTCCATCGAAATGAGACTGCCGTGGCCAGGATCAAAACTGCGTCTTTAGAGTAAGCAACCGTGCACCATAACCACTGAGCCACTGCGGCGGCACCTGCAAATTGTAGAAATATCGGAGGGGAAATGCGTTGTTCATCTGCCGGAAGAAGTATCAGCTTAATGGCTATAGCAAAGCTACTCAGAAAGAAATTTTGTCTTTTGTGAACCCATATCCAGCAAACTTTTGTCCATGACTGTACGATGCTCGGCTGCTGACTCAAAAGATGTAGGTTCGATCTCAGCCACGGCGGTCGCATTACGATGGAGGCGAAATGATAGAGGCCTGCGTACTGCACCATGTCAGTGCACGTTAAAGAACTCCAGGTGGTCTAAATTACCCAGAGTCCTCCACTATGGCGTCCCTCACAGCCTGAGTCGCTTTGGGATGTTAAACCCCATAAGATAAATCAATTTAGTGCACTTTCTTAAAAGGCTGCCAGATATCATCGCTCTATTCCAAAAAAATTAAATTCACCTCCGAACCCTCTTTAATACCAGTAGTCTGGGGCTTCATAGATAGGTCTCACACATCAAAAATACATCAGCTCCACGTGCAAGTTGACTACCCCAATTTCTGATCACCATTTTTGCAGGACGTCGACATAGCTTCAGTTAGCATGATGAAGCTTCAATACTCTCTCCCTTTTTTTTTCATGTAGTGGCCTTGTGCGTTCAAATGCCTGTTGTGCTGTTCAACCTTTTTTGTATGCCAGAAGTATTCAAAATATTCACTAAATGGCTTACTACCACTCATGAATACCACTTTGTCACGGAAAGAAACTAGTAATTCATCCATACAAAATAATAGTCGCCGAAAGAAATGCAAACTGTGTTCTAGAATAAGCGCCAGAAATTTCCAACGATTTTCAAAAAATAAAAAATTAAAAGTCCAACCCATATTTGTAATGCAAAATAGTGAACTTCAGTGCGACCCTCAATATTCTTGCCATACCATACCACTAACCCTGCATGCTATGTCAAATATCTGGGAGCATTACAAGAGCTAAAATATATCGCTGATAGCAAGTGTGCTGTTAATTGAATTAGCGAAATTTATTTACAAAGAGGTGTGTTCTTAAGTGAATTACAAAGCGAAATTTATTTATAAAAAGACCAAAGTTTCAAAATTGCAAACGCTTTGACAAGAAAGTTAAGCACGAAGCATAGAAGACAAATTGTACCTGGCTTGTCACATCATCAGGGTCATAGCCAAGGAGTGAAAGCATTTTTGCCCTCGGAGATGTCTCAAAGTTAGCCTGCAAAGAAAAGCAAACAAAAATTAGAGTTGAGGTCATCTATATACCAGATGTCATGGATGCTGCAACCATGCTCTCAGCTATGAAATCCTTAACCACATAAGAAAAAAGGGGAGGAGACATCACGAATACTACATTAACAGTTGACGTTGCCAAAACGAGATGAAAAAGGAATGTTATGCACAATGCTAGCATGATAGTAGCTTTGGTTTTGGAAAAAAGAATGGCGCCTTTCTTGGCCTTTTTGTGTGTCATTTTTGTGCTATTATTTTTTCCAAAAGCTACGCACCATCTTGCCCCATTACAAGCTTTGTTGAAGTAGCTTTGGTGGAGGCGTTAATAGCAAATACAGAAAGTGTGGTTTCCTCAAGCACACCTTATACAGTCACCGAGCAATTTTTCGAACTTGAAGGGAACCGAAAAATGGTCCGGATAATCAAACAGTCTGAAAAATTTGTGAAGTACAAAAAAATCACTTTATTGAGATGAAATCGGCTTTAAAGTCACCGATTTCACCTTGCGGAAAATTTCTCTTGCTTGCGACGATTTGCGACTATATTTGCACCAAAGTTGTACTTTCACTGTACACGCTAGACAGCAAGGTCACGGCGTTCAGTTGAATACTACCCACGCTTCTATGACAGACCCGGCGGCACCGGCGGGGCCATGTTGTCCACAACCTGGGTGTGCACCACACCGCTCGTCAAAGACACGCAAGGACAAGGCACTTTTCGTTCAAAATGGTGGAACCGCCGGACCCAATCACAAAACGGCGAACAGATGTAACTTCGTGAAGACAGAGCGCCACTCGGTCGACGCGGTCGGAGAAACCCAAGTGACGAATGTACCCAGGCTCGAACCCAACGGTGGCGGCCGCGTTTCTATAGAGGCGAAATGCAAAGGTGCCCGTGTGCTGTGCGTTGTCAGTGCCAATTGAAATTAGTCCGAAAAATCAAACTTTCGGACTTTTAAAGTCTGAAATATCCGTCGCGAATATCTATGCGCTTCTATAGGATGACTGACGGCGCCTCATTGAAGTCCGAAATATCCTACAAGTCCGAATTATCCGTCGGCTACTGTACGCTAAAGCCTTCAGGCACTTGCAGATCATGGTGAGTAGGTCCTCTTGCTTACGATAAAGTTACACATGGCAATTTGTGACCTGAGTGCAACAGAAGCTCCCGAAATCAGCAGACGAACATCATATGCCACAGGCAACCTGAGCTAGAACTTTAAATAAAAGAATGACACAGCATATCAGCTTGATTCTAACAATCTCAGAAAAACATGCGAAGAAAATAGCACGCCCGTGTCTAAGTACCACAACACAGCCAGTGGTAGACATCCAATGTATGAAAGTATGTCAAGCTGCACACACCTGAATGAAGGACCAGGCTAGCCTGAGATTAGGGTCTTCATGGCAGTCTTGAGCCTTGCGCTGGCAAAAGTCAGCAAAAGCGCCCGTGCTCAGTGCAGCCTCCAATTCAGCTGACTGGGCCATCAGGGTATGTTCTGTTACTACTTGACTGATGTGGATCAGCTGAGCCAAAGGGGCACCTCCAGACGACTGCTGCTGCTGCTGGTGCTGCTGCTTGGTAAATGAAATCAGCTTGCCTCCAAACTGCAATAACAACCCAAAAGTTGCATTTTACCTGTTGACACTGAGATGAGGAGCCGCCCACCATAAGAGAACACAACCATATCTCTGGAAAACCCCACCAGAAGTAAAACGTTAGCCAAGTGCACTGCTGTTTTTGCCAATTTATTATTGTACAAACATTACTTGGCTCATGCATGACGTTCACAGAAAATATAAATGTGTGGACAGAAAGTGTAGACACTTACCCGAGCTTACCCAAGTTACCAAGTAACTTGGGTAAGTTCGGAGGACACCGCCCAAGCTGCAGCCAATGGGAGAAAGCTCAGGTAAGCTTGGGTAAATTCAGAGGAGCGTCGTGCCAGCAGCGCGAGAGGTTGCTCGGTAAGAGCAACATGAGTCGCACAATCCCTATAGGTGGCTGTGACAGCAACAGCCACCTGTCAGTTGCAGTGGTGCATCGCATAACCGCTGCACCACTGCGTTGGTAGTGGTCCGAGGACTCGCCGCGATCTGTGGATGTTGAGTAGAGAGTGACCAATTCTGCATATGTGGGCATTAACCCGAGTGGTGTGCGGTTTGGTGGCCAATGTGAACTAAGTTACACAAATGCACCAACAGACACAGCAGTAGTGCACAATGCTTTTGCATTCATAGCACGTAAGCAGACTTAAGTGCCCCCGGTATTTTTACCCTCTTTAAAGCATTAAAACTAGTTAAAAGCATGATGTAGTATAATACTGCTCCAATAATAGCAGGTGCTCAAAAACCCGTTTATTAATAACGCAGGCATCAGCAAAATTTTATTCATTTCTTGATGTATTCACATGAAATTTTTTTAGCATATTCAAAATCATTTTGACTACTCTCACAAAATTTCGCTGTTATATCACCAGGAAATTGTTTTCCAATATATATATATATTTCCTCTGATTCTTGTAAAAAGGCTAGAGTTAGGAAAATGTGGCAGAAGGCTGGCTCAACACTCATTGTATTCCTACTGGCGTGTTACAGGTCAAGACATTTTTAGAATTTTTTTTTCACAAAGCCCAAATTTTGGTTTTGAATTTTTGTGACGCAGTGTCCATTAACATATCTAGAGTGGGAAGAAAACTTCATACAAGAAATTTAAAATTCACAAATTTTAAAAACAAAGAATGTCTTGACCTGCAATATAGTCCTAAGAGTGCAACAAACAAAACAAATGAGATCAAGATAAATAAAACAGTAGTGAAGAAATCTCCTCAGCAAGGTGAGTCATCTAGGCAATATCGAAAAAAAAAAGGCCCATTGTTCGAGCGTTTCCCTGCAATGCGAAGCAGCCGAGGTTCACATATGAATTTTTTTAGAGTACTTCCCAGTCAATTTCAGCAATGAAAATATTACAGCACAAAAAACAAGGCATACAGGCGAATACAACAATTTTCAAAAAATCAATTTTTTCGCCTGTTTTACGAATTTCAAAGCTGCATCCCCACTTCATAAGCTGCCTTAGTGACACCATTTACACACATTCGATGCACGACACTGAACTGTCATATTATTTTACATCCACTTCAGGGTAAGGGTACAAATCTTTTGGTAATGAGGACACAGCTACCACCACATAACAGCAGGTATTAAATAGCATCGGCAAAAGATAGATACACTTTTCTTATCATTTTATCGGTCCCCATGAGTACAATATTATCTACTTTAACTGCTCTGCTTACATCACCCTCTACAAACGGTTCTCAATCTTTTCACCTTCATGGAACACCAGTGGCTTTCATAAAGTCGAGAGTGTGACGGAATCCCGTCTGGCCGGGGGGATACATTTCAAAACAAAGAGACGCCGACCAGTAAAACGAAAAAATTGTATTGACGTTTCGGCGCCCAGAACGGGGGCCTTGTTCACAATGGAAACACACCAAGAGGGTTCGTCTTTTTAAAAGCTATAGTAATCGCCGTAAAGATCGCGCGTAAATCGGGTTAAGATTGCCCTCGTAATGAGGATTAATCGTAACGAGGGCAACCTTAACCCGATTTACGCGCGATCTTTACGGCGATTACTATAGCTTTTAAAAAGACGAACCCTCTTGGTGTGTTTCCATTGTGAACAAGGCCCCCGTTCTGGGCGCCGAAACGTCAATACAATTTTTTCGTTTTACTGGTCGGCGTCTCTTTGTTTTGAAATGGCTTTCATAAAGTGCTGAGGAACCCCATGTGTAAGGACTTCTGTCTCTTTCTGCTTAACATGCATACCAAATACAGCATGGAGATGCATGGCCCCTCGAAAAATGCCCAAATTCAATCATGATTACCTCCGCAGTGAAACATTCTACAATAATTGCTATATAGCAGGTGAAGAGAAAGGTGAAGGTTAAGGCATGCATGACTTAAGGTGCCTAGGGAACTCAAGGGTTCTATGGAACCTACTTTGAGAACCCCTGTCCTACACAGTGCATATGCTATTGCGGAATTCTCAAGCAAGCTTAACAGCAAACATAAGCAAATGCAAACAAGAGCACAAAATAATGTAGCAGTTCCAAGAAAGGTCATAAAATGCACAAACCCCAAAGGAAGCACCAACAGGCTTGCGCAGCCATTTGGGTGGCTTGAGGAGCGAGATGGTGCCACCACGCTGCTGAAGCTGCTGCTGCTGTTGTTGCTGGTATGCTGGCGGTAACTGGGCGAGCGTGTCAGCGCCGGGAAAGGATTCAGCCAGCCGAGAACTCGCTTGGGCCTGCTGCTGGCCACCAAGCAGCGAATAGATGCCAACATGGCCATCAAAGGAGGCACTCGAGATGACCGCTGGGTTACGTGGGCACCACGCCACATCAAAGTTCCACTGGTTACCAGTTGGAATTTCACACACCACCTGCATACACCGGAAGATTCCATTGATATCTCCCCAACAGACTTTATCACAGTCAGATAATCAGAGTGCTGCCTCAGCCACAAGCTCAACTATGGGCATTCCAGGATGACAACCACATTCACTCATGAGTGGAGACTGCAGATGCGTTAGCCCCCTCCCCACCAAAAAATCCCCTTTATGTCATCACCCATAGCACCCATAGGGCTTCACTGTAGAAAGGTCTGCAACATGAAGCATACAAAATTTTGAGAACATTCATACATACAGCCAGCATCTAAAGTTTACAGGATGTGGGTTTATTTCAGCACAGGCATATTTCAGCACAGTCGGTACAGCAGTCGACGCAAGTATAAAAGATGACATGCATACTTAAGCCACTCGTATCAATACCATAGGACTGGGTCGCAAGGCAGTGCTACAATGTATTTGTTGCCAAATACATGCATGCTGTAAAGTTTTGTTTACGACTGTACATTATGTACTACAGTAGAACCTTGATAATACGATCCCGACTGATACGAATTTCGGGATGATACGAATTCATAAAATGCCCTGGCCAGAGTGCATTGTGTGCAATGGGCAGAAATACAGATGTTACGAACAACACCCCGCCCCACTGAGGATAATACGAAACGCGCGAGCCGTGACTGCACCCTCGAGCACCAAGTACTTGCCCGTACATCGCCGATGCCGGGCACCAGTCGCGTGATGTGATCACCAGTCGCGTGATGTGCACTACGAGTAGTGAGCGGTGGCGTGCATCCCGTACATCACCGACGTCGCTATCACTAAAACAGTGAGTGGCAGCGCGCGACCAGCACAGTGGTGACGTCGCGAATCAGTAGCATCGCATGGCCCGTACATTGCCGACGTTTCAAGTCATCAGTGGCGCGTGGCCGTATATAAACCCGGTCAGTAGGAAACAGGTCTGTGTAAATTCTGCATATGAATTGTGTTCACTTTGGAAGTTACGAATTTTGGATGATACGAATTTCAAATGGTATGAATTCTGGATGATATGAATACTGGATGATATGAATTCTGTATGATACGAGCATTTTTCATGACCCCTTGAAATTAGTATGATTGAGATTCTACTGTACTATGTAGTCACGGACAAAAGTTTGCGGGATGGGGCTTTGCGGCAGAAAGTCTATTCCAGCATAGTCAAGCAAAACAGGTCAATTGAAATCAGATTACTGAGGAGACATGAATGGCCCATCCGCTGGAACAAAATATACCAGCTGATTTTCTAGCCAGTTAACAAGAAATGAATTTTTCGCATGAATCCGTACCCTGCAAACTTTTGCCCATGACTGTACATTACCACCTGCTGCTCTTTCTTTTGGTCGTCCTTACGCTCACTGTCTTCTTCTGCACATATTACTTTTTTGAACACATACTTCCAGGTGCATTTTTTTTTCTCAGCACAAAGCTGCACCATGGATCCTTCACATCATCATTTTGTACTTTTTGGCTACACTCTGTCATTGCAATCCACCTTTTTCACAAACTGTAGCAACCCCTAGGGAGTAGCAAAAATTTGCTACTGGTGGAAAAAAAAAAAAAACGCATGTGGGAGAGAACAGGTGCAATATGGTTCCGCGAGGAGCCAGCTGCAGCACCTGCTAAGTGGCAAGCGCGTGCTTGACAGCTACTGCCACCTGTTGCAAGCGCCTGTCACTGACATGAACTGCACATGCACAGCAGGAGCTGGCAGTTTTTGTTTTCAACCAGTAGAGCTGGAGGAGAAGAGGTACAACACATGCGCACAGCAGCCATGTGAAAAAGGTGAATTGTCCCCTTTTTCTTTCTATTCTCCCTTTCAATGCCTTTTCCCACACAATGCCTGCTCACTTATGCCCTTCACCTTTTAGTGTGAAAGCATTACTTATTGCGGTCCCCACCAATAATCTCGTGTGAAGCCTCACAGTAACTTGGGTAAGCTTGGGCTAGTTCGGAGGAGTGTTGCGCAAGCTACAGCTAATCAGAGGAAGCTCAGGTACATTTTGAGGAGCATCGTGCCAGCTGTAGCCAATGGAAGGGTGACCTTGGCCAAACCTAGCATAGCAACAGCTCATGCAGAAAAAAATATATATATTGCCGCAACTGGGTTTTGAACCCGCGGCAGTGTGAGCAGATCAGTTTCGCTGGCCACTGCATACTATGCTATCACCGCAGCCGATTACGGCTCGTTTTTAAACTGCAACACACTCTTGCGCTGAGCATTGCACACTGTCATCTTCATCAACTTCCATGTGCGAAATTAACAGATCAGCTGAACCAATATCGTCACCAGACGTGCCGACGACTGAGCAAACCAAAACCATGAGCCGGCCAGGCTAAACACATACTTTCACACGTCTACTCGGATTAACTACGTTAAAACCCTACCACTTTTCTAAGGTGTTGCTCACTTTCTCCCTTAGACTCCCTTTAAGATGAACTGAAGAGACCATAAAAATCTGTTCATGTTACCAGATGATCATCTTAACAGATGTGCCCCCCCAAATGTGAACATGCTAGGTGTGTCCAAATACTGTAATCACCCATGTAATAAACCCACATTTTTCCAGAAAAATTGACATCAATTTAGGGGCAAGGTTTATTACGAGGAAAAAAGTTTTTACTGATATTATTGCAAGAGTTGAAATTTCGTAACATACGTTCTTCCGCATATCTGCCCGCCCGTCTATCGTCTATTCATCAACAAAAGCATGTGGTCAGCAGTGTTTCGTGTTGCCGACGTTAAGCATCAATCATTGCGAAAGGAGTTTGCTGTATCACAGCACCATCCAACAGTTCTGTGATAGTTGATGGCACCGGGCAATTGCGCCGAGATAAAGCGCACATGCTGAACATGCAACATGCACATGCCCTTAATATCAAGTGCACGTTTTTTACGCAAGGTGAAAAAAAAATTCGCAGGGCAGTTACAAGTGTGTAATGCAAACATTTAAGCATTAGCTGTGGTGTGAGAGAGGGTCAGGAATTTTTGCTCCTGATCTCGAGCTCGCCAAATCGCTTGCGGGTCTAAAGGTCCTGCTTCCTTCATAGCATTTCAGTGTAGAGCATGTTTCATAGGGTTCTGGTTTAAACTGCTACTCTCCTCTCCGATGCTCGAGATCTTGCTGGCTTTACAAGCGTACAATGGCCCCAAGCAAGCCACCACAACCGCCGGCGCTTCTGTCAAGTGTGCACGGTGTCTTGACACCCTGTCAAGTTCGCCAAGCGTGCCACCCCCGCAAGAGCTCTCATCAAAAGGTAAACATGCCATGATGTTATCAGCACACAGCATCTTGGAGCGCTCCCAAGGTCTGTGTAGTGGACGGCGCAAGACTGAGGCACATGCTAAGAAAAGCTAACGCTTAAAAAAAAAGTTGATTCTTTCTGACAAAAGTGTGTTGGGGGGGGGGGGGGGGGGGATTCATTACATGAGTAAATACAGTATACATTACAAAAAAAAACAATAAAATGACCTTGCAATGAGAGGATAATTGCAGAGGGAAAGCATACTGTACTGCCTATATATCCATGAATTCAGTGAGCTGAACAGCGAGGGCATGCAACAAGCTCCTACTATCCTACCTGAAAACGGCATTCTTTTCGTTTGTCCCCATCTTTTTGGCTCTTCCACAGCGACCACTACTTGTGTGAAGTTTATGATTTTTGTTTTCCCCTCGGCTCCAAATCCTCTAAGGGTGCCCTGCAGGGTAGTTGTGCATCTCTCTCTTATCTGACTCCTTCCACAAAATGCTACCAACTCTACAAGCAGGCGCACACATGCTTTTCCATCCATCGCATGCAATGCGCACACAGCGCCAATATCTCACCACCTCTGCATCAAAAGAATGCTTGCTGCTAAGATGAGTCAGAAGAAAATTCAACTTCCAACTGCCTAAGTCGTAAGTAAACAAGTATGGTGCACCCCATGCCTACACGCTTATTAGTCCTACAAAGGAAACGTGTCATGTTAAGCATGCATGATGTAGACATCTGGCCTCGTCGATCTCTGCACTGCACACAGGCAGGCGCGAAGGTGCTCTGCCTTCACCACCACACTGCAAGAAACCTTTCCCCTAAGAAGTTGCAATCTTGCAAGACAACTTCCCCACACGTTTGCACAAAGGTGCAAGGAAGCAATCTTGTGACAGGGGGGGGGGGGGTGCTTCCTTTCTTGGAATCCAAGCGTTTTATTATTGAGCTTCCGCTCAGCCATTGTTGTACCGGGTTGTAGGCAACCTGCCCTAGGTGGCAGGTGGCCACCTACATCACGTGACCATGTGACGACTCACAACCTGCTTGTCGGATTGTGATCAAACTGCCCACCGTGGCACGTGATGGTTCAATTGTTGAGTGGTCATGAGAGGCTGCTCGGGAAGAGCAACCTGCGTCCTGCAAGTCTCACCGGTGGCAGTAACTGCCATCATAAGGCAGCAACTCATCGCTTAACCGCTGCACCACTGTGCCAGGAGTGGTATGAGGACTCCGAGCGCTCTATGAATTTAAAGTAGAGAATGACCAATTCCGCATATGTATGGGCATTAACCCATTAACACTATCGCATCATACCCTGAAGCTGGAGTCCTTAATCATCAAGTTAAACTAAGCACAACAACTAGTGCCCGCACACCTATGTCGCATTTGGCCTAACCAAGCTAAATCGGTCGTTTTTTCTTTCTTTCTTCCACGGTGCTGTGTGGACACGCCACATGTACCATTGCACAGTGTTACCATGGTCCGTGGCTGCTGCGAAAGTCCATCTTAACCAAAGGATACATGAAACAATTCGTCTTGAGCATTTTTTTTATTTTTTTTACATTGAATCTCACAAAAAAAGCAACCAAATTTTGTCATACTATTAGTCTGAATAGATATTTACTGCCTTTTCCCTCCAAATGCAACACAGAAAAACACTTTGGCAACTTGGTAATTGCAAATGCTAGTCAGTGCAGCAGTTGCAAGAATTCTTGCTCACTGAGTACAGTTGAATGAATACAGTTGCCGGCAGATTTTTCACTCCGTAGCGACCATAAAAAAATTCTAAAAATCAAATTTTGCGGTAAAAATCATTATACATCAATTTCTAACTGCCAGTATGTTGGAGTATATGAACACTGATATGTACATTTAATTCACTACAACACTTATACCAGCCTGCTTCAAGGGCTGGAATGATAAATGATGTACAGTCAAAACTCGATTTAACGAAACCCGATTTAACGAAAATCTCGATTTAACGAAGGTATCCTAATTCCCCCTCAGACGCCCATAGGGTTCAATGCTTTGACTAACCCGAAATAACAAAACCGATTCCGTGATCTGTCCCGATTTAACGAACCTTTTTTCGAGAAATAAAGGTGAAAAAGTGTTAATTTTTGGTCTATTTTGTAGACAGCACCCCAAAATTTATTGATTGCGAGTCAGCGGTAACAGCGCGGAGCATCTTCATCCCGTCGCTTTTTTTCAAACTGCGCGGCGCAAAACGAGTTTTAATTTTGAGTCGAGCTCACGAGATGGCACCAGCAGTAAAAAAGTTTCGTGCCACATTTCATAGATGGCGCTGTTGCAGTTCGCGTGTTTTTTTTTGTGTGTGTTTGTGTGTTGTGCTCTGTGTTCGCTCTTGTGCGGATTTCCCCGTGCCTTTGAACGCACGTCTTTGTCAAGCTCAGCTTGTTAGGCCTCCATCAGTCTAGCCTTGCTATCGTGAACGCGGACGTGGTGTGGGCGAGCAAGCGCGCCGCTAACCCTCCTGACTAGCAGATGGACCCCTGCAAGGAACGAAAAAGGCTTACCCTGGACGAGAAAGCGGACATAATTCGTGCTTTGACAAGTGGACAGAAGAAATGTGACGTGGCTGCATCACATAGCATTCCAGCGAGTACTCTCTCCACAATATTGAAAGGGAAAGATGACATCCTCCGTGCCACTTCGTCGGGGAATCTCTCGCGCAAAAAAACGCTGAAGACCACTCCTCAAAGCAAAATGGAAGAGGCCCTCTTCGCCTGGTTTATGGATTTGCGGGCGAAGAATAGTACTATTCCCGTGAGTGGAGACCTGCTCCAACAAAAAGCTCGCTCTTTCGCGTGCTTGCTGGGCGACAACGAGTTCAAGGCAAGTCCCGGCTGGCTGTCGCGCTTCAAAGAACGACACGGCATCGTCGGGAAAGTGCTTAGCGGTGAATCAAGCAGCGTAAGCATGGCTGTAGTCGGCGACTGGCAGTCTGAAAACGTGCCCGACATTCTGGGAAAATATGCCCCCAGCGACGTCTACAACGCCGATGAGAGAGGTCTATTCTACCAAATGCTGCCTAAAAAAACACTCGCCCTTAAGAAGCAGGCGTGCCACGGCGGCAAACACAGCAAACAAAGGCTGACTCTTTTGCTGTGCGTCAACATGGACGGCACCGACAAACGAGACTCGCTTGTCATCGGAAAGAGTGCGAGGCCGCGCTGTTTTAAAGGCACCAAAAAGCTTCCTGTGAAGTACGTTGCCAATTCAAAGGCGTGGATGTCGCGTGCCATTTTCGCTACATGGCTGAAGGAATTTGACAGCGACATGTGTCGCCAGAAAAGGAAAGTGTGCCTGTTGCTGGATAACTGCACGGCCCACTACGTTGCAGAGGTCGAGCTGACCAGCGTGGAGCTCCGCTACTTCCCCCCAAACGCAACGTCCGTGGTTCAGCCCTTGGATCAAGGGATAATTAATAGCGTGAAGTGCGCATACAAGCGTCGAATCATCGACAGAGTTCTCCTCAACCTGGAGCTGAAGCGCGAGACGAAAATAGATATTTTTATGGCGGTTGAGATGGTGGCGGCGGCTTGGAGAGCATTGAGGCCGTCGATAATTGTCAACTGCTTCAGGACTGCCGGTTTCGGTACACTAGGCCCTGAAACTGCCGAAGCTGGTCCGGACTGCGCGAGCGCCGTGCACGAGGATGAAGATGCCTGGGAACACCTTCGCTCAGTGGATGAAGTGCCCACAGGCATAAGTTTCTCAGACTACGTGAACGCCGACGCAAACGCAGTCACAACGGAAGTTTTGACTGATGCCGATATGTTGCGGCTTGTAGGAAGCGTGGAGGGAGTGACGGCTGAAGACGCTGCCGACGACCCTGCAGGTGCCGAAGCTCCCGTGCCGACACCAGGTCAGGTGATGGATGCTCTCGATCTGCTGCGACATTTTGCCGGCGCACACGAGGGGACGGAAGACGCGCTGGACGCACTTCAGACCTACGAGAAATCGGTGCGGCCGTTGCTCACAAAGCGCACGCAGGCAAAGATCACCGACTTCTTTGGCGGAAAATAAATTTGTAGTCCCCTCGGGCCTTTCTTGTCGAGTAAGAATTTTTGTTGTTTCTTTTCATACGCGCTAGCGGTGCCGGTCGTGGTGTTGGCGCTACCCACTCGAAAGTAGCGCGGGGGGTCATGACGATGACCATACGGACCCCCAAAGATTGCGCTAGTTGTATGATTACCAACTTTGGCGCCAATTTGTCATTAGCTGTGTGGCTTGTTGTCCCATCGGCGGTATTTAGGGAAGATTGTTGCGCCGCTAGCCGAACCGTCCTTTGGGTCGGTGCTACCGGCGTGAATTCGTCACGCGCGAGTGCGACGAAAAGTGAAAATGGTACGTGCTAACCGATACGACCGCGATAAGCTGGTACGGTTTATGCGGATGCAAAATGCATTATGTTCAATGGGTGCTCAGTCGGGGACTTGACTTTACTACTTTTAAAACGAAAGTACTGTTTAAGCGGGTACATTTTAACGAGGTTTTACTGTAATCGAATGTACTGAATTATGTGTCCAAGAAATGCCTCATTCAATTTAACGAAGTTCTCTATTTAACGAAATAATTCACGGCTCCCCTCAACTTCGTTAAATCGAGTTTTAACTGTATAGCAGTTATAGTGGAGTTTTTTTTGTGTCTCACGTGGCCTAAAGACCAACTACACATCACAGATATTGTTCACTTGATGAAACCAAATCCAAAACATCGCCAAAAAGAAATTTAATTATGAATTATTTAGTGGTCATAGGCAAATATCACATGGTGATCCACGTAATTAATGTCTAATGCATCATTTGAAAGAAGAAAATATGCAAGCAAAAGTCTGGTACCTATAGTCCTTTAACTGTTTCAAGGCATTTGGTAAGTTTTCAAGGTCCTTTTATGCCACTACATAGGAACAACAGTAACTTGAAAGCGGGGGAAAATGGACACTAATTGGCTTACCTCTCCACCTGGTACATTGGAATTTGGGTTCCAGCAGAGAATCCTGTTGTCCTTGCCACATGATAGCAACAAGTCTGGGTCTTGCGGGCACCAAGCAATAGACAGGACACCTCTATAAACAAGATGTGCAAGTTTGATGAGCCAGACTAGCAACTCACAAGTATCAGCTACAATCACAAAATCTGCATGCTCAGCAAGGAACATTTTTTTAGCAAAATGTCTCCAGAAACTGAAGTCTGAGATGCCTTTCAGTTGCATTTTTGTCAGCCAGTATCAGCTCTAATAAAGAAATACTATACTGAAGATACTAACTTGCACACATTCTTGTGGTTTCATTCAGTAATGATGGCCAGCAGGCCCCAAAGGATGCACATACATGGACCCAAGATAAACCCACTGCTATCTAGCACCACACACAGGAAAGGGCATTGGTTTTGTGCACATCTTCACTCTTTTGGAAAGAAAGTTTAGCCCGACTAGACTTGGGGACAATTTTCTGTGGCATTGCATCAGAAGCTAAGAGTTCGATGTAACAGCTTCTACAAGTGTACTGTTTTGACGCACTCATGAGTCAACCACACAGATCAGGAAACTAAAGGCTCGCACTTGTAGCTTCTGCAGCAGTGCCACAGGATACTGTCCCTGAGTAAGCTTATTCTCACCTTCTTGTACTCATGGAGACAACTACAACATATGCAGCAATTGTTTGCAGAAGGCCATTAAAATAATTTTTCATTGTCTGTACAAATTAAAACATCTGCTTTACCGAGTGATTACTAACGCATGGCCATACTATACAAAGCTCAAAAAACAAAAATAAGAAGTGCTTTTTGATAGCGCAATTGCAAGTAATTTGACAGTATTTCAAAAAATCAAATTAATTTGAAGTATGAATTCAAACATCTGCTCCTGAAACTGAATTCAAAGTTTTGAGTGCACCATTTGCACCTAGAGTGCACATCATGTGCAAATCAGTTCCACTATGAAAACTCAAATTGTGCGCCGTTCACCCGGCTCACTCACGCTGGCAGCCACTTTCCCTGACGAGTGGTAGACAGCGTGAGAGAAAGTTCCTGGTAATCTGTGAAGCGTGCATTCGGTTTGCTGCGAGTCAGTCAGCCACATGCAAGTGTGGAAGGCAGGGCAGAGTGCAGTCATCACCTTTGATCTCCATTTGCCTCAGACTGCAGGGCTTGTGACTGCATCGTTACATGCTTTCTGCTTTCAGCTGCATGCGCCACTATGCCACACCACAGAGGGTGGGGGGTGTTCGTGTCAACTGTACTACCTGTCCACACTTGCGCCATCATCCTCACTAACATTGCCATCGTGATCACTTCTGCGGTCTCACAGCACGTTGTTTTAACGTCGTCGTGCAGCGAAATTCCACACTTCGCAAACAGCTGCACCACAACAGTGCGTGGAACAGCTGAAAATATTTCCTCGCTGCAGCTGCCACACCTGTATCACCCATTGTGAGCATCGAACTTGCGGCCCGGCGTGCAGTTGTTTATTTCTTCGGCGTAAAAAATGACAGCCATCTTGAAGAGCCGTGAGCGAGCACTGGATGCTTACTGGACCCACAGCAGAAATCACGACTGACAAAGCACTACATTAAAAACTTGTAAAGCACGGCCGGCAGTCATGAAATGTGTGGGAGCTAAAGAGAAACTATGCGTGAGCGGTGTCGGCTCTTCCGCAAGTTACCAAAACTCCCCGGCACTGCTGCCGTTCCGAGTGGTGGCACCATGACGTATCGACACTTCCTTGCGCGCCGAGTGTGCAGTTGAAAGTAAAAAAAAAAGATTGGATGCTTAAGCTTCCCCTTAAGAGTAGAACGCCATTAGCGTTATCGGGCCGCCGTCGCATATCAGCAGCCACAATCTGCTGCCACGTGTGGGGAGGGTGGGTGCCGGTATGCTGCCTATCGATAGCCGCCATCGGCTGCCGAACAAGGAGCGGGGGTGCCGGTTCTGCGCCTTGACGTAGCAGCTGCTTAAGGTCAGCACTAAGAGCGATGCGACGGAGCCGCGCAGCAAAAATGTAACCATGCTCTAGCATCCCCGATTTCTCGTTTGGTGCACCTTTCTTTATGATGCTATGCTTTTGTTTCAATTGTAAGTCGACCTTCACCACTTCGGATTTTCAAATTAAAAAAAAAATATAGGTCGAATTATAATCGTGTAAATACGGTATATTTGGAGCAACTTTTTTTGTCAGCGAGGACTGAGAGCGGGGGGGTGGACTTATATTCAAAGCCGACTTATCTGCGGAAATATTAAATCTAAATCCATTTTATATTATAAACCTCTTGCAACACACTTTGTACTGAAAGGAAAAAATGTTGAAAATTTTAGATGTCAGTGCATTAGAATAAAAATATTTTACATTGATGTACCAGATGAACTACCGTAAAAACCGAAATATAGGTCGAACTTTTTTTCAGAAAACCATGGCAAAAAGTCGACCCCCATCTTGTATACCGATCATTGGTGGAAAAACTACGGAAGTCTTGCAACAATGGGCGGCTGAAGTGAACAGCCTCCATCACCATCGCCATCAGCAGCAGTTGTCGCACCGCCATTTTGCGTTTCCGTCGTTACAAAGCTATTGTGGTTAAAGGCTGGTTTTTCACATTTTGTTTCAAAATGAGTGGAAGCCAACGACAATTCACCATCGCCTTCAAGAAAAACGCGATTGAGTATGCGGAAACTCACGGCGACCTGGCAACCGCAGCGTATCTAGAATTGGAAGGGAAGGTTGAGCTCCGTGCAAGATCGCTGCCTATGACTGCCGAATGCATCTGCGTGAAAGCGGTAGAGATCGCGCGTGCCTCTAGACTCATGAGGGCGCAATTCAAGGGCTTGCCATCCTGGGTGCGGCGATTCATGATGAGGAAGGGCTTTGCTCTACGGCGCCGTACTTCTGTGTGCCAGAAACAAACACGCGTGTCAATGGGCGTGCGATACTGTTAAAAAATTGGCCAAGTGTACATACGAGCTACATGTAAATGAAAATAAATACTGTCACCATTGTGCAACCTGTTGAGTCGCATTTGTTTCGAGGTAAAGGTGTCTTTCGATACTTTTTCCATTAAATTTTTTTTTTATTTTAGAACTGGTTAGTTGGAGGGTCGACCTATATTCCGGTCTGACCTATAGTCCGGTTTTTACGATATCTGTGGACAACCTCCATGAAAGATATTTTCTAAAACATCAAGTTTTTTTCAAATATGACTGCAATACTCTTTAAAGGTCAACTTGTAATGTAATAACATCCTCTAATATGCCCCAAAGCTTGTGTACACAGGGGTTTCAGTAATTTTATCAGATGCTATGACAGCAGTTACAAACAAGACCTGTAGTGACTCTGGGCTCTCGTAAAGTGATGCAGTGACTTTGGCTCCGTAAATTTTGAAGTAAAACGAGCAGAGACAGAAATGCATGGAGCACTCACTTTTGGTGGTGTTCGAGGGTCTTGAGTGGTGAGGTGGCAAAGCGCAAGTCCCACAGCTGCACAACGGGTGCATGGTCATCTTCAGAGGCCAAACAAAGTTGGGTAGCCACTTCAGGATGCCACGCTACAGCCTTGCAGTGCACCTGCACACATACAACACAGTGCAGGCAACGCCGTACTGACACACACCTGGAGTTCACAGGGCTTAAGTAACAGAACTAAATCAAATGCATGAATCCCCCCATACTGCCTTGGCAGCATCACATTTTTTGGCTGAGGTCAACATTGTGCACCTTCACACATTCCTGTTGTCTTGAACCCATTACTGTATTCTGCAGAGGATGGAGACCAAACTACTATAATTCAAAAAGCTTTGAGCTTGCTCCTTCTCAAGAAAAAAAAAAGAAGTTGATTACAACAAACTTATCACTTGCAATGAAAAGCTTTCTCATTTTCTTGTCCACACTAAGGTTGAGAGGCACGCATGTGAGCACCTGCATAATTCAGAAGCATTGCCTCAATCCTTGTCATTAAAAGAATTTCAACACACTAAAGCCAAGCTGTCGTCCACTAGTGCTAGCATAAAGCTCCCCAGCAGCAGAATGTACTTTGTGGAGGAACTTTTTTTCCTTGTGTGAACTTATTATGTGCCACTTGAACTAAGACACTGCCAAAAGTAAACTGCCAACTGTTCCCACAGTTACAGTGGACTCCCATTAAGATGAACTGCAAAAAGTCGAATTCCCGAATGTACCAATGAACAATGTGAGAGCATTTTACCGGTTTCCCAAAAACCCAATTTAAAAAAAAATCGATTTAATGTGAACATTTTTGCATGTGCTTCCTGGTCAAGATGAATTTTTTCAGTGACCAGGAACCACAGCGATGTTGTACATCTATATTTGGAGCATTCATGCAGCCCTATCAAAGCAAAGAAGGCAAAAAAAAAAGAAATAAAAGCTTCCATAGGCCTTCTTGCCTGCCAGAGGTGCGTGTGGCATGTGACACGCACACTGATTAAGTATGGAAGGCAACACATGCGCAGCACAGATATCTGGCATGGTCATGTATTGGCACAACATGTTGCTTGCGGTAGAAAGTGAAAACACGGTGCAGGTGAGCCAACTATTTGAGTTCGTAACAGCTACACTGCAGAAGGAGCAAGACAAGAAAAAAATCACAAGCATCTAATCTTGGCACCATTAGCCTGCAGGGGGCATTCAGCACAATTACCCCCATGGCCGAGGGAAAGCATGAAAACAAGGAAGAACTAAACACAGCAGTTGCCACAGAACAAAGAATGAGAATGAAAAACAAAAACAAATCAGGGAACCCTAGGGGCCCTTTCCGTTTCTTGGGGCATGAGATGTTCTAGTGCAATAGCTGTGGGACCTGCTTTGGGCCCACTTTGATAACTGCTGTGGGCAGCCCTTTGAAATTGCTTTGGCATGGGAATTTGTTAAATCTCGCTGCTCTGGAAGCTCCTTTGAAATACTTTGTATTCTTGTGGGAGTTTCATGGGAAGCATTTTGGTAACTGCAGTGGAAAAGAACTCTCAGGCAGGGGCGAACCTTGCATTGCGAGGAGGAGAAGATTCCGAGAAAAGTAACTGTCGCACAAAGAGCAAACTGTGCACTTGAGCTCAGTCACAGGAATGTCATTTTAGATTTTACTGGTCACGAAACTTCCCACAAAGTTTGATACAGGGACAAAACCAGCCCCTACAAGAGGCGCCGGCATTGACTGGTGGGCAAGAAGCTGCAGTTCTGTTATGAAGAAACCCTTGCACACGGAGAGGTATATTGGTGCAAAATAAGTGTCAAAAAGAAATTGTCAGTTTAAAAGGTTAAGCACAGAATAGAATTCAAATAATTAACCCCTTAGCAAACTAGGACAAGCCAAGCTCATCATAAGCCAGCTGTCATTTCTGGCTCATGACAAGTCCAGCTTATCATGCATGTGCATGTGCGCGTGTTCAATGCTTTCACAGTGCTTTAGTACAGGTCCTAAGGACAACAGGACATCAATGATCTCTCAGGCCATGTGTATATTGAATGGCGCCAATCTTTGTTCAGAGTGAAGGCTGCCTTTTCCAATCAATGGACGTTATGGTGCAATCGCCTTAGGTGGCACACCAAGCTCTCCCATAGTGTTATGCAGAGATTTCCAGACTTGTAGGAAAGATCAAAGGTCTTGACTGCAGTTAACACTGCAAGGAGGAGAAGCAGGTTATAAGAACAGGAAAGGCAAAGCGCCTGTCACACGAACTGCAAACTGCACGCTAGGGCACTCCAGCCCAGTCACACTGGGCACTACAAAACCTACCAGACAGCTTTCCTCAGTGGTTTTCAGAGCTACTACTAGGGGCACTGTGGTTTTGTGTTCACAAGCCAAGCAATATGCGAAAAGAGCAATCCGAAGAGTGTAGACCATACAGCTATCACAGTAAAAATTTGACCAATGTCATTTCTAAGCAGGATCAGGTCAGCTTATACCGTCGTGCTGCTGGCATTGCTGGTCATACCAAACTCCAACCCCACCAGTCATGCCAGACTACATCGCTTCTGCCCATTCCAGTCATTGTTTTCATGTTACAGTATTTGTACACACCTGGCACACTCACATATCCTTCTTGAGGGTCCTTCTGACAAGATAAACTTCTCATGCTGCAAACAAGTTTCCGTGGTCCCTTTAAGTTCGCCTTAAACCATCATAACCATTCAAAAGCTCAAAAAAGTGAATCATGAAACACTAATGTAGATCATAACAGTGCACATAACTCTTGGCCCCAAAGTTCTGCCCATGCTGGAAAGGTAGGTGGCAGGAAGAGTGTGCTTCAAGTAGCTGGTATTTTTATGCATCCTTAAGCACAAGCGACACTCTTCAATTTCACATAGGTTTGAATGAAATGGTCAGATAATAACTTGCACAACAGGTGCATCAACTTGGCAGCTATTGGGCCAAGGTGTGCTGGGCATGGCAACCTGTGGTATGCTATGACCATACTTCCATTATTTCGCTAGTAAATAATCTGTAACTGCGACACCAGCTTTTTCTGTCTAGCAACTGCTTAATGGGAGTCTACTTTCAAGTTCTTTTGGAGTCTACTTGTCAGCACATCATTCTCAATTTTGCCTGTTTTCACGTCTGGGACATTTGTTACGGCAGCAAGGTCTTGAAACTGCACAAGCAGTTCCATGATAACCAATATTTAAACAGATAGCAAATGCCGTCTTAGCAGCCAGATGGCAAATGGTAACAGAGTAGCATAAATTAAAGAAAAATTAAAACCAAAATAAGCAATGGCACTTGCCGTGAGACAAGTGAGGCTCTTGACTCTGGACAAGTGTTTGCACAAGGCCATTAAAACAACCCTATCTCCCAAGGGATCAGCTTCTTTACATACATGTGCATTATAACATAAGGATTCCATTAGCCTTTCTCAAGACCCAAAATGTGTCTCAGAACAGCATACATAACATCTAAAGTCTGACGAAAACTCGTCTGGTCGGGAAGAAGATTCATGAATGAACAGCATACATAATGGCTGATTAATGCAGGCCAGCAACACATCAGAACAACACTTTGTGCTATATCAGCACATGCTATTTATATACAGTCGCTATGCTATTTATATACAATTGTTGCGCCACACTCCATGGGTGAGCCACAGCCAACACCAGTCACACTTTTTGATTAAATCCTTAATCTCTGACCATAAACTGATGATTGGGGCTAGTTGATGTAGCATTTTTGCAATGGAAGTGCCAACTTTGACACGACACAGAAACGACAAACAGAACGACGCAACATGCCCGTTCTGTTTCGTTGTTCTGTTCGCAGTTCTGTCAAAATTAGTGCTTCCATCGCAAAAATGAAAAAAAAAAAAGTAATCTCTGTTATCGAGTCTTGTGTCTCATTTCGCTTCAACTCTGCATGGACCCTCGAAGATGTTGTGTGATGCAGCTCCAACCAGGGTCGTCACAATACACTACTATCACTAGGTAGTTATTCATTAACACTCACTCTGGCAGTGGTGTCCGACACTTTGATAATGGGCTCATTCTTGCGCAAATCCCATACAATGCAGCGTGCTGGAAAGGTTGACGCCAGGATGTGCTGCACTTGCCGGTTCCATGCCAAGCAGCTGATGTCCTCATGAGGCTGTTAATAAAATTACAAGACACACTTCGGTCACCAATAACTACCAGACCATAACCTGCTCTCTGGCACAAAAAAAAAAAGCAATGGCAGCCTTATTCTTTTACTACCTCCCTCCAAACAGCAAATTTTGCTAACATGATCAAGCAACACATATATCATGCGTAAATGACCATAAAAGTGATGGTTTCATTCTGACTAAGCACTGGTTACCTATACAATAATAATACCCGTGCTCGTTGTAATGAGGTTATCCAGATTTCCAAAATAACGGGGTTAATTAATGATATTTTACTATCATGAGAAGTACAACCAGGCCAGAATTATGAGGTAAACCATGTCTGACATAAGCATGGCTACCTGCAGCGAAAGCAGTAAGCAAATAAAGTAACACAAGGCCAGCTGTGAAGTCTCTCACAAAGTGTGTCAGTTTCATTTCCAGCAACAATAGCTGGATGCTTAAAATACGCAGGTTATTTTAATCATAACTAAACATTATAAATACAACATTAAGAATAAACAGAAAAAGTAGATGCATCATGAAAAACTCACCTGAGACTTGGCTCCTGGAGTCATTGGTGCATTAGGGCTGTTGAGATCCCAGATGAAGATTTCTGAATCAGTTGACCCTGATGACAGAAGGTTTGCCTGAAAAGAAGTAATTAACAGTTAGCCTTCACTGCAGCTGCAAAGAGTAAATGACTGGAAATCACTTATAACACTTGTGAAGGTCATCACTTCACGTTCATGGCTTCAACTGCAAGCCACAGAAAGTTGTCAGTGAGTAAAGGAGTAAACACAGTTTTCTGACGTATGGAGGAAAGCAATCATGATGCAGGGGAGGAGATTGATACATCTTTCCTCCTCCTGCTTACTTATGCAGTGTTAGAATTTAAACCTAGCTGAGTTGGTATATACCAACCTGATGTTTCTTGAAGTACAAGAAACATGGACAAGGCACACTTGCACAGAGAACATAACAGTGAACAAGTGAAAAACTCAGTATATGATATGCTGAGCTTGGAAAACAATTATTTTTGTGCTCCTTTAGTACACTTTAACAGAACAAGATTTTTTGAAAGCATACATAAAACCCAGATGAGTCTTCAGCAGGAATTTTTACACCTTAGCTAATTCGGATTTTGAGCAAAGAAAAAAAAAGAGAAAAGAAGGTGTACTAGGCTAGCTGTCGTGGATTCATGCTTTGCTTTGAGCTTCTACATATGGCATGATAGACGCCATACATCTGATTTCAACTGCGCGCCTATGCAGGCAACCATGGTGCCCAACAACATAGCAGTCTCATAATGCCACACAAGCGTGACAATCTCCTGTTCTCTGATAATGACCCTGCCCCAAGGTGTGGTAGAGAGGGCTCAGTCAGCGCCGTTAAGTTGATGTCTTTGGGGAAACAGGGTAGTGTATGGGATTAAATTGAACCATTCTTCACACCTATTAGAAAGGTAGGATGCGATGTCACCTCCCTTTGTGCAGCAGCTTTTGGGCAACGAGCAGCCCTCAGTTTGAGCTTTAGTGTGAACCTTGCAACAGTATGGCGGCTCGCAAGGTTCAGGGTTGCCACACAGGAACCTTCTGCCACTTACCAAATCCGAGAATGAACAGGGTCTACAGACATAGTGTGGTTGCTTTAGTCGCACAATGCCACATAGCTATATATATAAGAGAATGCACATCAGGGCTGAGATAATATAACGATTCTGAAACTAATTCCACTCCATATTTGTATTTCCCACCCTCTTCAATGGTTTAAGCGACACCACACCTCATGTTCGCTCTTCGTTACTGGCTCAAGCCAACAACAGCAGCACTGTGGTGCCTCTTCAGCCACTGAATAAGGGCAGGAAATACAAACACGGAATGGAATCATTATCCTATACCAGCCCAGGCTTCACCTCAACATTTTCAATCCCAAAGTGCTGCACGCTGCATGCTTTATTTGTAATGCTGAGGAATTCTTGTCACATTTCTGTGCAGAAAATATTTTTTTGATGAATCAGTACGTATATTAAAACCTCGTTGATATGTTCCCGGTTCATACAATTTCCCGGTTCGTACGCTCAAAATAGCGGGCATTAAAAATGTCCCGTATAGTTACACTATTTCCCCTGGTTAATATGTTCCCAGATAACACGATTTCCCAGCTACTACATTTAAAATTTCCACAAATCGTGACCGTATAATACCTTTATTGACCAACCGAGTATGTGAAAACATAGAAGTGGGCCAAACATGAGGGCACGCGACTTGAAGAGCTGGAATGCAGCGGCAGTCACCCGCCATGGTGGCTTCTCTGCAGTGCCTCGGTGCGAGGAGGCGAAGCACCACCACCGCCACCATTGCCACCAATAGACTATTTCGCGACCCTCGGGAAAATCGGCTTTTTGGGCTGTGGGGAGAACGTGGGGGAGCTAAATCCTCAACTCTTTCCTGTACTGCGAGCACAGTCCTGTGCCAATATGGCGCTAGGATACGAGAGAGCCGTTTTTGCGGGGGCGCGACATGAAAGAGGAGAAACGCTCAGGTTTCTTCGCGGTGCATAAGGGCAAGGGGCCCTTATAGGCCCTATGTAGTCTATGAACTACAGCGATGCGCTTACATGGGAGCGAGCCGGGTCTGGGGAACGCAGCTTAAAAAGTAGAAACGCTGCGTCAGTCAGCCGCCGCGATGGCTTCCCGCATTACTTAGCTGCGAAGCGGCGAAGTATCCCTAATATGACAAGGAACAAATTTTGCTAATAGGTGCGAAGGGGCGAAGCATCCCTAAAATGACGAGGAACAAATTTTGGTTACTTTTGTCATTGTCGTCGACGGACCGGATGCGTGACGAAGTTCCTTCTGCACTTAAAGGGGCTGCGAAACACCGCATGAACGGATGCCAATTACACTTCAGATGGATTCTTTGTCACACAGATGCTGACTCAAAAAGAATTACGAGAATCGATGCATAGGAACGGGAGTTATTCAATCAAGAAATTTCAAAATACAACCAAACAAAATGCTGCCCTCAACTCGATTTTCGCGCAGCTACCCATTCCCATTTCACTCTCCCAATGACGACACTTAAAGCGACCAATCAAAACAGCCTATCTGAGCACGTGGCGGAAGTTTGCACTCCATGGTTGCCTGTTCTCTGTAACTCGTTCATGCCAAGGCTGGCAGCGCCGTTTGCATGGTTACAACAACCATGTGAACGCCCAGCTGACCCAGCGATGCTCCACCGTCACGTCGACGGTGCAGAAGGCAACACTGATCAGTGACGTTCCCTTACTTATGGATCCGAACTCGAGCGCAAGATACTGTGACGATGTGACAGCCTGCGCAAAATATCAGACACATTTAGCATAGCACGTACCGCTACTGCTTACTGCCAACCATCGCTCGTCGCTCCTAGCGCGCTGGTTGGTCACGGCGAGCAAGGACCGTGCGCTGTTGACGGGAACGTGGCGCCATCTGGCGCCGCCGCCCGGTGATCCTCCACAAGCTGAATATGCGCACTGCCTGCTAAATGTGAAATGAACGCATCCTTCCTTGGAACCGAAACAAACGCTTATAGAGTGCAATGGCGCGATCGGATCGATTCCGCAAAGCCACTCTCCGACACATAGAGAGTAGCCGTAAGTGATGAGTGCTAGGTCATAGGATGTTTACAGAGAGGCGCAAAGTCCTTCGATGCAAACAGTAGCCAGAGCCTCTGGTGGTGTATTTTGTTTTACTTTATTGACAGTGCTTTTATCTAGGGCAAACAAATTGGTTTTGTAAATGTAATATAAAACACAAAAACTTGACAGAACGTATCTCTAGTTATGAACACAATTTGCAGTATATTTACTCTTTGTCCAATGATCAAGCCCGCTCTAAGTGATGTCATATCCGCTGCTAAAAACTGCCACTGTATGGTGACACCGTCAGCACCACGAATTTGTTTCTGCGAGACAATTAAAGTATTAAAAACCGCAGTATACGCGGTACGACCGATGCTAATAGCATCACTATAACTCATTCTATGCAACCAACAGGCAAAACAAATCACTGAAAATGTGTTTCGGGGCCCCTTTAATACAGTGCAAATGAGGACTAAATTCTGCGGGCATAAGAAAATGATCTAGTCAGATCTTGAGCCCAGAAATGTTAATCGACACTTTTATCAAGTGAAATTGTCGATAAATGTCTGTACCTCATTCGACAGTTACATTTTTCAAAATTAGGCAGTTTTATCACAATGCATTTTTTCAGCAATTTTTTAAAAAACGTATCAACGAAGTTTCACTGCAATATATAGCAAATTCAAGCTGCACATGCCATCAGCCAGGGTGAGCAAGAAAGTGATACATATATAAGGTTAAAATCTTCCAGAGAAACAAAAAAATGATTATTAGCATGTGATGATTTGTGCATTGCTCCACCACATGTATGTGTGGAAAAAGCATTAGGTGGAACAAATTAAATCCACCTTCAGCCTCTGTTGAGTGCTGACTAAGTAATCTGAAAGTTAAATACAAATAATTAGCAATTAAGAATCCAGAGTACAAATTCGTTTAATGCATTCAATATTGCTGATCTGTTTGTGGTGTGCCAAATACAGAGCAGTGAATGTACAGCTATGTTAACACAGCATGATAAAATTTTTAATCTCTGAATGATTTTATTTATAATGAGCACATGTTGCTTCTCTGAGCTAAATTTGTCATGCACATCAAGCATGCAAGTTAAGCAATAGCGGCCAGCACCGCAGAAAGAACGCTAGTAGCCTCAAGAGCCATGGGATCAATGTTCAACACATCTCTTTACCCCATGCAAGAAATGCTCAAAAGAATGCCACTGCATAGCACAGCAAACAGTTGCGGATGTTTTGCCGAACGCAGCTTCGGCCAACTGCACAACCCATTATAGCCGCCACGATCAAACCAGTGGCTAGACTATGCTACTTCCCCAGCATGGCGGCAACCTCAGGAAAAGGGTCTATAGTAGGTATTACTATGGGTACAAACAAGACAAGAAATGGGCCCGTCGAGCATCATAGTCACAATCGCATGACAATGTGATATGATATATACCAATAAAGTAAATAACATTCGCAATCTTAGAAGCTGGAAAAAACTGACTGACACCTGTTCTTTAAAAGGTGTAAGCACCAGCAAGTGAAAATAAGGACTCCCTTTGCTTGTCCCTGTGCTTGACTGAAAATACTAATCAATGATTACTGGATAAATAACACACCTCAAAAAACATACCTGAAATGTGTTGAAGTCCAAAGCATACACGGGGCCTGTGTGCTTATTCTTCTGACAGATTAGCGCATCCTCTCCTTTGATGAGCTTTGCTGGGTCGTAAACCAACAAGTTGCCTGCATCAGCACCGCCAACAACCACTCCGCTGGGCATTTCACCATCTGATATCCCGTGACAGCCCCAGGCAATCTTGTGAAACCTGAGCGCATTAAACACCAGTACTTAGACACATGAACAGCAGTATAAGAGCACTTCGACCAACCAACATTAAGTTATGCCAATTAAATGCACTTCACTATGGCTTAACAGCATAGCTACGCCCCTCCACAGTGTCAGGGTGATAAATGGTAAATACAGAGTGCTTATCCTCTCCAGCTCCATACAATTTCCTATCTTTAAAATGACACACCCAAACTAGCCTCCCTGTTCACAGCTCTGTGTCATATATATTTTTTCATACTTTCACATTAAAAAAATAAAGGTAATCATGCCTGGCCACAGCACCAGACCGAGGACTCATTTATAAAATTTGCAGCGAGTTCACCATGGATGTAAGCAAAAATATGGAGAATAAAATTACTTGGCTTCAAGGGTTCGTAACATTCAACATAATGAAACTAGATCATGCAACCACAGGCATGCACCATGAGGGGGCAAGGGGGGAAGCTGCCCCCAACAGACATGGAGATGGGGGATGCAAATTTTGTACCATATTGTTCCCTGCTGCCCAGAAGACAAAAAAGGCCACTACCTGAACTTATCCTTCCCCCCAAATGGAGAGATCTGTGCACGCCTATGCATGCTACAGTTGCAAAAAAAAAAAAAAAAGATAAGGCTAAGGGCTGCTACACCTCCTGAATCTCTAAGGCCCTTCCATATGTGCAGACTCCCAACATTTAAACTGAAAGTGCCCCCTTAAGTTTAGATGGAAATAGAATGGCAGTAGCTACAGTAGACAGAGCACTTGAAGCCTTAAATGTAGAGTATATTTCCGTAACGAGCCTGTCCAACTAAAGATCAATTAAATAAACCTAGTGAACCGACAATGGTATAGAGCTTGCCATGCACCACATTATTACCTTAGTAAATGCATATGTTTTACACAGCTCCTAGCTTAGTTCAGGCAAACCAAAAATTTACATGGGACTGTACAGCCCGCCTTATGTTTTCATGGATCATAGAATATATTTTAGAGAATGATAAACCCAAATATTGCCTATGTTAAATATATAACAAAAAAGGGGGGGGGGGGGGCACCTTTCACGGGTTGCACTGACACAAAAGCTTTACCAAACTCTGCAATATGACGTGTGTCACTGGGCTACATAAAGTAACCCTTATGCTATCACTGTTTAACTACTTGTGACAGCTCAATGAACAATAGTTAAAATTCTTTCACAAAGCTGCACTAAAGCATTGCAATGAAGAGCTGTGGCCAGGTCAGTCAGGCGTAAGCAGACATAGCATGCATATGTAGGCAGTGCAAACTGATGGCAGCAGTGTAAGCAAACATATAACATGCACACTAAGCAATAATTGCTATATTTTAGTCTTTGCTATGACAATTTTTTACCACAATGTAACTTTTCTGCACCAAACGTACAATTACACAATGAGGCACACACACTATACTGGGGATGTCCACATTAATTCTGGCACAATGCAATTGTTATAAACAGGCACCAAAATCTTCGTACACAGGCATCTTTGCATTCCGCCTTCAAAATTTTATACCAGCTTACACACACCTCTTAAACATGATACAAATATTGCCAAAATTATTGGCAGCGACCAACAAATAATGTGAAGAGGAAAGACCAAACAGCAACAGGCCCAATCTTGCAATTTGATCTATCCTTTGTATTAAAAAAAAAAATTGCGCAGAGTTTCAGGCACACACGGGCTGCACAAGGGCAGAGTAGCCCACATCAGAGAAGCTTGCAGACCTATCCTGCAGGTTAGCCACGGTTAGGTCTGCAAATAAATGCCTTAAAAATCTAAAATTACATGAACAGGCAAAGCAATGAACGTCCACTCAAGCTAACATTTTAAAAATATATACAACATGATTTAAATTTTCAGTGCCGCAACATACACGTATAGCATCAGCAAACTTTTAGTTTCTTCGCCCTCGCACAAACCCCAGCCATGACATACCAGGAGTCTGCCACGACCAAAGGCGCACTGAAGCACACTTGATGCTCACCTGTGATCCGAATCCAGTGATCCCACAAGCCCCATATCCAATCCGGGTTCCGTAAGGTTGAGTGCATATATCTCCAGGGCAGCCGTCGTGCTGGAACACAAAGTGCAAATGAATGAACGGGCAGCAAACGTAATGCAGCAAACGATGGAGCAGCCGAACAACAAGAAGGCATATAAAAATCAGCGGTTACCAAAAGTTACCAGAAGCAGAAATCTCACTAGCGACAGTACCTGAACGTAGAATCCAGCTGTTGAGCTGCTGTGCCAGCTGCGATGTAAATCGGGTGGTGCACCGCCGGTGACCACGCGACATTAGCCGTTCTATCTATTTCTTTCACCTTCATGTTTGCCTGAAATCGGGAGACAAGCATAAAACTTAATGACGGTACGAGGAAGATTTAAAGCGTCTAACAGGAACAGCCTACCGTCTCGATCAGTTAAATCCACACTCAATGAACAACGCTCAGTCAGCAAGATGTTTATACGCGATGTCACAAGTGAGGCGACCTGACACGTCTGAGAGCAAGCAAGAGCTGCAGGTAATTAAGGCTGAACCTAATCAGTCGTGGTGCATTCCACGGGCAAATGCACGAAACCCTGAGGAAGACGGATCAGTGGAAAGCGATTTCATTTTGTCGAGCTACCATCAAGCTCAGCTGAGCTTACTAGAGAGCAAACTGGTCGTTCCCTACAAACTGTCGCCGGCACGCTTGAATGTCGGTCGTGCAGCAGTTTTAAGAGGTCCTACGATTAGACAAAAAGTTCAGAATAATGGGAGAAAAAATTAGGAAGAGTACCGGCAATCAAATCCAACGTGGCAATAATGCGTGTCGCTATTTCGGCGCCCCCTGGAGGAAGTTTTTCTTTTGACAGCCATAGCAAAAAATCCAGTAGCCCCGGTTTGGCTGGCTGTGGCTTCACGCGAGACGCGAAACTGAAACTGATTTCAGTGTGATAGGTTCAGTTCATGGCCTAAAATGCAACTGCACCATTGAAAAAATGAAACTCTGGTGTGTGTTAGACGTTCAACACTTGCTGACACATGCCTGCCAAGGACCAGTTTAACTTCAGTAGTGGCTGCCCTGTGTAGCTAGATGTGCAGGTCAATGTACATTCTGGTTCTCTATTTGAAGTAGATGTGTTGTTACTAGTGTGTTATGAATTTTAAATCTATCAGCACGTGTTAAGGAACCCCAGATGGTCTAAATTAATGTGCAGCCCTTCACAACAGCGTCCCTCATAGCCTATATGTTGCTTCAGGACCTTAAATCCACATACCAAAAAATCTCACATAATTCACACTGGTCGATAATACGCACCTATTCATTCAGTAAGCAAGCAGCCGCCGCGGTGGCTGAGTGGTTATGGCGCTCGGCTGTTGGCCTGAAAGACGCGGGATCGATCCCGGCCGCGGCGGTCGAATTTCGATTGAGGCGAGATTCTAGAGGTCCGTGTGCTATGCAATGTCAGTGCACGTTAAAGAACCCCAGGTGGTCGAAAGTTCCGGAGCCCTTCACTACGGCGTCTCTCATAGCCGGAGTCGCTTTGGGACGTTAAACCCCCACAAAGCAAACCATTTAATGGCAGCTAGAAGTGTGGCAGGGTATAGCGGAGCCTAAGGCTTAGCACTTTTTCATATCAATATATTGTCATGCAGTGGTGACTGCTATCCGGAGAGCGGAAAGATAGCGGGAATGGCGTCTCAATACAGCTCTTTATTTGGGCTGACATGCGCCCACAATGGGCTGAATCACTCGGCGGAGGCGTAGGAGCAAGCGTACTCTGCGGTCGCCGAACTGAGTCCCCGCCGCTTTCGGCCGTGCTCAATTTAAAGTTGACGGAGAACTTTAGGGACAAAGCGTGCAAAGTTACTACAACATCCTAGAACAACGTAGAATCGGCTCCGCCTGGATGCGATCAATCGAGATAAATCTGGTCGCGTCTTGCATCACAAACAAAGCGATTATGTGGCGTGCCGGTAGCTTTGAAGAATGAACGAACACTACAAAGATTTGCGGCAATACCATCTTTAAAATCGCAGTCCAATCTACCAATCCTTGCGGATCGTCACCGCATTGGTAGTTGTTTCGCAAGTTTTTATGGGGAACTTGCGCTGAAGTTTGCGGTGCCGATTGAAGCGCCATTACACACTGCCTAGCGAGAAGAGCAAGCAGTTTTGGGTAGTACTCTCAGTACTGTTCCGCGCCACCTTCAAGCGCTTATTGGCGTGAGCCTCCGAGCTCTACCGAAGGCGCACGTGCCGTGCGTCAGCTATATGGGTTACACCGAGAGAAGCTAGGCAATGAATGCTGTCAACCAAACGCGGGTATCTAATCGCGCAGAATGTGTTCTCGCGTTTGCAGCGGCCCAAGCAGCTGACAAAAGCAGTTTTGAGTCACCGAACGGAACAATTGCAGTGCCACCTTGGCAGCGCAGGTTCCCTGAGCTACGACAGGAACCTTGCATTTGTGCACCCCAACCACGCATCTCAGTTTATGT
Source organism: Amblyomma americanum (assembly GCF_052857255.1). Classification (NCBI taxonomy): domain Eukaryota; kingdom Metazoa; phylum Arthropoda; class Arachnida; order Ixodida; family Ixodidae; genus Amblyomma; species Amblyomma americanum. The sequence continues at coordinate 282,809,178 of NC_135497.1, forward strand.
GTAACGTTAAGAGGCCGGAAGCGGGCAGAGCGGTTGACGGAACAAACGCGGGTTAATGGCATCCTAGTCGAAATCAAGAGGAAGAAATGTGCTTGGGCAGGGCATGTAATGCGAAGGCAAGATAACCGCTGGTCCTTAAGGGTAACGGAGTGGATTCCAAGAGAAGGTAAGCGTAGCAGGGGGCGGCAGAAGGTTAGGTGGGCGGATGAGATTAAGCTTAAAGTTTGTGTGGATACAGTATCCGCAGCTGGCAAAGAACAGGGTTAATTAGAGAGACATGGGTGGGACCTTTGCCCTGCAATGGGCGTAGTCAGGATGATGATGATGATGATGATGATGACGACCACGTATCTCTCTTCGCACCGGCCATCAGCAGCAAGTATCACGATCACGCGCCCGTACAATTGCCTTTTCTTCGTCATTCTTCCCCCTGACTGCCAGTGACTCGAACGGCCTTCCCTGAGAATTTGCTGCATTTCCTGCCGATCAGTGTTTCTTGACCGCATAACACGTGTTCTTTCATAATGAAAATCTTTTGTACGTGTAATTTTCTTCAATTTTTTTTTTCATTTCTATGTACCCGACCTCTTATGTAATACCCTCTGGCGAGGGTCTTTAAGGTAATAAAGTGAAGAGAAGTGAGGAGAAATTTCGAGGAAAGCTATTCGTGCGAACATGGAACAAGTAAGTCCATCTTTTTCCCACTCCGTCTTGACCTCTTACGTATATCTACCAGTACTCGCTTTTCAGGTCTATTGATGACAAGAACCTGGAATTCCACGACCGGTTTAACGCGTCATCGATCAGTGGTAATAGGTAAAGCTTCCGGCAACCAGCAGAGGACCGTGAAGTGTTATCTTTCTTTCTGGCAAGAACCCCTGGCAAGGCTCACGGGCTTGTCGCCGGCTGGAATACATCGTCCGCTAGCATCAGTCGTCGCTATCGTCGGCGTAAGCGGCAGAGCTATAGCTAAATGAAGAGCACGGCTAGGGATGAAAGACGGTAACGAAGGGAGGACGAGAATGGAAAGGCTAGGGGGGGGGGGTAGCGATAGCAGAGAGAAAGGTGGAAGCGTAAGGTGGAAAGTGGAGGACGAGGGTACGGTGGGGGAAAGCGGTATGGGATCGCTCTCAGTTAGTGCGGGCATTTGCGTAATGACTTCCTTAATGCGTTTACGGATAGCGGTCCTGCTTAGAACGTGCACCGCAACCACCTGCGCAAAAGAGACGGTGATGGTTGCGGTACAGGCCGATAACCCAGCAATCCCTCCGTGTCAGGCGGCACACATTAGAGGGTTTGTGAAAAAACGCCGCACTGTCTTGTCCACGTGAGGCGATTCTTGCGCAAAGATTATGAGCCCCTTAATTGTCGAACAGGCGCGTGGCTTGTCCTGTTCGAATCAGCGTAACCTACCACAAAACTGCTAATCGCTACTTGAGTCAGCCATGAATCGGCACTCGAACCGTCAACTAGCACATATATACATGCGGTTCTTGGGGGCCCATTTGTGGAGTGCACGCCGTTTACCATGGGAACGCGCATGCGCTGCTCCCAATGTGTGGTCCACGCGTCTCGTGGCCCGTTACAAACGAAGATGCTCCTGTGTGGCTTCAGCCATCCTCCTTGAAGCAATGCGATAAGAAGCAATGCGCGTTGTCGCAGGGAGCAGCAGCAAACGCAGGAGAGGACGCCGCAGCCGGGAAAGGTTTGCACCGCGCCGCTCTACACCACTGGGGGAGCGTTTGCTCAGTGTGATAGTGTAGAGGCCTTGTGCGACAAAGCGGTAATTCTTGGCATTGTACGCTTAACGCGAAAGCCCTGAGGGTGAAATAAATGAAATGAAATGAAAGGGTAGCTTAAGAGTCGTCCAAGTTACCCCGAAGGCGCCAAACAGACACCGTCGTTTGGCAATGGAACTGCCGCAGCATACACCGAGAACAAGCTTAACTCAACCTCTGCATTGCGCATACCCCACACTCTCCTCACGTCATTGCCCTACAACAGGAACTACCAACATAAACATTAAATGTTATGAGGTGACATCTTCCACAACTCGGACAGCAATCCTCACCCTCAAAACCTTACCGGTTATCGACCGCACACCTACCCACACCCCGACTACGGGTACGGAGTTTTCGGCTATCGAACTCATCTCCCCGACCCAATCACATGGCCTCACTACCTCAACTTTTACTGCCTTCCCAAATATAATGGTAAAACTATCCCAAGCATTCTGCGCTCCTTTCGCAGCTCGCAGCTCCGCTGGTGCAGGCCTATTTCCCGTACCTTTATTTTTGCCTTTGTTTTTCGCCCTCCTAGGGTTTGAGGGGGATCAGTATAGGGGCGCTCGACAAGGCGCCTTTCTCTGCCGATCCTATTTAATGTCGCCCTAGAAACGCTGGCCAAACAACTTACCAACATACTTGACCTCCACGCGGTGATATAAGCCGACGACATCACCTTATGGACGACTGAAGGCTCCACAGGGGATGTCCAAGACGCTTTATAATTGGCAGTTGATATCATCACCTCGAACCTGGCCAATATGGGTCTTAAGTGCTCCCCGCTCAAATCGGAACTTCTCACGATCAGACCATTTCCCCGGGATCCACGCATACACTTCCGAATGTACGACGACCGCATACCCCTGGTCAATAGCCTCAAGATCCTTGGCCTTTATATACAGAACACTCCGGATGGAACCTTCACTATACAACTCCTAGACAAGCTAACCAAACAAATCGCGGGCCTTATCGCAGAGTAGCGGCACGCAAACGCGGCCTCTCGGAGAGGGAAACACTTTATATGACAGACGCCCTCATCGCCAGCCTCTTGACTTATCCCATTCGATTATCACTCCCCAAAACGCAACAAGACAAAGCTGATGTTCTTATTAGAAAGGCGAAAACCTCAGCGCTCCACCTACCACAATAGGTTTGCGGAAATCACTTACTCGCAACGGTCACCTACAATACTATCTCGAACTACTTGAAACCCAACGAAGGAACCAGGTACTTCGACTAACCCGCACAGAAACCGGCCAACATCTCCTACGGCATCTTGGCCTGGCCCCCACTACCTGCTCACCTGCCCCCAGCTACCAAATCACCCCACCTGACATCCAGGACCAACGGCGCATGAAATCTCTACCCAGAAATATAAACCCCGAGCTAAACGTGGACAAAAGCCAGGCCCGAGCTGTACATTACACCAAACACTACAGAGGCAGACCCGACATCCTCTACGTGGACGCGGCTCAACACACCCTACCAGGATATTATACCGCTGTGCTGTATACCTAACCACCACTCATTACGAAAACAGCCGCTTCACCCTTCCGCCACCTCACCGCACACTAGATTCAAAATACAGTGCGGTTTGGCGGCAGCTGCAGACAACCTGCTACATCTCACCCTATTTCCTTCATCACCACCACCAAACTTTGATTCTCCCACTCTGCTCATCATGTGGGGCGGCCAAGGCTGCCCTCATTCACTACCTGTGTGAATGCCCACAACCCATGGCAGTTCCCCCATACCCAATGCATCCCCCTCCTCATGGGAGGCTGCTCTGCGATTTGCTCAACCAGCTGGCCAAACATGGCTAGCAGACAGAGCTCTCCGTGAAGCCCAGGCCCGTTGACTCTTGGACAAGTAGGAGCCCACCCTTGAGGGCCTTTTGCTCTTTTGTTAAAATAAGCTTTCTACCACCACCACTGCGGTACCGACAGCGAGAAGCTCTTTCAACTCAGCAACGTTTTTGAGGAAGGCAAAATTCCTTCCTTTCTCTAGGTGCTGGAACTCATTTGCGAAATTCGCGAGCAGGAGGTTACAGTGCGCCCGTCCATTTAAACGAGGCCCGTATCCATTCCCTTTTCGCAAGCAGCAGTTGAACGTGAACATACGCTGTGCCTTCGCAGCCATGAAATAATTCATTCTCACGCTCGAGCCTTCTGTGATGTCGATTTCTTGGGAGTGCCCACTATGTTCCGCATGCCCCTTATAGCTCAAGACCTCCTGGACAGCATTGTTCTCATTGGCCAGCGCTGTAAAGCAGCCGTCTTTGGTCGTGACATCGACGCCACTCATTCTGGAGGAAAGCCTTGCTATCAGGACTGTAAACCAAAAAAGAAGAAGAAAGCACGAATGATTCAGTTTCAACCAACGCAATGGCTCAGCGCGAATACGTTCTGCTGTTGGATACGAGATAGGCGAGGTTTCCTTTTCTGACCTTGGGGGTGGCTGCGTTTCTATGCGGGAGAGGTGAAAAAAACATCTCTCTCTATCGCTTGGAGAGCACTCGAAGCTACGAGAACTTTATTTGGAAAAGTAACAATGGCGACATCAGTTTTCTTTGAACTGGCAGTTGCCGCACGGTTCCGAAAGCGGAGTAAACGTACGCTGCGCATGGCATGCAGGCAGGAAAATATCTTGTGCAGCTTTTATAAACATGAAAAAAAGAAAAAACAATGTCAGCGATAGTTTGAGGACACAAAAAAAAAACAACCGTCGAACGGTCGGGACAATTCGAATCTCTTTACCACCACTGGAATGATCTTGTCCCTTTTTTGTTGTTGTTTACACTTTTATTTGTGCTACACTGGTGTTTTAAACGCCTCCAAACTGAATGTCATTCGACTGAGACCTATTTTTGCGCCGATGCACGAGGTTTTTCAACAAAATTGGATTCAGCACCACGAAGGCACTCGAGAGGTTCAAGTGGTTTCGAGACACAAGCGCATGTGTATCCCGCGGCGCGCAGTGTCTTTGCTACATCATTTGGAAGACGAAAATGTTAACTAAATATGTGCTTGAAATTGGCTCATTTTAGCACACACTGCACGCATTAATGCATTCATTTTTATTACTGTGGTTAATTTAGTTGCACAATGTAACGACACCGGTAGCCAAGCAGTTAAAAAAAAAATTCAGCAGCTCTGCAGTGTCCAAGTTTTCGAAGTCCTCCTCGATAATACCAGCCGTTCTCGAAACACACTGAAAGACTCCATCGATGCGCCTCTTTCACCGCCATTTGCATTCATAAAAAGCAGAGATAATAAATACGCAAAACGAACAAGTGGACTAAGATGCGGACGCACTGAGAGGGAAAAATGCAGTTTCGCTAGACAGTAAAAAAAAAAAAAAGTACGAGCACGTAGACCGCACCAGGACATTCAAATATATAACTTCAGTAGACAGCAAAAAAGGAGAAGAAATGCAAGGCATGTACATAACAGCCTGTCGTTATCGTTGGCACCCCCCTCTCCTTTCTTTTTTTCGGAGTTCATCTATATTCTTAAAAAGTTTAAGCCAGCTTATCAAAACGAATCTTGTCGGCAGTAGCACCGCAGCAGCATGGCGAGTTAATGTTGAACCTTTCGACTGACCGTGGAGCTGTGTAGCACCACGGAATACCCTCGAGCCAGAATGCTAATCCGAGCCCGCAATGTCATTCGGCTGAAATGTCGTCTGAACGTGTCCGTTTAACACCGTAAATCCTGCTCTGTTATGTTTTAATTCTTAAAATTGGAAGTATTTCTGTCGCATTTAACCCCGACCGCTCATTCACTTTGCGAGCACTCTCTTTCAAGCGCTGTACAAAAGCGCGAAGGACTGTTACAACATCACAGACCGCATATTGGATGCTTACTGCACAGTTTCTTGGAAGGACGCTCCAGACGGCAGACGAGGCGGTAATGTAAGGAGCGCATATCACGGATTTCGAAAGGGACTGACAGCAACGCCACGTCCCGTTTCCTTGATACGGGAGTAGAGCGTAACGTATGTGTGGACTCCCCTGCTGTGAAACTTTGCCTCAGAATGTTGCGCTTTAACCTCCTGAAGCTGCTGGTGGGCTGTGGGGGACGCCGTATTTGAGACCATTTGGGGTTCTTTAACGTGCGCTGACGTCGCGCAGCGCACGGGCGTCTTTTGCGTTGAAGCGCGGCCGCCACGGTCGAAATTTGATTTCGCGACGTTAATGAGTGCCAGCAGCCGGACGCCAGAGCAAACTGAGCCCCCACAGCGGCTGCTGAGCTATAACTTGCAAATTTGGTGTATTGGAGCCCAATGTTTTGTATGTACATGATATTTTCTCGGATTATCTTATGCAAGCAAACGTCAACTGTATTCTCAAAGCCGGTTGTCTAGTTTTGTTTGTTTATATCTCTTCCTTCTTTTTTTTTGTCTGGTCTTAGTTTACTGATATCTTAGCGCTCTCAGAAAGGCGGGGACCCCATGGGTACACGTGAAGAATAGCGATATCTCCAGCCAGCATTTTGCTAATAGGAAGAAATCCAACAGCCTCGAGGGCACTGTGCAAATGGGACACAAAAGTCCCGTGTACGCGAGATTGGTGATCCAGGTGTATAGGCGCGATGCTTTACAACGAACGCCTGATTTAGCTTGCACAAATTAGAAAATATGAATCCGACTTTTATCATCACGAGCTTTGTATGCAGCCACCAGCAGTTATGTGCCTTGGCTGGTGCTCACATGCGTCCAGCAGACTTTTGTCCCCGATATTACACGTTGTTGGGGCCTCGACACTGCGCGTTTTCGGCGTCTCTGGCTTGGTGTCGCTCCCGAATAGGCAGATATGCGTGATCTCTGAAAAAAAAAGAAAAAGAAAAGAAAGCTTCCTGTAGAGTGTTAAAATGGTGACGAACAAGTTATATTTCAGTTTTCGAATGAAACTTTTTTTTACCGCACTAAAACTTGCACTTGAGCTTATGGGAAGAATCAGACTTATGCACAGTAGCAACCAATATTTATTAGCATATTGCCGCGAATATTTGCAGTGTGTTCGGTTTTCAAATATGCCGCCACATCACTTTATCGCTTTGTATGCTACGCAAGAAGCGACTAGATTTATCTCGATTGATCGCAGCCAGGCAGAGCTGATTCTACATTGTTCCGGAATGTTCTAGTAACTGCGCTCTTTATCTCGAAAGTTCGCTATCAGCTTTAAATTGAGCACGGCCGACAGCGGCCGGCATTCTGTTCGACGACCGCCGAGCATACTTGCCGCTTCGCCGCCGCCGAGTGATTCAGTCCATTTTGGGCGCAAGTCAGCCAAATAAACAATTTTCTTTTAGAAGACCCTTTCATCCGTCTTCATCGCTGCTTCGACTGCCGTCACCACTACGTGACATCTGGTGGAGGTGCTGGGTAGCCTTCCATGTTCCGGACGCCCCCTTCAAGTCGTGAACGAAGCACTAAGCGCTTCGCACCCGAGGACGAACCAGCAGTTCAGCGAGGCCAGCCGACGTCTCCAGGGAGAGGAGCCTGAGTTCGGGAAACTGCCGGACCGCACAAGACAGCGAAAAGACGCGGTTACGAGCACCGCAACCTCGCCGAAGATGTCGACACCGATCATACTGCAGCAGCCGCGGGTGCCGCCAACTTTCAATGGATCCCTAGGCCCATACAAAAAAGTCCTATGGGCGTCCGTGTAAAAAGTTATGTCCGTCTATGGCCTTTTATCAACGTCTATAAGAACCCATAGAGGTGATTTGCAACCATACAACTGTCTTAAGCTCTCTATAGAAAAATATATCAGCCTGTATAGACAGCTATAGACAGAAATAGCAAAGGTCTATAGCTACTTGGGCCAAAATTCTATAGCCGGCCATAGGACATTTTTGTATGGGGGCGAAGACCCTGAAGAATGGTTGGATCAATTTGAGCGCGTGGCGTCATTCAACAAGTGGGATGATGCGGCAAAAATTGGACACGTGTTCTTCTCATTGGATGGCTCCGCACGCACGTGGTACGAAAACTACGAGTCGTCCCTTACGACATGGGAGCTATTCAAGAGAGAACTATTGAAGGTATTCACCAGTGTCGTGAGGAAAGAAAGAGCCGAACGACTCCTCGAGTCCAGGATCCAGCTTCCGAATGAGCCCGTCCGCGTTACGTCGAGGAGATGAAGCGCCTATTTCGCCGCGCCGACCCCGGGATGACCGAGGAAAAGAAAGTTCAGTTTTTAATGCGCGGCGTAAAAGAACAACTCTTTGCAAGCCTCGACCGCCAGCCGACAAAAACAGTAGAGGAATTCATGCAAGAAGCCTGGACGATTGAGAAGACCCTCGACGTCCGAGCTCGGCAGTACAACCACCCTTCCTCTGCCTGTGCAATCCGTTCGGACACGCCGGCCACCACCAGCGACAGCTTGCGGGAAGTTATCCGCGAAATCGTCCGAGAGGAGCTACGTCGATTACTGCCATCCTCCCCACAGCCACAAGCAGCGACTCTGATGGACGTGGTACGGGAAGAAGTGCAACAGGCACTTGGCACCCCGACGGCTACAGAACCCCAGACCATGACCTACGCCGCTGCAGTAAGGACTGCTCAGCCCCAACGACCACCCCAACGTCCTGCCCGAGATGAGCCACTTGTTCCACAACGCCGCCTCCCAGCCCCCGCCCGCCCAGCCTCAAGCCCCAGGAAATGCGACGCCTGGAGGACTTCCGACAACCGGCCGTTGTGCTTCCATTGCGGTGAGGCCGGCCATATTCTTCGTCACTGCCCTTAACGAAGTATCGGTCTTCGAGGATTTGCCATTAACGCCCCACGACCACGCTTCGGGCAACGTCCGCAGGAAATCGACGAGTACCTGCGCCGAGAAGAGTACACGCCGAACCGCTTTTCGCGCTCACCATTGCCGTCAACCTCGCGCTTTGCGTCGCCACGCCGCAGCTACGCAGCCGCGGTACGAGGAAGGTCTCCCAGCCCCCGTAGGGGAAACTGAAGGCAGCAACCTCTGGAGGTGAGGTTGCTTAAGAGCGAAACGCCGAAGATCCTCCACCGACCACGCCCCATGAAGACGCTGCACCCGCGACGCCGAAAGAAGAACCGGCACTCGTTGCACCGACGCCGACACAATGAGAACTCCGACCACGACGCAGGCTGTCTTGAAAACGAAGCCGCCACCCAGAAGAGCTTCGACCACACGCTCCACCCGCGACTCGCATACGCGACGAAGCCGTGACCCGACGCCAAGAGCGACGTGCAATGCAAGAGCCAGGACCTCTGACTGAGAAGTGACTATCGACGGCCGGAAAGTTACCGCTCTAGTCGACACAGGAGCCGATTACTCGGTGATGAATGGAACATTCGCTGCGCACCTGAGAAAAGTCACAACGGCTTGGGACGGCCCACAAATTCGCACCGCAGGGGGCCACCTCATTACGCCATCAGGACGATGCACAGCGCGAGTGACTGTCAAAGGACATACCTATCCTGCGACCTTTGTTGTGCTACCGCAATGCTCCCGAGAAGTGATCTTGGGTATGGACTTCCTTAATGAGCATCAGGCGATCATCGACCTGCGATCCAAGCTGATCACGCTTTTGACGGACGAAGCCATCGCTTCGATGAAAACTCAGGAAAATCACGTTGCCCTGAGTGTCCTGGACGAAGAAGTGAGCGTCCCACCCCGATCAAGCGTTATCCTGACCGTAGGCGCCACGAAAGCCATTAACGCCGAAGCCATCATCGAGGGCAACATGCAGTTGCTCCTAGACCGAGGAATCAGCATCGCAAGAGGCATCGCACATTTGCGCAATGGCCAGGCCGAACTGCTGCTGACTAACTTCAGCGAAGAAAACCGGCACATTAACAGAGGAACGCCGATTGCTTTCTTCGATGAAATATCTGACGTACGAGACTCCTTCGCCCTATCCGACCCCTCCGCAGAAGATTCGCCTGACCAAGAGAACTCGCCCACTTTCGACATCAACCCAGCCCTGCACAGGAACAGACAAGACCAGATCCGCAATCTGCTTCAAAGCTATACAGTGAGTGTTTTTCGACGTCGCCGAAGGTGCGACAGACGCCAATTGCCAAGCATCGCATTATAACGGATCAACACGTCCGACCTCTCCGTCAAAGCCCCTACCGTGTGTCACCGCGAGAACGACAAGCCATCCGAGACCAAGTCCAAGAAATGCTTCGCGACGACGTCATCCAGCCTTCAAACAGCCCATGGGCGGCACCGGTTGTTCTAGTGAGGAAGAAAGACGGCTCACATCGATTCTGCGTGGATTACCGCCGCTTGAACAACATAATAAAGAAGGACGTCTACCCCCTCCCCCGCATCGACGACACACTGGACCGCCTTTGCAACGCCAAATATTTCTCATCGATGGACCTCAAGAGCGGCTACTGTCAAATTGATGTCGATGAAAGAGATCGCGAGAAGACAGCATTCATGACTCCGGATGGGCTGTTTGAGTTCAAGGTGATGCCATTTGGTCTCTGTTCCGCACCAGCGACGTGTCAGCGAGTAATGGATACAGTGCTGGCAGGCCTAAAGTGGGAAATTTGTCTGGTATATTTAGATGACGTCGTTGTCTTCGCCTCGAACTTTGAAGAGCACCTCAAAAGACTTCGAACAGTACCAGACGCAATCAAGTCGTCTGGCCTAACCTTGAAAGCAGAGAAATGCCACTTTGCTTACGAAGAGCTGCTGTTTCTAGGCCACATCGTTAGCAAGGAAGGAGTACGCCCAGACCCGCAGAAAACAGCGGCTATTGAACAGTTTCTACCGCCGGCCGATAAGAAAGCAGTGCGCAGATTTCTCGGACTGTGCGCATACCACCGACGATTTGTGAAAAACTTTTCGCGCATCGCCGAGCCCCTGACCCAACTGACGAAGGCAGACGTGCCGTTTAAATGGGAAGCGCCACAAGAACAAGCCTTCAAGGAACTTCAGCGTCGATTACAGTCCCCACCGATTCTTGCGCATTTTGATGAAAACGCCGATACTGAAGTTCATACCGACGCAAGCAGCGTGGGACTAGGCGCCGTTCTCGTTCAAAAAAGTGACGGGCTGGAGAAGGTCATCGCATACGCTAGCCGTTCCCTTTCCAAGGCCGAGGCTAACTATTCGAGTACTGAGAAGGAGTGCCTTGCCATCATCTGGGCTACGTCGAAATTCCGCCCCTACCTCTACGGACGGCCGTTCAAGGTGGTCAGCGACCACCACGCGCTCTGCTGGCTTGCCAATTTGAAGGACCCCTCTGGCCGACTCGCTCGATGCAGTCTACGTCTCCAGGAGTTTGACGTCACCGTCGTTTACAAGTCCGGACGCAAGCACTCTGACGCCGATTGCCTCTCACGAGCCCCTGTAGATGCACCGCCGCCGGACGACGATCAGGACGCCTTCCTGGGACCCATCAGCCCCATCTCTTTTGCTCAGCAGCAACGCTCGGACCACGACCTAAAAGGCCTCATCGAGTACCTGGAAGGCAAGGTTTCTTCACCCCCCGCTTCATTGAAGCGAGGACTGTCTTCCTTATGTGTGCAGAATGAGGTCCTTGTGAAGAACTTTACAGCGAACAAAACAGCCTACCTCCTTTTTGTACCTACTCGTCTCCGCGAAGAAGTTCTACAGGCTTCACACGACGAGCCGACAGCTGGACATCTCGGGTTTACTCGCACCCTCCGCCGCATTCAAGACAAGTATTACTGGCCCCGACTGTCTGCTGATGTCGCACACTACGTGAAAACCTGCCGAGATTGTCAGCGACGAAAGACTCCTCCCACTCGACCAGCAGGATTTCTGAACCCCATTGAACCTCCCTCAAGGCCCTTTCAGCAGATTGGCATGGACTTGCTTGGCCCTTTTCCAACGTCAACATCTGGAAATAAGTGGATCATCATAGCGACCGACTACCTGACCCGCTACGCTGAGGCGAAAGCCCTACCGAACGGAACAGCGGCAGAAGTCGCCAAATTTTTCTTGGAGTGCATTCTTCTTCGACACGGCGCCCCCTATGTGCTCATCACGGACAGAGGAACGGCATTCACGGCGGAACTAACGCAAGCCATCCTGCGCTACAGCCAAACCAGCCACCGGAGGACAACAGCATACCATCCGCAGACCAACGGACTGACCGAGCGCCTGAACAAAACCATCGCCAATATGCTCGCCATGTATGTCGATGCCGAACACAAAACCTGAGATGTCATCCTGCCTTACGTCGTCTTCGCCTACAACACCGCAGTGCAGGAGACCACCCAAAAGACGCCTTTTAGGCTCGTCCATGGCAGGGAGGCCACGACCACGCTAGACGCCATGCTGCCCAACGTTACAGAAGAAGGGAACGTCGACGTTGCCGCCTACATTCAACGCGCAGAAGAAGATCGAAGGCTTGCCCGATTACGGATCAAACATCAGCAGCGGTCCGACGCCAGACGCTACAACCTACGAAGACGCAATGCGGAATACAAGCCAGGAGACCAAGCCTGGGTGTGGACGCCCATTCGCCGCCGTGGATTGAGTGAAAAGCTTTTGCGCCGCTATTTCGGCCCGTACAAGGTTCTTCGTCGGCTGGGTGAACTGGATTATGAAGTCATCCCTGACGCAATGACTGCATCCCAGCGACGCCGCGTACGACCAGACGTTGACCATGTAGTCCGTCTGAAGCCGTATTATGCGCGCTAAATAAAGGCCGCTGCATTTCCATGCTCTATTTTCGCAAGATCCGTTTTTTTTCCTTACTAGTCGCATTATTTGTTTTAATGCATCGGGTCGATGCTTCTTTGAGAGGGGAGTAATGCCGCGAATATTTGCAGTGTCTTCGGTTTTCAAATCTGCCGCCACATCACTTTATCGCTTTGTACGCTACGCAAGAAGCGACTAGATTTATCTCGATTGATCGCAGCCAGGCGGAGCTGATTCTACGTTGTTCCGGAATGTTCTAGTAACTTTGCGCTCTTTATCTCGAAAGTTCGCTATCAGCTTTAAATTGAGCACGGCCGACAGCGGCCGGCATTCTGTTCGACGACCGCAGAGCATGCTTGTCGCTTCGCCGCCGCCGAGTGATTCAGTCCATTTTGGGCGCAAGTCAGCCCAATAAACAATTTTCTTTTAGAAGACCCTTTCATCCGTCTTCATCGCTGCTTCGACTGCCGTCACCACTACGTGACAATATTAACCCTTTCATGGCAAACATTTTGATTTATACAGTGCATAAAAACCATAAATATGAGGTTGGAAAAAAGTATGTTTTACGTGCAGCTGAGCACTGGGAACTGTCTCTTTATTCTCCTTAATCGCAGGTTCACAAGCCACGCAAGGCTATGTATATGTAATATTCAGCCTGTTTGTTCTCTTATCAAGTGATTGGAATAGAGGGTATCCACGTGACATCACGGACGCCATTTTGTTTTCCAGGGCTTAGCTTCAGCAGAGCAGGCCGCAGCAGGAGGCGATAATCCTATTAAACACGCCCGCAGCCTTTCGCAGTGCTCCGCAGGCAACAAAATGGCGGTCACTGTAATACTCTCTATATCCTGCCATCATGAAAAAAATCAGTCGTCGCTCACCTTTCTCATCAACGTGCGAAGGGCGGCCAACTGGCTTCACTGAATGCCACTTTTTATCAAAAAGGCGCGAGAGCAGCCGTCTGTTTTTTTGTTATGAAGTTCAAAGGGTGTTGCTTTACAACAGAAAGGCCCCGAAAAATCGAAGCTGGCCTAGTATGCGAGAAAAAAAATATGTTTCTGCTGTTGCTCAGTGAACAACGGCGTTGGGCATTAAAGGTTAAGCCAAAGTTTGTTCCCACAGCAAATTTATTGAAGAACCATTTTCTGCACTGCGTGATGATATCGGCGGTAATATGGGTTTTTATTACAAAATGAGGCACAAATTTCAAGAATGCCTTTTCGTAATAACGTAATGCTGTCAGCACTTCGCACGAAAGCCATTTGCGTCGATCACTGCTTGACACCGTCGAGGCATGGAGTCCAGGAAGATGTCAGTGAACATCTCGTTTCTGTTTCCCCACTACTGCAGCAACTGTTCGACTTTCTGCTCAGAGTTGCTGGCATTTTCGTCCTTCGGACGATGCGCGAAATATATTCAGAGATGGTCAACTGAATTAATGTCGGCAGTCCGGCTTGTCCTCTCCTTCTTCTTCAACCACTTTTTCCCGAGTGTAGAAGAGTAGTTAGGGTCATCGTTCTGATGAAACACGTATCCAGAGCCAAAACTCTTGCACGCCCAAGAAAGATAACTTTTTGAAGAACTCCCTAATAAACAGAGGGAAGGCAAGGGGGAAGTGTCCCTCCAATCGGCATGAGGGAGAGAGGCGCCAATTTTGCATCCTGTTGTTCCCTGAAGAGGCGCTACCATGAATGTCGCACCCTCCGTATGGAGAGACCTGTGCACGCTTATACTTTTTGGTCATGGTACCTTGAATTTGGTGAAGAAGGCCATGAGCGGAGAATCAGCCTCGTGCCATTACGTTCCCGCATCTATGGTTAAACGTCGAAAGTAAGCGAGGTCCATATCAAGTGCATTTGAGGAGACGTATGTAACGAATCCCATCACTTCCACCACTTCCACAGGACAAGAACTTCGAATCGTCTAACGCAATCACTCTTTCCCATTGGTCATCCGCCCACCCCAAGTGTTTATTTGCCCACCTCATCATAGCAGCCCTATTATTCTCACTGATGTGCGGGTTTCGAGCCATGGGCTCCTGGCGTCGTCTCACAGCATAAGGAGCCACTGTTGAGCCGTCTTGGTGGCGTTATGTGCACCTCGCGCTCAGCACATTGCAAGAAAAATATGCAGTCATGCCTGCATCAAGAATCTCAAACGCCTTCATAGGTCTACATAATGAACCATCACTGGGCTCCCTAAGCACACCAAGGTGCCTGCATTTGAACTCACTGCTGCCTTGCCGCCACTGCACGACAACATCCGCGTGGCCAACATCGACATCAAATTCACTTGGAAAATACCTTAGAAGGCCGGCGCCTTATGGCTTGGAACTTCCAGCGACATGACCATGCTCCCCGCACTCAGTCAGTCTCTCCGACCTTCCGATCGTTTCTCGTTTTTTTTTGTCGCCCCATAGCTCGTGAAAGTGTACCCCTCTGCGAGCTCGTTGCAATGTGTCAGCTTGCGGATGCGCACTCAGATGCCCTCGACATACACACTGATGCCGCTCTCTGGCGACCAACCTCGAATGGCGTTGGATCTGTACCCAGACCTCTGCATACTGGGGGCCTACACGTGCCACATTCCTTCCAGTGCCGACCTGCACGCTGAGCTGCTCGCAATCTGGAGAGCCATCGCCGCCCTCCCACACGCTGGTATCAGTCCAGTGAGTCTTCAGTGATTCACATGAGGCTTAGAAATTCTTCGCCCCGGCCGTTGGATTCCATGGCCGTCCAACGTATCTTCTGCAGGCATGCACAGGCAGGTAATCAGATCGAAATCATTTGAACACCGGGGTATACAAATGTGCCCAGGGGCAATATGGCGGCACATGCCGCTGCCGGTACCGCAGGTGGGACGATCCATCCGTAGGTCCGCCGTGGGTCAAAGAGCACCTGGGTGCATGTTTGTTTTCGTGAGCAATGATAGTGAGGCGCTTGCAGGAGACGTCGTCTGAGCGCTTGGAACAGGCCGTGGAGCCGGTCGTATTCTTTCCTCGAGTCCTTTGGAAGATGAATCCGGAGTCTTGGTTCAGACCGCGACGTTCAGTAAACAGAAGAGAACATTTCGAAGGCACGGTGTAAAGAAAGCACTTGGGTGGTCATTGCTCAGGACCTGTTCTTGCCTGTGATCGCGTAGGTCGCCAGTAATACAAAAATGCAGGGTAAAGCGACCGCGCTGCACTAGAGGCGGTTTACATTTGTTCTGAAAGAAATAAGCTCTGTTAGGCGACCCATTCAAATCGCTGCCCAGGCAGAACTACATTGATGAAATCTGCAGCCATGTTACAAGAATTCCCAAATTCCCCCAGCTGGCAGGTGCCACACGGTGAACAAGCGTTTGGTGGCCACAGCTTTGTTTCCACCTAAGAAGAGCACAGCGCTAAAAGTTGCGACGAAGTTTTGCACAGATAGCATAACTGCTGTAGTACAGTACTTGGAAGTTAGGAATGTTACATTTATGAACTACAGATTCTTCAAAGCAAAAAGAAATTAATGCAATTTCTTTTCAGTGATATTTTGTCTTGATACTCATGGGGCACTCGAGCTATAATAAGCGGTTGCTGCTTCACAAAAAGCTATGCTGTGATGAAGTGAAACCTCAAGGTCCCCAGGTATACCACCAATACATGACAACGATGTTACATTTCTTTTTGTTCAAACGTTAATGCAATGTTCTTAAGGTCCTTTTTTTCCTTAACCTTTTTGTAATGTTACAAAATAACGTTCGGATAACCTTTCCCTAGCATTAACTGAGCTCTGAAACAACATGAATGTGACATTATCGAAAATGGTGAAGCAACCTTACACGAGCGTGAATATCCGCCAGTTGTTACAGTAAACAACTTAATCAACTATTTGCAAGGACCAGCAGTGAGGGCGGCACTTCAGTTCCACTGTACAGCACAACATGCAATTCTTATACACTCACCTCCTAATGGATACAATGGAGTAAGGCTTATATACCCATTACTAAGGGATTTCCCATGAGTGATAGTGGCGAATGGGTAATAACCAAAGTTTTCTAACAAAACATTGGGACCGTGCATGCAACCAATGGCAGAGATGGATTCAAAATAACACCAGCGCGGAGCGAGCAGCTCCACCTTCGCAGCCACTGTATACACGCAGCTTCTGAAATGGCAAGACCAAGCCACTCGTCAGATACAGGTGGGCGCCCTGATAAACGGGAATAGGCGAGGCCAGGGATCCCAGAACGTTTTCAAGAGTGTTGGGGGGGGGGGGCAAGTGTTGTTGTCTTTTTACGAATGTGATCGCGTAGGTAGCCAGTAATGCTGTGTTTATTATTTATTTCTTAATATTTGTGATCAATTCTTATTTATTTACGTTACTTTTTATTATTTTAATTAGTGTAATTGGAATGACAGCAGTTATAATGTTTTAACTTATTTTAGACGTATTAAATTTTACTGATTTTCAACTTCACTTATTCTGCACTGGTACACACATGAAAAATGGTTGGAAATTTCAGAAGTACTGAGAACCTGCGCAGACCGCGCAAATAACAAAACAGGTTCGAAGGTTGCGAAAAATCATTTTTTAATATATCTGCATACACTCCCACAGTGAAGCAAATGTGATGTGATATATTCATACAAGCAGACAAGAAAGTATGAAAGTATATGTAAGCATTAGGTACAAAGCTATTATTGCAGATTGACGAGCTTCATGGCTGGCATGACAAGAGGGCGTTAGGCAGGAGAGGTTTTCAAAGGAGGCCGAAGGTTACTGCTCGTTCAGCAGTTCTAGACACGAACTCTTTCATAACGGCCTTCAAGTTGAGATCCGCAGCTCTTTTCTTGTTAACGTGGAGGAGGAGAAGTTGAGTCAGCCTCCTCTGCGTCATTGGATTGCTCAGAAATGGTTTTACTCGCCTTAGATCACTGACAGATCGCTCTCCTGAAGCAGCTGACGCAGGCACAGAGAACACGAGTTGCAGATACCGGATAACTTGTTCCATCGTCTCAAGCATGTCTGCAGACTTCCCCTGCAGAATCTGCAAAACGCGCTCACTTACGACGGGACCGTCGTCACACAGGAGCGTTGGGAGAAGCACGAGTTGCGCTGAAAGCCTGCTGATTTCAAAATCTGCAGCGTGTGCGCCTAAAAAAGCTCATTTAGGTCATTTGCCGCAAAGTTTCCACCTTCAGCAGCGTCAGTCAGAATGCGCTCGAGGCTAATTAGCTGCTCCATGCCAGGCTGTTCAAATCGCCGTCGGATCTCGCTGGTAATACGATCCATAGCGGCAAAAACTCTTTCCTCTGCGATGAACCTGCCGTCAAACGCTGCAGGCTCCTCAGACTCATCTGTGAATTGAAGCCTTCTGGGCGGCTGCCAAACTCTGGGCACACGAGGCTCCTTTAGACCTAACTCTGTTGCTCTTTAGTTCGTCCGCTGCCATAGGACGTCGAATGAGGCGTCAGACGACAGCCTTGACAAGCGGCCACAAAGATCCTCTGCTGCTTCTTTTGCTCCTGCAGCGCGGTAAACTGGGCGTTGTAGTATCCTCGCTAATTCTTCGCACGGGCCAAACAGAGCTATAGAAAGGTTTATGCCCAATAATGTTTCGAACTTCTTTAATACTTTCTTATATCATTTTATGGCTGTCTTGCTGGTGCCACTAAGATCCTTGAACTTCTACCAGTCCCTTCGAAGTCGCCAGCACCCTTTCATAGTTTTCAACGAACCTTTCCATTGATTTTACTCTTACTGTCCACCTCGTTAGACCGAGTGGTAGCAGTAGTGTGTTGGGCCTGAAATAATGGCGATCATCGGCGTCATTACGCGGAAGAAGTACAACGCTCGAATAAACAGTCTCCCTTTTCTTCGATTCGAGGATTGCATTCGAAATATCATTTACTATGTTCAGAGCGTCGCCGATGACATCGAAGTTCCTTGCAACCTCCTGGAGTGCCAAGTCTAGGGAGTGGTTACTGCAGTGCACAAATATCCGTAATCCTTTTCTGCACGCCATTAAATCTGCCTGCCATGTTCGCGGCCCCGTCAAAACAATGCCCCCTTAGGTTGTAAAAGTCCAGGCCCAGACACAAAACAATGTCCCTCACGGCTTTATACAAGGTCTCGGCTCTGCTGTCTGGTGCATTATACATGCCAAGATGGTAGATGGATGGATGGATGGATGGATGGAAAAACTATTTCATCAGAAGGCATGTGTCATCGTCTGTTCACTGCGTGCAGGAACCAGCGCCAAGGCCCAGCAGCGCCCCACCGCGGCTCGGCACGGCCACGTCTCAACAGACGGCGCTTCCGTTGGGTGTCGGTCGTTCAAGAGAACAGCAGCAGCCGCAGGCAGGGGCGCAGCTACAGCCGCAGCTGCAACCGCAGCTGCAGTTTGTGGGATGGCCGCATGGCAACACGGAACGTTTCTACGCGCTGCACGTACCATCGTTGCAGGACTACGCTCATCAAGAGATGCACCCATCACTCGGACGCCGATGTAAGCACCCGTACAATGCCCCCTTTCTGTGTGGGCGTATCTGTGGCAAACCTACGCCACGAATTTTAATTATTCGGCTTGAAGCCTGTGGAAAGCATGTGCCGAGCGGTCATATTGTCGTGCCCTATAATGTGGCGCACCAAGATTGTTACAATATGTGGCCTATGGGTATACAATAAAAAGAACACTAAGGAGTGCATATGTGAGATGAACGCCAGCGCGCGCGAAGTGAAAACGATGCTAAACTCAGTGTCTGCGTGCTTCCCAGCATGCCAGCCACCTTAGTGTCCTATCGTTATTGAGGCTGTCCAGTCGTACGTAGTTGTCAGGAAAGAAAAAGTATTCAAAGGAGCCCTTTATGTTGACACTGTTACTGTCCGAAAATAAAGCTTATCTCATGGCGCAAGCTATTGAGAGGGAATAAGCAGTATGTTGCTCTGTACGTTATTAATGCTAAAGCATTAATTGGCTGTATCAGCGAGGTCATGTCATCACAACGCTTCCGCATACGTTGTGGCGGTCTCAGTATAGGTAGGATCAAATGAATGATTGTAATCGAAAGAGCATGATGTGAGGATGATGAGCAAAAAAATTATGTTGATAGGATGAATAGTTAATTAAAGCCAAAAATGTCGAAGAACCGTCAAAATATCGCGGACGTCGACATAGTGAGTGGACGGGAAAAGTACCGTGGACGGCAAAATGGTGGGAAAATAGGCAAAGGAGTTGAATTAAAGTTTCAACGAACTGAAATGTGTTTCATGAGTGATAATTGAACGAAAAAGTTTGAGTGATATAGAGTAATTCGTTAAGCGTTAGAAGCAAATTGCGTTAGGCTGGACGGTGATATAGTAGGCGGACGGGAAAGCCGATCTGGCGCCAAATTTGAAAATGGATATGTGATTGGAGTAAACGGAGATGTAAATACAGTAAACGTGATTAATTAACAAGAGTAAAAAGGAAGAAAATGGGTAATATAATTGCAATCGATAATCCTAGCCAATGAGGACGTTTAATTGATAGCGAGAAACTGAAAATAATTCCTTAACTAATAAGTTTATTAATGCTAATATGGATGTGTCGACTCAGGGTTTGTACCTTGCTCTAAACTTGCCGCGAGAAACAGCTGCATCGTTCGTGTTTTGCAACATGTCCTTGAATCTGTGTAATCGTCCGATTGTTGTAGTAGATGATTAAATTTAGAGTGCCGAGGAGGCGTCAATGCTTTCGCGTTCTCCCGCTGCGGGTCGCCGCAGTGATCTCTAAAGTATCGGTAGAAAACTAATATGAAATTTTTACTACGCTAGTAAAATATAAAGCATCTTGAGCCTCTAAAATTGGCTCGTTATCGCAACCTTTTTCGCATAGAAACAATTTTGTGGTTGCTGTTGCTTTTGATTTGTATACATTGCGCTGACCCCGCGCAATGTTTCTATCTTGACTATGCCTCGCCCTTCCGCTCCGCAGGGCCAGGTGACTACAGCCTCAGCTGGGACCTACACACCAGGGTCGGGAATGCACTGTCCGAGGACAACTTTTATTCGGGTCTTCCCTACGGCACTCAACCTCCGACAAGACCGCAAACCATAATTCACTCGGCGCGGCATAGGCCAGAATTGCGATGGACACCGATGGACGCCAGCTTCGTACAGCTGCTGCCTCAAAGAGAACCGCCGCTGAGTCGGCAGGAACCTCTGTCACGACGGGTGAGACCGGGTTCCCAACAGGAACTGTCGTCACAACAAGATCGACAGTCACTACTGCAGGAGGAACTGCTGCACGAAAAGCCACTGCTGCGCAGTTGCCGCCCCCAAAAGGAGGGAGTGCCACGGGTAGAGTTGGACGTGATTCGCCTGAATGGCAGGCCATACGTAGTTCGGAATGCGAGGCGCTCCGCGGACGACCCTCGCGCGGTCATCATCGAGTGCTATGCAGCGCTGGAGCGGCCGACTTAGAGCCACCAGAGGTCAGCGCCGACTGCGGCCAGCGAGTCCCACCTCCTCGTCCACCCGCGTAACCGCATTCCTGACGCTGTTTGCAAGTCGCTTGAGAGCAGGAACTTGTTCCTCCGGTTGTTCAGAGCGTGTATGGACACAAAGGGAACGAGCGTAGCTTCTGTCCGGGCTTTAAACACCATTTCCGGTTGGAAAGTGCGCGCTTGTGGTGCCACGGCTTGCCAACTTGTTTCTCTGTGTGTTCTTGGCGTCGTTGAAGTCTTTGCCGTCAATTTTTCAATCAGTTTGTTTTCGCAACACGGGGCATACGTTGTGTTCTGCGTGGTGTTTTGGTTTTTGCTTGTTGCTATGTGTTGCCTGTTGTTTTTGAAAAAAATGCCGTGCTATACCGAAATCACGTAATAAAGAAAAAAATTCTGGCGGCGCACTTCTCTGCTTATGTGCAGTGATGCGAAAGTACTTATCCCAATGTTGCCAATTATGGTGCCATGTTTTTGTTTCTTTATGCCTCAGCCGTTGACTGGAAGCACAGATACGAACTCTTCACGATGAAATGAACAAATGAATGTAACTTAATTTAATTGATAAATTTATTCAGCTATCAAGTAGCTAATCAGTTGGATTAGCTTGCTTATCAGATTGTGGAGTAATTCACTAGTTGATTCTGTCAGTATATTTAACTGAATGTAATTGAAACTAAATCAGTGATTACATAATTCCTTGATTCGATAAAATTACCGACTAATTTGAGAAGTAACTATATTTATTTACTAATTTTATTATATATTTAATCAATACCTCTCAAGGCTCTCACGGCTGAGGCTATTACATAGGCAGGTACAGGCAATGGATCGAAACCAAATTTAAAAACAAACAGACGAGAAAAACAAACTTATTATTGGATATTGGAATAAAATACACGGCAGTAATAATTAAAACAAAAACAAAAAATGAACAGAGCAGCACACTGTGAAAAATTCTTCCCTGGACTATACAACTTCACTGAAACCACAAAGTTAAAGTGAAACAATTTGAATCATCATTAATAAAAATACACGACAAAAATACAAAATTTCTTGATATTGTCACGTAGTGGTGACGGCAGTCGAAGCAGCGATGAAGACGGACGAAAGGGTCTTCTAAGATAAACTGTTTATTGGGGCTGATTTGCACCCAAAATGGACTGAATCACTCGGCGGCGGCGAAGCGACAAGCGTGCCCGCGGTCGTCGAACAGAATGCCGGCCGCTGTCGGCCGTGCTCAATTTAAAGCTGATAGCGAACTTTCGAGATAAAGCGTGCAAAGTTTCTAGAAATTCCGGAACAACGTAGAATCAGCTCTGCCTGGCTGCGATCAATCGAGATAAATCTAGTCGCGTGTTGCGTCGAAAAGAAAGCGATAAGGTAGTGTGGCGGCAGATTTGAAAAACGAACTAACATTGCAAATATTCGCGGCATTACTCCCCTCTCAAAGAAGAATCGACCCGATGCATTAAAAAAAATAATGCAACTAGTAAGAGAAAAAAAACGAATCTTGCGAAAATAGAGCATGGAAATGCAGCGGCCTTTATTTAGCGCGCATAATACGGCTTCAGACGGACTACATGGACAACTTCTGGTCGTACGCGGCGTCGCTGGGATGCAGTCATTGCGTCAGGGATGACATCATAATCCAGTTCACCTAGCTGACGAAGAACGGCGGCGAATGGGCGTCCACACCCAGACTTGGTCTCCTGGCTTGTATTCCGCGTTGCGTCTTCGTAGGTTGTAGCGTCTGGCGTCGGACCGCTGCTGATGTTTGATCCGTAATCGGGCAAGCCTTCGATCTTCTTCTGCGCGTTGAAAGTAGGCGGCAACGTCGACGTTCCCTTCTTCTGTAACGTTGGGCAGCATGACGTCTAGCGTGGTCGTGGCCTCCCTGCCATGGACGAGTCTAAAAGGCGTCATCTGGGTGGTCTCCTGCACTGCGGTGTTGTAGGCGAAGACGACGTAAGGCAGGATGACATCCCAGGTTTTGTGTTCGGCATCGACATACATGCGAGCATATTGGCGATGGTTTTGTTCAGGCTCTCGGTCAGTCCGTTGGTCTGCGGATGGTGTGCAGTTGTCCTCCGGTGGCTGGTTTGGCTGTAGCGCAGGATGGCTTGCGTTAGTTCCGTCGTGAATGCCGTTCCTCTGTCCGTGATGAGCACATCGGGGGCGCCGTGTCGAAGAAGAATGCACTCCACGAAAAATTTGGCGACTTCTGCTGCTGTTCCGTTCGGTAAGGCTTTCGCCTCAGCGTAGCAGGTCAGGTAGTCGGTCGCTAAGATGATCCACTTATTTCCAGATGTTGACGTTGGAAAAGGGCCAAGCAGGTCCATGCCAATCTGCTGAAAGGGCCTTGAGGGAGGTTCAATGGAGTTCAGAAATCCTGCTGGTCGTGTGGGAGGAGTCTTTTGTCGCTGACAATCTGGGCAGGTTTTCACGTAGTGTGCGACATCGGCAGACAGTCGGGGCCAGTAATACTTGTCTTGAATGCGGCGGAGGGTGCGAGTAAACCCGAGATGTCCAGCTGTCGGCTCGTCGTGTGAAGCTTGTAGAACTTCTTCGCGGAGACAAGTAGGTACAACAAGGAGGTAGGCTGTTTTGTTCGCTGTAAAGTTCTTCTTCACAAGGACCTCATTCTGCACACAGAAGGAAGACAGTCCTCGCTTGAATGAAGCGGGGGGTGAAGAAACCTTGCCTTTCAGGTACTCGATGAGGCATTTTAGGTCGGGGTCCGAGCGTTGCTGCTGAGCAAATGAGCTGGGGCCGATGAGTCCCAGGAAGGCGTCCTCATCGTCGTCCGGCGGCGGTGTATCTACAGGGGCTCGTGAGAGGCATTCGGCGTCAGAGTACTTGCGTCCGGACTTGTAAACGACGGTGACGTCAAACTCCTGGAGACGCAGACTCCATCGAGCGACTCGGCCAGAGGGATCCTTTAAATTGGCAAGCCAGCAGAGCGCGTGGTGGTCGCTGACCACCTTGAGCGGCCGTCCGTAAAGTTAGGGGCGGAAGTTCGACGTAGCCCAGATGATGGCAAGGCACTCTTTCTCAGTTGTCGAATAGTTAGTCTCGGCCTTGGAAAGGGAACGGCTAGCGTATGCGATGACTTTCTCCAGCCTGTCACTTTTTTGAACGAGGACGGCGCCTAGTCCCACGCTGCTTGCGTCGGTATGAACTTCAGTATGGGCGTTTTCATCAAAATGCGCAAGGATCGGTGGGGACTGTAAACGACGTTGAAGTTCCTTGAAGGCTTGTACTTGCGGCGCTTCCCATTTAATCGGCACGTCTGCCTTCGTCAGTTGGGTCAGGGGCTCGGCGATGCGCGAAAGTTTTTGACAAATCGTCGGTCATATGTGCACAGTCCGAGAAATCTGTGCATTGCTTTCTTATCGGCCGGCGTTGGAAACTGTTCAATAGCAGCTGTTTTCTGCGGGTCTGGACGTACTCCTTCCTTGCTAACGATGTGGCCTATAAACAGCAGCTCTTCGTAGGCAAAGTGGCATTTCTCTGCTTTTAAGGTTAGACCAAACGACTTGATTGCGTCTAGTACTGTTCGAAGTCTTTTGAGGTGCTCTTTAAAGTTCGAGGCGAAGACATCGACGTCATCTAAATATACCAGACAAATCTGCCACTTCAGGCCTGCCAGCACTGTATCCATTACTCGCTGAAACGTCGCTGGTGTGGAACAGAGACCAAATGGCATCACCTTGAACTCAAACAGCCCATCCGGAGTTATGAATGCTGTCTTCTCGCGATCTCTTTCGTCGACCTCAATTTGCCAGTAGCCGCTCTTGAGGTCCATCGATAAGAAATATTTGGCGTTGCAGAGGTTGTCCAATGTGTCGTCGATACGGGGGAGGGGGTAGATGTCCTTCTTTGTTATGTTGTTCAAGCGGCGGTAATCCACGCAGAATTGAAGTGCGAAGTCTTTCTTTCTCACTAGAACAACCGGTGCCGCCCATGGGCTGTTTGAAGGCTGGATGACGTCGTCGCGAAGCATTTCTTCGACTTGGTCCCGGATGGCTTGTCGTTCTCGCGGTGACACACGGTAGGGGCTTTGACGGAGAGGTCGGACGTGTTGATCCGTTATAATGCGATGCTTGGCAATTGGCGTCTGTCGCAACTTCGGCGATGTCGAAAAACACTCACTGTAGCTTTGAAGCAGATTGCGGATCTTGTCTTGTCTGTTCCAGTGCAGGGCTGGTTTGATGTCGAAAGTGGGCGAGTTCTCTTGGTCAGGCGAATCTTGTGCGGAGGGGTCGGAGAGGGCGAAGTAGTCTCGTACGTCAGATATTTCGTCGAAGAAAGCAATCGTGGTTCCTCTGTTAATATGCCGGTATTCTTCGCTCAAGTTAGTCAGCAGTACTTCGGCCTGGCCACTGTGGAAATGTGCGATGCCTCTTGCGATGCTGATTCCTCGGTCTAGAAGCAACTGCATGTTCCCCTCGATGATGGCTTCAGCGTTAATGGCTTTCGTGGCGCCTACGGTCACGATAACGCTTGATCGGGTTGGGACGCTCACTTCTTCCTCCAGGACACTCAGGGCAACGTGATTTTCCCCAGTTTTCATCGAAGCGATGGCTTTGTCCGTCGAAAACGTGATCTGCTTGGATCGGAGGTTGATGATCGCCTGATGCTCATTAAGGAAATCCATACCCAAGATCACTTCGCGGGAGCACTGTGGTAGCACAACAAAGGTGGCAGGATAGGTATGTCCTTTGACAGTCACTCGCGCTGTGCATCGTCCTGATGGCGTAATGAGGTGGCCCCCTGCGGTGCGAATTTGTGGGCCGTCCCAAGCCGTTGTGACTTTTCTCAGCTGCGCAGCGAATTTTCCATTCATCACCGAGTAATCGGCTCCTGTGTAGACTAGAGCGGTAACTTTCCGGCCGTCGATAGTCACTTCTAAGTCGGAGGTCCTGGCTCTTGCATTGCATGTCGCTCTCGGCGTCGGGTCACGGCTTCTTTGGGTATGCGAGTCGCGGGTGGGGCGTGTGGTCGAAGCTCTTCTGGGTAGCGGCGTCGTTTTCAAGGCAGCCTGCGTCGTGGTCGGGGTTCTCATTGTGTGCGGCGTTTGTGCAGCGAGTGCCGGTCCTCCATGCGGCGTCGCGGGTGCAGCGTCTTCATGGGGCGTGGTCGGTGGAGGATCTTCGGCGTTTCGCTCTTGAGCAACCTCATCTCCAGAGGTTGCTTTCTTTAGTTTCCCCTACGGGGGCTGGGCGACCTTCCTCGTACCGCGGCTGCGTAGCTGCGGCGTGGCGACGCAAAGCGCGAGGTTGACGGCGATGGTGAGCGCGAAAAGCGGTTCGGCGTGTACTCTTCTCGACGCAGGTACTCGTCGATTTCGTGCGGACGTTGTCCGAAGCGTGGTCGTGGGGCGTTAACGGCAAATCCTCGAAGACCGATACGTCGGTACGGGCAGTGACGAAGAATATGGCCGGCCTCACCGCAATGGAATCACAAAGGCCGATTGTCGGAAGTCCTCCAGGCGTCGCATTTCGTGGGGCTTGAGCGTCGGTCATAGGCTGGGCGGGCGGGGGCTGGGAGGCGGACTTGTGGAACAAGTGGCTCATCTCGGGGAGGACGTGGGGGTTGTCGTTGGGGCTGAGCAGTCCTTACTGCAGCGGCATGGGTCATGGCCTGGGGTTCTGTGGCCGTCGGGGTGCCAAGTGCCTGTTGCACTTCTTCCCGTATCACGTCCATCAGAGTCGCTGCTTGTGGCTGTGGGGAGGATGGCAGTAATCGGCGTAGCTCCTCTCGGACGATTTCGCGGATAACTTCCCGCAAGCTGCCTCTGGTGGTGGCCGGCGTGTCCGAACGGATTGCACAGGCAGAGGAAGGGTGGTTGTACTGCCGAGCTCGAACGTCGAGGGTCTTCTCAATCATCCAGGCTTCTTGCATGAATTCCTCTACTGTTTTTGTCGGCTGGCGGTCGAGGCTGCCAAAGAGTTGTTCTTTTACACCGCGCATTAAAAACTGAACTTTCTTTTCCTCGGTCATCCTGGGGTCGGCGCGGCGAAATAGCCGCTTCATCTCCTCGACGTAACCGCGGACGGGCTCATTCGGAAGCTGGATCCTGGACTCGAGGAGTCGTTCGGCTCTTTCTTTCCTCATGACACTGGTGGATACCTTCAATAGTTCTCTCTTGAATAGCTCCCATGTCGTAAGGGACGACTCGTAGTTTTCGTACCACGTGCGTGCGAAGCCATCCAGTGAGAAGAAGTGTCCAATTTTTGCCGCATCATCCCACTTGTTGAATGACGCCACGCGCTCAAATTGATCCAACCATTCTTCAGGGTCTTCGCCTAGGGATCCATTGAAAGTTGGCGGCACCCGCGGCTGCTGTAGTATGATCGGTGTCGACATCTTCGGCGAGATTGCGGTGCTCGTAGCAGCGTCTTTTCGCTGTTTGGTGCGGTTCGGCAGTTTACCGAACTCAGGCTCTTCTCTCTGGAGACGTCGGCTGGCTCGCTGAGCTGCTGGCTCGTCCTCGGGTGCGAAGCGCTGAGGGCTGCCTTCACGACTTGAAGGGGGCATCCGGAACATGGAGGGCTACCCCGCACCTTCGCCAGATGTCACGTAGTGGCGACGGCAGTCGAAGCAGCGATGGAGACGGACGAAAGGGTCTTCTAAAAGAAAACTGTTTATTGGGCTGACTTGCACCCAAAATGGACTGAATCACTCGGCGGCGGCGAAGCGACAAGCGTGCTCGGCGGTCGTCGAACAGAATGCCCGCCGCTGTCGGCCGTGCTCAATTTAAAGCTGATAGCGAACTTTCGAGATAAAGCGTGCAAAGTTACTAGAACATTCCGGAACAACGTAGAATCAGCTCTGCCTGGCTGCAATCAATCGAGATAAATCTTGTCGCGTCTTGCGTCGAAAAGAAAGCGATAAGGTGGTGTGGCGGCAGATTTGAAAAACGAACTAACATTGCAAATATTCGCGGCAATATGAAACAATTTACGCAAACAGTTAAAAAGCGATAGTAATAGCAGACATCAGTTTGTAAAATTTATCCGGATCAGTAGTACTCGCGATATGTTCACAACAAATTTCAACAGAATAATTTCTTGGCCCAATTACTTCCTCAACTGATCAGCCGTTTTGGTAACTTAATTTTTATTTCACACTAGTTACTTAACTCATCTATTAATTACCCCTATAATGGATGATTGACAGTCCTTGCGGACACGCTCTCATGATAGGCTCTGCCGATAGCCTCTGTACACGGCACTCATGAAACAAGCAATGCTTTCGCATTTTAAAGAAAAAAAATTAGAGATTGAGAAAGTTTAATGTATACCGATATAGGAGGCACCCCTACCTTCCCAACTTCGGAAGCAGACCAGGGAGCAAGTTGGGGGCCCGAAAAAATTATGAGTATGTGCATTTACAAGTACAGGCGGCAAGATTTCCTGGAAGTGGAAGAGGCAGTAATTGCCTTATACCCCTGTCACACTAGCAAATTTAATGTCACTCGGATGGAATGGCGTTCGCACCTAATGCCATTAATCTGCTGCTACACGGGAACATTTAATGTCATTAGGTTCGGATGACATTCGCTACCGAATGAGTTCACGAAACTAATTCGCATTCGATGTTGAACCGAATGTGTACTCTGGACACCATACGCGCAGCAGAAACAAGCGACGCGAAAAAATCGTGTGCGCACTATCAAAGTTAGAAATTGTATTTATTTAGTTTTGCTAAAAAATGTTAATTTCGGTGCTAACCTCTTCACAATTGTAGCTGTCGTGGATAACCATAACTCTTGGTCCCAGCAACAGCCGAGCGTGAAGCAGGGCCTTTCCCGCGACCGCCGATCATTTTGGGCTGCGTGTTTCTTGCTGGTTAGCGTTCTATGTTCGTTCAGCTCGGAAGTACTTAAAGATGTCACTGAACACTTCACCTTTCCGAAGTCATTTCCACGCTCCATGCGTCGCCACGCGCAGACGTGTCAGCCATTTTGTTAATAATAATAATAGTTGGTTTTGGAGGAAAGGGAATGGCACAGTATCTGTCTCATATATCGTTAAACACCTGAACCGCGCCGTAAGGGAAGGAATAAAAGAGGGAGTGAAAGAAGGAAGGAAGAAATAGGTGCCGTAGTGGAGGGCTCCGGAATAATTTAGACCACCTGGGGATCTTTAACGTGCACTGACATCGCACAGCACACGGGCGCCCTAGCGTTTTTCCTCCATAAAAACGCAGCCGCCACGGTCGGGTTCGAACCCGGGAACTCCGGATCAGTAGTCGAGCGCCTGTATAATCTGGGAATGCCCAAATTCTCCTGGGAGGGCGCTGGGAGCCACCGCGGCGCGTCAGCCATTTTGTTTGTTTACATTTTTCGGATTTGGGATTGACTTTGTACTTGGCTTGGATTTTGATGGCTGAAGTGCCGCAGAATGGCCAGAAATAATATTTTAAGCTTATAATATTTCACAGAAATGTTCTTACCTGCTTTTAAAATACTACACAACAATTTGTAACATAATTTAAGCGCGTTGATGTGTTTGAATTGTACTATTTTTTTACTGATCGTCATTGCCATCATTTTCAAATGACATTTTTTACCGTGTAACACCGAAAGAGACCGAATGACATTCGATGCATCGAATGTCGATGCATCGATGCATCGAATGTCCTTCGATTAGAATGACATTAAATTTGTTAGTGTGGCAGGGGTATTAGCTATCGCACACTCCTCCGCAGACTTTATTTTTCACATCCCAAAACAGCAATTAGTAACTATGCCAATCGCAAAATCCACTCCCAGGCTGCAAACATCCTAGCATCCTCCTCCTTCTCCATCCTGCCCACAGCAAACATCCTTCAACAAGGCCGCTTACACCCAGGTCCGTGTACTCGTCAACCGGGCTGCGAGCGACCTGCCTTTCTCTTGCAGTGCCAGGGAATGGCTTCTCAACTTAAAGAAATTTCCGCCCAATCTACCCTCCACCGCATAAATCTTTTCCAAAAAGCGACCAAGCTTTCTGGCGCAATCTTCGAATGGCGACAGTCACGACCTCTTTCCTTCTCTCAATTATAACCCGCGGTGAACCTCTCCTCACTGCCACTTGTTTCCAAGCACCAGATCCAACTTAACCACATCTTTCTGAACCACCCAAACAAACTCAAGCCCCCTTGGCAAGGGTCAGCACATCAGGAACGATGGGAGGCTGCTCTGCGCAGCTGATATACAGCTTCTGACAGGTTCGACGAAGCACAACAGTGCCCGGCCATCTGGAGCGGTCTGAGGACCCATCGTCGTCCTGCTTCCTATTTTCCCCTCCCCATTACCCCTCGTTTTCTTCTTCCATCAATCATTTAAGTTGTTACCTACCTACCTACCTACCTACCTAGGCGGATAAAATTGCTCTCTTGAGCGGCGTCTTTTATACAAATGTTTGCTTGTGCGTCGTTGCGCACAAAATTAGCGCCTCTTTTTAGCAATGCTGCTGCTCTTAATGTCGCACTAATTGCCAGATAACTATCACATGGCCAGGCACCCTATTGTAATATTCTGTGACCTGCATGCAAGATGACAGGGAGGTATTGCGGGCGTCTGTTGTAGCAGTGGCGCGGGTGGACATGGTAGCTGCGACGCACCTACTCTTTTAATCTTTTCTTTTGCCTCTATTGCTTTCAACCCCCTTCTGTCTGCACGCGGCAGTGACAACAGATCTGTAGGAAACAGTCATTTTTTTCTGGTTGCGTGAACGGATGGACGGGCGAAAATACGCGGGCACAGAGAGGTGGGCGATTGCCATCGCCAGTACCCCATAAAAAAGGAACAGTAAGCTAAAGGCTAAATATTTTTTAAAGCGAAAGCTCTACTTTCCAACCAAAGCTGCAAAAACCGGATCATCCCTGAAGCCTTGACCTTGACCTTGATTAAATAATGCCGCGACAGCGATCCGAACCAGCGATGGCGTAAAGAGATCAGCATCGCTGGCCACTGCACGAAAGCACTACGTTATCAGTGCAGATTTTTTTTATTGCACAGAAATAGCGCCGAAAAAGAAAATAGGAGTATGCTCGTGTTTCGAAACACCAGGCTGTGCAATATGAGCCCACCATACCCCTGTACGTCCCTGTCTTCCCAAACATCAAAAGTCTGGGAGGCACACGTGCATTTAGATAGGGGGGTTGGCCAGGCGGCTCTTCTAGCGCAACATATACTCCACGCACCATAGCGCACTGCTTACTTAACAAACATTTCGGTGGCCGCAGTGATTCGGCATGGCGCTCTATCACACGGCTCTTCCAAAGACTATAGAAATAGTCCTAGCAACATAAATAGATCACATGGCACAGCAAAGTTTTTCTCCACAGGCAAAAAACAGATACTGTCGTGTTATTTCAATATCGTTCTTAAGTGTTCGCTGTAATATGTACCAAAAGAACATAGCATCATTGCACAGAAATAAAACAATGGTCATTAGTTTCTGACGCATTGCAGAGGCGGCAATTCACTCTCCATAGCCCAAACATCTCTATGGCATGCAGCCATGCCTTGACAGGCAGCATCGATGTGTGCAGATGAAAGAACGTTTTTGCAGCAGAAGTGCACATTCGCTTAACACGTTTTAAAACACTGGTGTAAAGGAACTCCAGAAAAGGTTGCCGATAAAACGGTACAGGTTACAAATACTCTGTAAGTTCCTGAGTCATCTGCCTTCTGGAGAGGCTTACAGGTAGTCTAACAGTGAGAAAATTGAAGGTGTCCGCAACTTCCTTATAAGGAATTCCCATAAAGGCCGCTCACGAGTGTGTCGAGTAGGTGTGAATAGGAAAGGCAAATGAGCACTTTGACACCTAATAAGCTCCGCTACTGAAACGGAATGGTTTTCCGATTAGAAAAAAAACGCGAACCAAACTGATGGACGATTAATAAGACCTACTCCGTCAGACTCCATGCTGAGAAAGGTTGTACAGACGCATCGGTTCTCGTTGGCAGCGCCATACGAAGGTAGCGAATATTCTGTGCATCACCTGGACTTTCTTCCTCGCACAGTAGAAAACCTGCAGCACAGGCAAGTTTTGCGCAAAAAATGCTGCAGACTTCAGCGCGAGCAAACATTGACAGTTCCCTCCCCATTGAGGCCTGGGTATGTCGCCTCATAAACAATATCTGTTCATCACTATAGGCTCCACTGTTCCGAATTATTGTACAAGGAACCCATAGACACAAAAGGGCTCCGCAGTCCCAGCTTATGCCACCAAAATGACTTGGCCTCGTACCTCGATGACCCAACCAAAATCTCTTGGATTTATCTTTATTAAGAGCCACTCTTGATACCTCCCATATCTGTTCAGTAAAATGTAATACCTCAAGTGAAATCTTTCTGTCAAAGCACTAGAGGGCGACATCTTCAGCATAGGCTAAAATCTTAACTTCACATTGTGCCAGGAAGAAGCCACGGAAAGTTACGCTGTTAATAATACTAAATCAAAAGGGTTCAAAATATAGGGAGAAAACGAAGAGAATAGTAAATAGCCTGGGCGAATAGATAACTTCAGTGGTATAGGTTTGGTTAGCTGTTGTTTAATAATTAGCCTTGTCTTGGACTCCTTGTAGCACAATATTGTGCCCCTGAGCAAAATATCTCCAGTACTTGAATGCTCTAAGACCGCAAACAAAAAATCGTAACGAAGAGTTACTTGGCCGGCCAAACCTGATACTGTCTTCAATACCGAACCTCCAATCAGAATACGGACCCGCTGCGGTGGCTCAGTGATTAAGGCTCTCGTCTACTGAGCCGGAGTACTCGGGTTCAAACCCGACTGCGGCGGCCGCGTTTCGATGGAGGCGAACCGCAAAAGGCGCCCGTGTGCTGTGCGATGCCAGTGCACGTTAAACATCCCCAGGTGGTGGTGGCGGTAAAACTTTATTGGATGCACTGGGGCGGGTTTTAGAGGAGAGTGGAAGTTTTCATCACTCCATGCATTGCCTGGGTGGTAGTCTTCCTCACGGAACACCATTGGCGTTAGCCACTGCCCACGCTCTTTGGACCAGAGCCCTCTGGGACTCCAGGTCCAAGCAGCCGGACAAGGTCGCCTCCCAGCCCTCTCTTGTTGGCTGATTTCCTCCCTTTATTTGCGAATTTTTCTGACAGGCCAATACCATATGATATGCGTCTGCCCACATATCACAAAATTTGCAGTACCCCGCAAAAATGGGGTCTTGGAGGAGGAGGGGAAAAGGCAGGGAGGTTAACCAGAAGAATAGCCGGTTTGCTACCCTGCACGGGGGAAAGGGGTGAGGGGAGAAAATATGAATGAGGAAAGACAGTTGCAGGCAATTAAAGTCACTATGTAAAGTCACAGTGTTCAATAAACTCACAGCCTATCGTGCAGTTCAGAAGTCCTAAAAAGCAGAGCAGTGCCTTGGAGGCCTTCACCGCCGACGATCACCGCGGCCAGTGGCCGAGAATCTTCGTTTCCGTCAGTGGGCGCAGGTCTATGGTCCAGTGCACGGCAGAGAGACTGCATTTCGGCGCTGTAGGCAAGGCATTCACTAAGAATGTGGGCTATAGTCTCAACACACCCGCAGATGGCAAATGCAGGGCTGTCAGCTATACCTATTAAGAAGGAGTAGTGCTTGGTGAAAGCTACACACAGCCACAGGCAACACAACAAAGTTGCTTCACGTCGATGTAGGCCGGATGGAAGCTGAAGATCCAGATCTGGGTCCATGGTTTTTAAACGCGAATGCGAGAATTGGCCGGAATTCAACGCGGCAAGCGTGATGTCCCGCGATAGTGCTCTAAGCCTACCCTCTGCGTTGACCCTCGAGATGGGGATGGACACACAATCGCCCTCAACGTAAGCAGTTCGCGCGGCCTCGTCCGCGTGGTGGTTGCTGCGATGCCGCTGTGTCCTAGCAGCCATTGTAATTAATATCGTGCGCTTTTTTGAAGGATGTGAGGTGGAGCTCTGGGATTTCCGCGACAAGTTGTTCATCGGATCCATGAC
Source organism: Amblyomma americanum (assembly GCF_052857255.1). Taxonomy (NCBI): domain Eukaryota; kingdom Metazoa; phylum Arthropoda; class Arachnida; order Ixodida; family Ixodidae; genus Amblyomma; species Amblyomma americanum. The sequence continues at coordinate 282,843,070 of NC_135497.1, forward strand.
GAAGAGCAGATTGTAACGCTTGGAGGGCTGCCTTTGAATGAGTGAAAACGGACCACCGCAGGGGTGTTTCTTCACTGATATGCACAATGGCGACACTAATAGCAGCAAGTTCTGCCCCAGTGGATGAAGTCAGCAGTGATGTTTTCACTTTTTTGCCTATGGTCCTTACGGGGATGACTACAGAGCCCGAGTAACTGGGAGGGGTCACTGAGCCATCGGTGTATACGTGCAGTCGGTGTCCGTGTTTCTCATGCAAGTATTCTAGAGTGGTCTGTTTTAGTGTTTTCGTCGATAAATGAGCCTTCTTTTTGATCACCGGTATAGAAAGAAGCACACGAGGTCGGTGCAGACTCCATAATAGAGAAGACGGTCTAGAGGCTGGTGTAAATTGGGTTGCCAGGAAGTGACGATCGGCATCAATAATTTTCGCAGACGATGTACTCGGGCGGTTAGCAGGAAGCCTGGCAAGATGGTGCGCGGTAATCCAAGAGAGGTGACGAATATGCGCTCTCAGGGCTTCGATTATCACATAGGCAGTCACTGGATTCTCCTGAGCAATTAGTACTGTTGCAGCTCTAGACGCGCATTTTTGGTGTCCTAGGCACGTCCGCAGAGCTTGAGCCTGAACGCTTTGCAGACACCGTATGTTCGTTTTCCTCAAGTATGCTAGTGCTGGGATACTGTACCGAAGGAATCCCATTAATAATGCGGTGTTGAGCAGGTGCATCGACTGCACTGATGCTCCCGACTTACTCCGAGAAATGAAAGAACGTGAACGACGAATGTCAGTCGCCTTTTCATGTACGAGACATGTGGTCTCCATGTTAGATTACGACCGAGGATTACTCCAAGCTAGCGATGGCTTCTTTCGTAGGGTATCTTTGACCCATTTGTGCGTACGGGGTAATGCGACATTCTCTTTCGTGTAAAGGTAAAAACGTAACATTTATCAGCAGAAATCTCCATGCCTTGCAGGCGGAGGTAGGCCGCAAGATTGCTTGCCGCCTTTTGAAGCCTTGCTCGAACTTGTGGTCGCGAAACTCCCGATGCTCAGATACAAAAACCGTCTGCATAGACTGAAACTTTCGTCGACGGTGGTAGTACATCAATAAGGCCGGCAAGCGCAAGATTAATAAGCGTTGGACAAAGTACTCCACCCTGTGGGACCCCACGCGAAGTGTAATGCGAAGATGTTGGTCCGTTCTCAGTCTGCATAGATAGTGATATATTAGATAGATAACTGCGCATACAGCAAAACATTCGACGACCAAGTTCTGCAGCTTCCAGAGAGTAAATATAGCTTGATAAGTGACGTTATCATACGCCTCTTTAACATCCAGAAACAACGCCGCGGTCCAGCACTTCAGATGCTTCTCATGCTGAATTGATGATACCAGGTCAATCACGCTATCCATAGACGAACGTCCCCGCTGAAATCCGGACATTATATCTGGTATATTTGATAGCGCTCCATATGCCACTCAATTCGCGCAAGTATCCTACTTTCCATGAGTTTGCCCACGCAACTAGCCAATGCGATTGGACGGTACGATGCTAGGTCAATGGGTGATTTTCCAGATTTAAGGACTGGAACCAGACGACTTGGTTTCCACGCATCGGGAACTGTACCCGCACACCATGATGAGTTGAAGTGGTCTAAAAGAATACGTCGAGCCTTATTACCAAGGTAAGCAAGTGCAGAGTATGTTACTCCATCGGGCCCCGGCGATGAAGACCGCCTTCAACCGGCCATGGCGGCGTCTAGTTCTTTCATGGAAAAATGAAGATCCCTTCGCGAATCCGCGGCAATTCAGAGGTGCGGATTGGTTCTTGGGACCTGCTATTCTTGCGCAAAAATCTTGACCAATCTCCGCTTCGCTACGTCCTTGGTGAAGTGCGAGAGACTTCAATGATTGGAGCTGCTGAGGAAATGTTCGCAAACCACGTACCACACTCCAGATGCGTGAGAGAGGCTTTGGAGGATCCAGTGATTCAGATTTTAGTTCCGCGCTGGATTTTCTTCGGTGTGCGCCTTGCATTCCTTAAGTCGTGCAGCGACTTTGTGCGCCTGTATCTTCTCTCTGCTCATCATCGAAGGGATCGGTGGCGCTGCAGCTCCACATCGAAGTCTTGAACTTTGGCATTGGAGTGAAGAAGCATCTCGGGTGTTCCATAGCTTCCTTGATGCGCTCTTCAATGCCTGTTGTAATGTCTTCTCTGCAGGCTTCTTCCATAAAGGTGTAAAACATATACCAGTTTATTCGTTGTAAACGTTTCGCAGATCGGCACCCAGCGAGGCCAGGAACAATAATATATGTGGCGATGTGGTCGCTTCCATGCATTTCTGCGTCGGCAAACGACCAGACGCGTCTCGCAAGGCACCGATACACAAACGCCAAGTCCAAACAACTGCTGTAAGATAGCCCGCGAATGTACGTTGGAGAACCGTCGTTAAGGCATTGTAGGTGGTGGTCAGACGCGAAACAGACAAGACTTGTTCCCTTGGAATTCACCCAGATTCCTTCCCACATGGCGTGATGGGCATTAAAGTCACCAGTTATGACCCAAGGCCCCGGTGTTACTGCCAACAAGTCCCTCAGTCTGTCAGCGTCAAACCTTGTTGTTGGAGGTGAGTACGCGCCCACAAGCGTAAACGTCAGGGTGCGCCATTTCACCGTTAAACAGACGTATTGGTTATGGTTGTGATGAGGAACCGTATGGTGCACATAAGTAAGCTCTCTTCGAATGTAGAGGATGACCTTACTATTTCTCCCACGCATGGAGGATGCAAACGCTTCATAGCCAGAAATTCTGATGAGATTTTGTAAATTGTGTCAAAAATCGCAAGGATTAGAAATCTGTGTTTATAGAGCTATTCGCGAAAGTCCGAAAAGCGGGAATTGAGTCCACGGGCATTACAGTGGAAAATAAATGCTTCTCGGACTTGGATTTCGAATGGTAATGCTGGAACAGCCATCGTGTCTTCTACTGGAAAGCTGCAAGGACTGCATTTAGCACGTCCAGTACCTGCAATGCACTCCGTGCTGCTGGCGAGTGAAAGCTAGACAGCATAACACGCATAGCGTTCATAAGGGAACACCTGCTCTTCTTCACCTAAGGCTGCATCTCTGTCTTGGGCTCGCTCAGCTGCAGACGTCGGACAGTGGGGGTGTGGTGCCTGCTCCGACACCAAGGTCGAGCGCGGCTGCGGCAATGGTGGCCATGTCACCTCTGAAGAACTGTGTTATAGAATCGCAGGGCTTAGAAACGACCCCGTTTGCAGCCTTCTGAGGTATCGTTCCTCAGTTCTACCCAAGCCCTTGGCGGGCTTTGGGAACACCTGCCTACTGAGACGCAGTTATTTTTTAATGCCCGCATATGTAGTAAGCGGATTCGGTGCAGGAGCCCCCACAGAATCCGGGACCTCATGTGGTCGAAATTATTCCGGAGACCTCTACGACGGCCCCTCTTTTTTCCTTTCTTCTTTCACTCCCTCTTTTATCTGTTCCCTTACAACGCGGTTCGGGTGTCCGCCGAGATAAGTTGGACAATTACTGAGTCATTTCCTTTCCTCTAAAACGAATTTTCAATTTTTTTTCTCAATATAGAATTGGATGCCGCGGCCTCTGATAACGTAGATGTGATGCGAGTCTATCAATTAAGCGACACGTACCTTCAGGGTTTCCGGAGCCCCCCACTACAGCGTTTCTCCTTTCCTGAGCCGCTTTGGGAAGTTAAATACCATGAAACAAAACAAAGGAAACTTGTTCCCCTACGAACGAAGCTAAGGTTAATACCCTCACAAGTTACCCATATTATCAGTACTTGGCTGTGCGCAAAGAAAAAGCATTCTTTGTCGCTTAAAAAAAAGCGTCGTTCTGGCCCGTTTTGCGCGCCTTTGCTGATCTACATTTCATGCAAACCAAGCTGTTTTCTAAATACCTTTTTAGGTAAAGGCAGGACGCACGAGGCAACCAAATCGACTGATGAGTAGAGAAGAAAATGCTGCTCAAATATGAAATGTGCAAGCAGCATAGTAAGACAACCCAATTGTTTGGGTTTATCCGGGTTTGTGGTTCTTGCCGTAAATTTGTATACTTTTTTCCTCGCACTGTAGTATATTAACAGTCGAAGCACCTCGCATAACAAAAAAATACTTTTTACCTTGTATAGAAACTTCACACAGAAAAGAGTGCAACGCATCAACAGTAACCCGGTTAAATAGAAAACACCGGCGTACATGACAACTCGCCGCCACCACCGCGAGGACCATCAGGAACAGAGAGTCGCCCTCGCAGCACGCACAGCCACAGCGGAAAAACAGACAAAACGCGCAACTTTCACCTACGCCCAATACCAAATTTGACACGCCCAGTCCATCCAATCTGATAACGAGCCCAACATTGTCCGCTTTGAGCTAGGGGTGACACATCTGGCCCTCTCCCACCTTCTACCGACCTCGGAGAGACAGGATTGCCTTACCCGTCTAATCGTTTGAACAAACTGTCGAGAGGCCCTTATTAGCACAGGCAAACCACCGCGTGCAGGTACGCTGTGTCCCCGCATTAGAAGGCTCTGCGCAGAACTCCTCACCACCAAGCAAGTCGAGGTACGAGTGGACTGGGTATCGCGGATACATTGGTCGCCATGGCAAAGAGGCTGCCCACTCGTGTGCGAACGAGAAGGAAGACATCCACTCCTTCCTATATCGTGATCCGTTCCTTTCCTTCCTTTAGCGTCATCCTTTCCTTTCCTCCATTTCCTTTCCTTTAGTTCCTTTAGCGTCACGGGCGGCCGACGGTAACTTCACGAATGTACGTGACGCTCAAGTCCTCTTCCATAGGCGCGCGCCGGAGCGGCCTACACTGCCGACATTCATGCTAAGTGGAGAAACAAAACTGCTGAGAGAGGCCGACTGTCTGACGCGCATCATGACGCCTCGCATTTACAAAAAGTGTTCTGTTCTACATGTGATATAGGCACTAGCCCGACCATATAGGGTCCTTGCACGTGAAACGTCCTAGAGCGCCAAAGCGACCACCGGCGATTATCTTGAAAAAAAAATGAGATAGTTGGTTATTAGGGAAATAGAGTTCCAATTATTTTTCTCGACAATAAATATTTTACTCACGTGAGCGCTCTCAGAAGTTTCCTCGAAGAAAAAAAGAAAAGAAAATTTTAATTCAAATCTGAGACAGAATACAATAACAAATCTTATTTCCGAATATTCCATTCTTTAACCTGACTTCGTTAAGAAACCATGAAAGAATTTTCCGCGTTTTCTTGGTTTAGTAAATGAAAAGCAAGAAAAATGGCGGGGAATTTGTTAACGTATTTCAACCACAATAATATTTTCCTCTTTTAACCTTTTGCTGTAACTTATGCTCAAAGTCAATTAAAATTGTTAAAAGAGCACTTTTTTGAAAATTGCTTCCAAAGATCGCACAAATTTACTTTTTTTAGATTCAGACGTAAATTAGGAAACATGGTCCTCCAAATAAGATTATATGAGATGGCTCGCAATACACACGAACTTTGTTTCTTGTAATCTAGAAATTATAACTCTAGTGAATTCTGTTCTAGGCCGGAAAGAAGTTTTTTAAGTCCACAACTCGCCTTCTCGGGATATACTGCCCAACTGCGTCCTCACCACAGAACACGTACTATCGTGCTCAATATGAAGTGCATTGAGCGAGCTTTAATAGTAGCAGTGCAAGCACAACTGTGGTAATAATCGTTGGAGTTAGCTGTCGATTCAAGCTAAGTACACTGAATGTTGAAGTCGGGTGCTTTTTAACGTTGGGCGTTAACGCAGAAACCTCAGTTGCTTCCCCTTTGACGCGTTGTAAGCTATACTGAGCGCAGTACTACTTGCCGCTGCCTATTTTTATGGCATAAATATGCACTACTGCTTTCTGTCAAGCGATAATGCGCTGCAACATCTTGTGCATTGAAGTTTCGGCACCCTAATATCAATGACGTATTGATTTGCCGTACGACGTTATTTTGCGAATACGACCCGGTACCATTGAGCGAAATGCCGTACATCTCCAGGACTTTTTCTCTCACATCACCTTTTCCGTATGGCTGTCCCCTAACAACTCTATATTTACACGCTGTCCCCAGTGCCATGGCTACGTTTATTAATGGGTTTTAAACGCGCAAGCATGACTTGTCTCTGATCGCTTTTGGCCGCGCTAGAGCCGCACGCTGTACCAGCCACTTGGTGGCAAACAGCGCAACGACGCGGACAGAGTGGAAGAAAAATACAGGACAAGCGCTGACTCACAACTGAAATTTATTTAAGGAAAGCAGTACATTTTATAGAAAAAGTGGCCAACTTATCAGCAAGTACATAGACAAAACCCAAGTTTCTACGTGGCATCGAGGAATGCAACCTCACTGTCATATAATGAAATAGATGGCTTACTGACACATAACCTTGTTTTTTTCTTCATGTGATATGCTTCCATAATCTCACGTGTTAATCAGGACGGGTGTTTGTAGAGGATATCACAGTAAGGCAATGAAGGAAAACAAAATTGGCAGTCTCGAACATGGTCAACTAGATGATTAGATTTGTTAGCTTCCAGATTATTTGCATGCTCTTTCAAACGTGTATTGATGCAACGCCCCGTCTGCCCGGTATATATTTATGACATTGACATTATATGACAGTGAGGTTGCATACCTCGATGCCACGTAGAAACTTGGGTTTTGTCTATGTACTAGCTGATAAGTTCGCCACTTTGTCTATAAAATGTACTGCTTTCCTTAAATAAATTTCAGTTGTGAGTCAGCGCTTGTCCTGTATTTTTCTTCCACTCTGTCCGCGTCGTTGCGCTGTTTGCCACCAATATGTACCACCAACTCGCCCGTTCGGCTATTGTACCAGCCACGTTTTGTAAAAGCTCACCGGATGTTCGCTGCGTGCAGGAACGGGCGACAAGGCCCAGAACCTCTCCCGAGTTGGTCGGCACAGGCCTCTCGCCGCAGAAGGCGCTGCCGTTGATACTCGTCCAGGAAGTACAGCACCAGCCGTAGACGCTGCCGCAACTGCACTCATTTTTCGTTGCGGCCGCATCCGAACGCGGAACGTGTCCACGCGTACACATGTTGGTGCAGGGATACGTACTACGTGTGCTCGCAATGGCCATTCTTCAAGTATTCTCACAATGCAGCGACGCAGTTCGGCAGACAGCAACAGGGCTTCGTAAAGAAACTTTTTATTGGAATGACTGGCGCCCACACAGAATCCAATGACTTGGCGGCGCTGATAACAAGCGCACACGGCGGTCGTCGAACAAAATGCCTGCCGCTCTCGGCTGCGCTCAGTTCAAAGGTGGGAAGGAACCATCCAGATAAAGAGCCAATCGAACTACGGCAATCTGCAACACAGTGGCTGCGATCATTACAGTTAAGTTTGGTCACGTCACAAGAAAATGAGAAAGCCGCGTGCCGGCGGCTTTGAGCGCGAACAAATAGTGCAAAGATTCGTGACAGTTCCTTTTTCAGGACTATGCGGGCAGCTTCATTTTTTTGGCTTACTGGGTATGGGGATATCGTGCCGATATCGTCATTCCTTACGTAACGGGGAGTACGTCCAGAGATTGTAGCAACTTGACAAATTGATATGCAGCAAAATTAACATAATTAAAAGTAAGCGCGCATTTCAGAAGAACGTCAGTGCGCGTGAAACAAAAATGATGAGCAGCTTAATGTTGGCGGGTTTATGAGCAAGGCAGCAAGCTATGAGCCACAGCATCATTTGTAAGGCTGCTCCTTTAGTGTGAGCCGCCGCGGTGGCTGAGTGGTTACGGCGCTCGGCTGCTGGCCCGAAAGACGCGGGTTCGATCCCGGCAGCGGCGGTCGAATTTCGATGGAGGCGAAATTCTAGCGGCCCGAGTACTGTGCGATGTCAGTGCACGTTGAAGAACCCCAGGTTGTCGAAATTTCCGAAGACCTTCACTACAGCGTCCCTCATAGCCTGAGTTGCTTTGGGACATTAAACCCACGTAAACCAAACCAAACCTTTAGTGTGTAAAGGAGAGGTGGTATTCGCTTGCTTCGGAAGTGCTACTGTATGAAACTGCCTTAATTTTGTTGCGCAGTACATAAAATGACTGTAAATACTCAGTACATGTTAACCTATGCCGAATGGAGAGAATTATGTATCATCGTTCATTATAAAGCTAATCTTAACCAACGCAAAGAGTGCGCACGATCATTTTTGGTGGCTGAAGTTTTCCCTTTAAGCGACCTTTTTCATATTGCCACAGTGCTCGCCATTTACTGGCGCCGTCATGCGGTGGGACAGCACCCGCTGGTCTTCTTTGTCTTCCCCGGCTCGTACCTTCGTTCGCTGAGTGTGTCTGCCTGGCTAGTCCTGGTGTGCCTTTCTGCCCCTTTTTTCGGTGACATTTTGATGGAGGTGCGGGGTTATTTTCCAATGCACGAAGAGCTCCCTGGAGCCTCCGACGATGCCCAGCTACACCCAGTGGACACGACACCTGTCCACAAGGCAAGCCGCCGCTTACGAGGCTTAAATCCTGAATTCCGACCCCTACGGCACGACCCCGCGCAATGACGTCCACTTCGACAAGTCAGACAACCCAGAATGCCGTCAGTCCCCCACCGCTGCTTCTTCATGCACCTCGCACTGCCACGTCGTTTCATGGCGACAAGTTCGAAGACGTGGAAGACTCGTTGGCCAGCTACGACCGAGTCGCCGCTGCGTTTAACCTGTGGGACGAGGACCGCAAGCTACGCAATGTCTATTTTGCCCTGGAAGACTCCGCCAAGACGTGGTTTGAAAACCACGAATCCGCTATCCCCACCCGGCAAGACTTCCGGCGACAGTTGCTCGACAGCTTCGGCAGCAACGAAGGGAAGGAGCGAGTTGAAGTCGCCCTGCAGTCCCAAGCGCAGCGGCCAAATGAAAGCGTCGCAATGTTCGTAGAAGACATGACGCGGCTCTTCAACCGCACAGATCCTACCATGTCGGAAACGAAGAAGGTGCGTCGTCTTATGCGAGGAGTGAAAGAGCAGCTTTTCGTGGGACTTGTGCGCGACCCTCCTAGCACAGTGGCTGACTTCGCTCCGGAGGCGACGAGCATGGAGCGCGCCTTGCAGCAGAGGTTCGCTCATTGCGGCCGTCCGGCGATTAGCTACAGAAGCGAAGAGGAGCTACAGAAGCTTCGCCCTGTCGAGCAACACCCGGGTGTCGGAGCCATCTCGGATGTCATTCGCGACGAAGTCCGTCGAGCGGTGCAGCCAATGGCCTGTCCACAGCCGCTGCCTGAACCGTATGTCATGACTTACAGTGAAGCATTGCGCAACTCTGAGCAAGCACTACCGGCGTTTTACTGCACTGCTCCTTCTGCGCCGCATCAACGCTTTTCGACTTCGCCTGCCCTCTCCGACGCACGACCACCTCTCAGCAAAGCACACGCGTAGCGCACATCGAACAACCGGCCCCTGTGCTTCCACTGCGGTGAAGCCGGCCACATATTGCGCCACTGCCCTTATCGTCGGATGGGACTGCGAGGGTTTTCACCAGACGCACCCCGGCCACGCTTTGGTGAACGACCCCGTGACATCGAGCAGTACCTGTCGGGCAGCGTCCCCCCTGCGACTTCACCACAGCGCCCGTCCAGGTCGCCGTCGCCCCGTCGGTTCTCTTCCCCATGTCGCCAGCCGTCCATCCGGCAGTCCCGCAGTCCACGCCGGGAAAACTGAAGACGGCGACCTCAGTTGGTAGTGCCGCCGTTGCTCCGCAATTCGAACAAGAACCTCCGCTCGCCGACTTGACCCTTCAACCCGATCTTCCAGCCTCTGCTCGACGCCCCATTTCTACGAACACCTCGACCCTCCTCTCCGGAACCTTCTACTGCGCGCGTTCCTGAAAATGAGGTTGTTTCAGCCGAAATACCAGTCCTCGCTGACAACCACCACATGTGACTGCCCTCGTCGATACCGGCGCAGATTTCTCAGTTATGAGTCGTGGTCTTGCTACCCTCTTGCGAATAGTGCTGACACCCTGGCACGGAACACAAATTCGGACCGCTGGCGGTCACGTGGTGATGCCGCTCGGCTTCTGCACCGCTAGGATTGAGATTCGCGGTATCATCTTCACTGGTAGCTTCGCTGTGCTGGCTGAGTGCTCCAAGGACCTGATCCTCGGTCTCGATTTTCTTCGCGAAAATAGGTCTGTCATCGACCTTCGCGCGCGAACTCATGGTGACATTCTCCGCCCCATGCACCGTAGCCGACGACAGTGCGCCAGGAAAACTCGTTTTTCGCGTATCCAGCGACCACGACACTCTATCACCGCGTGCAAGCTTATTTGTTACGGTGGACTGCGACAACCCCCGCGCATCCAACGGCATCGCTGAAGCATACTTGTCTTTATTGCTGAGCCAACAAGTCTGCATCGCACGGGGTGTCATTGCCTTGCAGAACCAGCGAACTGAGCTTCTGGTTACGAACTTCAGCGCCAAATACCGCCACTTGGCGAAAAATATAGCCATCGCCTATTTCGATTAAATTAGCGAGCCCGCCACCCACTGCGTGTTGTCAACGTCCAGGGACACCCCTCCAGGAGGACCTAATCGAACAGTTAAGGCTGACGAGAACCCTGCTTTGAACACTGATCAGCATCGCCACTTGAAAACTATCCTTGACTCTTTTCATGACTGCTTTGCGACCACCTCTAAGGTCAGGCAGACGTCCATAACGAAACATCGCATCATAGTTGATGACAGTGAGCGTCCTATTCGTCAACACCCCTATCGAGTGTCGGCGAGAGAACGTGAAGCGATACGACTGCAGGTGGACGCAATGCTCCTGGATGATGTCATAGAGCCGTCTACAAGCCCATGGGCTTCGCCCGTTGTGCTGGTCGCCAAAAAGGACGGGACGCTGAGATTTTGTGTCGACTATCGAAGACTTAACAAAATTACCAAAAAGGACGTTTACCCGTTACCTCGAATCGATGACTCTTTCGACCGGCTGCGTCATGCCCGCTACTTTTCTTCTCTTGACCTCCGCAGTGGGTACTGACAGATTGAGATAGATGAACGGGACCGCGAGAAGACAGCGTTCGTTACTGCTGACGGGTTGTACGCGTTCAAGGTGCTCCCCATCGGCTCGTGTTCCGCTCCTGCCACCTTTCAAAGAATGATGGACACGGTCCTCGTTGGTCTCAAATGGCAGTCCTGTCTCGTCTACCTTGATGATGTCATTTTTCTGCCACCTACGACGAGAATCTCAAGCGCTTGAGTGCAGTACTGGAGGCCATAAGATCGGCTGGCCTCTCGCTCAAACCAGAGAAATGTCACTTTGCGTTTCAACGGCTCAAGTTCCTGGGCCATATCGTGAGCGCTGAAGGTGTTAGCCCTGACCCAGACAAGACGGCTGCCGTCTCTGCGTTTCCGACCCCCACTGATAAGCGTGCTGTGGGCCGTTTTTGGGGTCTCTGCGCCTATTACCGACGTTTTGTGCGAGACTTCTCCCGACTAGCCGAGCCTCTAACTCGCTTGACAAAGGACGACCAACCTTTCATCTGGGCCCAAGAACAGCAGACGGCCTTCGACGACCTCAAGAAACGCCTCCAAACTACGCCCGTTCTTGGCCACTTCGACGAGGAGGCGGACACGGAACTACACACCGATGCCAGCAACGTTGGTCTGGCTGCCATCTTCGTTCAGTGGCAAAATGGTGTTGAGCGCGTGATTGCTTATGCAAGCTGCACTCTGTCGCGATCTGAAGCGAATTATTCTACCACGGAAAAAGGAGTGTCTTGCTGTCATTTGGGTGGTAACGAAATTTCGCCCATACTTGTATGGTCGCTCATTTCGAGTCGTGAGCGATCACCACTCACTTTGTTGGCTCGCGAACGTTAAAGGCCCATCGGGGAGGCTGAAGCGTTGGAGTCTCCGCTTGCAAGGATTCGATGTTACCATCGTGTACAAGTCTGGCAACAAACACAGCGACGTAGACTGCCTGCCCCGTGCTCCTCTCCCGTACACCATTGCTGACACGGAAGACTATCCCGCTTTTCTTGGCGCTTTAACCACGTCCGTCCTTGCTCAACAACAGCGAGATGACGCCGAGCTACGACCCTCATAGAGTACCTCGAAGGTCGCACCTCGTCGCCGCCCCGATTCTTCACACGCGGGCTATCGTCGTTCTGCTTGCGCGGTGGCATCCTCTAAAAAAGAATCTATGGTCCCACGGACACTCCGTACCTGCTAGTGGTCCCAATGGTGCTTCGAAACGAAGTTCTGCACGCATGCCACGACGACCTTCCGGCCACCTCGGCTCTCTCGCACGTCGGCGCGGATACGGCAGAAGTATTACTGGCCCCGGCTTGCTACAGTTGTCCTACGTTAAGTCTTACCGCGAGTGTCAACGTCGGAAGACACCACCTGTGAAGCCGGCCGGCCTATTGAAACCCATTGATCCGCCTCGAATCCCTTTCCACCAGGTCGGCCTGGACTTGCTGGGACCATTTCCGACATCATCATTGGGCAACGGGTACATTATAGTTGCCACCGACTACCTCGCCCGGTATTGTGAGACGAAAGCCCTTCCCTGCGGCACCGCTCTCAAAATTGCGAACTTTTTCATCTTTAACATTGTCCTCCGTCACGGTGCCCCTGCAGTCGTTTTAACTGATCGAGGCACGGCTTTTACATCAGCCTTTTACATCAGCCCTTACTAAGGAAGTTATGCGTCTCAGTGGCACCAGTCACCGTCGAATCACTGCCTATAATCCTCAAACAAATGGACTGACTGAGTGACTCAATAAGACCATTGCCGACATGCTTTCCATGTATGTCGACACCGACCATAAGAACTGGGACCAGATCTTGCCTTACGTCACGTTCGCATATAACACTGCTTTTCAAGAGACGACGCGCTTCACGCCGTTCCGTTTGGTGCATGGTCGCGAAGCCACGACTATGCTGGACGCAATGTTACTGCCAGACGTTGCACGTCCCTCCGTCGCTGGCGCTGAAGTGTTCGTTCCGCACGCAGAAGCCGCCCGCCAGCTAGCTAGACAGCGAACCCGTACCCAGCAGGAAAGCGACGCTCAACGTTACAACCTTCATCACCGGGCGGTGCTTTACCACCCTGGCGATCAAGTTTGGGTTTGGACCCCAATCCGTCTGTGGAGTCGCTCCGAAAAACTTCTGCGCCGCTTCTTCAGCCCCTACGAGGTACTGCGCAAACTTTGTGGCGTTAACTACGAAGTGCTCCCGCAAGAGTCTGTTCGCTCCTCCAGGCGGCAGGCGGCATCCGAAATCGTCCACGTTGCCAGGATGAAGCCCTACCACGCCCGCTAGGACTTATTCCGCCAAGTCCGGCGCCACAGACTTTATTCCGGATTTCTGTGATTCCGCGGCATCAGGGCAATGCCCTTCCCAGGAGGAGGGGTAATGCCACAGTGTTAGCCATTTACTGGCGCCGCCATGCGGTGGGACAGCACCCGCTGATCTTCTTTGTCTTCCCCGGCTCGTGCGTTCGTTCGCTCAGTGTGTTTGCCTGGCTAGTCCTGGTGTGCCCTTCTGCACCTTCTGACGGCTTTCAGTGACAATATCGATCACAATTTGTGACGTATCATGGCGCGAAATTTTTGTTTATGTACTGGATAAATCCTTACTTTCCTAAAATGAAGTGCGCTAGAGGACAGCGTACAACCAGTTGACTCCCATATAGGTGTACTCCTGTTCAGAGTGTGGAAGCAGTGGCTGGAGTCGCCAGAGAGTCAGCCAAGGGCCGATGTCGCCCCAAGGCCTAAACTCGGGGCCCCAGTGGGGCGAATGACGCTCTTCGTAGGCATCCTGGGAGCCTGAACTTTTGTAGCGATAGCTACGCTATGCCACCTCTTCGAGCCTTCAACTTGGCTACCCCTGGTCACGTAGTTTCTCACGTGGTCATGTGACCATCCACGTGGTTGGTCACCTGGTTGGCCGGCGAAACTGAGCTGCAACAGCTCTGCACATGCGCCGTGTCAAGTGGGACGATCATGAAGGAAAGCCCAGCGAAACGGAGCGGCGAAAGACTCACTTTGCAATTCGAATGAGGAAGTTCCACTCGGTCAGATGTAGCTATCACGACGTTCGAGGTTTAACTAGAGCTAAACCACAGCGGGCGCTTGTTTATAGCGCGAAGGAGACAAAGGAGCCGAGCGTAATTCTGCCTCCGGGCTTTAAACTCAGCATTAGTTACAAAAAGTGCACTTGTGGTGGCGCGCGTCATCTACCGATAGTGTTAGGAGCAAAGAGGCTGCAGAATGTCGTCACTTGCCATTTTATCACTGTGGCAGCCGCGGCTGCACAATGGCGCCCACGAAGCTGCTACAGTCTCGAGGGAAGGCACTGGAGGCGAGCTATAGCGCCCCCTCTCAGGAACGAAAGTGTGCGTTCTTGAGCATGCTTTAAACGAGGTGCCATCGAGCACCCTGTATGTTGCATGTACGTCGCACACGACATACATGCTTGTGGAAAACACAGGCACACATCACTCACACATTCCTCTAAACTTGCAACTTGACATTTGCAAAATGAACACACTGTCCATGAGGTTTCTATTAAAAGAAATTGGAAATTGGCTGAAGAGGCAGCCATCAAAGCCGCGATTTCATTCGTGCCGCAACTCAGCAGCACCACTACATTGTCTGCGCAGGTCTGGCCTGCTGGTTTATTCTTTTGAATTTTCTGGCATTGAGGCTACAAAACAGTAAGTGAGATTCCAAGATACCAGGCTTTACAAGTTGAGTCAAAGCACAAATTTTTAATTGAAATGGGGGGGGGGGGGGAGTTGTACTGAATAACAACCCTCCTGTGACATCAAAGTTTTTCAGCCTGATATGTACCTTAGCTGCTAGTGTCAACCAATGTCTTGTTAAATAACATGCATAAAGACGTGCCTGTTATGCTTTTGTTGTCAGAAAAAAAGGTATAAACTCCCTGATATGTACCTTAGCTGCTAGTGTCAACCAATGTCTCTTTAAATAAGATGCATAAAGACGTGCCTGTTATGCTTTTGTTGTCAGAAAAAAAGGTATAAACTCAGGTACGCTTTAACACACTACAGTACAAATGTTACAGGCAACGAAGACCTGCATCATGACCAGCCTACACTTATCAAAACCGGCCTCAGGGTGATATTAGCCTCGTTACAGAGACGGCGAATGCACAGCCTTTGAAAAGAAAGCTTGCGGTGCTGTGCAGAGAAGTTGTTCGTTTATTTACCACCAAAACACGTCCTGTGGCGCACTGCGCAGCCGTTGCACCACTTCGCCAGGAGTAGTGTGGGGGCTCCCAGGGATCTATCAGTGTAAAGAGGAATTGTCCATTTCTGCATAATTTATATCAAATCCTCAACACTTTCGCGTCATAGCGTTAGGTGGAGATTGTGTCCCCTACAATTTTTGAATTTCCCGCCCATCATCATTGGCTGCAAGAAAACGAAAGTTTAGAAATTGTTTTTTTGAGGAAGGGAAATGGCGCACTAATTCGCTCAGATCTCGCTGGACACCCGAACCGTGCCGTATGGGGTGGGGAGGAAGGTGGGAGCGAAAACAAATGGAGGACGTTTAAGCTTCGTCTTTAAGAGGTGGTGGTGTAAACTTTATTACATACAGGGGAGTTCAGGACGCACAGTTCCTTGGGCCCCCGCACGGCCCCACTGCACTCAAACGTTCATGTCTCGGAGGCTCATGACGCTGGCAGCCCGGCCTGTGGCGATCGCTTGCTTGGCCGGGTCCTCGGAACGCAGTAGGGTCTCCCAAGCCTCCCAAGTGGTAAGGTGTAGGGAGGGGTTCGTGATGACTACAACCGCGTTCTCGCCTGTGCATGAGGCATCCACCCAATCGGCATCCGGTTCCATGCCATAGTTTTTGTGGAGCGCCCGTGCGCGAGCTCTGCGGCGGGGTTCGTGGTAGGTGGGGTGCATGTTTTTAGGGAGAGGTTTTATAAGTAGTTCGCGGTAAATGTGGTGGGGGACCGGGAGCTGTGTGGGGTCCGTGGCTGGTATCCTGATGCCGAGGGTGTGTAGGATGTGTCTGCCGGTGGTGGTTCTCGCGAGACGTATGTATTGTGTCTGTCGGTGGGCCTCGATAAGCTCACCTATCGTGTTGTGCAGGCCCAGCTGGAGGAGTTTTTCGGTTGAGGTATTTAGGGGTAGGTGTAGTGCTGTCCTAAATGCTGTTCGGATCATGGCATCCAGGGTGGAGATTTCTGTGGTCTGGAGTTTCAGGTAGGGGAGCGTGAAGAGAAAAGCGTGGAACACGACAGCGTGTTGCAGCACTTCCAGGGGGTCCACGGAATGCCATCGCCCGTTCGGCGCGACGCCTGGCCCGTTAGACAAATCGCTCTGCTATGTACAGTGAAACGGGCGCGCGAAGCGGCAAACCACGTAGAAGCGCTGCCAGGCCCATTGCCGAAACACGCGGGACTCAAGTTGCAGTCGTAGTTCGTTGGCACATTGTTCTCGACAAACCCGATACCACGAACGCCAGCATAGGTTCCACGCCGAACGAACGGGCAGCAAGCCGCAAGTTTCGTGGTGAACGCGCTTTGTATGTGGTGGTTGTGGTGGGAACATTTATTGCCAAATACATAGGGGGCAAACCCCCTAACATGGCACGAGGCAACCCTTAGAGGGCTGTCCTTACAAGGCAAAGGACAGCCCTTGGAGGGCTATCCGCTTCAGGGCATCGGTAATTATCTGGCACTGGTGAGCAGCAGCGGAGCTGGCCAGGAGAGTCTCCCAGTATGACTCTGCCGTGGTTGGGGATGGAGGGAGTGGGAAGGCAGGACATGTGAGGAGGACATGAAAGAAGTATCCCGGTTTCCCGCAGAGCTTAAAAGAAGAAAGGAATTGATCGAGGTAGCGGGCATGAAGGAGAATAGGGTAGGGAGCAGTTCGGGTCTCGAGTCGGCGCCAGTGGGAGGTCTGGGTTAAGGTAAGGTAGGGAGCCAGCGGCGCGTAAACGCGCCGGGTATCTCGGTAGTCGTTAAGAATATCTTTGAACGTAAGCAGACGCTCCTGGGATGGCGGAAGAGGTCCAACTCCGGCCCGAAAAGTGAGACCTCGGGCGAGGGTGTGGACCTCCTCGTTTCCCAGGAGACCTGCGTGTGTCCACATAAGGGTTATGGGGTGGGTGGAGTGCCAGAAGCGTAGGGGCCGAGCCGCGGTGCAGAATATCAGGCCTTTGGCGAAATTGGATAGGGCGGATTTTGTGTCGGAGATAATTTTGGTGGCAGAGGTGGAGGTGAGAGGGAGTGCAATGGCCGCTTCCTCTGCAATTTTAGATGAGTCTGTGGTGACGGATCCTGATGCGATTAGTCGGGCGTGAGAATTAGCGACGGCGAGAACCATGCGGGAGCCCGACGCGTACTCTGCCGCGTCCACGTAGGCTACCTCGGAACTGTTGCCGTAGAGCTTGTGCAGGGCTTTGGAGCGGGCTGTCCTGCGTTCTCCGTCGTGCTCGGAGTGCATGTTCTTAGGGTTTGGAAGGATGGTGAGATGGGAGCGTAGGTCTGGAGGTCGGGGAACCTCCTCGGTAGGATGGGTGATCGGGGTGATGCCTAGCTGACAGAGTAGAGCGCGGCCTGCCGCGGTACTCGACAGGCGAGTCAGCTGTGCTGTTAGGGTGGCTTCTGCCAGCTCGTCGAACGTGTTGTGGGTACCGAGGTTGAGGAGCCGGGTAGTATAGGTGCTGGGGGGTAGACGGAGGGCAACCTCCGTGCAGCTCCTGATGAGCGCGTTGATGCGGTCCCGCTCTATCTGCTTTAGGCGGAGGTAGGGGAATGAGTACGCCGTGCGGCTCGTGATGTAAGCTTGGGTGAGGCGGAGAGTTCCGCTCTCGCAGACCCACACGCCGGTTCGCCACACGCCGAATGAGACGGGTGGCTTGCTGGGCTTGCGTCTGGAGAGTTTCGATGGCGTTGCCATGCGCGCCGTGGAAGTGAATGGCGAGGCCCAGGATGCGAATCTTGGAGACCAGGGGAATTTGGTGGTTTCCTAGAGTGAGTGAGATAGGACGGTTGGCAGGGTTGTGCTGCCTGGGGCGGTAGAAGAGTTCTGATTTAGAAGGGGAGCAGGCTAGTCCGCGCGCGCGAGCGTATGAGTGATGATGCTTAGGGCCGACAGGAGGTTGTGTTCCATGTCGGCATCACTGCCTCGATTAGCCCTGATAGTGATGTCGTCAGCATAGAGGCTGAAATGTATGTCGGGTATTTGGGCGAGTTGCGGGTGAGGGGGGGGAGTTGGAGAAGGCTATTATAAAGAGGATAGAAGACAGTACAGCACACTGAGGGATTCCCCCGCGCTCCCAGTGAGACACCGAACAGCCGGTGGTCACCCATGGTGAGTGTGGCTGTTCGTTCGGAGAGGAAATTGCGGACGTAATTGTACATCCGCGGGCCTAAGGCTAGGGCGTGGAGGCCTTCTAGGATGGCTGCATGGGTAACGTTATCGAAAGCTTTTGTTAGGTCGACGCCGAGGATAGCCTTGGTGTCGCCCGCGGGAGAGTAAACGATGTGGTGCTTGAGCTGTAGAAAGACGTCCTGGGTGGATAAGCCCGGGCGGAAACCAAACATGCACGAAGGCATACGGTTGTTGTTCTCCAAACACCGGCTGAGCCAGGCCTGGAGAATGCGCTCCATGAGCTTGCCCACACACGACGTAAGAGAGATGGGGCGGAGGTTAGCGGGGAGAATGGTTTGCCGGATTTGGGAATAAAGACTACTTTGGCGTCCTTCCACTCAGGTGGGAGGGCGCCGCGTGGCCAGCATTCGTTGAAGTAGTCGGTTAGGGCTTTGACGGAGGGGGAATCGAGGTTGCGGAGTGCCTCGTTGTACACTCCGTCGGGGCCAGGAGCTGAGGACGCGTTGAGACGTTGAAGTTATGCCCTCACTTCCGCCTCGGTGATCGGTTGGTCGAGAAGGTCGTTGGGTGGTGGTGGTGAAAAGCCTTTATTTAATGAAAGAGGTGAGGCTCTTTAAAGATCCCCGCAATGGGTGGAGTCCTTATTCCGGGACCCCATTGGCCGAAGACGCCAGCTTAGCCCTCTTAACCAAAGCCTTTTGGGACTGAAGGTCCGAACAGCCAAGCAGGGCCGCCTCCCATTCCTCTTTGGTAGCGTTAGGGTTGGGGGAGAGAGCTGAGTTGCGCTGGCAAGCCCAAACCATGTGGTAGGTGTCAGCCACCTCCCCACAGTGTTTGCACCTGCCAGTGAACGCGGGATCGAAGTGTTTTAGTACTGCCGGGCACAGCATTGTGTTCGTGAATAATCGGAGTAGAACGCGTTCGTTTGCTTTTTCCAGTCTCTTTGCAGGGGCCGGGTAGAGGCGATGCCTATCCTTATAATAGGATGCGATAGCTTTGAAGGAGAGTAAGTAGCTACCTTCAGGTTACAGGTGCTCAGGAGCCAATGGGAATGCCCGGTGAATGAGTGCTCGGGCCGCCGCGTCTGCAGCCTCGTTTCCTGCTAGGCCTTGATGGCCCGGAGTCCAAACCAGGCAGCGGGGTGTAGGATCGGTATCCTGGCTGCAGTTCCTTAGTATTCGTTCAGCTAGTGGAGTTATCCAGCCAACCTCATAATTGCGACATGCCGAACGCGAGTCTGTTATGTGTTTGGATTTTGAATCAGAAGCAGCTAGGGCGATGGCAACCTCTTCAGCTTGTGTTGTGCCTGGGGCTCGAAAGGAAAGCCCATCCACCTGTATTTCTTGATGTATGACCGCGGCCGTGTACCACCCCCCGTGGGTAGGCCCAGCTACATCTACGTAAAAGACACCATGTTTGTTGCCATAGTGGTGCGCTAAGGCTTCTGCCCTAGCCTGAAGACGACCACTATGATCCTCCTTGTCCATCTTAGTGGGGAGGGGTCGAACTCTGACGGCGCGTACGTCTCCAGAGTTCGGGCACTCGGACCCGCTCCTGAATGTGAAAATCATGTTGGATGTGAAGGCGGGCTAGCAAGTGCCGATTCGACTTCGTTTGGGCTAGCCTCGTGTATTGATTTGTGAGATGGGCTTCCTTGAGTTCCTGAAAAGTGTTCACCACTCCCAATGCAAGAAGTCTTGCATTGGAGGTGGACACAGGAAGGTCATGTGCCCTCTTCATCATTTTGCGGAGAATTACCTCAACTTTGTCTTCGTCGTGTTTCCGCAAGGGTAGATAAGAGACCGAATAGAGGATTCGGCTGATTACGAAAGCATGGGCCAGCCGCACGGCATCCCTGCTTCGCAAACCCGCTCTCTTGTTGGAGACGCGACAGTCCTTAAGGCCTACTTGGTCTCCAACTTTGCGGAGTTTGTGCAATGTTGAGTCTACGCTTCTTTGGTTATGGATAAAGAGCCCGAGTATTCGAATCTCTTTGGCCTCGTGTATGGGGCCACTTGTTAAGGAGAGATGTATTTGGGTAGTGTCCTTAGGGGATGCCCTAAGGTGCACAAATTCAGACTTGTTGGGTGCGGATTGGAGACCACAGTGCCCTGTGTAGCCCTGCGTAGACAGAGTTGCAGCATGCTTGTCAATCTCCTTGTTGAGCCGAGCCAGTCGGCGTCTGAGTGTTCTACTCCAGCACTGATGCCGCCAGCTCTGTTCGATACCCGGCTCTGCTTCCCATAGGTGCAGGAGATGGGAATCCATCGCGTTTGCAGGGCAGTCCTCTGGGAGTTGGCGACTCACGGCGCGGACGTCACGCTGGAGTTGGTCGCACCAAGTGGCTATTTCTGAGATGATGTGTAGAGTGCGGGCTGCTTGGGAGGTGCTGAACTAGTCCCACTTTGTGATGGTAACATCACGAGAGGGTCTACGTGTTGGACGTGCTTGTAGGAGAATCTCGATAATGTAGCGATCCCTACTCAAAATTTTCTGGGTGTTCCACCACGTAGCGTGAGGAAGATGGTGGGTGAAGGTGAAGTCAGGAGTAGTGTCGGCGCAGACGCTGTTCCCGGTGCGAGTAGGGGTGGTGGGGTCTGTGAGAAGGGAGAAGCCGGCCTGCTGAGCTGCGAGCCATACCCTGCGCCCCTTGGGGGTGTCGGCTGTGTTGCCCCAGGCCGTGTGCGGGGCGTTGAAGCCCCTTCCAATAAGGAGGGGGCATTTGTGTGCGGGTCGCTTGGCAAGCGTGAATAGTCGGTGAATAAGAGGAATAAGAAGCGAGAATAAGAGGATGATGATGGACTCTGTCGAGCCCATGCATCTAAAGGTAAGGATGGGAGGGTTCCGCTCGTGACTGAGACGGTCCTTCTTGTCTTCGTATTTATTTATCTATTCAAATACCTCACGGGCTCCGAGTGGAGTATTATGTGAGGGGGTTACATAACTGAAGTGGGAAAAAGAAGCAAGTAGAACATGGTTATTTTAACATCGTTATACAAAGAACAAGCAACCAACCAGAAAATAGAACTAAATTGAAAAACTAAATTGAAAAACGCACTACAGGACACACTTCAGAAGAAAATGCTACTTATTTTTTCTTTGAAAATAACATGATCTGAGATGTGAACAATGTTATCAGGAAGACTATTCCAATAAAGGATTGCACGGGGCAGGGCTGATGAGTTGAATGCAGTGGTCCTTCCCGAAAGGCGCTTAAAACTGAGGTGATTATGCAATCGAGTGGTCAAGAGGGACCTCATGGACCACGCCGCGGGCGCAGTCCTCCGGTGCCGCTTGGTAGGTGTATATGTCGTAGGTGGTCCCTTTGATCAGTATGGACTTGATGTCGAGGTAGCGGAGTCTGCGCTGCGGGTCGGGAGTGTTGATGAGGATGAGATATTGGAGGGCGTTCATGATTACAGTGTTGGGCTTGGCCTCCTGAGGTCCGAGGCGGGCTGCTTGCACAATGGCATCGCGAATCACAACGCCATTCACGCTCGGAAGGTTGAGGCCACGTAGGGAAGACAGTTGCGGCGGCCGGTGCTTGAGGCAGATTCGGAGTAACAGTGGGAGGGGATTTGCGATTACAGCTTCTCTTGTCGTGCGCTGATTGCCAGCCGTTAGTAGAGGTAAGTTCCGAGGGAGATATGTCTTCTCCCTCTACTACAATGGGTTCCATGCCGCCGTCGAGGCACCGACGCGCCGGTGCTCCGAGCGCGAAGCTGCTTCTCTAGCGGCGTTCGGTATCGGCGGCTGCTGCGCCGCGAGGCTTAGCCTCAACGCAGCGAGGTGATGAAACGATATGGACTTGTCTCTTAATGTGGTGGTCCAAATCGGGTAAAGGTTGGTATCGGCAGGTAGCTGATGAGAAGCGGTGGCTGATGACACTAGTTTCAGACGGCTAGGATGAGTAAATACGGTCCTAAAGGACAAACTTTCCGGAGCGCATGTGAAGCGCGTCCGCTCGCCTGGCCTCCGAACGCCGTTCTCCCGCTTAGGATGTGCGCTGCGTTGTTCGCCGCTCACCGCGTGATTCCTGCGTGCCCACACGGCCCCACTGCGCGCGAACGAACCGAGCGGGAGGTGCCGCCGTCGCGCGCTATCTGTTGGGCCAGTGGCGTACATCGCTAGGAAGATGAGGAGGAGGGACTTTAAAGCGAAAGCTTTACTGGCCGCCTAACCCGCTGTGGTGGCTCAGTGGTTAGCGCACTCGGCTACTGATCTGGAGTTCCCGGGTTCGAACCCGACCGCGGTGGCTGCGTTTTTATGGAGGAAAAACGCTAAGGCGCCCGTGTGCTGTGCGATGTCAGTGCACGATAAAGATCCCCAGGTGGTCGAAATTATTCCGGAGCCCTCCATTACGGCACCTCTTTCTTCAAAATTTTTTTCACTCCCTCCTTTATCCCTTCGTGTACGGCGTGGTTCAGGTATCCAACGATATATGAGAGAGATATTGCGCCATTGCCTTTCCCCCAAACATATTATTATTATTATTATTATTATTATTATTATTATTATTATTATTATTATTATTATTATTATTATTATTAATATTATTATTATTATTACTGGCCGCGGACTTCCGATTTCGCCGTGGCTGTGCTCCCAGGAGGCACATGACGTCACAACGCGCGCGCCTCTCACCACCGCAACATATATCAAAGCACGAATGAGGCGTCCGCATATCCAGGGAGCCAATTATGCACCCTTCTTTTGCTCAAAGCTATCGCCGTCTAGAATATTGTCGACGCCAACGCCAATGAACACAGTGAATGCCGACACCTTTCGCTTTGCATACCCTAGATTAGCTGAGCTCATCCACATTAGTTCTTTTCTTCACGGCCAACAACGCCTGCGCCGACGACATAGACTTTTCTGTGACACGGTGCCCTTAAGGCTGTCGCGTTAAAATTGCTGATGGCCTAGCTCTGTTAGCCCTGGATATACGTAGCGAAAGCGCGGAGACTTCTGCATCAGAAGAGTGCATGCGCTAGATGCGCCTTTATTCACGGTTAACGCTTGAGCCGTCTTGGCGGATTCGCGTTTGAACGCCTTGTAAAATTTCATTTTGCAGCTGTCATTTTACAACGCGTTTGTGAAGAGTGATTTAGAATGGGTATTTTACTACCGTCTTTTTCTCCTGCGCATACAGTACTTACACCGAAAACTGGTAATCCTGCTAAGCTTAAGCGAGTTACTGGTTATCGGCCGATAACGCTTACCAATGTCGATTATAACATTTTTATGAAGGTATTAGCCAAACGTTTAGTCAGTTATGGACAGCTTGGTTGCCCCCACCAGACGTGAGGAATTCAATGGCGGACCATCTTCACGAATGTTCATGTCACTCAGAGTATACTGGAATGCTGTGATGCTGACTTTAGGCGAGTCGCAATGTTGCAGAATTTGCAGAATTGATTTTGGGAAGGCCTTTGACTGTGTATGTCATGACACTCTTTTTAAAATCCTCAAACATGTCTTTGTTGGCGAAGTTATTTTAAAAAGGATTAAAATGGCTTACAATAGCTGTACCACGAATATGGTTGGTTGTTGACCGAGAACTTCTGTGCGGCAAAGCTGCCCATTGTCATCGCTACTTTTCGCTCTGTACCTAGAGCCAATTTGCCGGACATTAATAAACAGCCGCTCTATTCGTATTTTTGAACTCGAAGCATGTTAAATTAAAGTACTGGCTTATGCCGATGTTGTGGCAATTTTTTGTAGCTACAACAGCAGCATAGAACACGCGATGTTGGTTGTTCGCAGGTTTTGCTAAGTAACCGACAGCGTTGTTAATCTGGACAAATGTGTTAGGGCGCTCGACTACTGATCCGGAGTTCCCGGGTTCGAACCCGACCGCGGCGGCTGCGTTTTTATGGAGGAAAAACGCTAGGGCGGCCGTGTGCTGTGCGATGTCAGTGCACGTTAAAGATCCCCAGGTGGTCTAAATTATTCCGGAGCCCTCCACTACGGCACCTCTCACTTCCTTCTTCTTTCACTCCCTCCTTTATCCCTTCCCTTACAGCGCGGTTCAGGCGCCAACGATATATGAGACAGATACTGCGCCATTTCCTTTCCCCCAAAACCAATTATTATTATCGCGAAGCTTCCGACTTGCTGCCCGTTCGTTCGGTATGCTGGCGTTCGTGGCATCGGGTTTGTCGAGGACGAGGTGCCGATTAACTACGACTGCAACTTGAGTCCCGCGCAATTCGGCAAGGCGCCTGGCAGCACTTCTTTGTGGTTTTCCGCTCCGCGCGTCCGTTTCACCGTACGTAGCAGAGCGATTCGTCTAGTGGGCAAGGCGTCGCGCCGAACGGGCTATGGCGTTCCGTGGACTCTCTTGCAGTGCTGCAACACGCTGTCTCGTTCCACTCTATAAGGCGAAGCTTTAGCGTCCTCCAATTTATTGCTTCCAACTGTGCCACTGAAAATGTGTGCACGAGATCTTTATTGTAAGACAGCAAGCTTTTTATCACGATGCAGTCTTTGCTGCGTTTTCTTTGTTAGCTCCCACAACTGTGACATATCCAGCCTCGTACTTTAACGGTGCTTGCAAGTGGATCTCATCCTTCCTAACTGTCACGAAGCGCTCTTAGTCATTTAGTGTTGATGTAAACCTTTTTGCTTAGGAAAGGAAAGAAGCCTCTTGCTTCTCTGTGGATGGGCTTACGCGGTAAGACGCACATATGCGCCTTATCGTGGGGGGATTTGGGAGCTTTAGCTTCACTGAGCTTCTTATGAATCTGTAAGCATGAGGAGATATTGTGAACACGAGGCTGCAGAACACAAGCGCACCCACTGGGTAAGTTGGTGTCTTCCTTAAGAGGATGTTGAAGTTCCTGCTTCACAAATTTAACGATTCCTCAGGATGATAGTTGGTCTTGAAGTTCCACTCCATGCTTCAGCAGAACTTCAAGGTGCAGTTCTTTGCAGCATCACTGATGCAGTCTTCTAGCACGCTTAAAACTTGGTCGATCCGTCTCAACTCAGAGATTTAAGAAGAAGCACAAGGCTTCCTTGTTTTTCTACACTCATTTCCCCAAAGCACACTCTCAAAGAAAGGTCTGAAGATACTGTCACTGCACAATGCGAGACTGGGGCATCTTGGTTTTTGAAGCGCAGAAAAAGTACGCGTTTTTCAGCAACCGCTATGGTCCAGAGATAACTCACAGTGACTCCACTAACAGCTTATAATTGGTCTCGGAATGTGCTGATGACATTATTCTCTTCTTCAGATGTGTTAAGACTCAATCGGCAAGCGTAAGCCTGCCTGCAGAGCTTCGCCCTCAAGTCGAGTGCGCTTTTGTTCTGGGATCTCACGAACTAACGTTTCTTGACAAGACAGGTAAGCTGGACAATTCGGAAATACGCTTGGGACCACACCGAGATTATATTTCTTCAGCGGCGGCTGCGTTTTTATGGAGGAAAAACGCTAAGGCGCCCGTGTGCTGTGCGATGTCAGTGCACGTTAAAGATCCCCAGGTGGTCGAAATTATTCCGGAGCCCTCCACTACGGAACCTCTTCCTTCCTTTCTTCTTTCACTCCCTCCTTTATCTCTTCCCTTGCGGCGCGGTTCAGGTGTCCAACGATATATGAGACAGATACTGCGCCATTTGCTTTCCCCAAAAAACCAATTATATTATATAGCGTGAGCGGCACCTCGATTACCTGCCTAGTAATGTTGGTGCTCACAAAGCTGCAACGTAAGCACGAACAAAGCTGTGTAAGAGGGAGCAGCGATTGACACCAATATAATAACGCAGCAAGCAGCTAACACGGCCGGGTATATGACAGGGGCTGGTCACTTAAACCAGTTATTTACTACGGGAACTGCAATGACATCGCCGGTCACAAAGCAATTTTTTTTCTATAAGGGACTAATTCAGAATACAGAAAATTTTTGCTCCACACTCAAAACGCGCTGAATGATACCCGATTATTCGTAGCTATGCTGTCTTAACTATACGCTAGATATGGGCATTCGTACGCAACTCACCTAATGGTGACATGAAAATTCTGGGTCAAAAAGTTCTCAAATTAAAAAAATTGTAAAATACTCTTATGGAAATATTGGAGGTAATGGTTCATTCTTTTGATACGTAGCAAAAAATCTTTCTTTTCGCATATTTCAACCGATCGCACTAAGCAGTTAAAACTGCCATAGAAAACAAATTGGGAACAATTTTGACGATAGCAAGAACGCTAATACAAAACAAAATACAGGATTGCCGCCGAGTGGCCTGTGGATATATTGCTTGTTATAGCGAAATCTTACATTATATGAATAAATTGCGTTCATTAACTGTTTCCAGCTCAAAACTGCTATTTTCCATAATTGCTGGGTATTATAGCAGCACGAGCATCATGCAAGCAGACAAGAATGCCTTCTTACCACAGTGGACTTTGTTAGTGTGAAGTCTCCGCGGCATAGCCTTTGTCCACGCTGTATTTTGAGCCGGTTCCGGCGGGAATCTTCACACGCGTCTCTGGGCTCATTGGCGTGGTCAGAGCGACAGTTTGGGGCAGAGCAGAAAACCAGGCATTGTAAACTACCTCGCTCGCAAACGTCTGTGCAGCACTGCTCAGAAACAAACAAACACAGCCCAAAATAACGCGCACTGACAATGTGAACCGCGACATGCCACTGCATTCCGAAGTGGCGTTCCGTTTCGAGTTGTTCGCGTTGACACTAGCCTTCCATTTCGCTTTCATTGCGCTCGCCCCACCCATCTCTCCCTTGTTCTCACTCTCGTGACACGTGACTGTGGAGAGGGGGACATACGCAGGCCTTATAAGGAAGGGATAAAGGAGTCAAGAGGGACATTTGACAGCGAGGAGACGCGGGTGTCTGCTTTTCGGGAGACCTTCGCGTTCCGACGTCTGGACTGTTCGCGCGACTTGTGCTTTATTTTGGAAACTCTCTTAATACTCATCTTTGCTGCTTTAGTGATGTAAAAGAAAGTGACTTGTAGCAATGACAGCAGTCCCAAGTGATTGGCAAATACAGTGAAAAGGGAACGGACTTATTCGACGACAAGAAGTGAATATATCGCCGAGGAACGCCCAAGTTGAAACCTCGGTAAGTTGCCCTCGACGATATTCTGCCACAGTGGCCTACATTCTCTTACTCTTTGGTCATCAAGGACACGGTATTAATGCCATGACCGCACAGCGCTGCCTGTCGTGTAAGTTCAACGATCTGGGACTGTTTTCTCGCACGGCGTCCCTTGGTGCCAGTAGCGTCCAGTTCCAAAAGCATCTGGCCATTTCTTTTCAACTTGCTTGGTGGAGCCGTTTCAAAAGATTACATAGCGATAGCCAATTAACTGCAAAAAAATACAATTAGAGAAGCTTACGCAATGGAAACAGCCAGCTATTATCTTATTATCGCGAAGAAATCAACGCAGTGATGACGCCCCGCATGACGGAACCACGATTGTGTGTGTGTTAAGGGAGGTTTATAGTGAGCGCTTAATTGTGTGTGAAATAGTTAGACACGTGTGTGTGGAAAGGACGCCTGGACATAGCTTTCTTTGGGAGCTCCACCCTTCCAATGGAAGCTGCATCGAAGCACCCTACCAAGGGATGTCGCGCAGCGCGTTTGCGAGACGCTTACCGAAAGCATTCGTCCTTAGTCCCATCTCGCATTATGTTAGGATATAAAAGTTCCAAGGAAAGCATGTCGGTGCTTTTGAAGAGAAAAGTTTCGCTACGCCAGGTAAAGCAGACTTCGGGTAGGCAGCGAAGCAACTTTGAACGACCTTCAGCCCAACCAAGGATAGTTGTGTATGAGCACATGTGGTATGGTTATGGTGTCCAACCCTGCACTTCTTACCTTGGCCCATGACAATTAGTTGACCTTTAACATTGGCTGACCATTGGGTTGACCATTGACCCTAGGAAAAAAACGATGGGGTGATGTGAAGCCGCGTGATGAGTAACAATGTGTGCAGAAACTTTTCGCTGAATTCCAGGGTTAGCCAAGTTAAGCCACTGACAATTTTTTGGTTGGAACACAGACAGCTCTGATAAAAAAGGTGCATTAGTTCAGCTAATGCAGGATAAAAAAAACGACAGCTGCCCGAGTCCATTGGGTACATTGGCGTTGGCGTTGACAACGTTCTAGACGCCGATGATTTTGAGGAAAGGAAGTGCTCTTAACTGGCTCCCTGGGTCAGTGGACGCCTTAGCCGCGCTTTGAGGTACGTGGCGGTAATCACAAAGACCGAGAGAGATATGTGGGCTGCATGCATTAGCATTTACAACGTTATGGCAGATACGCGGCACAGCAGCAATAGGCCGCAGCGTTCATCAACCCTCGCGATCAACCATTAACTGCCACCTGCCAGGTTAGCAGGGAGGGCGCGCTGCCTGTCATGTGCGCGGAACGCAATCCACGTTGCAGACGCCAAGCCGCGTTTAGTTTCCCGACGCACCACACTTTTCGCTCTCTATCCAGGTTCAGCAGTATTACATCACAGCTAAGTTTTCTGTGCAGAGTGCACGTAAGGACAACTCCTGAAGTTTCGTGTCACCGGATTTTCAGAACGGGGCTTAAGAGCCCTTTCATGGGCTGAACGGTTTCCTCCGCGTCGGCCTCTATCTCGGCGTAGCCGGTAGAGCAAACGAGAAAGGCAGCGGTGGAATAAGGTACGGCGGTAGCAGACACCAAACGAGTAGAAGAGCGGAAGATGGTTTGGTCCTAGGTTTTATGCGGTTTAACGTCCCAAAGCAGATAAGGTTCAGCAGGCAGTTTTTCTCGTGGTATTATTTTTTGTTAAAGTTTACGGTCGCTTAAAAGTTTAAAAACATTTAAATTCAGGTTTCCCATGTCTGAAACTTCGTAACGAAAGCAGCTTCTGTCTGGGAACCACACGAAAACAAATCTACCAAATTAACAAATCCGCCAACGCAAATACTGCACAAGTTGCTAAACTTGCTGAAAAAGCGAAGCTACACATTTGTAAAACCGTGTCAGGATTCCGCGATTCATTCCAGTCTTTAACTTGAAATTCACGGCCTCTAACAAACTAACAATTTTATGCTATTTGCTATCAAAAATTGATGGCCTTGCTCTGTTAGGCCGCGATATACGTAGCGAAAGCGCGCAGACTTCTGCATCGAAAGAGTGCATTAACTGGATGCGCCTTTATTCATGGTTAAAGCTTGAGCCGTCGTCGTGGAGTGGTAGCGTCTCCGCATAAAACTCCAAAGGCCCTGGTTCGATTCCAAGCCTCGGCACAAGTTTTTTTTTTTATTCAATGAGTGCGCGGGGGGTTTCAGTGGCTCCCATAGATGCCGCCACCGAATACGTTGGTTAGCGGTTAAGCGCAGGCTCTGTTAAGGCGCGTTTATACGAGGGCGTAACGGGCGCGCGCGCGCTGCACGGCGACGTCACGTCGGCCAATGCGAGAGCCTCTATAATCCAACTGCGCTTGGCCGCCGACGCGTTCGGCGGCTTCCGCGCTTTCTGACCGCACTGCGGAGACTTGGAGCACGAGACTATTTCGCGCCGAGTGCGGCCAGACCGCTTCGGCTCCGCGGCGATGCGCGCGTTGTGACGTGATGTGACTTATCGGAGCGTCGCCAGGGCGAAATCGAAAGTTCGCAGCCAGTAAAGCTTTCGCATTAAAACCTGGAAACCTGCATTGGCAGATTGAACACAAATCTGAGCACACAATGTTTAAGCGCATCATTTCCACGCATTTTCTGTTTTCGAATAGGACAACCAGGATGGGAGAAGGAAAATTGAAAATTGGTTTTTAGGAAAAGGAAATGGCACAGTATCTGTCTCACACCTCGGCGGACACCTGAACCGTGCCGTAAGGGAAGGAATAAAGGAGGGAATTAAAGAACAAAGGAAGCAAGAGGTGCCATAGTGGAGGGCTCCGGAATAATTTCGACCACCTGGGTATCTCTAACGGGCACTGACATCGCACAGCACACGGGAGCCTAAGCGTTTCGCACCCATCGAAACGCAGCCGCCGCGGTTCTATTCGAACCCGGGAAACCAATTTTCAATGTTTTTTCGTCGACTGGCCCAGGGAGCCAGTTATGATCCCCTTCCTTTGCTGAAAATCATAGTCTAGAACGTGGTCAACGCTAACGCCAATGAACACAATAAATGCCGACGGCCTATAGCTTTACTGCTGCGATTCTGCCACAACGTTGTTAATGCCAACGCATGCGGCGCACATTTGACGCTACTACTACGTAGCGCGACTGGGGTGTCTTATGCGTCTTTTCTGTGCTTTCGAAGCTTCCGCTCTTTATCGGTTTAAGCACAGCTGCGGCTCAGAGACGTCCCATGGTCCTCCTCGGTCGAAGCCCATCTGAAAAACAAGCCGAACAAGCTACGGAAGAGAGTAGTAAATCTTTCACTTTAGAAAGTTACCTGCGGTGTAACTACTCCTGAACCTTGTTAGAGAGCGAAAGCTGTGGTGCATCGGGCAAGTAGAAGCGGCTTGACGACTGCGTTGTTGAAAGCATTCCACACACTGGATAGGCAGCGCACCCACCCTGCCGCCCTGACGACTGGCACTTGAAAATTGAATTCTTTTTTTTTTGGTGGGGGCTATAAATGGTGCAGTGGTCTTTCTCAAAACTCGGCGGACACCTGAACCGCGTTGTAAGGAAGGGTATAGAGGAGGGAGTGAAAGAGCAAAGGAAGAAAGAGGTGCCGTAGTGGAGGGCTCCGGAATAATTTCGATCACCTGGGGACCTTAATGGGCACTGACATCGCACAGCACACGGGCGCCTTAGCATTTCGCCTGCATCGAAACGCAGACACCGCGGTCGGGTTCGAACCCGGAAAACCAATTTAGATTTTTTTCCTCCATTGAACCAGGGAGCCAGTTATGATCCACTCTATTTCCTGAAAATCATCGGTCTAGAACGTTCTCAACGCCAAAGAACACAATGAACGCCCATGACCTGTAGTTTCCGTGCCCCGTTTCTGCCACAGCGCTTTCGGTGGTGCCAACGCATGCGGCGCTCATTTTACACTACCGCCACGTAGCGCGACAAGTGTCTTATGCGTCTTTCCTATGCTTTCGAAGTTGCCGCTGTTTATCGGTTTCAGCACAGCTCCGGCTCGCCGACGTGGCGTGGTTCTCCTCGGTTCAAGGTCATATAAAACACACGCCGAGCAAGCTACGGAAGAGAAGTAAAGCTTTCAATTTAAACAGCTGGCAAGGCTTGTGGTGAGGCCAGAATTGTGACCAGCGCAACGCCGCCTTCGGCGACATCCATCGCCTGCATAGGATGTGGCGTGGCGGACGCCGCGTCGGCGGTAGGCTTGCCGCGGCGGCTGCCGCTTGGTATTTTCAAAGGATCGCTCCGAGCGGGAAAACGCTCCGATTATCGAAATATGGGCGTTGGTTGAAAGCTGAGAACTTGTCGGGAACGATTTTGAAGATATTTTGGGGCGATGGGCAAAATTTCCAGCCTGTTGGGGCAGATTAGACGGAGCTCTATGAGAGGCGGTCTTGCCGAGGTCATGGAACGCCGGAGAGATTTGTGGGCGCATTAAATTTTGCAAGGGATAGTGACTGCGGATGGCACAGCACAGGGTTAATTTCAGACAGTTGTTCTAGTACTAATAAAAGCGCCTTTCAGCCAATGGCCTTCAGGGTCATAAGGGAGAGGCCTTTGTCCTACATTGGGCATAGACAGGCTGCTGCTGCTGCTTCTAATGGTTTACCCGACCGCGGCGGCTGCGTTTCGATGGAGGCGAAACGCTTAAGCTCCTGTGTGCTGTGCGATGTCAGTGCTCGTTAAAGATCCCCAGGTGGTCGAAATATTCCGGAGCCCTCCACTAGGGTACCTTCTTTCACTGCTTTATCCATTTCCTTACGGCGCGGTTCAGGCGTCCAACGATATATGTGACAGATACTACGCCAATTACTTTCCACAAAAACCAATTTTCATTTTTTTTTGCTGATGGTTCCTTTCTTCTTTCTTTGCTTGAACAGAGAGAGAGCGGGGCAGAAACGCGCAGCGCAGTGTCGTCTGATAGGATCAGTCGGTGTCGTGTGGTCACGTGCATCGTTCGTGTGTGCGCCGTATTGGCTGTTCGCTCGTAGCTTCCGGCACGCGAGAGATGCTTGGGAGAGAGCGAAAGCTGGAAAAACCAATATAACAAGGCCACATTGGTTTTTTTTTCTTTCTGCAGTCTGTATTGCAGTACGCGTTGCAGTAGCTGTCTACAAAGAAGAGAGGCCACACCGTCGCAGAAGACATTGCAGTAACCGTGCGTCAAGGAGCGTCTGTGGAGGACGTGGTTCGTTGCGTTGCTCGCTGGTAAGTGGCGGCTTTTGATTCGTACGTGTTCGGTGCTTTGGTCCTGCTTTTAGGAACGCGCTGCACCATGTACGCACAGAGTGTGGCGCGTTTCTGCCTGGGAAGGCATGCAAGCGCGGGAGGGAGTCGATCCATCCATCCAGCATAGTAAATTCTTTGCCTTCGCGTGAGCAGCGCGTCATAGTCAAAAGACCTTGCTAGGCAGCGTCACGGGAACCTAGCAGACCATTCGTTTTTTTTTGAGAAATGCGTTTTTGAGGCGCACATCGCTCTGTCGGTGTACGCGTCGTGACAGAGCTGTAGAGGTTGCTGAAGGACCTCCCTAATCGGCTGTACCCTACTCAGGTCTAGGGTGCCTCGATGCAAGCGGTGCGCTACACCGAGGCACCTTACTTATCTAAAGCTGCTCAATAAACTAGTTTATAAGCTAGTTTATTGAGGGGCTTTAACTTACTGGGGCCTGTAGGGCAGCGCCCTTTGGGTATCGTGTGATCGTCCGAGTGTACAAGTAAAGGCACTTGTCCGATTTCAGTGCATATTAAAGATCCCCACGTGGTCGAAATTTTTCCGGAGACCTCCACTACGGGACCTCTTTCTTCTTTTCAATTCTTTCACTCCTATTCAGAAATGTGTGCGTACTTTTATTCAGGAATGTGTGCGTACTTTGCCGTGTTTCGTTGCCACGTATACACAGCGGGCAGTGTCACTACCAGCCTCTATGCACTGGTTGCGCTACTCTATTAGTATGCACTCGCGATGCAGCAGCGGTGGCCTATGACGCCTGCGTCGCTTCAACTGAAGTCCTCTCCGTCTTGGCGCCTGCATTTATTTTCATGTTCGTTTTCTCCGTCTTGGCGCCTGCATTTATTTTCATGTTCGTTTTCTATTCGGTCGTGTCAAGCACACCAGGTGAGGCCTGTCACAGCCACCAGGTGAGGCCTGTCACAAGCACAGCCATTTAATGCATGTGACGAACTGTGAGATCATGATGATGATGATGATATTAGCGCAAACTATACTTGCACCGCCGCGCGGTTGCTTTTGACGGTGGATATCCAGAACGACTGACCACGCCGGAAGCGTTTCGTTAGCGTTCCGAAGTGTTTCCTGGCGCCTGACGGCTGTGGTGGCTAGGGCGCTCGGCTACTGAGCCGGAGTTCCGAGTTTCGACTCGGGCGTGGCGGCCGCTTTTCGATGCAGGCGGAACGCAGAAATAAATTAATGTGGATTAGCTCAGCTAATCCAGGATATACAGAACGAAAGATGTCGGCGCTCACTGTGTTCATTGGCGTCGGCGTTGACAATGTTCCAGACGGCGATGTCTTTGAGCAAAGGAAGGGCGCATAAGTGGGTCCCTGGATATCCGGACACCTCATTTGTGCTTTTATACATGTCGAGGCGGTGAGAGAGAGATGTGGCCTGAATGCATTAGCGCTTACAGCGTTGAGGCTGACATGCGGAACTCCATCAATAGCTAGGCCGTAGCGTTGATATGGTGGTCAATCTCTCGCGATCAACAATTAACTGCATGCAACCTCCCAGGGTGGCAGGGAGGGCGCGCTGCCTATCCAGTGTGCGGAATGCAACCAAAGCATGCTTTTGCAGTTGGACACCAACGCCACGTACTACATGAAAGCGAAATTGAGGTCTCCACTGTCCCACGGAGCCGGTTGTGCACCTTTCCTTTCGTGAAAATGAACGGCCTTTGCAAAGTTGTCAACGCCAAAGAACTCTATGAACGCTGTCGGCTCACTTGTTTTGTTCGGTTTTTGAGGAAAGGAAATGGCACAGTAACCGTCTCACATATCTCGGTGGACACCCGAACCACGCCGTAAAGGAAGGGATAAATGAGGGAGTGAAAGAAAGACATACGCCGGCTCTCTCGAAGCGCGGTGTTGACTAGCGTACTGAAGCTTTCCGCTTCAAAAGTTACCTGCGGTTTAGTTACTCCTGAACCCGGTTGGAGAGCGAAAACTGTAGTGCATCGGGCAAGTAGACGCGGCTTGGCGTCTGTGTTGTTGAGTACATTCCACACACTGGATAGGCAGCGCGCCCAACCTTGCCGCCCTGGCCGGTGGCAGTTGAAGTGAGTGAAAAACTTTATTGAGCTCTAGATTCGCTGGTCTTCTACGGTCTTCAGATGGCTTCGTCCATCTCCTTGTAGAACGGTCGGTTGTCTTTAGTCCAAGGCTCCACTGGATGCTGCTGCCATTTGTGCTCGCCGAATCAGACCCTCTTGGTCGACCGGGCGATCCCTGGAGAGCACTCCTTCCCATTGCTCTGCACTCGGATTTGATATAACGGGTACCACGTCTATTTACTGGCACGCCCACGCTATGTGATACAGCGCGGGTGTTACGTGGCACCAGGGGCATTTGTAATTGTATTGTGTGGGATACATTTTGCTGAGTACGTTTAGGTTCGGGTACGAGCCCGTTTGTAGCTACCTCCACGCGACAGACTCCTCTCTGCTAAGGGAGTTGTGCGGTGGTGGATAGCGCTTTCTGCAGCCCTTGTAGTCATTTAGTATCGCCGAATAGTCTTGGGGAACAGGTTCGGCCCCCTCGAGGTCGCCTATGTTAGATGCTCAGTAATAAGTGTACCCTCGAGCTATCCTGTCCGCCTCTTGGTTCCCTGCTACTCCCGTGTCTCCCGGCGTCCATACTATCGTATGCCTAATTTGTTCTTCGTTTGGTTGTCGTGTTACGTTGTCTCCGAGGCGGAGTATGCGGAGCGCTCCGTGCCCTATTCTGCCGCGTAGGTAGTTGCGGCACGTCGTTTGTGAGTCTGTAAGGATTGTTAGAGACCGTTTAGACCACTAGCCCTCCGCTGCCGCTAGAGCGACGGCGTCTTCTTCAGCCTCGACTATCGTACAGTCTTGTAGTGATGCGCCGGTGATCTCGCGTAGGTTGGAATCAATCACTGTTGCTACCGCGTTGCTGTTTCTCTGTCCCGCTGCTCTGGCGTATGTGGCTGTGTCCACGTATACCGTCGTTTCTTGGGGTGCTAGTGTCTTTTGCAGGTATTCAGCCCTCGCCTCTCTGCGTGCTTTGTTTAGGTTGGGATCCATGTTCCTGATTATGGGTGCTACTTTTAGTGTGTTGCGATACTCGTCCGGAATTGTTTCGGTCCTCTGTATCTCGTGAAGTTGATCGGCGCAGCCTAGTTTCTTCAGGAGCTCCCTGCCAGATAAGGTCTGCTGTAGTCTGCGCAGTTGGGAGACTAGTTGCGCCTCTCTCAATTACTCGAAGGTGTTGTGTAGTCCTAAGGCTAGGAGCTTTTCGGTTCAGGTGTTGGGGGGTGGTCTATGCTTTGAAAATTGCAGTTGAAAATTCTAAGCAGTTGAATATTGTTTTTATCTGGGATGAGGGAGGGAGAGGAAATGGCGCAATATCTGTCTCGCATCTCGGCGGACACCTGAACCGCGTTGTAAGGGAAGGGATAAATGAGGAAATTAAAGAAGAAAGGAAGAAAGAGGTGCCGTAGTGGAGGGCTCCAGAATAATTTGGACCCCCTGGGGATCCTTAAGGTGCACTGACATCACACAGCACACGGGCGCCTTAGCGTTTCGCCTCCATCGAAAGAAACGCTTCCGCCTTGGTAGTGTTTGACCCTGGGTACTTGTGATCAGTAGCCGAGCGCCCTGCCCACAGGACCACTGCGGCGGGTACCAGTTAATGGTTGCTCGCGACAGATTGGCCACTCAATGAACGCTGCAGCCTGTTGCTGAAGTTCTGCGTGTCCACCACAACGTTGACAGCGCTAATGCATGAAGCCCTCATCTCTCTCTCTCATCGCCATGTACCTCAAAGCGCGATTCGTCCACTGACCCAGGGAGCCAATTATGAGTCCTTCCTTTTAAAATCATTGGCGTCTTCCCCTATCCTCTCTTATTTCCGCTTCTGCAGCTCAGAACTTCAGTATCGATGGCAGATGCCGGGGCTAGCAAAAATTTTATCCTTCCTTTTTATTATTATTTCAATAAACCACTACTACTTGGAGTCTAGAACATTGTGAATGGCAATGAGCACAATTAACACCGACGTCTTATAGCTTAATTGTCGCATTTCTGCCACAGCGTTGTCAACGTCAACGCGTGCAGCGCACCTCTGTCACTACCGCTACGTAGTTTTAAGCGCGATGAGGTGTCCACCGTCTGAACGGGGCCAGGTACCCAGTCTCCTTCTTCCGCGCAGATCTCGGAGAAGACGGCCCGACTTCATTCTCACTCATGGCCAAGCTCGCACTGACTAGAACAGCGCTGCGTTCCTGTTAGCCAGGCACACGGTGAGTCACGTGGTCAGGCGGTGAACAGCTGCGGAGAGCGCATGCGCCAAGCCAGCAGCGGTGCTAGCGTACGCGGCGGCGTCGTTGCGAAGGCTACGGCGCAGCTGCGGTAAAACGAATGCCAAACTGCAGCCCATGGTGAAACTCGGCTGAACTATCAGCATTGCAAAAGGCAGCATAGCGGTACAAGGAGACACCCTACATCCTGTGCACTATCTCTGAGTCACATTAAGGAACTCGCATGGGACTGCAGAAGAGGTTGGCAATTTCTATCTGTGCAGTTTTCAAGCATTCGTAACAGCGTCAGTAAGCATTTTTCCTGACAATCTGTTAATGAAAGCACACTAAATTGTTATCCAATGGCGCCTCATAGCATCACATAAGGCTTCTATAATTATGAAAATTGTTTTTTTGAGGAAAGGAAACGGCATGGTATCTGTCACATCTCGGTGGACACCTGAACGGCGTCGTAAAAAAGAATAAAGGAGGGACTGAGAGAAGAAAGGAAGAAAGATGTCGTAGTTGGGGCTCCAGAATGAAAATGAAAATAGTTTTTTGGGGAAAGGAAATGGCGCAGTATCTGTCTCAGATATTGGCGGAGACCTGAACCGCGCCGTAAGGGAAGGGATAAAGGAGGGGGTGAAAGAAGAAAGGAAGAAACAGGTGCCGTAGTGGAGGGCTCCGGAATAATTTCGACCACCTGGAGATTTTTAACGTGCACTGATATCGCACAGCACACGGCCGCCTTGACGTTTCGCCTCGAACGAAACCCAGCCGCCGAGGTCGAGTTCCAAACGGGGAACTCCGCACCACCTGGAGATCTCTAGCGTGGACTAAGATCGACTGAGATCGCACAGCACACGGGTACTTTTATGCGTTTTGCCTCCATCGAAACGCAAACGAAATGTTGGTTGTATACTGGACTCTATGAACATTTTCTTGGCAAACAGAGCTTGCATACACGAAGTACCTCCAGTACCCAAGAACATGTCCACCCACTCCCATTATTGCCGAAGGACATCCCAGAGTGAATTACATGAAGAAACGACAGGGAGGAGCGTTAGGGCAGTCGACGTAGACGGAGACCTATTTCCCTCTCCACATGAGAACACAGCGGTAGCTACCGTAGTAAAATCCAACTACCAACAACAACTCGTCACCCTTTTCATACAGAACTGTACCATACTAGAGGCATAAGTGACTGCGATAGCCCTGGCCATACAGCACGGTAATGCTACCGGCCGATCGTACCACATCGTGGCCGACTCACAAGCGGCTTGTCAGTTCCTCTTTGCAGGCAGAATACATTGCTCCCGCTATTCAAGTACAACTCCGAGTCAAATACATCCATCAAATATCAAATAACTTGGACCCCCGCATACTCAGGCTTGGAAGGAAATGAGGTCGTGGATGGCCTAGGTCGAGATTACACAAACTGAGCGGGCCTTAATCCGA
Source organism: Amblyomma americanum (assembly GCF_052857255.1). Lineage (NCBI taxonomy): Eukaryota > Metazoa > Arthropoda > Arachnida > Ixodida > Ixodidae > Amblyomma > Amblyomma americanum. The sequence goes on from NC_135497.1 coordinate 282,881,519, forward strand.
TCTCTCCCAACCATTCGCGAATCCAACCAATGTTCACAGCCTACAACACTAGACTCCACCATCAACGCCTGATGCGTCCATTTCTACCACCGCCTCAAAAACAACTGACTGCTGGAAGGGGGTCCTTTGAAAGGGAAAAGCCACTTCTCTCTTGAGTTGTATCCGACTGAGCTGTGTGACTAAAAAAGTCATTGAAGGTAAGAACCCGTAGCGGTCCTTCTATTCAAGCAGTAACAGATTGCTCATGCCCGCTTTTACCGGCCTCCGCCCCACCTTCAGCTCATTGTCAGCATATACCTGCCTATGTACGGGCATATAAATGGTCAGTGCACGCTCTGTCATGAAATGTGTGAGCAAGCAGCACGCGCCTGTTCGCCTCGCACGCGGGAGGCAGAGATAGAGCAAACTTTATCGCAACAGACTTTTGCCTTTGAATAGCATGACAGGTGACCAGTGGCGTAGGTTAGACGAGACGCATCAGCCTTTGAGGGTGAACTTCTTAATTCCGAAGCACAGCGCTAGCTGCTATCTCCCGCGCAGGGCGGATCAGAAGAAACTGGTGGCCGGGAGGGAAACGAACAGGGTTACCACGTTTTTCTCGCGGGGGGGGGGGAGGAAATGAATGATGCATGGGTAAGGGAAGTGAGGGCGAAGAGTTCCCGAGCATCGATTTGCCGTGTACTAAACGGTCGCCGGACCTGCGCACACTGATGCGACTAGCTTTGAACACCAAGAAAAGATCAAGTATTCGTTTTTAAGAAGCATTCGCCAAGCTCACCTGCCCTAAGACTCCACAAAACTGGAGTTTTCCTTGTGTTATAGAACAAGAACGGTACACTTTGGAGTCTGACTCTTACAGTTCCTGCTCCAAACACAGCGGATGCCTGTCGCGAGAAAACTTTTTTGTGAAAACACAAGCCGTCACATTTGCTCTGGCGCAGACCGAAAACGGAAAGCCAGCGGGGGTGGACGCATTGAAAAACAACAATCCCGGACGTGTGAATTCGAAATGCAAGATCCAGAGATGGCCGACTCGGATACCGTAACTACGGCTATGCATCACGAATCGGGGGCGGCGGATATGGAACCGCTTTCCGCCGAGGTGAGTACGACAGCGATTCCACCACGCGTCCGGGGACACTGCAATCCGTATGGGGAGCGCACCACTCCGCCGAGCCCTCACTGCTTCCCCGATGTTATTAGGCGCGGAGGCGGTCGAGGGTAAAGAACGGCAAACTTTCAGAAGTGGTGGCACTAAATGTATCGCTTCCAGCTAAAAATTACCAGGGCACTTGTCTCCTTACACGGAGGAATGCGAAAGCATGGAACTTAATAGAACGGGGATTTTTTCCACGAGGCCAGTGCCCGATCTATTTATATTTGTTATGTTTGATTTTATTACTTTCTGTTTCATTTTTATTTTTCCTGTATTTGTATTGTTTGTTTATTTTACTTATCACGTCCAAGTGCTATGTCGACGTCCATGGCTATTGTGTTGTCGAAGTTTAATTAATTAGGTAATTGCAATCCATCAACCAAATATTTTCTATACCAAGATCTCATCACGCACTATCTAACGCAGTCAAAGTTGTGCACATACATCTCCACAGAACGACGTAATCCTGCGGAGAATGTTTTCCTGACACGAAACACGCACGAAAACACGGGCTTTGTAAGGTAGAAGTGTAATTTTCATGTCTAATTAACTAATTAAAGTTAATCTACCGAATTTTCCGCATAGCCTGACCTCATAACGCACTATATAACACAATTAAGCTTTTGCACATGTATCTTTTTAGAACCACACAATCGTTCGGAGAAGCTATGTCGACGTCTGTGGCGATTGTAACGTCGAAGTGTAATTTTGGCGTTTAACTAATCTTGCTACATCCACCAAACCTTTGCCACAGCGAAATCTCATCACATACTATCTAACACAACTAAACGTTTGCACATTTATCGTCACAGAACGACGTAATCATGCGGAGAATGTTTTGCTCACACGAAACTCGGGACATAGCCATCTAATGCTAACGCCTTAAAAACAGCCAGTTTAACATGACACCTCGCTATGCAACTCACAGGTGGCACGTTTTAGAGTGAGAGTATTTCTCCTGGATATTATTCCATTGGAGCATCTGTAGCAGCTGAAGGATTTAGTTTTCATTGGCGGCATACCACGGACCCGACAGACGCGGATTCGATCCTGGCCGCAGCGGTCGCATTTCGATGGAGGCGAAATTCTAGGGGCCTCCTCCTCCTCCTCTAGGGAACGCCTCGCTTGCTTCTAGACTCCGCCATTTAAACGACTTGGTCATATTTTTGTCATATTTCGCAGAGGTGTTCTAAATGATTGCTGTTTTCGTCGTCTATGATGGCTTGCAAGCATCCTGAGAGCTTCATGTTAGAGCGCCAGATTGTAGTCTTGCACCACGCGCGTCCTTCCTTCTTGTTCCATCCTCCACGCTCCTCTCTTTTTTTAATGCAGTAGCATTAAAGTTATCATCACGCCATAACCCCGCTGACGACTAGCGTGACGAAGTTTTCTTATTGTTCGCTACGGTGATAACGGCACCTGATGTCGTGCGTCCACAAAGGACCATTCAAAGAGTGCCACCCACTGGAAGAAGATTCAAACCACTAAATGTTAAGTAGACTGTGGAGGATTGTGCGACAGCATTAGTGGGCTTGATTCTTGTGAAGAGCAGTTGGCCGTCCTGGTCGTGAAAAACTGGCATAAGTCTAGAGTAAGGTGATATTGAAAGAATGCGAAAGCATCCTTTGACCTTATGACATTTACCATAAAGACCCTTCACATAAAGGCCTTCAACCTAAAGTCTTTTACCCAGAAGGCCTTTACCCAGAATGCCTTCACCTTAAGTCTTTGACCTAAAGGACTTTACCAGAGGCCTATGACGTCACTATCACTGTGAACATGTTTCAGTGCATATACTCATCGACTAATTGCTTTTTTCTTGTTTCGTACGACTTGATGTCGAAGGAACTCCAAAGCTATAGCCTTGCATACAGGGAGAAAAAATTAGGATACCTGTGCAGTACACCTTAAAGCGCCCCTGCCTCCAGGAGTTCACGTTTACTCCAGACGGGCCAAGCAAAATGACATGACGACAAGGCTACGTGTGGCCATACGCTCACGTGATCTCATGTGAGTCGTCCTGGTGGGCCTGGTTGCACCTTAAGAGATGCACAGGCCGGGGAGTGAGCCCTCTAGGCGACGTCATTATGTCACGTGATGTGTGGTAAGATAATTACATTGCCGAAATTAACGTGACATGCTCACGCTATCTACAGCGTCCGTCCACGTCTCTTGCAGCCTTGGCCCACATATGCAGCGTGCTTTCTGGCAGTAGAAGAGCGTTTTTTTCGGTTGCGACATATTACAATTTCCAGGCCATTCCGCTCTGAGACCGACCTCCGTGCAGTTGCGACAGCAGTAAGTTATTCTCGAGCCGATCTCCGTTTTTTTTCAGTTTTAAAAGGAGTCTATTACAGAGAAGTACTCGTGCTGAGGAGAGTTCGCGAATACTTCGCTCATTTTCGGCTGCTCGGTGAGGCTTCATTAGTAGGCTTAATTTATAGCTCCGTTAGTAGAGTTTCTCTTTGCGGCTGATGTTTTGCCGAGGCTAGCGCATTGTGACCTGTCTTCGTCGTCCCTGGCACAGGTCGAACAGGAGACCGAGGCGCTCTCCGTTGCCTACGTGTCCAGCATCATGCCGGACATGAGCACTGTAGTCCAAGCAGCGAACGACGTTCCGTCTTCTACTGGCCGCCAACACCGCTGCGACAAACCAAGCACGAAGAGACGCTGTGGTGAGTGAGAGCAGTGCGCCACTTGCGCTGTCCGGTGCACTCCTGTCGGCCGTTTAAAATCCCATTTAGGCAGTGTTACCGACCATACACATATCCGCATCAAGTCTCCAAATTGAGCAATATGTAGTCTCTGGACCAATGTAGGTAAGGGACGTCGGCAGAACGAATTCGTTACCATGAAAACAGGATGGTAAAACCCCTCACCTTAGGTCCTCTTATGAAAACGATGTGTGTCTCGAACAGTGCCCGTAGCGGTCCCTTTATGTAGACGCGGAAAGCTTCCAAGCTCTGCCGGTAGTAACGGCTAACGGCTGCTAAAATTAGAGAAATTTAGAATAGCGCAGACGTATTAGCGGGGGCGTACATCGGAATATCAAATGTCTACTGTGCACTTGCACCCGCAGATGCTCTCCCCACCTAACCACATAGCTACCACTTCACGTGCATAGCATGCAGCTTGTAATCCGGTTTACCGAATTGCCTTTACCTTGGTAAGGACTGTACTCCCCCGGTAACACATGTACACGCAATCCTAAAACTATAGTGACGATTCTCACTCTGATGCTCGTCAAAATGCGCGCATGGGTGTGTGTGTTTGCATTTGAGCAGTTCGTGCTCGACCCCTAGCGAAATTGGTTGCTGTGCAGAGCAAACTTGGCCCACAGATACGGGATGCCGCAATGTCTTTGTCCTTCAATTAGAATCAGCGAAAAGAGCGAATGCTTACGGTTGTGAGGTTGTATATGTACTGACGCAGAGTCCTGTATGAGTGCGGACATGTATGCTTAGCTCATGCACACGCCAGAGTGGCCGCCATGCAAGTGCACAGTGTCATGGCGCTGATAAATGAATGCCCAGTTGACAAAAAACTTACCGAATCGTGCCCAAAATACGACAGTATGTTCTGTAGGTTTGTAGCAATAACAGATGATTTTTCTGTAGTATTGTACCATTATCCTGCAGCACTCCGGTAGTTATATCTGATACTATTCTGAAGTTCTTTCAAACAATGAACACGGTAAAAACACAGTACAGTGTACTGATGGGCGACTTCTATGCGAAAGTGGGCAAGAAGCAGGCTGGCGACGAGCCGGTAGGCGACTATGGGATAGGTTGTAGCAATGGCTGGGGACAGCTATTAGTAGAGTTCGCAGATAAAAATAATTTACGCATCATGAATACCTCTTTGCGCGAACGAGAGAACAGGAAGTGGATCTGGAAGAGCCCTAATGATGAGGCTAAAAACGAAATTGACTTCATACTATGCGCTCAACCTGATATCGTGCAGGATGTGGAAATCCTAGGAAAGGTGCGTTGTAGTGACCACAGAATGGTAAGGTCTCGAATTAGCTTAGACTTGAAGAAGGAACGAAATAAGCTAGTAAAGAGGAAGTCCATTAACGAGCTAGCGGTAAGAGCGAAAATAGAGGAATTCAGGATATCGCTGCAGAACAGATATTCAGCTTTAACTGAGGAAGACGATCTGAAGTTGATACAGTGAACGATAATCTCACAGATATCATTACGGAGTGCGCAGTAGAAGTAGGCGGTAGGACGGCTCGACGGGATACCGGCAAGCTATCTCAGGAGACGAAAGATCTGATTAAGAAACGTCAAAGCATGAGGGCGTCTAGCCCTACAGACCGAATAGAACTAGCAGAGCTATCGAAGTGAATAAATAAGTGTAAGGTAGCCGACATAAGGAAGTTTAATATGAAGAAAATCGAGCATGCTCTAAGGAACGGAGGTAGCCTAAAAGCGGTGAAGGGGAAACTAGGCACAGGTAAATAGGGATGTATGCGTTAAAAGATAAGGAGGTCAATGTAATTAGCAATATGGATAATATAGTTAAAGCAACCGAGGAGTTCTACACAAATCTATACAGTAGCCAATGCATTCAGGACGTTAATGATGGAGACAGTAGCGCACAGCAATGCGTCATCCCGCCAGTAAGGAAAGAAGAAATAAAGAAAGCCTTAGGAGCAATGCAAAGGGGAAAAGCAGCTGGTGAGAATCAGGCATCAACAGATCTGTTGAAAGACAGCGGGGAGACTTTTCAAGAAAAACTATCCATCCTGTATGCGCAATGCCTTATGACCTCGACCGTGCCAGAATTTTGGAAGAATGCAAATATAACCTTAATTCCTAAGAAAGGAGACGCCAAAGACTTGAAAAATTACAGACCGATCAGCTTACTGTCCGTTGCCTACAAGGTATTTAATAAGGTAACTGCTAATAGAGTAAGGGCAACCTTAGACTTTAATCAACAAAATGATCAGGCAGGCTTTCGTAAAGGATATTCCACAATGGATCACATGCACACTATCAATCAGATTATAGATAAATGCGCAGACTATAACCAACCCCTATATATAGCCTTCATTGATTATGAGAAAGCATTTGACTCGGTGGAAACCTCGGCAGTCATACTGGCATTGCGGAATCAGGGTGTAGGTGAGCCTTATGTCAAAATACTGGAAGATATATATAGGAACTGTACAGTTACCGTAGTCCTCCATAAAGTCAGCAATGAAATTCCAATAAGGAAAGGCGTCAGGCAAAGAGACTCGATCTCGCCGATGCTATTCACAGCCTGTTTACAGGAGGTATTCCAAGGCTTGAATTGGGAACAGCTCAGGATAAGAGTTAATGGAGAATACCTCAATAATCTGCGATTTGCTAATGAAATTGTCTTGCTGAGTCACTCAGGAGATGAACTGCAAATCATGATCAATGAGTTAGACAGGGAGAGTAGAGTGCTCGGTCTAAAAATTACCACGCAGGAAACCAAAGTAACGTTCAACAGTCTAGCAAGAGAACAGCAGTTCACATTTGGCAGCGAAGGGCTGGAAGTGGTACAGGCTTCTACTTAGGGCAGGTAGGGACCACTGATCTGGATCATCTGATCTGCAGGGAAATAACTAGAAGGATAAGAATGGGGTGGAGTGCATATGGCAGAGGAAAGCGTACAACAGCTGTACCTTACCGGTACTCACCTAACGTAGAGGCTAACGGAAAAGATTCAGATTAAGTTACGGACAACATAGCGAGCCATGGAAAGGAAAATAGGTGTAACGTTAAGAGACCGGAAGTGGGCAGAGTTGATGAGGGAACAAACGCGTGTTAATGACATCCTAGTCGTAATCAAGAGGAAGAAATGGGCTAGGGTAGGGCATGTACTGCGAAGGCAAGATAACCGCTGGTCCTTAAGAGTAACGGAGTGGATTCCAAGAGAAGGCAAGCGTAGCAGGCGGTGGCAGAAGGCTAGGTGGGCGGATGGGATTAGGAATTTTGCAGGCATATGGTGGGCGCAGCTGGCAAAGGACAGGGTTAATTGGAGAGACATGGGGGAGGCCTTTGACCTGCAGTGGGTGTAGTCAGGCTGATGATGATGATGATGGTTATGATGATGATGATGATGATGATGAAGTTCTTTCCGGTACGACAAAGGACAGCACAATACTACTGAAAATTTCATTGTCACTAAAAAAACATTTCTGTTGCTAAAGTTCACGGCCAAAATACTGCAGAAATCTGCTTTGATGGCAGACATTTTTCGGCTGTGTTTTTATACTGGTTGCGTCTTTTATCCGACCCACTTAACAAGCGCAGCGCAAAGCGTGCGCAGGTACAGTCTCCGCGACTTCACGCGGCATTGGAGTGAGGGTGCAGTCGTTCTTGCGTATTATTTACTTAATAATAATTAACAAATTGCCCTACTACCCTGTACTTTTCGTTGTTAGCACTGTGGTGGCTTCGGCCGGCCACTTTTAATGCACTAACGAATTTAGCCCTGCAGTCTGGGTATCGGGTTGTGTCTTCTAATAAGTGATAAGATTGTGGTCGTCTTTCTCGCTCTAACAGGAACCACTCTCCCTATATTCTGAGCATCTGACGCATGAGTCATTTGCCAAGTCGTCCCCTATGCTGACAAGGCGAATTTAAGGCCACTGGACAACCCTCCACGTGCACCTCCATATCCTGTACTAAATCCGATACATGTCCGCGGGAAACGTTACGACCACCGAGAGGTTTTGATAGAAGCAGCACATCATGTTTTCCTGCTTTTTAAAACATCGGGATCTCATCCACGCGTGACTGCGGATGGGCAGGAAAAATAGTTATAAATCATTATAAGTAATAAATCATTTATAAATCGTGTGAGGTCGAGCCGCTAGCAATATGTTTCCCACGTTGTGAGTACTTGAGCTGAGATAAAAAGGGTAATAAACGCTTTTCGATCACCGTTAAGAAGTTTAGCATCGTAACTTTTGCCACGAAGCAGCACAGATTAAAAAAAAGGTTTGCGTTGCCAAAACCAACACTGCTATTAATACAGGAGGGGGCGGAGGGGGGTGGGAGAAACACATACAGAACGCAAAGGCATGTGCTATAGTGCTACGCCACAGCGCTGGCTTTTGTCTTTATATCTGGACTGGAAAGATCAACAAAAAAAATGACATCCAACACGAAGCCTCTAGATTAGCAAGTGATTGGAGGCGGATTTTAAAAACTATTTCATATTCACAGCCTTTTCCATCAAACTGAACTCTGAATTACTCCCTTTGTCACATTGGGCTTGGTCAATACTTGGCAGGAAGACGGGAGAGCGCGTATTGCTGGATGTCGCCTTGAGTTCTTTGAGCGCGGTTCTGTCATTGCCGGTGCTAAAAAAGTGATACTCGGGGGAAATGGCGCAGCTCAAAGGAATGGTAAAGGAGAAAACGGGCGCAATTTAGAAGAACTGTGCAGGAGACAAATGGCGTAGCTAAAAATAATGGTACTGCTGGGTGGCGCCACCATCATTCGTTGCGGTTGGCCGTCCGTCGCAGGAGCTGCCTTACAGTCGACCGTCAGGCGGCGGAAGCTACCGAGTATTGAGGACACATGCACGGTGGACATGGCGCCACCTGGTCATCTGGGAGAACTTCTGCCCATGGGCACCTGCCTTCGGAGGCCGTCAGGCTTCTTGGTGCAGCATATCGCTAACGCTATCCACAAGAGTCCGAGGCGAATGTTGCGCGTGTCACACATCTACGAGGCACTGAGGTGAGCCCCTCTTCGCACGCATGATCTAGAACGTATCTTGCCTGATCGCGAAGACCTTAGGTTGCACCACCCTCTCCTAAGTTTTTCAATGCTATTAACTAGCCAAAAATGACGAATCAAGACCTTTCCTGTCCCCCACTTCCGCACTTTCCCTTGCTAAATTTTGGTCTCTCCCGGCTCAGTATGGTCACGTGGGGTCCTGACGGACTGCGCCGCGTCACGGAGACTGTAGGAGGCAGCAGTGCGGGAGGACCCCACATGACGTGCACTTCAGGTTACATCGCATTTTGTCTCGCGTGTCAGCGGCTCTCTTCAAGATGTGCCCAGCTTTAAACGTCCTAAACTACCTGCGCTTCTCAAAACGAGTGATATGAGCAACACATCATGCAGCTCGATAACTGAAGTTACTCTGCATTGTCGCTCGTCATTTCGGTGTTCTCTCTTATTTTTCTCCCGAATGCGCAGGAACAAGTTCCCTTTCTTCCGCTTCGTGGATGTGGACGCCCAGGCCACTTGGAAGGTGAGCGCGACTGGGAAAGAGATAAAGAAGAAGAGTGAATGAGATGGGCGTCTTCTTGACAAGACTACTTTTTGAGAATGTATTTAAAACCACCGACATACTGGTCTGCGTAGGACTTGAAGGGGAAAAAAGTACAGAAAAATATTGCACAAAAGATAGTTACAGGAAAGTATTCTGCTAACGGGAACTGCTATTCTAGCAGCCTCTATATTCTATCAGAAATACCTTCTTGTTATTCCTCTTATCTTTCTATCCTTTTGAACTCATTGAGGTCACATAATCTCTTAATTACGTGGTGGTCTACGTAGCTATGAGCTAAAGATGGTCATGTACCCAATGTGCGCTTACAAAGAAACCCAAGCAATTTATCATTATCTAGCTGAGGTTACCACTTTTGTTGTTCAACTGGTGATCTGCAGTGCTGACGAAAAACTGCTGCCGGGGAAGCCGGGCCTGCAAACCCTAGGATGCATTACTGCATACACAAAGCATTTTCTACTCTTGTCCTGGATGCGGGATGTAAGCATTGACTACAGTTCAGTTAACAGTCCACCTTTCTTAGTTTAAAACGACAGCAGCGAGAGGCTCGTTCCCTAGGTTTAGCGCCGTCGTAGTAGTAGTACTAGTACTGTCAGTAGTAGTTGCAGCCGACGCAACAGGAGGGTGGCAACTGACTCCACTGGGCGGTCCTAACCCATTGACGTGACGTGTGACAGCGTAGTTCCTCTCCCTCGTAACTCCTCTAACTGCTGTGACGACCTCCCGAAATGCATCATAAATTTCGTCTCGCATAACTATACATTGGTCCGACACCTCGAACATATCTGGCCATTTCTCAGATCGCGACGCTTCCTTTGTGACTATCAAGGACTGAGAGAGAAGCGCCACGAGAGCGAGTATGCCTGAAAAATGAAAAGAGTGGTCTATAACTCTACAGATATGCTTGGTCTTCTCAATTTCGTTTCTTCAGTACATTACGAAAACAGAATATCTCAACATATCACCCCGAATCTCGCTTTATACAGTGGTAACACTCTTGACAGTTTTCGTGTATTATCATTAGAACTGCCATCAAATATTTACCGCCGTTGCAAGTTTAAAGCTTCGAGTCGGCAGAGGAGAGGGAGAAAGCGTTGAGTATATTTGGTTTTTGAGGAAATGGAAGGCACAGTAACTGTCTCACTCCTCGGTGGACAACTCAACTCCGCCATTAGGGAAGGCATGAAGGTGCTAGCAAATGAAGAAAGATATAGATACAGGTGCCCTGTTGGAGGGCCTCGGAATAATTTCGACCATCTGAAGACCTTTAACGCGCACTTACATCGCACAGTACACGGAGGCCTTTTGCAATCCCCCTCTAACGAAACGCGACCGCCGCAGCCAGGTTCGAAACCGGGTACCCCGGCTCAGCGGCGCAGCGTGCAAATCACAGCGCCCGATCACGGCGTCCAATCAGAGCCGGTGGGGAAATGATGAGCTCGCGGGTGAGGGGTATTGGGGGATCTTTTGGCTCGCCTTCGACGCCACGTCATTGGAACATGGTCCGTACAGTGCCAGCTCTTTACAATGACCGTTCGATGAAACGCTTTCGCGTATTCCACCAACGCCGTCGCTCGTTCGGAGCGGCGTTGTTAGCGATTTAAAGCGGGTACACCAGGGCGACTCCCGCAGACCCGATCACAACAGCCTTGAGTGAATTCAGCTAACACAAATCGGAGTATCCGGGTTCCAACCCAACCGCGGCGCCCGGGTTTCGGTGGAGGCGAAACGCAAAAGGCGCCCGTGGGCTGTGCGATGTCAGCGCATGTTAAAGATCCTCAGGTGGCCGAAATTATTCCGAACTCGTCCACAACGGCACCTCTTTCTTCCTTTCTTCTCTCACTCCTTCCTTCATTCCTTCCCTTACGGCGCGGTTACGGTGTCCAACGATATATGAGACAAATATTGTGCCGTTTTCTTTCACCAAAAACCAATTTTCATTTGCCGGCGATGTGGGACACCTATGAATGTATAGAAAGGCTTTCTGCATATATGGGAATTAATCCACTTTGCCATCGCATCATGTCCTTGCTGCCCAGAGAGAAGTCTAGGAGGCAGGTGGGACGCCTATGAATGTATAGAATGACTTTGTGCACATATGGGAATTAATCCAATTTGCTATCGCGTCATACCCTTAAGGCAGAGCTTAAGTGTGCCCTCCCGTTTTTTTTTGCACTTTTGTAAATCTGTCGCGAGCAGCCAAGATTTTTTCTTTTAAATGTCCTTCACATTGCGGTGAACTATCGCAGAGTTCGGTGCGCCATGCCCTCTACCAGAACTGGTTTATCAAGGTGCCCTGCAGCAGAGCCAATAACAGCTTCTGGTCTCTCAACTACAGTGAAAGGTACGCATACATGTCTCTGTCGCGCGCTGTGTGTGAAGGAACTCCCTCACAAGTTTATTTCCTTCTAACTGAAATCATGAAGCGGAAATGGGCATGCGCAGGACGCCCACTGCTGAGGACAGATAAGCAAGGGTTGCTTGGGGGAGTGCAGTGGCTTCTAATTAAAGGCAAACAAAGAAGTGCACAGCCTACGGTCCGGTGTACGGATGAAGTTAGGAATTCCGCGCTGACAGGCTAACAGCCGCTCGCGCTGGATATCGTTAAATGGAGATATTGAGAGAGTAAACGAAGACAAATTTCTTGTATTAGTAACAAGTACTTGACCGAGAATTTCAATACTACCTTATTCGAAATTTTAGCGCAGCTTTATTTTGCGACATATTCGGGCAAAATACTTGGATGGCAGTTACTATGACTAGCATGCCGTTGCTCGCACAAGGCCTCTTATCTACCGCATTGAACGAAACATCCTCAGTGGTAAATAGCGGCACGGTGCAGCCCTTGCCTTACGGCGTCCTCTCCCGCGTCTGCTGCTCCCTGCTAGGACGCGCTGCAACCTCATACCCGCCCAGACGAAGACTGGTGCTCTTGTCGAAACGTTGGCAAGCACCCTGAGGCTTTCGCCTCTCTTGTACACTTTGTGATTAATTCTGGACAAAGGCATTTGTGAACGGGACTCTATGAGCGCACTTTTTTAATACATTGTATTGCCGCGAATATTTGCAGTGTTTGTTCGTTTTCAAATCTTCCGCCACATCACTTCATCGCTTTGTTTGCGACGCAAGACTCGACTAGATTTATCTCGATTGATCGCAGCCAGGCAGAGCTGATTCTACGTTGTTCCGGAATATTCTAGTAACTTTGCGCTCTTTATCTCGAAAGTTCGCTATCAGCTTTAAATTGAGCACGGCCGACAGCGGCCGGCATTCTGTTCGACGACCGCCGAGCACGCTTGTCGCTTCGCCGCCGCCGAGTGATTCAGTCCATTTTGGATGCAAGCCAGCCCAATAAAGTTCATTTAGAAGACCCTTTCGTCCGTCTTCATCGCTGCTTCGACTGCCGTCACCACTAAGTGACATCTGGTGGAGGTGCTGGGTAGCCTTCCATGTTCCGGACGCCGCCTTCAAGTCGTGAAGCCAGCCCTGAGCGCTTCGCATCCGAGGACGAGCCAGCCGACGTCTCCAGGGAGAGGACCCTGAGTTCTGGAAACTGCCGGATCACACCAGACAGCGAAAAGACGCGACTACGAGCACCGCAACCTCGCCGAAGATGTCGACACCGATCATACTGCAGCAGCCGCGGGTGCCGCCAACTTTCAATGGATCCCTAGGCGAAGACCCTGAAGAATGGTTGGATCAATTTTAGCGCGTGGCGTCATTCAACAAGTGGGATGATGCGGCAAAAATTGTACACCTGTTCTTCTCACTGGATGGCTCCGCACGCACGTGGTACGAAAACTACGAGTCATCCCTTACGACATGGAAGCTATTCAAGAGAAAACTATTGAAGGTATTCACAAGTGTCTTGAGGAAAGAAAGTGCCGAACGACTCCTCGAGTCCAGGATCCAGCTTCCGAATGAGCCCGTCCGCGTTTACGTCGAGGAGATGAAGCGCCTATTTCGCCGCGCCGACCCCGGGATGGCCGAGGAAAAGAAAGTTGTTTTTAATGCGCGGCGTAAAGAACAACTCTTTGGCAGCCTCGTCCACCAGCCGCCAAAAACGGTCGAGGAATTCATGCAAGAAGCCTGGACGATTGAGAAGACCCTCGACGTCCGAGATCGGCAGTACAACCGCCCTTCCTCTCCCTATGCAATCCTTTCAAACTCGCCGGCCACCACCGCCGACAGCTTGCGGGAAGTTACCCGCGAAATCGTCCGAGAGGAGCTACGCCGATTACTGCCATCCTCCCCACAGCCAAAAGCAGCAACTCTGATGGACGTGGTATGGGAAGAAGTGCAACAGGCACTTGGCACCGCGACGGACACAGAACCCCAGGCCATGACCTACGCCGCTGCAGTAAGGACTGCCCAGCCCCAACGACAACCCCCACGTCCTCCCCGAGATGAGCCACTTGTCCCACAACGCCGCCTCCTAGTCCCCGCCCGCCCAGCCTATGACCGACGCTCAAGCCCCAGGAAATGCGACGCCTGGAGGACTTCCGACAACCGGCCATTGTGCTTCCATTGCGGTGAGGCAGGCCATATTCTTCGTCACTGCCCGTACCGACGTATCGGTCTTCGAGGATTTGCCATTAACGCCCCACGACCACGCTTCGGGCAACGTCCGCAGGAAATAGACGAGTACCTGCGTCGAGAAGAGTACACGGCGAACCGCTTTTCGCGCTCACCATCGCCGTCAACCTCGCGCTTTGCGCCGCCACGCCGCAGCTACGCAGCCGCGGTACGAGGAAGGTCTCCCAGCCCCCGTAGGGGAAACTAAAGGCAGCAACCTCTGGAGGTGAGGTTGCTCAAGAGTGAAACGCCGAAGATCCTCCACCGACCACGCCCCATGAAGACGCTGCACCCGCGACGCCGCATGAAGAACCGGCACTCGCTGCACCGACGCCGCACACAATGAGAACCCCGACCCCGACGCAGGCTGTCTTGAAAACGAAGCCGCCACCCAGAAGAGCTTCGACCACACGCTCCACCCGCGACTCGCATACGCAACGAAGCCGTGACCCGACGCCGAGAGCGACGTGCAATGCAAGAGCCAGGACCTCTGACTGAGAAGTGACTATCGACGGCCGGAAATTTACCGCTCTAGTCGACACAGGAGCCGATTACTCGGTGATGAATGGAACATTCGCTGCGCAGCTGAGAAAAGTCACAACGGCTTGGGACGGCCCAAAAATTCGCACCGCAGGGGGCCACCTCATTACGCCATTAGGACGATGCACAGCGCGAGTGACTTTCAAAGGACATACCTATCCTGCGACCTTTGTTGTTATACCGCAATGCTCCCGCGAAGTGATCTTGGGTATAGATTTCCTTAATGAGCATCAGGCGATCATCGACCTGCGATCCAAGCTGATCACGCTTTCGACGGACGAAGCCATCGCTTCGATGAAAACTCGGGAAAATCACGTTGCCCTGAGTGTCCTGGAGGAAGAAGTGAGCGTCCCACCCCGATCAAGCGTTATCGTGACCGTAGGCGCCACGAAAGCCATTAACGCTGAAGCCATCATCGAGGGCAACATGCAGTTTCTCCTAGACCGAGGAATCAGCATCGCAAGAGGCATCGCACATTTGCGCAATGGCCAGGCCGAAGTACTGCTGACTAACTTCAGGGAAGAATACGGGCACATTAACAGAGGAACGACGATTGCTTTCTTCGACGAAATTATCGGCGTACGAGACTCCTTCGCCCTCTCCGACCGCTCCGCAGAAGATTCGCCTGAGAACTCGCCCACTTTCGACATCAACCCGGCCCTGCACTGGAACAAACAAGACCAGATCCGCAATCTGCTTCAAAGCTACAGTGAGTGTTTTTCGACATCGCCGAAGGTGCGACAGACGCCAATTGCCAAGCATCGCATTATAACGGATAAACACGTCCGACCTCTCCGTCAAAGCCCCTACCGTGTGTCACCGCGAGAACGACAAGTCATCCGGGACCAAGTCGAAGAAATGCTTCGCGACGACGTCATCCAGCCTTCAAACAGCCCATGGGCGGCACCGGTTGTTCTAGTTAGAAAGAAAGACGGCGCACTTCGATTCTGCGTGGATTACCGCCGCTTGAACAACATAACAAAGAAGGACGTCTACCCCCTACCCCGCATCGACGACACACTGGACCGCCTCTGCAACGCCAAATATTTCTCATCGATGGACCTCAAGAGCGGCTACTGGCAAATTGAGGTCGACGAAAGAGATCGCGAGAAGACAGCATTCATCACTCCGGATGGGCTGTTTGAGTTCAAGGTGATGCCATTTGGTCTCTGTTCCGCACCAGCGACGTTTCAGCGAGTAATGGATACAGTGCTGGCAGGCCTGAAGTGGCAGATTTGTCTGGTATATTTAGATGACGTCGTTGTCTTCGCCTCGAACTTTGAAGAGCACCTCAAAAGACTTCGAACAGTACTAGACGCAATCAAGTCGTCTGGCCTAACCTTGAAAGCAGAGAAATGCCACTTTGCTTACGAAGAGCTGCTGTTTCTAGGCCACATCGTGAGCAAGGAAGGAGTACGCCCAGACCCGCAGAAAACAGCTGCTATTGAACAGTTTCCACCGCCGGCCGATAAGAAAGCAATGCGCAGATTTCTCGGACTGTGCGCATACTACCGACGATTTGTGAAAAACTTATCGCGCATCGCCGAGCCCCTGACCCACCTGACGAAGGCAGACGTGCCGTTTAAATGGGAAGCGCCGCAAGCAGAAGCCTTCAAGGAACTTCAGCGTCGATTACAGTCCCCACCGATCCTTGCGCATTTTGATGAAAACGCCGATACTGAAGTTCATACCGACGCAAGTAGCGTGGGACTAGGCACCGTCCTCGTTCAAAAAGCGACAGCCTGGAGAAAGTCATCGCATACGCTAGCCGTTCCCTTTCCAAGGCCGAGGCTAATTATTCGACAACTGAGAAGGAGTGCCTTGCCATCATCTGGGCTACGTCAAGATTCCGCCCGTACCTCTACGGACGGCCGTTCAAGGTGGTCAGCGACCACCACGCGCTCTGCTGGCTTGCCAATTTGAAGGACCCCTCTGGCCGACTCGCTCGATGGAGTCTACGTCTCTAGGAGTTTGACGTCACCATCGTTTACAAGTCCGAACGCAAGCACTCTGACGCCGATTGCCTCTCACGAGCCCCTGTAGATGCACCGCCGCCGGACGATGATGAGGACGCCTTCCTGGGACCCATCAGCCCCAGCTCTTTTGCTCAGCAGCAACGCTCGGACCCCGACCTAAAAGGCCTCATCGAGTACCTGGAAGGCAAGGTTTCTTCACCCCCCGCTTCATTCAAGCGAGGACTGTCTTCCTTCTGTGTGCAGAATGAGGTCCTTGTGAAGAACTTTACAGCGAACAAAACAGCCTACCTCCTTGTTGTACCTACTTGTCTACACGAAGAAGTTCTACAGGCTTCACACGACGAGCTGATAGCTGGACGTCTCGGGTTTACTCGCACCCTCCGCCGCATTCAAGACAAGTATTACTGGCCCCGACTGCCTGCCGATGTCGCACACTATGTGAAAACCTGCCGAGATTGTCAGCGACGAAAGACTCCTCCCACACGACCAGCAGGGTGTTTTCTGAGCCCCATTGAACCTCCCTCAAGGCCATTTCAGCAGATTGGCATGGACTTGCTTGGGCCTTTTCCAGCGTTAACATCTGGAAATAAGTGGATCATCATAGCGACTGACTACCTGACCCGCTACGCCGAAGCGAAAGCCCTACCTAACGGAACAGCAACAGAAGTCGCCAAATTTTTCGTGGAGTGCATTCTTCTTCGACACGGCGCCCCCGATGTGCTCATCACGGACAGAGGAACAGCATTCACGGCGGAACTAACGCAAGCCATCCAGCGCTACAGCCAAACCAGCCACCGGAGGACAACTGCATACCATCCGCAGACCAACGGACTGACCGAGCGCCTGAACAAAACCATCGCCGATATGCTCGCTATGTATGTCGATGTCAAACACAAAACCTGGGATGTCATCCTGCCTTACGTCGTCTTCGCCTACAACACCGCAGTGCAGGAGACCACCCAGATGACGTCTTTTAGGCTCATCCATGGCAGGAAGGCAACGACCACGCTAGACGCATTGCTGCCCAACGTTACAGAAGAAGAGAACGTCGACGTTGCCGCCTACCTTCAACGCGCAGAAGCAGCTCGAAGGCTTGCCCGATTACGGATCAAAGATCAGCAGCGGTCCGACGCCAGACGCTACAACCTACGAAGACGCAACGCGGAATGCAAGCCAGGAGACCAAGTCTGGGTGTGGACGCCCATTCGCCGCCGTGGATTGAGTGAAAAGCTTTTGCGCCGCTATTTCGGCCCGTACAAGGTTCTTCGTCGGCTGGGTGAACTGGATTATGAAATCATCCCTGACGCAATGACTGCATCCCCGCGACGCCGCGTACGACCTGAAGTTGTCCATGTAGTCCGTCTGAAGCCGTATTATGCGCGCTAAAGGCCGCTGCATTTCCATGCTCTTATTTTCGCAAGATCCGTTTTTTTTCCTCACTAGTCGCATTATTTGTTTTAATGCATCGGGTCGATGCTTCTTTGAGAGGGGAGTAATGCCGCGAATATTTGCAATGTTTGTTCGTTTTTCAAATCTGCCGCCACATCACTTTATCGCTTTGTTTGCGACGCAAGACGCGACTAGATTTATCTCGATTGATCACAGCCAGGCAGAGCTAATTCTACGTTGTTCCGGAATGTTCTAGTAACTTTGCGCTCTTTATTTCGAAAGTTCGCTATCAGCTTTGAATTGAGCACGGCCGACAGCGGCCCGCATTCTGCTCGACGACCGCCGAGCACGCTTGTCGCTTCGCCGCCGCCGAGTGATTCAGTCCATTTTGGGTGCAAGTCTGCCCCATGAACAATTCTTTTAGAAGACCCTTTCGTCCGTTTTCATCGTTGCTTCGACTGCCGTCACCACTACGTGACAGTATGATTGCACTATAACAATCAATATAACTGGAGATCTCCTGTC
Organism: Amblyomma americanum; assembly: GCF_052857255.1. Classification (NCBI taxonomy): domain Eukaryota; kingdom Metazoa; phylum Arthropoda; class Arachnida; order Ixodida; family Ixodidae; genus Amblyomma; species Amblyomma americanum. Next base: position 282,899,963 of record NC_135497.1, read on the forward strand.
ATCAGGCTTGATTTGCAGGCACAGGAACTCAAAAGAGTTCCTCGTTGGTTCTTTGCATCAATTTTAACTGCTTACTGTAATCAATGGAAACTCTGTAAAAAGAAGATTTTGCTACATATCTGAACAATTGGCCAGTTACCTTCAATATGTCTATAGCAGTGCCTTACAGCTCTCCAACAGTAAAAAAAAAATTCCAAGAATGTTGGACATGGATTCTGTCATTGCTTCAAGTAAGAACGCTGAAGGCACAAAGAACGAGTCTTCGTCTGGAGCGGGCCACTAGGCGAGTGGCCTGAACATTCAGAGTAACGCGCGCCCGTTTCCACGGGAAACAGCGTGTCTGCCATTAAAGGCCCCCATCGACAACCCCATAGACGCCCCTGTATTTGCTGGTTGACCGTTCGACAGAAGATTCAAGGTTGACCCAAGTTGAAAGTAGCAGTTTAGTGGTAGATCTTACATTGATTTGAGTTTAATCAGCCACGCTCGTGAGCGAAAATCAAGAAGCCCGCAGTCCTAATTGCGCTAGGAACCGCCTCACTTGGGCAAATCAGTGCAACGTTTTCAATGGACCTTCCAATTTAGGCCGGCGGTAACGGAGCGGTTCCTGACATATCTGCTTGATACCGCATCCCCCACAGTTGCTTTTGCTGCTGCGTTAGTGTGTTTCCCATGGCTTTATTTGTGATATGCTTCTTGTCTGTTGTTCTGTGTGTTCCCCGTTGGAACTCCGCGTTTTCTTGTTAATGTTAAATAAACTTCTTGTAACCAGTTGCTGTTGAGCAGGCTGTTTCAGCCAGGTGGTAAGTATGACGGCTATCTGTAAACTCAATTAGGAAGCCACTGCGCAAAATTAGCGCGACCTCTTTCAGCCTCCGCCGTATCCTTCATCTTCACTTTCCATCTTAAGCTTCTACCTTTCTCTCTTCCGCTGCTACCTTTCCGCATTCTTCGCTGAGCTCATCGCTTTACTGTAGCTGCCGGTTACGCCGACGACAACGACGACGAGGCGCAAGCCAGAAGCGGGCCCCTAAACGCTACTCTCTAAAAATATATATTTCAGGAACCTCATGCACACTTCATCGCCACACAAACCCGCGTGGTCGTAGCATACTCTTTATAGGCTGTCTTCTCTCCATCTGTGCAAATAAATATGCATGACTGCCTAGCCAGGCTAAGCGGGCAGCTTTTGTTCCTAGCCCATTCGTTTCTAGCACATAGGAAGCCGGAAATCCTTGAGAGGAGAGGAAAATATTCAATATGCCCTTGGATAATCCTTGTCTGCCTTTGCAAGATTCTTAAAAGTACCTCGCTGTTTATGGCGCTTTCATTCCACCCCGATGAGTGTGGCTCCCTTCAGGAGGCAAAGCCAGCCTTTGGTCGTTCCATGATCAGTGACGTGTGTAATTGAGTCATTTTTTGACGAAGCTAACGAGGCAACGGGGTTTGTTTGCAAGCCATGTTGCGGAGTACTTATGTCATCCCTTTAGCCATAAATCTATGTAATGTAAGGAGAACCCTTTTCCTGACCTCCTTAGAACGTTTCGTCTTTAAGGGCACCGTAAGAGCTCGGCGGTATGCCCGAGAAGCAAACCCCGTTTGCATGTTACTTTTGCCAAATACAGTATAATGGCGGGATGCTCTAGTTCGCTCACGGTAACCGCGGCCAGGAGACTGTGCTTGACTGTGATACAAGCACACAACAAACAAGAACATTTACACGTTCTTTCCAAGCCTGTTATTCGAGTTACATGAACGACCGCTTCAGCTCATGCATGCCCGAAACCAAAATCCGCCGTGGTACGTGGTGTCCTTCAAGGGTGGCTACCAGTGAGGCTAGACATTTTATTGCTATGGTTAGCAGGTGTGAGTGAGGCATCTGTGGTGTCCACTAACGGACATTGTCGCCGTAGAGAAGCTTCGAGGGGGAGCGCGATGACGCCTGCAGGCGGCGACCACGTAGGTATAGGCTTGTACACAATCTTGGTTAACGTACGTCAAGCGGACAAACGGATGTCATTGTAGCCACCGAGGTACCCGGCGAAACACAACTTGTCTCCAATGTAAACGTCCGCGCTTTCGTTTCTATCCAGAATGACATCCGCAAATGAGAGCATTTCCTGAATGGTAGCAGACCGCAGCGCGTTTACGGGTTCCGTCCAAGAAAGCCTCAGAGACCGCTTAGCGCTGCAGCGACATTTCCCTGGCCTTTTAACGTCGCTCGTTTCAAGTGCTCCCCTCGGTCTTCGCAAGTGCATTTCTGCCTGCTATATAGCTTCAGCAGGAGAGTCTGTCAGATGCGAGAAGGGCACCTTAGATTAACGGCGCCTCGAATCTTTGTTGAGGCGCGGTGGCTAAAGTACGACAGGACCTGTCATCTCGTCCCCGGGCTTCTTTGGGTCCGAACTCCTCACAACCTTTTTTTTTCTCCTGCTGGTTCCCTAAATACAGACCTCGCGATTGGATCATGCCCGAGAAAGAAGAGCAGGGCCAACCACTTGAGACAACAGAGGCATTGACTTTGGCTAGCGACCTGGGGCTGGTGCCGTCCGCAGCGAGGACACCGCCGAACTTGGAATCACCAAGGGACATCAGAATGTCGTCGGTGCCCACGGCGGGGGTGTCGCAGCTGCCAGTGGTCTCATCGCTGAGCCAGGAAGAATCGAGTACTTCAAACTCGCCTCAGACGGTAGGTACTGCTGCCGCGGTCGACGCAGGCAAAGCCGAAGTCGTCTCCCTCGAGTTTTAATCCACTCTCACCGACGCCACAGCACAGAGACACCGGTGCCTCGAGCTCGGCTCCAGCTCGTACAGAGCCGACACCGGTGGGCATGTGCACTGACCTCAAAGACACTACGACGGTCAAATATCCAGGTCCGTTACCGGTGCAGGTACGTACTATCGGCACCCTGAAAACCGCTTCACTCTTCCACTGTGCGCAAGCCAGAATCACGCGACTCGTTTGCAGAAGCAGACGCACGCGGCAGCCTCGTGGCTTCAGTTCGCTCATTTGCATATCATTCGGTACCACATGGTCGAACGTGATGCCTGACTCTCCTTGAAAAACGTGTGCACGTTTCCTCATTCAGCATGCCCATCATAATTCGGTTGTGGTCATAAATTGCTGGTTTCGCACTTGAAGCGCTGCAAGAGGGTGGTTTAAGCTCGAAAAACGTGCTTTTATTCTCGGAGTGCTTAAGGCAGCCTTGGTCATAGGGCTGAATTTGGTATATAATATTCACTCATAATGGTGGTTCTCGGCTGAACAGCCAGGAAAACTCTCGTGTTTCATCCAAGTGAGAACCTGTCCTTCATTAAAATAGGCTTCAGAGTTACCTCCTGGATTTCCATCGACAAGGCACTTCGCACGGCGTCTGTTCACATCTTTCCGGGATGGTTGACCCCCGTTTGAAAGGGGGTCAACCATGCGTGCATCCATTTCGGCCACCTTTTGTAACTTCCCCACCGAGTGCCATCGTCTGTTCACTGCGTGCAGGAACCAGCGCCAAGGCCCAGCAGCGCCCCACCGCGGCTCGGCACGGCCACGTCTCAACAGACGGCGCTTGCGTTGGGTGTCGGTCGTTCAAGAGAACAGCACCAGCTGCAGGCAGGCGCGCAGCCACAGCCGCAGCTGCAACCGCAGTGGCAGTTCGTGGCATGGCCGCATCGCAACGCGGAAAGTTTCTACCTACTGCACGTACCATCGTTGCAGGACTGTGCTCAGCAAGATATGCAGCCATCACACGGACGCCAATGTAAGCACCCGTACAATGCCCCCTTTCTGTGTGGACGTATCTGTGGCAAAACTACGCCACGAATTTTAATTATTCGGCTTGAAGGCTGTGGAAAGCATGTGATGAGGTGTCATATCGTCGTGCCCTATAATGTGGCGCACCAAAATTGTTACAATATATGACCTATGGGTATACAATAAAAATAACACTAAGGAGTACATATGTGAGATGAACGCCAGCGCGCGCGAAGTGAAAACGATGAGAAACTCAGTGTGTGCGTGCTTCCGAGCATGCCAGTCACCTTAGTGTCACATCGTTATTGAGGCAGTCCAGTCTTACGTAGATGTCAGGAAAGAAAATGTATTCAAAGGAGCCCTTTATGTTGACACTGTTACTGTCCAAAAACAAAGCTTACCTCATGGCGCAAGCTATTGAGAGGGAATACGCAGTATGTTGCTCTGTACGTCATTAATGCTAAAGCATATTTTGGCTGTATCGGCGAGGTCATGTCATCAAAACGCTTCCGCATACGTTGTGGCGGTCTCAGAATAGGTAGGATCAAATGAATGGTTGTAATCGAAAGAGCACGATGTGAGGATGATGAGAAAAAAATATGTCGATAGGATTAATAGTTGGAGCCACAAATGTCGAAAAACCGTCGAATTACCGCGGACGTAGATATAGTGGACGGGAGTGAGTGAGTGAGTGGACGGGAAAACTACAGTGGATGGCAAAATGATGGGAAAATAGGCGAAGGAGTTGAATTAAAGTTACAAACGAACTGAAATGTGTTCCATGAGTGATAATTAAGCAAAAACGTTTGAGTGATATAGAGTAATTAGTTAAGTGTTAGGAGCAAATTGCGTTAGGCTGGACGGTGATATAGTAGGCGGACGGGAAAGCAGATCTGGCACCAAATTTGAAAACGAATGTGTGATTGGAGTAAAAAAAGATGTAAATACAGTAAATGTGATTAATTAACAAGAGTAAAAAGGAAGAAAATTGGTAATATAATTGCATGCAATAATCGTAGCCAATGAGGACGTTTAATTGATAGCGATAAACTGAAAATAATCTCTTAACTAATAAGTTCCTTAATGCTAATATGGATGTGTCGACTCGGGATTTGTACCTTGCTCTAAACTTGCTGCGAGAAACAGCTGTATCGTTCGTGTTTCGCAACATGTCCTTGAATCTGCGTAATCGTCCGATTGTTGTAGTAGATGATTAAATTTAGAGTGCCGAGGAGGCGTCAATGCTTTCGCGTTCTCCCGCTGCGGGTCGCCGCACTATCTCAAAAGTCTAGTAGAAAACTAGTATGCAATTTTTACTACGCTAGTAAAATATAAAGCATCTTGAGCCTCTAAACTTGGCTTGTTATCGCAACCTTTTTCGCATTGAAAAAATTTTGTGGTTGTTTTTGCTTTTGATTTGTATACATTGCATTGACCCCACAATGTCTCGATCTTGACTATGCCTCGCTCTTCCGCACCGCAGGGCCAGGTGACAACTAAAGCCTCAGCTGGGACCTACACGCCAGAGTCATGAATGTACTTTCTGAAGACAACTTTTATTCGTGTCGTCCCTACGGCACTCAACCTCCGCCAAGACCGCAAACCATAATTCACTCGGCACGGCATATGCCAGAATTGCGATGGACACCGACGGACGCCAGCTTCGTACAGCTGTTGCCTCAAAGAGGACCGCCGCTGAGTCGGCAGGAACCTCTGTCACAACGGGAGAGACCGGCTCACAACAGGCCCTTACAAAAAATTTAGTAACATTCTTTAGAAAGTCTTTAGACAAATGTTAAAACGGCCTATCGACTTTGATTAGAAAGTCTTTTAAATGTGTTTATAATTTGTATTAATCCCCTATTAACCTTCTTGCGACGATTGGCCACCGCTATCCAAATGAGTCAAGTACATAGAAAGTCTTTATACTTCCTATCATCCCCTTATCGACAGTTTCTACATACTTTCTATCGACCACTTACCGACAAAGTCTACCAGCACCCTATCAACGGTCTTCCGACAATTGGCCACCGTTATTCAAAAGACTCAAGTACGAAGAAAGTATAATTGCCACCCATCAACTTATCAATGTCTGGAAATGTGTGTGTTACTTACACTGTATGCCATTTTGATAAACATTGTTTTATCACTTCAAAATCCTTTTGTGAACTCCGTATCCTAGACTGTTAAGGAATAACAGAAGCAAAACACAAATTATTACATTAATTTCTTGCACACAAGCACTAACATACATAAGCACTGCAAGATATGCATCATACATCAAAATATTTTACAGAGAACAATAGGGGAACTGAATACTCCCTTTGACACAGCAGTTCTAGTCCCCTCAGTTCCCTCTTGCTAACAATGATTGATACACAGAAACTGTCTAGCGATTTTATATCCTTTATGCAAAGCCCGCATCCACCACTAATAAATGTTATTGTCTATAGGCCTTAGAGGTATAAATGGCTTCATCTTAAGAATATGAAATCTCACCATATATATATATATATATATATATATATATATATATATATATATATATATATATATATATATATATATATATATATATATAAAGGCAGCCAACAGTCACCGAAACCAAGGTGCATAGGAGAATGTTTTATATTTTTTAATTTCTAATGCCAATCAATTGTTTCTTTTTTAAAGAAAATTATTTATAAACCAGCAGAAAAAACAACCATGCCGCCGGTGGGATCCGAACCCACGACCTCCGAATATCGCGTCCGGTGCGCTAACCAACTGTGCTACGGCGACGGCTGTCCAATCTGCTGCTTTCGTGGGTATTTATGTTTTGCGTGTAAGCGAACCTTGAGAGTGTTCACCAGAACATAAATACCCACTGTTGGCTTAATAATAATAACAATAATAATAATAATAATAATAATAATAATAATAATTGGTTTTTGGGGAAAGGAAATGGCGCAGTATCTGTCTCATATATCGTTGGACACCTGAACCGCGCCGTACTGGAAGGGATAAAGCAGGAAGTGAAAGAAGAAAGGAAGAAAGAGGTGCCGTAGTGGAGGGCTCCGGAATAATTTCGACCACCTGGGGATCTTTAACGTGCACTGACATCGCACACTGTTGGCTTCCTTAATATGTTTGTCAAACGAGCCCCTCATTTCATTTGCCATATATATATATATATATATATATATATATATATATATATATATATATATATATATATATATATATATATATATATATATATATATATATCGAAGGTGATTTCTTGGCAACTGATTGATCAATGCAAGAAAATGTCAGCAAGCATAACAGGATTTAAATCACGACATTTTCGTAGAATCAGCCTTTTTCGAGTGTATACAGCATTTCAAACAAAAGCTGTGTGCTACGAATGCTGTAATACACTTGAAAAAGGCTGGTCCTCCAGTTGAGATGTCATGGATTAAATCCTGTTATTTTTCTTAAATACGAGATGTTTCAGGGAAGACTAAGCAATTCTCAAAACAATAGGTTTTTTGAGGTAAAAATATGGCTTTTGAACACAGTATTACCAGTGTTGGGGGGAACCAGAAAACTGGCGCAGCGTCTTTAGTAGTTAGCTGGTTAACTAATTTTTAAGAGTGATTCCACGAGAGATCAAACTATTCGAATTTTTGTATATTCTTGATTGTGTTATGCACTGTACACACATTATTCAGCAGGCCAAGAGTGAATTTAGTTTCACGAAAAATGCAAATATATCAGGAGAAAAAACTATAAATGACGTCATGGCTGAGGCAGCGTTTTTACAGAGCTCAATTTCGCGAATTTGCTTGATGTCGGAATAAAAAATATGAAAGCCAGGATGGATATATTTTGCTTGCTAAAAGTACGGTAAAGAAGAGTATGTCAGGCTTATTTCTACCATTGTGAAGAAGTTGTCGCTTAGTAGAAAAAATTTTGAAAAGACAAGTCTCAAATGAGCCAATTTTCAAGATTTTTTTTCCTCTGCAAATATAAAGCAGATCTTCAAATTTGCATATAAGCATCAGGTGCAAAACAGTGTACTGACTTTCATTTTTGTATAATACAGAGAAGTGGAAGAAGTATCAATTGCCCTAATTCCGGCATTTTTGAATAAAATAGTGGTTTCAAAACCATCTCCAATTTTTCTTATAACTGCTGAAACCAATCTCTCGAAGGAGGCGAAAAAAAATATTAAAGAACATATTCCTATAATTTGTTTCTAACACTGACATCCAAGCTAAAACTTGTAGCTTTTTGAGCAGCAGCAGGAGCGCCTAACTCCAAGTTGTTACCTGCACTCGACGATAGCATTGCTACCAAATCCTGGTTACGTCACAGATCAGTGTTTGTCTACAAAATGTAATTAGGCATGCTCTATCTAGATGGAAAATGTTTCGGCCTTGGGATTTGGGGAAATTTACAGCAGCGGGGGGCGCGTTTGCTGCTTCCCCACCCTCAATTAGGCACTCCTGCGGATGCTCAAAATGCTACAAGTTTGAGCTTGGATATCATTGTTAGAAACAAAATAATGCAAAAAGTTCTTTCGTATTCTTTTTCGCCTCCTCCTAGAGACTTGTTTCAGGAGTTTTCAAAAAAATTGAAGAAAGTTTTTTTTCTTTGATTTGTAAAACCACTACTAGAGTCAAAAATGTCAGTTAAGGCAATACTTCATGCACTTCGCGGTACTATATAAAAATGAAAGTCGATACGCTTTCTTAGCCCCACGATGTTTATCCAATTTGCAAATTTGAAGATGCGCTTTATATCTGCAGAAAAAAATTCTTGAAAATAGCCACGCTTAAGACATGTTTTCAATTTTTTTTCCAGTAAGCGACAACTTCCTCAACATGGCGGAAATAAGCCCAACATATTTCTTCTCATCTGTACATTTAGCATGAAAAATACATCATGGCTTTCTTATCTAGATGCTTACGTCATTGCAACTTTGCAAAATTGAGCTGTGCTTGAAAACGCTGCCTTCGCCACGTCCTTTATTTTATTTTACACATTTTCTCCTGAAATATTAGCATTTTCAAAAAACGTAATTCACTGTGGGGCTATGTAAAAATGTGTGCATAAAATATAAAATACTAAAAAAAATTAAAATAATGAAATATTTATAGAGTTTGATCTCTCATAGAATCACCCAAAAACAAACTTTTTAACTATTAAAGTTAGATGTCTAGCTGCAATAAAGAAATTTGCAGCCAATCATTAGTAATAGCCATATCAGTTTTTAGAATTTTGAAAACGCAATTGCCTTTGTGCTGTGGCTCGACATATTTTGGCTTTTTTGTCTAGTATAATGCAATGGAGCAGTTGCTTTGCCTGCATGCTTTCAAAACCGCATGTATTTTTGCATGATGCAGTCAAAATTTGATGAGCCCAGTGGTGAGGGTAATCGCGTTTTGTAAATTCTAAACACTGATATGGCTACTACTAACGACAGGCTACAAATTCTAATTGCAACCAGTTACTTACCTGTGATAGTTAAAAGTTCATTATCAGAAATTTGTTAACCAGCTTATTAAATACAATTCACTAGTTTTCCACCGTCTGCCAACACTGGTAATACTAAGCTGCAAAAGCCATATTTGAACCCAAAAAGCATATTTTTAAAAATTGCTTCGTGCTCTCTGAAACACGTTGTGTGTATACTATTACTGCTCACTTTCCTGTACAACAGAGAGGTGAAATAATTTCTTCTGGAGCATGAACGTTCCATTAGCCACATAACAAACCTTTGGAAAAACTCTGTGCATGCACACACATACATACACTGCGAAGCACTGTTGCTTAAACAGTAAGAAATCAAGGTTGTTTTCCTTCTAGCTTCCTGACGTGCCAGTCAATCCAGAACAGTCGAGGCAGCCAAATAAACTCGTGAAAAAATGAAAGATGTGAAGCACCCTGTAGCGAGCTTGAAGTGCAGCAACTTAGGCCTGCAGACATGCGATTAGCTCCATGTAACTAGATGTGGAGTTTTTACCTTTGACAAGCATCAAACCTACATGCTTTTTCAACAATTGACAGCACTACAATATGCACATTTAGACTCATATTTCTAAGGATGTTATTGTTTACCTCTCTAAATAGCTAAAAAATCTCTCACAATGAAACAGTACTTACACTGTCTTAAGACTTACATTCAAGGCTGCAAACACTAACGAATAAAAGTCCTGCTAAATAATATGCTAGATGTCCACAACGATGTAGATATCAAGCTTTGAGGCGATTTTAAAAACCATACATTAGCACAAGGATACTGAAGTGACCTGGTTAGTCAGCTATTTGGTGCGCCATCCTGTCACTTGTCCGCAATATCAGCCCTCCCCCTTGTCGTTACTGGTCTGCATTACCAGAAGGAAGAGGTAGAGTCCTAGCCATGAGATGTGCGCATCAACAGCGCCTGTAGGTAGCTTCCTCCATGGCGGAATGCAGCGGCAAAAGAACTGCATAAGAAACAGATTCGAGGTATACAGTTATATTGAATTCTTTCATAATCAAACCTTGGAAAGGCAACAATCAGCTAAATGTGCACTCAAACGTAGCACTCAGAGCGGGTTTGATAAAGTTGCTGAGTAAGAGCACAAGCAGCAGACACAACAATAGAAATAAATGCAATGCTTCCTTGAACAAGAAAAAGCCATAACATGCTGTTGTGCTCAACTCTACCCCCACATTTGAAGACTGATATACACAGGAACCGACATTAGCATGTTGTGCCTAATTTGGCTACTATAAAGAGATATTTAATCATACCAGTCATTTGAAGATAACTTGCACACCATCAAATGTGAAAATTATTTCATGTTTCTTGGCTGGTATATACCAAACTTCAGGCCGCTTTTGCTCTCAAAAGCGGTACCTGAAAAACACTGCAATATAACTTGCATACCTTTGTGTCTCTTTGAGTAGCTAGGAGAAAGTAACTCAACTTTACATGCTGCTCAGTTTATTTACCTGTCTATAGATAATCCATCACCATTTGGTGCTATAGCAGGTGTGGGGGGTAAAATGGATGACCAAAATAGAACAAATAGTACGCAGATGAGCAAGGTTGTCGGAGTGCCAGCGTGGCCCTTTAAAACAAAACATAAAGGCACACACTGTGTGAAGCACAATGCTTGTAAGTAACGCCACACAGACCTACGAGTGCGAAAAGCCTCAGCAAAGTGCCCCTAAGGGAGCAGCTGGACTGACATTTCTTTACTTGTCCCGCAGCACATCACTCCAGTGCTGGGCATGCTCAATACAAGGGAAACAAGTAAACAAAAAATGTGTTCCAAAGAAGATAAAAGTGAGCACCCAGGTAATTAGGCAATTACATGCCACTAATTGCAGCAATGCCTCTTGAAAGGAATGAAATAATTTGCACAGCTTATAGCAAAACTTGATGGCTCAGGAGGGGGACAACGACAAATGCGTCGGTTCAAGTAAAACAAGGGGCATGGTTAAGGTCATGGAAATAGTTGTTGATGTAAGTTCAGCTAGTCTAGTACAACCAGTAATTGAATGTTGGTATGAATAAAGACAACAATGAACAAATATTCAAGATTACAAATGCATTTGAACTGTACAGTGCAGTCAGTTGTGACAAAGGGAGTGTGAAAGAACAATAACCTTAGCAACACTCATTACATATTGAACAAATGCCTTTCTTCTGTACAGCTTCAATATAATCTTCACAGGGTTTCACGTAATGCAAGGATAATCTCGTATCGTACGAATTATTCATGCTAGCCACACCTGTGCTTCTAAGGCACAGCGTTCCACTTGAACGCTAATATTCAGTAATGTATTGCCCCTTTTGCTATGTCTTCCAGTTATCACACTACTGCTTCGCTTCAAACCTGCCGTGCCTTGAAGCAGGTAGGTACTGGTGAAGTAAAGCTACGATGAAATTGAATTGCTGCTTTTAGGCTACTGTAGAAAGGTCATGAAGCACATATATTTTATTTTATTTGTTCTATACAATGGTCAAGATTCCCAAGCAGAAGAATGAGCACAAAAACTGTAAACAAAGCATTACACACTACAACACAATGCGTTTGATTAGCGAAATGCTCTCATGGTGCCCGCAATACCGTTTTCCTTTCTTCTTAATGCTCTTTCAAAAGATAAAAAGAAACAAATGAAAGACAGAGAGATATCCCGGACCAAAAGACTTTCATCAGGCTACAAGCAAAGACAAGAAAAAAACAACGGTCTGTGATACCCATACATACCTATTCTTTTACAGGTGACATGCTTGATATCCGGTATAAATGGCTGATAGGCTGCACCAGCAGGTCGATGATGCCATTAACCTCAGGTTGAGGTAGTGTTGGCTCAATGATGGATGAAAGGAGGTGCAATAGCAGCGTGATGATACCAGTGGGATAGCTGTACAGTCCTCCACTGCGGACGCATTTGAAGAAAGGTTGAATTAGAGAGATGCTTTTGTAAATGTAATCAAAGAAGCAACATTCTATTACAGCATCTAGCGGTTCAGTCCAATGTGTTAAGGAGTGGAGGCTAATGATTAATTACATATGCATCCATTAGCCTGCATAAAAATGGTTTACAAAGGCAGTCGTATTTTCCTTAGAGCTATTATTCGCGAATCACGTTATACTGTTATCGCTTCAGGCTGAAAATGGGGAATGACATTCAGTATATTGAAAGCAATTCAAATAAAACGACAACATACCTTCCAGTGTGCCATTACCTTATGTGCACTGCAATGAAATGGTTCTGCTATTTTTAAACGTAGTTTTGTTGACCAAAGGTATTAAGAAACGCAGCACTTCATGCGACTGCGACAAGTGTTCCTTCATACTAACAAAAATTTTTCAGCAGTCACTTGACCAGGGTTCGCTACCTGCCGCATGGAAGGTGGGGAAGGTGATTCCACTCCACAAATCAGGTAACAACCATTCTCCACTAAACTATCGGCCAATTTCTCTCACCAGCATTCCTTGTAAACTTCTCGAACACATCTTGTTTTCTCACCTGGCTAACTTTCTAGAATCGAACTCTTTCTTCTCGCGATTTCAACACGGATTCCGAAAATCATATTCATGCGAAACCCAACTTGTATCCTTTACTAATAAGTTGCATGTTATCCTTGATCGTAACTCACTAACTGACTGCGTGTTCACAGATTTCGCGAAAGCGTTTGATAAAGTGTGTCATAACTTACTACTATACAAATTGCAGCAACTTAACCTGGACCCAAAGATTCTAACCTGGCTTGAAGCTTTTCTTACAAACCGTCAACAGTTTGTTTCTGTTAATGATCTCACCTTAGATCCGAGTGTGGTTCACTCCGGTGTTCCGCAAGGTTCTGTGCTCGGTCCGCTTCTTTTCCTTATTTACATTAACGACCTACCCTCCTGCATTTCATCTCACATTCACCTATTCGCCGATGACTGCGTAATATTCAGGGAATTAACATGCGATAGCGACATACTAATGCTACAATCCGACCTCAACTCTATCTCAACCTGGTGTAAATCTTGGCTAATGGACCTTAATGTTAAGAAGTGCAAATTCATGCGTGTGTCTCGAGTGACTAATAACTTGCCCTCTTATCACCTTAACGGGTTTTCTCTAGACTCCGTACACTCTTATAAATACCTCGGTGTTCACATAACTAATGACCTTACCTGGACTGTTCATGTCACACAAGTCGTTAACAACGCCAACAAAACACTTGGATACCTTCGTCGTAACTTTGCTAAAGCACCATCACCGCTGAAGCTTTTACTGTACAAAACACTAGTTTAACCTAAACTCAAACACTAGTTTAACCTAAACTCGAATACACTGCATCGCTATGGGATCCTTATCACCAGAACTTAACGCACTCACTTGAGATGGTCCAAAATACAGCTGCTCGATTCATTCTCTCTAAATACAACAGAACTGCAAGCATAACCAGCATGAAATCTAGTCTTGGTCTCCCATCCCTTGCGTCCCGTCGTCGAGCACTTCGTCTTCGCCTTTTTCATAAACTTTTTCACCATTCTTATCTACGCGAAGAACTTATTTCACCCCCACAGTACGTGTCATCACACATAGATCCCGCCCACAAGGTTGGAATACCATTCTGCAGAACGAAAACCAACTTTCATTCCTTTTTACCCCGGACATCCGACGAGTGGAATCACCTTCCCGCGCCACTGGCACTAATCGATGACCACCGTTTATTTCAAGATGCCTTAGGTAACACTGTATAACTAGCAACCTTCTGTGATATTGTGCTCATATTTCTATGTTTTACTACATTGTATAACCACTCCCCTCTATAATGCCGTATGGCCCTGAGGGTATTTCAAATAAAAAAAAGTTCCGCCAACCATTGGACTTTGCCGCCGCCGCGCGACCTCCTCTCCTCCTTCTCGCCGCTTCCCTGAGGGTCGGCTCTTCGCCCGATTTCCTGCCCGACGATTGGTCTCCCTGCCGTTGCCCTTGGAAACGCTGGGCTCCGGGGTTTTGCTTGTTTTTCTTTTTCCGTCGCGCCATTTTTCTCCTAGGCTCGGCGTGCGAATATTACGCTCTGTGCTTTTGTTGCAACGTGGAAGCGCTATACCGTGCTGTTGCGCGTACAGCTGCGGCAAGCGGCCTGAAGATGGTTATGCGGTATTCATGATACGATATATATATCCACGTTACGGGATTAACCACGACGTCATAAAAAATGGTTGACGCCGCTGGTTGGAAGGCATCCTTCGAGGGTTGTTTGCTGCCCCGTTTTTAGGTTATTTTGCATGCGAGGCCAGAACGGAACGAATCTCCAAAGCATCCGCGCATTGCATCTTCTCTGCAAATAGCGACTGGGCTCAAAACCTGCTAGTTGTTGAACCTGCAGCGCCGTCTTTATAACAACAAATCTGCAATTTTTAACAGAGTAGCTTTCAGCGTAAGATCCCATTGTCCGTCAGCGTTCGGTTCCATGAAACTGCTGTATACATGTACAAAGAGACGTTGATTTGAGCTATATCATACACCACTGTTGTATTTCCTTGAGCATGTTTTTTCTCAACTGTCATCAATACTGCATAGTACATTTCTGCGCTAGCGTAGATGCTTAATATCATGTGATTGTCCCGCATGTTACGTGTATCTTGTCAATCAACGTTCTTGTGCGTGCGCGAAAATAAATCATCCTGCTGACCATGCTCTCATTTTTTTTAATGATACATTTTTTGTGATGCCTAATCAACATACTAGCTTCATATCCTCAGCTACTTAGTGAAACGAAATTTCGGTGTCAAGTATAAAATTACGTTATCGAGAGGCGTGTATCTTTCCTAGAGATATAGAATGCCTTCTCTCATAGTTATACCGAGTATATTCTTAAGCTTCCTTGAAACCAGTGCCTAATATTTTTCCATGAAATGCGGTCGATGACTGGTTGTCCGCGCTCCATGATCGCATTGAAAGTGCGCAACTGTTTTATTCAGTGAACAGACTAGAATGCAGACTAGAACAGACTAGAAAGCCACTTTCACACTGAAGAGACAAACCTATGGACGGAATATGCACTCATGACTAACGTATTCTAAGCAGGTGCATGCTAAATAAGACTTACTGAACGCTAGTATGCCCAAGCAAAGAAAAACATTTCGAAGCAGTTCGTGTTAAGCCTAGTTAGAGTGTTATCTCTGTTGTTGTGAGGTTTTTCTTTTAGTTTGGCTAGCATAATGCGTTTACACTTGCATTTAGTTTTCCATCTATGGTGCAAAGCTTGGATTTAACTGCAGTTAAATAATTAGCACTGATTAATTCGTGTCGTTAACTAGCACAGCTCATTTGCACTGTACCTAAGCTCTCGAAAGTATATGACTCGATGCTGTAATGCAAATGATGGTTTTGATTGCATTTAGCTCATTATTGCTAATTAATAGGGATCGCTATCTAATTCAGAGCATTTGCATTCATCCTAAGGTTTTCAACGGTATAGGACTTATTCGTCTACCTCAAAGTTTGGTTTCATACAAAATTAATTATTAACGCAAATTAATGCGGATCGCTAACTAGCACCGCGTCATTACATTGGCCTAAGCTTTCCAACGGTATATGACGATGCTGCAGCACGAATTTCGGTTTTAATTGCAATTTACTAAATATCAATTAATTTGGCCCAGTAACTGGTGAAAATAAGTGTATAAGTAACCAATGATCCAAACTCACGGTTTATCACGTGATATATACTATTCTTAGACAGATAGCTTGACAGTAGCGTAATAGACTAAGTCCCGCTTCGACCTTCTCTGATCTTGAAGTTCAAAGCACTTCCCTGGGTCGTTTTCCGAAGTTTTACCGCGGTGACAGAGTTCACACCCTAAAAAAAACACAAAGTCAGACGCAGTACTAGATCAGGTGCACAATGTCAAACACCTTGTCATGTGACTTAAAAAGCGTCTGCAGTACCGAACTCGCCTGAAAGCTTTGTTTACATCGGTATTCCCCATTCAAAGAGTTCTAAGAAGAAACCAATCTCTTCATGAAAGTACTTTGGGCATTCTCAATGCTTTTCTCGCAATTTTTCAAATATTTTGCGCACTCCTGGAGAGCAGACCTGGCCCACAAACACGCGCTTCACTCACTGCTGCGGCCGGCCGGCGGGCGCGAAGGAGAAAAAGCGTGTCGTGCGAAGAGCTTGCAGCGGCCGCGCGAGGAGAATCGAGGAGGAAAGCGCGGCGCGGAGGAGTGTGTCACTACTTTCAAATTATCAAAGGGTTTTAGTTGCGCCAACGTTTGGCTTGCGGCGTGTGCGTCGGTGGCTGTTTTTTTTCCTGTTGCCACGGTTTTTTTTTGCGTGTTTGTGTCGTTTTAGTTTTCATTTAATTTGGTTTCGTGTTTGTGAACGTGCGACTGCTTCGTGAATTTCGTTAAAAGTCAGCCGTTTGCCGTAACGGAGTGAGAAGCGAGTGATTTGGACGCTGCAAGAATTCGTCGATTTCCACGTCCTGCTGCTGCCGTCCAGCCGTTTTTTGCCACCAAGAGCTGCACTCATCGACCTGTTTTCCCTTTTAACTTCAACTGCGTTGAAATTCAGCCAGTATGCCTACCTGCTGCTTCGTGCCTGGTTGTACGAGCGGCTACCGAAGCAACACAGAAAAGAGGAACTTTTTTGCTCCACCATCGGACCCGCTGCTTCGTGAGAGCTGGGGCAGAGCGATCCCCCGCGCTGACAAGCTACTCAGCAAAACATGCAAAGCGTGCGACGTTCATTTCCAGCCGTCAGACATCGTAAAAACATTCGAGCACAACATCAACGGTGAGGTTGTGCTCGAATGGTGCCATTCCCACGCTGTTTCCCAATATGCCCAGTTACCTGTATTCTGCAGCCAAAAGGCGGCGATCACTGAAAAAGAGAGGCGAAACTGCTTGATAGGAGTGCACAGCTGGCTTGTCAGGTCACTCACAAAGAATCACAAGAGCTGCCGGGTGATTTCGATAGCACTGACATTGCAAACATCATCGAGAATGGTGCGTCGCTGCAACTGCCTCGAAACTGGCAATTTTCAGTTGTGGTGGAGGAACCTGGTGATCGTCAGCAAGCAGTTTTCTACGAAGCAGGAATGAAAACAGGTGTGTTCTCCATCGTCAAAAGCGTTGTGGTAAGGTAGAACCTTACATACATTATTTCAGGGAATGGAAAACTACTACAAAGATCGCTTGTCGATGTGCAGATGCGCTCGCTTATAGACAGACGTGGAAGCGATAGTGCAAATTGTGAAAATTGTGAGGAATTTACTGCTGAAGTGATCCATTCTTATTTAGTCACTCGTATGCACTTCTTTGCAAGAGCAAAGTGCCAAGAGAATGACTCTGCAGTGAAGGCACAAAGAGAGAGGAAAAAGGCAAAGCTTTTCTAAGAATCCTCAAAGCCTGTTCTTTTCAGCAAATGTGTTAATTAAGCGTTTTTGTTTTTGAATATCATTCACCCAGTTCTTGTTGTCGTGTTTTTGGTACATTGCGTACATTATGTACAATGGTGTTGTAAAGTCTGGATAAGGCTGCACAGTAAAGACTACAGAACGAAGGTGGGCTGCGGAGGTCGTCAGCTGCAAAACATTCCATTTCGCCGACTTGCACCTCTCCTTGAGCGCCTTGAAGTTGCGCGGGCTTGCGGTCAGTGCAAAGGGAAGGCGAATGGTGCACGGTATCAGTATGAAATTTTCGTTGCGCATTTCTTCATGTAGGCGGGAATGGATGCATCAAGCGCTGCATTTGGAAGTAACATAGTTTGAGGCGCACTACTAGCCACAAGAGCGTGACTTTAATGACTGTAGGAAAGAAAACGGACGCAGTCAAGTCCGCCATCCTACGCAGGCGCGACGCGCTTAATGAGCGGCACGGCTTTTAGCGACGATAAAACGCTAACCTACCGCGGCTTTGAAGTCGCAGGAGAGTTGTTCTGCAATAGGCGACTATTCGTATCGTCGCATGTTCGTACATAACCGCTCCTTCAATATGCACCGTGCTGGCGAACGCACCGAGCGCACTCCACTACGGCGAAGGCTGGAACGCGTGAATGTGGACGACAGAAAAGCTCGAACTTTTCGCCGCATGATAAAATTTCCGCAAATCGAAATGGTTAGCGAACAAAAGTCAGTTGTACAAGCGATCTAGCAGCGCCCTGCACGGGCAAAACATTGGGTACTAGCAGACGACGCTTGCTTCCATAGCGCAACCTTCGACCGCAGCGCCGCGGTGGCAGGAACCGCGGCGGACCGGCTCCTGCCAATGGGCGCGGCGGAGAGTTTCGAAACTCAAGTATATCTATAAACGTTGACGAAGACTGCGTTACAGCGTACTCAAAGAAGTAGTGCAGCACACGGCCGATAGTGCGCATGGGGCGCTCAACCCCGCAACCGGGGAATCAAAAGGCGACACTAAAGTCGCGTAACGTTAAACGCTTTAAAAGAAAACTGGTAACGTTATTTTTGCCACATGCGTGATGCAATAAACGACGCAAAATTTTGTTTGAATTACGAAAGCAGTTGATGGTTAGGGATGTAGGAAAAAAATGCGACTACTCGCAACCAGCTGTTCCTGGCGGCGCTGCGAACGAAAGCTTTCGAAAGCGGTGCGCGAGGTAGCTGCAGGCGACGCAGCTGGGCTCAGGCGGAGAGCCGCGGTCGCTGCACGGCGGCACTATCTGATTCTAAGGCTTCAGCTATTTCGCCGTAACTTCGTCGCAAAATCAGGAATGATGATGTTGGCCAGCTACACTGGTTTCGGTTTTTAATTTTCGCATATTGTGTGGCTTGCTGTACTCTGCACAGCTTGAAAATGAACATTCGTTTTGAGGAAAGCAAATGGCTCAGTGACAGTCTCACTTATCTCGCTGGTCACCCGAACCGCGCCATAAGGAAGGGATAAAGAAGGGCGTGAAAAAAGAAAGGAAGAAAGAAATGCCGTAGCTCAGGGCTCTGCAATAGCACACGGGAGCCTTTTTCGTTTCGCCTCCATCGAAACGCGACCGCCAGGGTCATGCCTCATGCCATTTAGTGTACGTGTGTGTACCCTGAGAACGCGAGCGTCCGCGCGCTGCCCTAGAGCGACATGCAAAACAGTGCAAGCCCGCGCTGCCGCATCGCCTCTGTTTGGAGCGCGCGTGCATCGTCATTGAGCGCCTTGCACGCTTTTTGCTCGAGCGAGGCCCCCTGGCAGTCTCGCTACCGTAGTCTTTAGTGCGCTACCTTAATTACTTCCTCCGCCTTTCGTGGTCTCCGGCTCTGCATCACGTCCGCCCCACAATATGCAGTATTTTTGCTATTCGAAGGAGTGCGTATAATCATGAATCAAGGGAAAGGAAGGCAGTATTTAAGTAACGCTGCTTACCACGTTGGAAGTGCGAGCAGGGAAACAAAGTAAACCAAAACGCGCACACGCACGCGCTTACACACACACACACACATACACACACACACACACACACACACATACACACACACACACACACACACACACACACGCACACACGCACACACACACACACACACACACGCACGCACGCACGCGCACACACACACACACACACACACACACACATACACACATATATATATATATATATATATATATATATATATATATATATATATATATATATATATATATATATATATATATATATTCTTAGTGTGAAGCCTTGGAGTGACTCGAGTAAGCTCAATCAGCTTAGTTCGTAGGAGCGTCGAGCCATGTATAGCCGATGGGAAGAGGACGTCACGCCCGCTGCTGCCGAGCAGAGAGTGTGAAGGTGAAGAGCGATCGAGAACCGCGTTTGTGTGCATATGCAGATGCCAGTAAGGAGAGGCGAAGAATGAACACATGTTTCGCACGTCTGCTTGGTTTAAACTTTAAAACTCCACAGTTATTTCTCGGGCTCCTTAGAGTCATTGCAGTACGGGAAAATAGAAAATACAATTCTCACCGCATTTTCCCTGCCACATATCTTCGTACCGTGTCTGCGTTGAAGGAGATGCTACTGGAACTGCAGAAGACGCACTGCGACGGTGCTTTATCTGTGCTCAAAGCGGTTCCTGCTCACATTCTAGATTATGGGACCGAAGCTCTTACAGCTTTTTCGATAATAGGAGCTCCTCTGTCGCTTTGAAACGCAAAAAGCGTCCGTGTGCTGTTTTATTTCAGTGCACATTAAAGACGCCCAGGCGGTCGAAATTACTCCGGAAACCTCCACTACGGCACCTCTTTCTTCCTTTCCTCTTTCACTTCCTCCTTTACCCCTCCCCGTACGGCGGGTTCGGGTGTACACCGAGATATATGTGCCAGTTACTGCGTCATCCCCTTTCCTGAAAAGCAATTTTTTCTAGTATATTTCTATTGACAGCAGTGCGTAGAAAGCAGTAAGAAAATTGTATCAACTTCATATCAACAAATATTAATAGAATACGCTCGGCTAAGAAACTGTGACTGCTAATATTTCTTTCGTGTCCAAGGTTGCTTTAGTTGCTTTGTCCTGTTAAGCTGCAGTACTTAATTTAGGCATTTCTTCGCATGATAAAAACTCTCTCGGTTTCTAGTCTATTTTTACTGACAACAGTACATAGAAAGCAGTAAGAAAAGTGTACCAACTTCCTATCAACAAAGGCTAATAGAATATGCTAAGCTAACAGAATGTGATTGCTAATCTTAATTTCGTGTTAAGGTTGCTTTAATAGCTTTGAAGTGATCGGCTATAGTACATGATTATTTTAGGTTTTTATTCGCATGACTAAACGTGTTTTTTCGGTTTCTAGTATATTTTTCCTCACAACCGGGCATTGAAAGCAATAAGAAAAAATTATTAAAATAGAATATCTTCAGTTTTGAAAACACATTTCTGTATCCTGACTTGATTCCGAATGAATTTGCTGCGACAAACGCTGGACGCTCTTCGATATAGGGAAATTGTTGACTAGCTGCAACAGATTTCACTGGCACGGCCGCTCGATGGAGGCGCGCTGGGTGCGCCTCCATCGAGAGGCCGTGTCACTGGGCACTCAAGTGAGATGTCACGGTTATGCGAACAAGAGTTTTAATCACATTGAGCCCCATGCAGTTTGTCCCTCATTTGTCTCGATGTGTCGAACTGCACCAGTATTTTATAGTAACTTTCTATTGACAGCATTATATACAGGGAAGTAACGTTCTACTACCTTTTATTAACAAAGGTGCATAGAATGTAAAAATTATTTTCTAGTAGCTTTCTACTGACAGGAGTACATACAAAGAAGTAACTTTCTACCAACTTTCTATCAACAATTGTTGACACAATGTAAATGTAACTACAAGGTTACCAATGCACATAGACAGTTCATACAAATTCTACAGAAAGTTCATAGCTATTTTTGTAAGGGGGAACTGTCGTCACAACAGGATCGACAGTCACTACTGCAGGAGGAACTGCTGCACGAACAGCCACTGCTGCGCTTGTCGGCCCCAACAGCAGGGAGTGCCACGGGTAGTGTTGAAAGTGATTCGCCTGAATGGCAGGCCGTATGTAGTGCGGAATGCGAGGCGCTCCGCGGACGACCCTCGCGCGGTCATCATCGAGTGCTATGCAGCGCTGGAGCGGCCGACTAATACTCTAGTTACACGGCCTACTTAACCGCGATTAAGTTTGATTCAGTTAATATTAACCACAGTTGTGCGCTGTTAGACGGAGAGCCTAACCGCAGTTATGCCACTAACCATGGTTATCGGTAACTGAGGTTGGCTACCTCAATCAAGCGGCTAACTGACAAAATGGCTGCCACCATGTCGGCTGAGCTCGCGATGCCCGCTGCCACATCAAGTGAACAGAAGCGTGTGAAATGGTCTGTTGCCACAAGAGAAGCACTGATACGCATCTGGGAGGACAATCTCTCGGCTCTGTGGTCAAATACGCGCAATGCGAAAATATACAGCGCCATGGCGGACTCCCTGAACGCAGGCCTGCCGGCAGGCGAAGGGCCGTAATCAGCAAAACAGATTCGGCAGAAGCTGGAAAATCTCAATAAGCACTACCGGTAAGTACGAAAGCCATTTCATATAATGGTGTAGTTTACAAGTTATTTTAGTGTTTTTTAATGCTGGTATCCGGTGCGCTGCACGTGCGCACTAACATTTGCCGTGCTGCACTGTGCTTCGTCCGGCATGACAGCTACTTTGCTGCAGAATACATTAGTCTTTTTTTCTGGCTGACCTGTGATATGCGCGAATCGTTACTGCGCTGTACTCGGCTCGTTTGAACTGACAACTTGCATGTCTACTAATGGTAACCGCGTCAAGCGCAGTGTTTTTCGGCAGCGTCTCCTGAATTGACTCCTATATCGTCCAAAGTGATGTGCGCCAGCAGCACGCAGGTCTGTTTCGTTCTTAATGCTCTTTGGAGCACATAGCATCGCATGCATCCACCTGGCAGTGCGAACGTCGCTGACGTAGTTTGCACGCACCGATAACCGATGACGATAACCGAGGTTAATGGTGAGAGTTCGCGCAACAGTAGAAGGTCCTGCCTCGAGCTAGCTTAGCTTGCTACGTTTTTCGCAGCCTGTCGGCGTTCGCGCGGTATTAGTAAATACTCGGAGGCTGTATAGAACTGGCATTCACTTTATCTTTTCCGTCCAAAATTAACGGTAGAAACGGCAAGGTAATCTCGATGTGAAATCAGGTACCTGCGCTAGCACGGTTGACACTTGAGATGTACTACTTTATCTGCTGAATGTGCTGACCAGCATGCTCTTCCTCCGATTCTGCACCGTTTCAGTCTAAACAAAAACAGGCGGGATATGTACTTCTTCCATGTGGGTAGCCGGTTCTCTCTTGTTTGTTTATTTGTCTTTAAACGAAACTCTACCCGCCTATAAATTTTCTGATGCAAAGTTTCATGGAATAAATCTACCTTTGTTTCTAGGAAGCTGAGGAGATCTGGCTCAAGCACTGGATCAAAAGGCATTGAATGGCCATTTTACTGGCTGAATCACTCTCTTCTTGGAGCGCTGCCAGTGAATGACAGTAGCCTGGTGCAGGAAAGTGTGGAGGTAATCTAGTTTCACTGGTTCAGAAAAACTAAATATTACAGTGCCTGCAAGCATGTATATTTTCTTCACAAGTATTGTAATCCACCATGACTAGCAACGCTGCAAGAAGGAAATGGTTTTTTTGCCTCGGCAAGATGACGTGTTATAGCCATCACAGCTAGGTAGTTCGAAAACACTACACAACACAAAGCAAGTGACTAAAACTTCGAAAAGACATGTCTCATTCACTTTGTTTTATTACAGACAATAGAATAAACTCATCTTAATATATATGCACTTTGCTCCAAAGCAGGCAGTGAGAAGAGAACATGAAAGAATTTGAACATGTTCAAGAGCCAACAAGCAAAGAAAACCTGTGTAAAACGACAAGGTGAACAAGATGAGGTGATGCATAGGTTTGTGAAGTGTTTCCAATAAGGTGCACATGATTTGATCGTGTTTGTCATCACACATAACACAATTACAACACACTTCACTATGCGCTATGAGAAATATTTGCTGTCAGACTGTACTGATACTCTCCAGGACAAACAAATTGCGGTACAAGAAATGTCTTGCATAATGGGACTGCACAACACTATCTGCACCCCGGTTAATCCAAAATCTTCCCTTGTGTCCATTGTTTGCAGCAGCTGGCCGCAGTTGAAGGAATAGGGTGAGAGTATTTGTAATTTTCCAAAACATGTGGCAACCGTATTATATTACTGCATAGGTTTTAAGTATAATGTCAAATATTTCACAAAAGGAAGAATCCACACTGCATTTCCCATCATAAAATGGCTTCTGAGTTGGAAGTCGTCTTTTCTACCTTTTTATCCTCGTCATTTCTCTGAGCTTTCTTGATAAGTTATCAAAAATCTGTATTTTGGGCCTTGCCTAGCAGCTAGGTTTCATATCCTGCAGCTATGTGGCATACATCTTTATAGTTTTTAAATTTTGCTTGGTATTCGCTGGTGCCAGAGGGTCCTGAAGATGGAGCTGGAAAGGTTCTCGCAACCTTTACACTTGATGCTGACCATGATACAGCTGAAGACACCATGGCCCAGAGAATCATGGCCCAGCCCAGAGAAAGCAGCGACAGCACCACAAGGCGCCGAAAAAGACCTCCGAGCTCGCCTTTGCAGGAGCTACTG
Organism: Amblyomma americanum; assembly: GCF_052857255.1. NCBI lineage: Eukaryota > Metazoa > Arthropoda > Arachnida > Ixodida > Ixodidae > Amblyomma > Amblyomma americanum. The sequence continues at coordinate 282,924,376 of NC_135497.1, forward strand.
ACAATGCAGCAGCAAGCCGACGACCGGACAGCCGAGACCGCCAGATAAAGTACCGAGCTGAGAAAGCAGCTCTTGGAACTGCAGAAGGAAAGCAACGACATTCAAAGAGGAATGCTTGATGTCATGAAATCGTACTTCACACCAAATAAAAATCCGGAATGAAATAATCTGTCCCCTCTGAAATAAGTGATGTTTTACCAACTGCGACAGACAGTGCAGCATGGTCAAATGCTTAAGCCGAATCTTTTTTAACTACCGTCTAATTTGTCCACATCAATAATGATCAAATCAAATCAAATGAAAGTTTATTTCCCATCTAGCACTACAGATGGAGGAATCGTAGAAAAAAGCTGCCTTTGGGCAGCTTGACGAGACTACAATCCTAATTATTGACAGGGAAGGCAACACAAGAGTTTATACAATTTTTAAAAAAAGACAAGCACACCAAGGAAGCACCGGAGAATACACGAAACAGCAATATGTATACATAATGAAACTTAAACAATGTTATTCAAAAACAAATTATGTAGTTCACGACGTGAAAAAGAAAACAAATCGAGGTTAATGTGGATATACCTATTTAGAAGAGATGGAAGTGTGTACTGAAGGCATTCCCTACCAAGGTTTAGCCGAGGTGTTGGCACTGTCCATTCTTCGCCACGTCTTGTTGGATAGACTGGTTCTTTTTTCCTTAGTTCTGCTAAATTTTTAAGATTTGTTACATTCTTCTTGATTTCTGTTTTAAAAGTAACACTGAGGCGATATTTATAAAGATTATGTGCTTTAATAACTCTGGAATGACAAAAGAAATCGGCACTTGGATGTCGGAACGGTAAATTATATGCATTTCGGAGATATCTTTTTTGCAATAAATGAATACGTTCAAGGTTAGTGAATGTTGTAGTGCCCCACACCAACTGGCAATAGTTTAAATGCGAGTTGAATATTGAATTGTATACCAGCATCTTAGTTTTTGTGGGAAGTATGTATTTTGGACGGCCTATAACACCAGTGATTTGAGCTATTTTTTTCAAGATATAATTGACATGATAATCCCATGACATACTGGCAGAAAATATGACCCCAAGGCATTTAAACTGCTCAACAATTTCTACAGCCCGCGAGTTTATTATAATATTATCGTGCGGTGGGATAACTTTTTTTTTCAGCCTAAATATGACAGCTTTGGTCTTGCTCTCGTTTATTTGCATCAGGTTAACTGCAGACCAGACCTTAAGGGCATTCATTGTGGCATTACATTGTTTGATAAGTTAGTTAGTTATATTGATTTTAATGGCGCAAAAGCAACTATGGCTATGATGCGCCAAACACAAGGTTAGGTTCTTGTTAAATGTTACACTTTTTATACCTAGAGTTTGTTTAAAACATTGGCTTCATTAAGAAACTTAAAAATACTTGAAAGATCAACCAGTGCTTGATCACCTAAAAGTAACTTGGGGTGCAATGGGATGTATTCATTGTAGAGTGTTGTAAAATATTTTTTCTTAGTTGTTCCAGTTTTCTGCATGACATTAAAATGTGGTTGACAGTGAGTACATCGCCGCACATTTCGCAGAGAGGTTTGTCTTGTTTTGTCAGTAAAAAGTTGTGTGTAAGGTGTGTGTGCCCAATGCGTAGCCGACATAAAATAACTTCAGTAAAACGTTCTTGATGTCTACATGATTTCCATTCTCCTAAAACGGGTTTTATAGAATGCAGTTTGTTGTTTGCCTGTTCTTCCCATGCAGCCTGCCACTTAATTCTGAGTTTACTGTGCACTAATTTCAAAAAATCCCTGTGTGGTATGTTATCTCGTTTTATTTGATCAATTCGAGCTTGTGCTGCGCATGCATCTGCTCTCTCATTACCTACAATTCCAACATGGCTGGGCACCCAGCAGAATATAATGTTATGATTTTGTTTTTTTATTTTAATTATGTTATGTATGATGTTTCCTATAATGGGTTCAGCGGCGTTTCTACAGTGCAGCGCTTTGAGCATACTCAGTGAATCGGTGTAAATGACGCTATTTTTAATGTTTTCTTTTACTATTTGGTCTACGGCTACAAAGACTGCATAACTCTCGGCAGTAAAAACCGATGCATACTGTGGCAGTCGTATCATTTTTTCATTTTTGTCTTGAAACTGCACTTCCAACATGATTTTCTGTTTTTGACCCATCAGTGTAAAATTCAGTGAAGGTGTCATATTTTTCTTGTAGTTCAAAGAATTCTTGTAGTATGAGCTGATGTGGCATTTCCTTTTTATGTAAGTGTGTGCGCACTGAAGGCAGGCTGTACCATGGTGGTAAATTTTCATATTTTTGTGCAATATTCGGCAGGGCATCCAGTACTCCTAACTCTTCACATTTATCTTCAAAGCGCATTATTAGTGGCCGGATGGATTGTGGTTTACTGTTAAATAATCTTTTGGATGGGCACTTGGTAACAATGGGATGGCAGAGATGTTTAGGAAGAGTACGGGTTTTTAGGATGTATGCGCATGTCAGTGTGACTCTTCTATCCTCTAGTGCAGGCTCATTAGCTTCAATGTAAAGACTGTTTACCGGGGATGTTCTATATGCTCCAGTTGCTAGTCGCAGACCAAGATTATGAACGGGGTCCAGTCTTTTCAAGTAGGATGCTCTTGCTGAACCGTATACTATGCACCCATAGTCCAGCTTGGAGCGTACCAGAGAGCGATAGATGTGTAATAGGCATGTTCTATCGGACCCCCACCGTTTTCGCGAGAGCACCTTTAATACATTGAGGGCTTGGGATGCTTTCTTTTTAAGGTTGTTAATGTGTGTTAGAAATGTGAGTTTCTTGTCAAAAGTGAGTCCTAAAAATTTATGTTCTGGTTTAATTGGTAGTGTGGCTTGATTCAAGTATAGGTTGGGATTGAATTGTAGGCCTCGTCGCAATGAGCACAGAACAGCTACTGTTTTTTGAGGAGAGAACTTGAACCCATTTATCTCTGCCCAAGCAGCTAGTTTATTTAGTGTGATTTGTATTTGTCTCTCGCAGGACGATATGCTGGAGGAAGTGCATGCTATCTGTAGGTCATCTACATAAACCGAATACATTATGGACTTGGGTATTACTTTGGCTAACGAATTCATTTTTACTACGAAGAGTGTCGTGCTTAGAATGCAACCTTGGGGTACGCCATTCTCTTGGGTGAAAGTCATGGAGAGAGTTGTTCCTAGGCGGACCCTAAATGTGCGGTTAGCCAGGAAGTCGTTCAAGCAGTTCAGCATCCTGCCTCGGATACCTAGCTCTGCTAGGTCGCGGAGGATGCCGAACTTCCACGTGGTATCGTATGCCTTCTCCATGTCGAAGAAGACCCCGATACACTGCTGCTTGTGGATGAACGCCTCCCGTATGGTGTTCTCTAGGCGGACAACGTGATCGGTGGTTGAGCATGATTTTCTGAATCCACATTGATGAACATCTAATAGTTGCCGAGATTCGAGTACAAAGGTGAGTCTAATGTTTATTCCACTTTCAAAAGATTTAGCAATGCAGCTGGTGAGGGCTATTGGTCTGTAATTGTCAGGACTTGTTGGTGATTTTCCGGGTTTCAGAAAAGGTACTATTACTGCTTTCTTCCACTCCTCAGGTATTCTGCCAGTCATCCATATTTTATTGAAGAATTTTAACAGTGCCTGTACGGCTGTATCAGAGAGATGGGCAAGCATATTGTAATGCACATTGTCTGGGCCTGGTGCTGTCTTTTTACCGGAAGATAATACACTATTTAATTCCTGGAGCGTAATGGGCTGGTTGTAGTCTTCCTGCATGCCTGTTCCGAATGAAAGTTTTTGTTTTTCAGCTATAGCTTTGTGTTTCTGGAATGTGTTTGTGTAGTGGGATGACCTTGAGACTTCAGCAAAGTGCTCGCCTAAAAAATTGGCCTGTTCTTCCAACGATGTTTGTGTACCGGGTGTTGTCAAAAGTGGAAGTGTGAAGGAAGTACGGTCACCAGTGAATTTACGGACTTTGTCCCACATTTTCTTTGATGGTATTGAACTATTTATAGAGGACACATATTTCTGCCAGGAGGTTTTCTCAGCATTCTAGCGCACGTACCGCGCTCTCGCCTTGGCCCTCTTAAAAGTGAGTAAGTTCTCTGCAGTGGGGTACCGACGCAGGGTGCCCCATGCTTTATTTTGCTGTTTTTTTGCAAATGTACATTCTTGTGTCCACCATACTTTGTGTTTCTTCTGTACGAGTCCTGTTGTTTGTGGTATAGCGAGTGTTGCAGCAGATATTATGCATGTAGTAAACCTGTCATTAATTTCATCTATGCTGAGGTCTTCAGAAAATTCTTTATCTAGAGTGGCACTTTCTGTAAAAAGTGACCAGTCGGCGAGGTGAAGTTTCCAGCGCCGTGGTCTTGTGGGGATGACTGCAGTAGACGATGAGAGGCTGATGATAATAGGTAGGTAATCACTTCCCAGAGGGTCATTTAAAACATCCCATTTAAAATCGGTAAAAAGCGATGGTGATGCGAAAGCTAAATCGAGAAAGCTCATTTTTGCCGAGCTTGGGCAACAATAAGTTGATTTTCCTGTATTTAAAAGACAGATGTTATTTGAGAGGATAAAATCTTCGATTGTTTGCCCCCTAGAGTCGCAGCGCTCGCTTCCCCAAAAAGGGGAGTGAGCGTTAAAATCCCCAACTACCAGATATGGCTCTGGAAGTTCATCTATCAATTCTTCTAGATCATGGACTGTTAATCTAAAATGTGGAGGAATGTATACGGAACAGATTGTTAGTGTTTTATAGCTGACGATGCTGACTGCAACCGCCTCTAGTTTTGTATTGAGCTTTATTTCTCGAGCAGGGACGCCGCTTTGGACGACAATTGCGACGCCTCCCGAGAGTCGATTTGCCTGCTCGTGATCACGTCTAAAAGTTTGATAATGTTTCAGGATATGCACATGTTGTGCACCAAGATTGGTCTCCTGAAGACATAAAACTATGGGTAACATTAACCCTAAAATATGTGTAATGTCACTATAATTCCGCATAAGTCCTCTGCAATTCCATTGAATTAAAAAAGCCATGCTTGTGTTTTTAAAAGAAAATGAAAGGAGATTTACTTATGTGGTGGGCCCGTTATGAGGGGCCTGTCTTTTTTTCGCTCAACAGAGCTGTTCCGCCGCTGTAATGGAGGCGGAGTGGGTGTTGTATCCATCACCTCAACAGAGGTGCTGGAGGACCGCGCAGCCGCGGTTGTGTTAGTTTCAGGCCTCTCCCGACGGGGGGAGGTCCTGCGGGATGCCGACCCATGGACCGGCGGTCCCTGCTTTGGCAGTGACAGGGCAGCTTTCGCTGACCCTGCCTGGGGCGTGGATGGCCCTGCCATAGGCTTGGTGGGAGCGGCCTTGGCAGGTGCCGGAGTGCTGTGTGGTGCTACGCCCCTGCGCACCACATCAGCGAAGTTTTGTTTTGCTGTGAAGGAGAATGTGTTTGTAAGCGCAAAACGCCTTCTCGCTTCTTTCAAAGAAATGTTTTCTTTGGTCTTTATGGTGATAATTTCTTTTTCTTTCTTCCAGGCCGGACACGCCCTGGAGTATGCAGCATGTTATCCTTCACAGTTTGCACAGCACAGGGCTGCGTCACATACATCAGACTGGTGATCGTTAGAGGCACATTTTGCGCAAGTTTTACGACCGCGGCAGCTCTGTGAGCCGTGGCCGAAGCTTTGGCAGTTGAAACACCTGCGAGGGTTTGGTATGTATGGTCGTACATTGATTTTCAAATATCCCACGTCGATTGTGTCGGGCAGGGTGCTGGTGTTGAACGTCAGGATCATGTGTTTTGTGTCTATTTCCTTGTTGTCCTTCCGGATTTTGATTCGGTGGACATCTATGACGTCTTGGTCGATGAGCCCTTCGAGCATTTCTTTTTCAGTTATGTGAAGAAAATCATTTTCCGATATTACGCCTCGGGCAGTGTTTAGTGAGCGATGAGGAGTCACGGAGACCGGGATTTCCCCTATGGACGTTAGGTTGGAGAGCTTAGAATGTTGGACATTGTCACACAGTTCGAGCAATAAGTCGCCGCTGGCCATTTTTGACAGCTTATAGCCAATGCCTAGGGTTTCAGTCAAGCACTTTGACACAAGGAAGGGGGATATTATTCTTGCCTGTTTATCTTGTTGTTCACTGTGGATCACATGATATTTGGGGAAAGTTACTTTTCTTTTTTGAAAGAAGTTGTCTGCCTCGTTCCGCCCTCTTTTGAGAGAGCGATCAGGTTTTGAAAGTTGGGGAGCCATAAAAAACTTTGTTTTTCGGTCATGGTGCCAGCCACCCACCACGGAGTCCAACAAGGGGACGGGACAGGAACTTGATAGCAAGTCCTGCCCACGCCAGCTGTACACCTCAACTATAACCAAATATGACGCAACTCAGGGTAGTTGGTCACACAAGGTTAACCCTCGCCGCCAGGAAAAAAGGAAAAACCAAGAAGTGAGTAGGATATAGGAGAGTTGTGAGACAGAGATACGGAAGGTAAAGAAGAGGAGGATAGGAAAAGGCGACTGCCGATTCCCCCCGGTCGGGTCAGGCCGGAGGTGCCGTCTGCAGGAAGCTGGGGCCAAAGTGGTGTGTTGCTTCCGCCAAGGGGCCTTAAGGGTCCAAACGCTCGGCATCGGCTCAACCACCAGGATCCCCTTTTCCCCGAACACGGCGATGCCACGCACGGCGAGGCGCGGGTGCTCGGGTCCGTGGTGATGCACAGTTCACCATCATCCCCTTGCGGGGATGTCCCTGCGGATGCTCGGGAACCCGCGGTGTCGCCACTCACCGTCGCGACGCCTGCAAGCTGCAGGCGCCCCCCTGCGGGGAACATTGTTTGATAAGTTCATGAACATTTTCACCCGAAAAAAATACGCTCGTATCGTCAGCATAGATGAAAAACTTTGTATTATCGCTAATGTTGACAATATCGTTTAGGTAAATATTGAAGAGTAGAGGCCCTAGCGTACTGCCTTGGGGGACACCGCAGAAGAGCGGCTTCGGTTCAGACCGTATACCATTTATGTACACCACTTGCTGTCTAAACGACAAATAAGAACTTAACAATGAGAGTGCTTTTCCTCGGATACCATAGTAGTGTAATTTGTTTAGTAAGATTTTATGTTTTACCAGGTCAAAAGCCTTTGAGAAGTCCACAAATACACCAATGACAATAGCTTTGTTTTCAAGTTGCTTTATTATATATTCCTTTTGTTGGAGTAATGCAAGTTCAGTTGATTTGCTTTTGCAGAAGCCAAACTGAAATGGTGTTAGCAAGTTAAATTTATGGATGAAATTTGACATTCTTAGATGGAGCATTTTCTCAAATGCTTTTGAAAACACTGGCAAAATAGAGATTGGTCTGTAGTTGGCGAGGGCATTGCGATCTCCTTTTTTGTAAAGAACAACAACTTTTGCTAATTGCATTTTTTCCGGAAAAACTGCAGTTTAGAAACAGATGTTAAAGATCTGAGCAAGTATGGGAGCAATTATGTCAACTACATGCTTGACTGGCCGTATTTGGATATCATCAATATCCCAGCTACTGCTATTGTTAAGATTTGTTATCACCGACACTACTTCGTCTACTGTGACTGGATGCAGAAAAATTGTTTCATCATTCTGAATTCGAACATATTTGCAAGCGTCAGATCCGGCAGCACGTGTTACAGCACAGGTAGCCAAGCTCGTTAAAAAGTATTGAATACATTAGCCAGTTCAATGCCAGAAACTTCCTTTCCATCAATATTTAATTTTGTTAATGCAGTGCGGGAACTGTCCCGCTGCAGAAGTGTATTTAATCTCGACCATAGTACACCATTTCGAGCATTCTTAACATCTAGAAGTGACACGTGATAGGCTGTTCGTGCAGACCTCAGTTTTTTAGTCAATTTGTTCCTATATTTCTTAAATACCGCAAGGTCCTCAACCTTCCGGCTGCTCAAAAATTTTCTATACAGCTTGTCTTTCATTTTTATTTCTCTGCGAAGCTCTGGCGTTACCCATGGCTTGCGGATTCTGCGACTTTTCACACGTGTTACAAGAGGAAAGCAGTCGTGATATATCTGTTTAAAGCAATCGACAAATGTATTATAGGCAACATTTGCATCACGAAGTTCAGCTATCTTACTCCAATATACTTTCATGAGCGCATCCCTAAAGGATTTCAATGATGATTCTGTAAAAGCTTGGTATGTGATTGATGTGGACTTACTTCCTATTGTACTAGCGTTCTCAATGCAAGCAAACACAGGAAGATGGTCACTAACACAACAAGATAAAACACCAGAAAAAGCATTCAGCTGCATAGAGGTAGTAATAATTAAATCGAGAACAGAACGGCCTTCGCTTGTGACTCTGGTTAGTGTATTGATCAGGTTAACAAAGCCATTAGACATAATAGTCATATTAAAATCTCTAGCAGATGGGTTTGGATTACCCATGTCAATATTAAAGTCACCACAAGCTATTACGGTTTTCTTATTGTGATACTGAACAACAAAAGCCAGGAACATGTCATAAAACTGTAAAAATGATGCAATATTACCGTTAGGAGGGCGGTAACACACAGAAACCACAGCACTTTGTGTAGAAACTGAAACAATTTCATAATCTGGGGTAATTAAAGTGTATGCTTCAAGTAATTCGCCTTCAACGTCATCCTGAAGCAATAATGCAACACCACCGCCGCGAACATGTCTGTTTGCATAATATGTCGTATAATTCTTCAACCTGAAGACATCACAGTCACTTGTGCTCCACGTCTCGGTTAACATTATTGCAGAGAATTCAAAGGAAAAACTAGCGAAAAATTCTTCCAGGCGGAATACTTTGTTTTTCACAGACCTAGTATTCAGGTGAATACATTTGTAAGAGGTCGCCGGAAAATCTGACACCACTTGATCCACATCACTGGGAAAATAATGGCGAGTATCATCCATCACTTTTTTTTCAGCAAATTAGAGCGAACAATGCGTCAGTTACAGGCTGTCAAGGTCACCTTTGGTCTTAATAACGATGGCAACTGCACCGCTGGTCTTTCGAACCAGAACTTTTCCGTTCACATACCAGACAAAAGCATAGCCTTTTTCCTTTGCCTTATTCTTCGCGTCCCTAAGAAGTTCTCTGTGGTAGCGAGTTAGGTTTTCTTGAATGAAAACGTTTGGTTCACTGTCTTTCAGCGCGTTCCTTTTCTGAAGCCAAGTGTCCTTTGTCTGCTGCTTGGTAAACCGGATAATAATTCCGGGGATTTTATCTCTCCTGGCTGGCAGGCGGTGAGCTGATGCGACGTCAGCGTCAGTGAGCTGAGGGACTTGAAGCGTATCGGCAATCTGATCCAGAGATAACAGGTTTCCGCCCGCGACAACAGGGACACCATGTACTTCCAGATTAAGCCGCCTACTGCGAAATTCTAGGTCATTGATTTGTTGCTCAAGATCAACTTGTACTGTAGCACGAGCTAAGTCCTTCTCTTCCAATTCTGCCACCCGCTCTCTGAGTACCTTTATTTCTGCGTCCTGTCTTCTTATCTTCTGCTCAAATTCATCGAACTTTCCTGACATGAACTGAACAGATTTTTCCATGTCACTGTTTTTTTCAACAAGTGCAGGCAAGCTTTCGAGTTTTTGATTAATGGCCATGAGAACATCGGTTTCAACTTCGCTTTGAACGCGTGTCGCAGCGCTTCTGCATGTTAAGCATCTCCAATTAGCCTTGGCGGTTTCGGTTTTTCCCTTAAAGGATTTCTCGGTTACGCCAGCGCACTTGCCAAAGTGGTACTCGCTCGAGCATTCTGAGCATTGCACTGACCCCGATCCTTCATCCAAGTCAATGGGCAACTGACATGAGAGGCAATTATAAGACATAGCTGAAAATCACAGCAGCAACAACAACAAATCACGGAAAGTACAATTGCAGGGTGACACTATGGCAGCGGCAGCAGCAGCAACATTGTTGGCTAATTGTTGTTAAAATAATAGGAGTGCTTTGTACACCAACCTGTAAAAAGCAGGATTCCTCGATGAGCAGGTGTTCCCACGAGCTGCCGCCGCTGCCAAATGACCACCGAGCAGGAAGACGCCCAGTTATATCAGTTCCCGCAGTGTGCTAACTGCGCATGCGCTGGCAGAGTTCGTTGAAATGGCGATACGAGGTAATCAGGGCTTCGGGGCTTGCAGCGTGGCACTGCTGGCAGGGCTTTGTGCAGAGCCGGCACCACGTCCAAAGGTTCCTACGAGGGCTTGTGTCAGCAGAGAAACAGCACGTAACCTGTAAAAAGCAGGATTCCTCGATGAGCAGGTGTTCGCACGAGCTGCCGCCGCTGCCAAATGACCACCGAGTAGGAAGACGCCCAGTTATATCAGTTCCCGCAATGTGCTCTCCCTTCGGAGCTAATCCTTGCCCCATGCATGCATACCGCCACCCACCATCGGTCCGCGTCGCCCGTCAGCAACAGAGGAGGGGGCGAAAGGGCCCACGATGCTGCCGGGCTACCGACGGCGGGACACAGCTAATAAGCATGAAGGGGTTCGTCTGTCGCTCCGGGAAACCAGATTAAGGGTCGCCCCTGTCTTCCCACATTCTTGGCGAGTCTTGCCTGTCCGCCATGACAGGTGTCCGTCACGGCCCTCCTGGGAATGCGCTTTTGTTCACGAGGCACGGCGGGAAGCTGTGGGTGCCTTCCCGGCGATAGCCCACGTCGTAAGGGGGGGGGGGAGGGGGTCCGTGCGTCAAGCGACAATTTTCGTTCCCCGTATGTACTCGGGGGCTCTCGGTTTCCGCGTGTGCCGGCGTCCTGCTTTCTGCAAAGGTATGCAGCTGGAAAAGAGGGGCGGCCTTAAGCCCCAACTCGATGCACACACAAGGAATTTACCTCGTAGCACACAAGGAATGTCACACTCGCTCACCCTCCAGAAGAATGTTCTCCGAACATTTGAGTCCCTGCAGCTCCCCTTGTCTTTCTGAATCGCCTCGCACAGTGCGTCCGACAAAACACTTTTCGCTGCACTCAACACCACTGCACAACACCATATGCCTCCGCTGTCATAACTGGCGTCTCCAGGGGCAGCACTGATCTTCTTTTACAGATAAACATGAAACTCAGCACCCAAGCCTCTCCTTTCTAGTCCAAACTGGACGAAATAAATTTACCACAGTTATAAAGGAGCTCCCAATTCTAGCACGATCACGGCACAGACAAAAATATACATAACGAAAGGAAGTAGGGCAGGTTCTGCATGCGCTCCGCATGCTCTCCTGTGAAGGTGTTACTTAATGACAGAAAGGTTTAACTACCAACTCCGATAACTTAACACATAAGCACATAGCAATGTTATGAGCTGTGGCATTACACAATTCTAACCAGTTCAAAACTCCGCTCTGTTTACGCCATTAGTCCGACTTAGCTTTCCGATTTCGCAGCGGATATCGGCCTTCATGAGTCATACTAAGTAAGTCTGTGCCCCTTTGTCTGCTTTGGGACTCGCGAGGGCTCGTGGCAGGAGCCTCTCCTGGCGTTATCTGCGCGGCAACCTCGCGCGCTTCTTCTTCTAGCAATGCATGAAGTAAATCCGGTGGCATTCCGGCCGTCACCTCTGGCGCCTGCCGAACAAATGCAGGAGAGGGCGTTTCTTGCGAACTATCTGCGCGCTCCGCTTCACTTCTGTCCCCATCAAAATCCGCGCTTTCCCTTTCCTCATTTCGTGAATACTGAACCGTTGCCGACTTGAGGCGATTTGCGTGTATCCTTATCAAGCGCCGGTCCACGTCTCGGACTCTGAAGTTTACCGGAGAAAGCTTCTCGACAACCTCGCACGGTCCTCTCCACTTCGTCTGGAACTTACGAGCTAGCCCAATCTGCCTTTGGCAGTTTTCAATGTACACGCTGTCCCCCACATTAAACGGCGCGTCTCTAGCACTGCGATCGTGCACCTCCTTCCTGCGCTTCGCCGCTTTCTTTAAGGCCTCCTTTGCGATGTCCCTCGCCACTTGCAAGCGCGATTCTAGCTCCACCTTATAGTCGTCCAGTGAAGCGTATGGGACACGACGGGGGCCCTCTGGCACTTCACTAGGCTGGTCCGGGTCTCGGCCGTAGAGAAGAAAGAATGGCGATTCGCCCGTGCTCTCGTGTGCTGCGGAATTGTAGGCAAACATTGCATACGGGAGCCACAAGTCCCAGTCCCGCTGGTCGCGCGACACAAAATGCGACAGGAACCCGGCCACGGTTTGGTTCAGTCGCTCCACCGCGCCGTTGCAAGCCGGATGGTACGGTGTTGTCTGCTTCTTAGCGATCTTAAGCAGCTCGCAAACTCTCCTCATTAGCTGCGACACGAAGTTCGTTCCCCGATCTGTCAAGAGTTGCCTCGGGGGTCCATGTCGGAGCACGATCTGTTCGACAAATGCTCTTGCAACCGTGTCTGCCTTCTGATCTGGGAGTGCTACCGCTTCCGCGTATTTTGAAAGGTGATCGACAAATACTAAAATGTACTTGTTTCCGGAAGTGGTCGTGGGCAATGGGCCCATTATGTCCATACCTGTCCGCTCGAAGGGAGCCGAAACCTCAGAGAACGGCTGAATTGGAGCTGGTCTTCGTCCCTTGGGTGTTTTTCTTTCGAGACAGGAATGACACTTCGCACAGTAGTCTCTAACATCCTGTCGCATGCCACTCCAAAAGTACAAACGCTCCACACGCCTGCGTGTCTTCGCTACGCCAAAATGACTGGCGCATGGCGCATCGTGAAACGCGCGAAGAACCCTTTCTGTCCACGACCGAGGTATGACGACTCTCTCCCAAGCGGTTTTCTCTAATCTCCCTTTCCTGGTTGGCCTCGTGCGCCGACACAGGGTGCCGTCTTTGTCAATGAAATAACCTAGCTGTTCGGGGTGAGACGGTGCGCCCTCTAAGCTTTCGATTATTCGCTTCAGGTCAGGATCTTTGCACTGCTCTGTGCGTAATTCGGCGGGGTCGACTACGGGGACAAACTCATCTATAGCTGCCACGGCAGCTGTGCGGCTGAGTGCATCAGCATTCAGATGTGTCTTTCCTGACTTGTGCTCAACTTCAAAGCAGTATTCCTGCAGGTGTAGATTCCATCTAGCGAGTCGCGAGCTAGGGTCCCTGACACTCATCACCCATTTCAGAGGATGGCAGTCTGTGACTAGCTTGAATTTGCGGCCGTAAAGGTAGCATCTGAAGTGCTTTACTGCCCAGACAACGGCGAGGCACTCCCTTTCCGTAGCTCCGTACTTTTGCTCTGTGGGGCTCAGCTGTCGGCTAGCAAAAGCAACGGGATGTTCTTTGCCCTCGATAACCTGAGATAGCACGGCACCAACTGCGAAATTTGACGCATCTGTGGCCATAACGAAGGGCAAACTAAAATCCGGGTGGCGCAACAGCGGTGCACTCATTAGCTTCCTTTTCAGGGCCCCAAAAGCATTCTACGCGTTTTCGTCCCAGCGAAAGGCGACATTTTTGGCTGTTAAGGCGGTGAGCGGCTTAGCGAGCTTGGCGAACTCCTCTATGTGCCTTCGGTAGTAACCGATCAGGCCGAGAAACTGCCGGACCTGGCGGACGCTAGTCGGGGATGGAAAATCCGAGACACACTTAGTTTCTCAGGGTCCGGTCGCACGCCGTCAGCTGAAACAACGTGCCCGAGGTATTTCACCTCGTTTTTGAGGAATTGGCACTTAGAGGGCTTCAGCTTGACACCCGCTGCTCTTAGTCGCACCAAAACCTGCTCAATATCGCGCAAATGGTTATCAAAACTGTCACTGTATATGATAATGTCATCCATATACACGAAGCACAGCCTCCCCAGAAGACCTGCCAGGATAACATCAGCGGTTCTCTGCCAGACAGCAGGGCTGTTGGCCAGACCCATCGGCATTCTTTTCCATTCATATTGCCCTGAGGGCGTGTTGAATGCCGTTTTCTCGGCATCTGCCGGATCCATTGCTATCTGCCAGAATCCCGCCGCCATGTCCACTACCGTGAAGTACCTGGCAGAGCCCAGCTGAGAAAGCGTCTCCTGTATATTGGGGATGGGGTATGGATCGATGCGAGTTACGGCATTTAGTTTGCGGTAGTCCACTACCAATCGATACGAGCCATCTGGCTTTTCCACCAATAGTGCTGCTGCTCCCCAGGGTGACTTTGAGTGTTCGACAATGCCGCGATCAATCAGGTCCTGCACCTGCCGCTCCATCTCCTCACGTTGGGAGTAAGGAATCCTGTACGCACGCTGGTAAACGGGCGATGAAGTGCCGGTTTCTATCCTGTGCTTTATAATGCCACAGCAGCCCAAATCCAGGTTGGACGCGGCGAATACCTCCGAGTAGTCGTTCAGCAAACCAGCCAGAGCCTCCCTCTCCCTGGATTTTACGTTAGAAAGATCGAACGACACCTTTGGAGCAGCCGAAGGACTAGCATGCTCTACAGTTGCGAGTACCGTATCGGTGGGCTCACGTTGCTCTATCGCAGAGGTGAAGAAAGCCAATGTTTTGTTCTTGGGAAGGGTCAGTGGCTGCTGGCTACAGTTAACCACCCGTAGGGGCGCTCTGTGGGCGTCATTAACTGTCACGAGGCACGCGGCTGCCTTCAGGCCATTGCTGAGAGAGTCGACCGGCTCAAGCACTCCCACGGCGCCGCTCTCTACATCTGAAGGCACAAACGCGTACAAAATGTGCTCCGACCAAGGAAGGACGACCGCCTCCTCGACCAGCCGGACGGCAACCCGCGAATATACTTTCTCCAATGATCCCACTGTTTGACGGGTGTCAATATCGGTAATGCGAATCTCAGCCCCTCTCCTGTTCAAAAACGGAACTTTTGAGCCGCCCGCATTAACCTCTTCCTCAGAGAATGAGACTACTACCTTCCCTTGTCTCAAAAAATCCTGCCCTAATATACCTGACACTCCGTTTGGCAGAGACACCGTGTCCGGGCATACGTAGCAGGGGTGCTCCAATGCAATTCCGCCGAGAGAGAAGTGTAACCGGTAGAGTCCACTTATGCCTAGAGGATCCCCCGTTATGCCTACAAATTTGGTTGCTATACCACCCGACGCTTCCAACACCTCGCGGTCCCCCTTCCTTCGAAGCGTGTTAAAACTGCTCTCCTTAAGCAATGTCACCTTTGACCCCGTATCTATCAACAATTCCATACAACAACCATTTAACTTGCAACGCACAACAGGGCATGCCTCGTCGGCCACA
This sequence comes from Amblyomma americanum, assembly GCF_052857255.1. Lineage (NCBI taxonomy): Eukaryota > Metazoa > Arthropoda > Arachnida > Ixodida > Ixodidae > Amblyomma > Amblyomma americanum. The sequence continues at coordinate 282,939,617 of NC_135497.1, forward strand.
CAAACTACCACCACCTCATCATCTACTGCTCCCTCCCCACGCTCCTCAGGCTGGGGAGGACTAACTAGTTTTTTGTCTCGGTATCTGGAGCCCCGCTGTAGGCTTGCTTAGGGCGTGTCTCGCCTGCTTCTCTTTGTGGCTCCCCACGGCGCACGTTTTGGCAGAACCTGGCGATGTGTCCGCGACCCTGGCAAGCGAAGCATACGATTTCTTCAAAATCTCGCATACCGCGCTTGTAGCTTTGTGGCGGTCTCCGGTTTCCAGCGAATGGGCGCTGTTGAGCGCGCGCTTCAACCTGGCATTCTACCTGCTGAGATAGCAGCTGTTCTAAGCGATCTAACCGCTCTGTCAAGAGAGCAACCTCAGGGTTGAGCACCGCTCTCTCTATGACGCGTACTCTCGCTGCGGCTGTCGTTAACGCCTCATTTTGTTCCTCATCCAATGCGGCCTCCACGGCTTGGTCGAAATTGCTCGGCTTGCGCGAGAGCACGAACCGGCGCACGGGGTCTTGCAGACCAGCCACGAACAAAGCGGTCATTTCCTCTTTAAGTATATCCTCCGCGTATTTCTTCTTAAGCTGGTCTCCTTCCTCCTCCCTGCTTAACGTATCGCGCGCTAAGCGCTGAAGCCGCGACGCAAACGTTCGCACGTCCTCCCCTACCATCTGTCCGGCGTCACGGAACCTCTGTACTCGCACGTGACGTGGTTCAGTGTCAAAAATGCTCAAACGCGAGCTTCTTAAATTCCGCAAATGATTTTGTGGATTTTACTTTTTCGTCTCGCCATGCAAAATCATGAGCAGCTCCTGCCATCTTACACCTCGCCATTCCCAGCATTTGAGCATCGGACCATCCCCCCATTTTCCCAATCTCTTCTAGCATGGAAAAGAAATCGCAGATTGGAACCCCTGTCTTATCTCCCGTAAACGTCGGAATGACGCTTCCTAATGCCAGCATGCTTGCTCCGAGCGACGGCTGTGGAGTGGGAGCTCCCTCAGATAAAGACATTTTTTTTTTCAAGCCCTCCGGTGCCTCAAGCCTCTCAAATGGGGGTAAAAGTCCCACAATCAGTCCCGTGATACCCTTTTGATTACAATTTTGAAGTCATGAATGTCGCAGCATTCAGAGGACATTTGCTTTTGAGACCCCACTTCTGACACCAGTGTGATGACCCCCATAATGCGCAGGTCCACACGGGACGGAGAGGCAAAGAGACACCGTATGGCTCAGTTTAAACAAACAGGTATATTCAATAATTACACATGATTAAGATTACTCATCAGAGGCTGGGGCGTCCGAGCTTACGTGCCGACGACTTCATGGGGGCGATGGAGTGGCTCCGGAGTTGGGCTCGAGCGGTTGCTGGCAGAAGCTGCACGCCGTCGGGCTTCGGCGCTGAAGGCCCTCTTGGCGAACGATGTCGTCCTGAGCGTGTATGCAGTAGAATTTCAATAGTCGTCCGTTTCTTCGAGGATGGTTCACAAACCCTTCCTCTAGTGTCGTTCGGCTTGGAAGATGAACAGGAGGCGAGCCTGTAGATGATGACAGCAGAGCATAATTTTACAACATACATATACAGAGAGTTAAACTGGAAAAAGCAGAACTGAATTTACAAAAGAACAAACTTTGCACTACTTTACTCATCGACCGGGCAGGTTAGTGCCTAAGTAGCATCACATTACATGCTAAGCATGGAGCCCCAGCTCAGACTGGACTGCATCCGTTTACATGCGCTTTTAAGCACTTGATTAACAAAGGACTAAGGGCGGTCATTTTCAGTGGCCCGCCCAAAGCATCAATTCTCCAATCAAAAATAACATGCGAGATGGGGACAACCCCTTGGGTTGGGCTTAGCCTCGAACCCAGAGTCTTCTTAACAACACAAACTAAATAAACAAAAACGCCACAACTCTCTCTCAAGTGAGAGTATCCACAGGCTCTCCCTTCGGAGCTAATCCTTGCCCCATGCATGCATACCGCCACCCACCATCGGTTCGCGTCGCCCGTCAGCAACAGAGGAGGGGGCGAAAGGGCCCACGATGCTGCCGGGCTACCGACGGCGGGACACAGCTAATAAGCATGAAGGGGTTCGTCTGTCGCTCCGGGAAACCAGATTAAGGGTCGCCCCTGTCTTCCCACATTCTTGGCGAGTCTTGCCTGTCCGCCATGACAGGTGTCCGTCACGGCCCTCCTGGGAATGCGCTTTTGTTCACGAGGCACGGCGGGAAGCTGTGGGTGCCTTCCCGGCGATAGCCCACGTCGTAAGGGGGGGGGGGGAGGGGGTCCGTGCGTCAAGCGACAATTTTCGTTCCCCGTATGTACTCGGGGGCTCTCGGTTTCCGCGTGTGCCGGCGTCCTGCTTTCTGCAAAGGTATGCAGCTGGAAAAGAGGGGCGGCCTTAAGCCCCAACTCGATGCACACACAAGGAATTTACCTCGTAGCACACAAGGAATGTCACACTGCGCATGCGCTGGCAGAGTTCGTTGAAATGGCGATGCGAGGTAATCAGGGCTTCGGGGCTTGCACCGTGGCACTGCTGGCAGGGCTTTGTGCAGAGCCGGCACCACGTCCAAAGGTTCCTACGAGGGCTTGTGTCAGCAGAGAAACAGCACGTAACCTGTAAAAAGCAGGATTCCTCGATGAGCAGCTGTTCCCACGAGCTGCCGCCGCTGCTCACTTAAATATTTTAAACTTAAGAATGCTTATCACTGTCCTTTTATCCTGCAAACATTAAACAAGCCTTTGCCCAACATAGAACAAAATATTTTGTGGCCAACATTGTTAATAATATATACATGCTATACGACAAGCTATCAAAATTATAAAATGGGTAGGCAACTGAACAAGATCCAAGTCGTAAACCTTTACAACCCTACAATGCCATTTTGCACAACATGACACAATGGAAGCACTGAATAAAACATACACATACATGCTGCTAGCACTAGGCTGAGGCTACATCTCAGTACTTTATGCGGTGTAATGAATAGGTATACTATGAAGTGGGCAGGTGCTTTGATTGATGGGTGTACCGTCACAATGCCATGATAAACTCTGCTGCAAAAGACGCTACTTTTCATCATGCTATACAACTTGAGAAAGCACACATGAAGGTCCAGTGGGCGGGGCGTCCTCTGTGAAGGCTGGCTTCAAGCGGTCGATTGAAATGGTGTCAATGCGTCCATGAATGTCGACGATGAAGAACTTCGATGTTCTTTCGAGTACATAGAAGGGGCAGTCCTAGGGGCGCTGAAGCGGCTTGCGGACAGTCTCGGCGAACAAAGATGTGCGTGCAAGTGTCACGTAATCGGTAGGGTTGGAATCTGTCAACGAACCGGTATATTCGAAAAATTCACCAGGAAGACGCAGGGGTGAGCCGAAGACAAGTTCTGCCGTAGTGCAACGACGATCTTGTTTCAGCGTAGCACGGAGGCTGAGCAGAACCAGTGGTAAGGAGGCGGTGCAGTGGGTGGTGTCGAGTTGGGCTTTGAGGGATGTTTTTAGCGAACGATGGAAACGTTCGATCATGCCGATCATGCTGCTGCTACACATGCAAGACCGTTCACTGTGAAGCAAGGTGCTTTACCAGGGCATTTCTCACTGCCACCCGAAGGCTCCTCTTGCCTGCTTGTGCAGGAAGGCTGTGGTCATCGTCCATCCTCTAGACGGACTGCATCCAGCCAGTTGGCGTTGAATCTGTCAGTCATTTCCTCACAAATATTGTGTGGTACGCAGCAGCAGCGAATGACTTTGTTCACATTGCCAATGTCGCATTCAAGGCCCTTAAGCAGTATGCGAAAACGTGCCTTCACCCGCCCGAAGGCATTTTCTACCACACACCTGGAACTTGAAAGATGAACGTTAAATGGCTGCGTAGCAGAATCAGTAGTGCCAGAATGCGGGTATGGCTTCATGATGTTTTTTTGGAGTGGGAAGGCTTGATCAGCCAGCAGCCGAGGTGAAACGTGTACTCCTTCGATGGTTTTGGCTTCCATCTTAAACAATTCCCTGCTTAGAATATTTGGCAGTTTCGATTCCTCAAACACACTTGCATCATGGTTCCTCCCAGGAGATCCACTGTTTGTGTAAAGGAATTTGTACCTGTGGTCAGCAATAGCCAAAAGTATTACACTATACCACCCATTATAGTTATGTAGTCCACTGCATGCTCGGAAAGTGGACAGACCGATGTGGCAGCCGTCTAGTGCTCCAACAGCTTGAGGGAAGCCTGCAACTGCAGAAAACTGCTACAGGTGTTCGGCCAGTTCGTGCGTCCTCGGCATTCTCACGTACCGAGGTTCGAGAAGTCGCACAACAACATAGCAGAACTCCTTAACGATGATGTTAACTGAGGAGCGACTGACTCCAAAGACGTTTGGTACAGTTCTTTCTTCCGCGGAAGTCGCAAGACGATATAAGGCAATTGCCACACGTTTATGCAGCGGTATTGCTTTCCGTATATTTGTGTCCAGCCTCCTCATGCAGTCACACATATTTAAAATGTATTAAATGTGCCTCTTGTCATTCGAAAGTTCTCCCTAAACCGAGCCTCTGGCAAGTGCGGAAGCGTTGCTTCGTACCATGAACTTCGCGTGGATACGCCCACAGACTCCGCTCGCGAGAGCACAGCGTTGCAGCCAGAGCTTGGAGGTGCCGGCACGTATGTCCGCCTCGTTCTTGCTCGGCTTGCTTGTCTTCAAGTTCGCCAAGAATGGCGAGCTATCGCAGACGTAGCTGCTGCATTTCCATTTGATAAGCGGCGAACAAAACGAGGAACTTGCTCTCTCTCTCGCCGCCCAACATAGGCTTGCTCTGAGCCATTTCCCGCCGACGCACAGCACTGTCAACACGTTTCATGAACTAAAATACACTTCAAACACGAAGAAAAGGATGGAATAGAATTGAAAATATACTTAAAACAGCAAAGTGAACTTATTATGACACGAGAAACAATCTGAAATTGAGTAAAATGCAAACAGCGAGAAGAAAACGGAATAGCTCAAAGTGCCGAGGCGATGGCAAGCAGCGAGGGAGGATTGCCTTGGCTCTAGAATCCGCTACGGTGTCGACCGCCCCCATTGTTGAAAGACTACCTTCATGTTTTATCTGAATTCGAACAACCTCAGGCAACAAGTTTAGATGCACAGGCGATACCAAGCGTAGTTCACCAAAAGAACTTCTTATCACAGTGTTTTGTTAAATGCTTATTATATCACGGGAATAAAATGGGCCTTATAATTGTGTCTGGAGAAGCAGTGACGTTACCAGCGCCGAACACGCCCATGGGACAGGTTTTCGCGTGTAACACCGACAAACTGAGGTTAGCGATAACCAAGGTTATCTCCTCCTAACCACGGTTATGGTTAACCGCGGTTAAGGCGGCCGTGTAACTAGGGTATTAGAGTCACCAGAGGTCAGCCCCGACTGCGGCCAGCGAGTCCACCTCCTCGTCCACCCGCCTAACCGCATTCCTGACGCTGTTTACAAGTCACTTGAGGGCAGGAACTTGTTCCTGCCGTTGTTCACAGCGCGGATAGACACAAAGGGGCCTAGAGTAACTCCTGTCCGGGCTTTAAACACTATTTCCGGTTGGAAAGTGCGCGCTTGTGGTGCCACGGCTTGTCAACTTGTTTCTCTGTGTGTTCTAGGGGTCGTTGAAGTCTTTGCCGTCAGTTTTCAATCAGTTTGTTTTCGCAACACGTGGTACACGTTGTATTCTGCGCGCTGTTCTCGTTTCTCCTTGTTGCTATGTGTGGCCTGTTGTTTTTGCAAAAATGTCGTGCTATACCGAAATCACGTAATAAAGGAAAAAATTCCGGGGGCGTACTTGTCTTATGTGCAGTGATGCGAAAGCACTTCTGCGTTTTTGTTTCTTTATGCCTTGGTCGTGGACTGGAAGCACAGATCCGAACTATTCACAATGAAATGAACAAATGAATGTAATCTAATTTAATTGGTAAAATTAGCTTGCTTATCAGATTGTGGAGTAATTGACTAGTTAATTATGTCAGTACATTTAACTGAATATAATTGAAACTAATTCAGCGATTACATAAATCATCGATTTGATAAAATTATCGACTAATTTGGGAAGTATACTTTTATTTACTAATTTTTATTACTAATTACCTCTAAAGACCCTCACGGCTGAGGCTATTACATAGGCAGGTACAGGGAATCGATCGAAAAGAAATTTAAAAACAAACAGATGAGAAAAACAGTTATTATGGGACATTGGAATAAAATACACGGCAGTAATAATTAAAACGGAATAATCAATAAATGAACAAAGCAGCACACTGAAAAATTCTTCCCTGGACTATAATCTACACAACTTCATTGAAACCACAACGTTAAAGTGAAACAATTTGAATCATCATTAATAAAAATACAAGGCAAAAATACCCAATGCATTGATATGAAACAACGCAAAAAGTTAAGAAGCGATAGTAATAGCAGACATCAGTTTGTAAAATATATCCGGATCAGTAGTACTCGCGATACGTTCACAACAAATTTCAACAGAATAATTGCTTCGCCCAATTAATTCCTCAACTGATCAGCCATTTTGGTGACTTAATCTTTATTTCATGCTAGTTACGTAATTATACTTAACTCATCTATTAACTACCCCTTAATGGATGATTTACAGTCCTTGCGGACACGCTCTGATGATACGCTCTGTCGATAGTCCCTGTACTGTATACACTGTTAAAGGGAACGTGTGGTCGCTTGAAGACTTCCCGCGAGGCACTGCTGCGAAAAGCCGGAAAGAATGCCGAGCTGATTATGGTCCGGAGTTTTTTCGGCATTCTGTCCCCTTGAATGGTTTTTTATTTTTCACACCCACAACACACCGATTACCTCTTCTCGCTGCTGAATTGGCTTTTTTTCATTCTGTGGTCACGTTTCATGCGAAATAAGCAACAATTTCTCTGGACCTGATTATCCACGAGTCAGTGCCTTGGTTCATATGCCACTCAACGTGTGCTGTATGCGTTGAAAAAATTAGCGCCTCTTTTTAGCAATGCTGCTGCTCTTAATGTCGCACTAATTGCAAGATAACTATCACACGGCCTGGTACCCTATTGTAATATTCTGTGACCTGTATGCAAGATGAAAGGGAGGCATTGGGGGCGTCTGTTGTAGCAGTTGCACGTGAGACACGGTAGCTGCGACGCACCTACTCTTTTAATCTTTTCTTTTGCATCTAATGCTTTCAAACTCCTTCTGTCTGCTCGCTGCAGTGACAATGTACCTGTAGGAAACATACATTTTTTCTGGTTGTGTGAACGGATGGACGGGCGAAAATACGCGGGCACAGAGAGGTGGGCGATTACCATCGCTAGTACCCCATAAAAAAAGAACAGTAAGATAAAGGCTAAATATTTTTTAGAGCGAAAGCTGTACTTCTCAACGAAAGCTGCAAGAGCCGGATCATCGCTGAAGCCTTGACCTTGACCTTGAATAAATAATGCCGCGACTGGATCCGAACCAGCGATGGCGCAAACAGATCAGCTTCTTTGGCCACTGCACGAAAGCACTACGCTATCGGCGCAGCTATTTTTTTTTATTTCACGGAAATAGCGCCGAAAAAGAAAATCGGAGTATGCTCCTGTTTCAAAACACCAGGCTGTGCAATATCAGCCCGCCATACTCCTGCACGTCCCAGTCTTCCCAAGCATCAAAAGTCTGCGAGGCACACAAGCATCTAGATAGGGGAGTCAGCCAGGCGGCTCTTCTAGCGCAACATATACGCACCAAAGCGCACTGCATACGGAACAAAGATTTCGGTGACCGCAGTGATTCGGCGTGGCGCTATATCACACGGCTCTTCCAGAGACTATATAAATAGTCCCAGCAACATAAATAGATCACATGGGACCACAAAGTTTTTCTCTGCAGGCAAAAAACAGATACTGTAGTGTTATTTCAATATCGTTCTTAAGTGTTCGCTGTAATATGTAGTGTGACATTCCTTGTGTGTGCTACGAGGTTCCGCGTTCGACGGCGCGGCGTAGACGGAGACCCAGATGACAGCGGCATCATCAATTACCCAGCCATGCTCTTTGAGTGACGACCAGAACGAAGGGGTTTAAGCCCAACCGGACCCAACCGGACCCGCCGCCGCCGCCGCGGGGAAACGGGCTTTATCCTCCCCAATTGGCGTGGCGGTTCCAGGGGCGGCCCTCCCGAGCACATTCCAGGACAAGGGAACTGTCAGCGGGCCAGAGCGCGCCTTACCTTGAGGAGCGAGTGTCAGTTGATGGATGGAGAATGGAGGCCGGTGACCCGCGGGAACTGTCAGCGGGCCAGAGCGCGCCTTACCACAGCCGACGCTATGCGCTACCTCGAAGACAACCTTCTTTCCCTCGGACTCAACACGTGAGGGGGGCGAGACCTTAAGTGCGGTGGTATGTTTGTGCGCCCAAGTGAAAGCCATAGCCCCCCCTCCTTCCCCTCCGGCGTGGGCGTCCTCACCCTAGGGAGCGTGGAGAAGAGGATATAAAAATCGACTATAAAAATTCTACTGCAAGCACGCTCAGGACGACATCGTTCGCCAAGAGGGCCTTCAGCGCCGAAGCCCGACGGCGTGCAGCTTCTGCCAGCAACCGCTCGAGCCCAACTCCGGAGCCACTCCATCGCCCCCATGAAGTCGTCGGCACGTAAGCTCGGACGCCCCAGCCTCTGATGTATAATCTTAATCATGTGTAATTATTGAATATACCTGTTTGTTTAAACTGAGCCATACGGTGTCTCTTTGCCTCTCCGTCCCGTGTGGACCTGCGCATTATGGGGGTCATCACAGTAGCAAAAGAACATAGCATCATTGCACAGAATTCAAACAATGGTCAGTAATAGTCTGACGCATTGCAGACGCGGCAATTCACCATACATGGCGCAAAAATCTCCATAGCTAGCAGTCATGCCTTGACAGGTAGCATCGATGTGTGCAGATGAAAGAGCGTTTTTGCAGCAGAAGTGCACATTGCCTTAACACGTTTTAAAACACTGGTGTAAAGGAACTTCAGAAAAAATGCCGATAACACGGTACAGGTTACAAATACTCTAAGTTCCTGAGTCATATGCCTTCAGGAGAGGCTATACAGGTAGTCTAACAGTGTGGAAATTGAAGGTGTCCGCAACTTCCTTATAACGAATTCCCATGAAGGCCGCTCGCGATTGTCTCCAGTCGGTGCGAATAGGAAAGGCAAATGCACTTTGACGCCTAATAAGCTCCGCTACTAAAACGGAATGGTTTTCCGATTGGAAAAAAAACGCGAACCAAACTGATGGACGATTAATAAGGCCTACTCCGTCAGACTCCATGCGGAGAAAGGTTGTACAGACGCATCGGTTCCCGTTGCCAGCGCCATACAAAGGTATCGAATATTCTGTGCATCACCTGGACTTTCTTTCTCGCACAGTGGAAAACCTGCAGCACAGGAAAGTTTTGCACAAAACATGTTGCAGACGTCAGCGCGAGCAAACACTGACAGTTCCCTCCCCATTGAGGCCTGGGTATGTCGCCTCATAAACAATATCTGTTCATCACTATAGGCTCCACTGTTCCGAATTTGGTGCAAGGAACCCATAGATACAAAAGGGCTCCGCAGTCCCAGCTTATGCCACCAAAATGACTTGGCCTCGTACCTCGATGACCCAACCGAAGTCTCTTGGATTTATCTTTATTAAGAGCCACTCTTGATACCTCCCATATCTGTTCAGTAAAATGTAATACCTCAAGTGAAATCTTTCTGTCAAAGCACTAGAGGGCGACATCTTCAGCATAGGCTAAAATCTTAACTTCACATTGTGCCAGGGAGAAGCCACGGAAAGTTCCGCTGTTAATAATACTAAAGCAAAAGGGTTCAAAATATAGGGAGAAAACGAAGAGAATAGTAAATAGCCTGGGCGAATTGATAACTTCAGTGGTATAGGTTTGGTTAGCTGTTGTTTAATAATTAGCCTTGTCTTGGACTCCTTGTAGCACAATATTGTGCCCCTGAGCAAAATATCTCCAGTACTTGCATGCTCTAAGACCGCAAACAAAAAATCGTGACGAAGAGTTACATGGCTGGTCACACCTGAGGCTGTCTTCAATGCCGAACCTCCAATCTGAATATAGACCCACTGCGGTGGCTCTGTGGTTAAGGCTCTCGTCTACTCAGCCGGAGTACTCGGGTACAAACCCGACTGCGGCGGCCGCGTTTCGATGGAGGCGAACCGCAAAAGGCGCCCGGGTGCTGCGCGATGTCAGTGCACGTTAAAGATCCCCAGGTGGTGGTGGTGGTGGTTAAACGTTATTGGATGCACTGGGGTGCGTTTTAGAGTTGAGTGGAAGTTTTCACCGCTCCATGCATTACCTGGGTGGTAGTCCTCCTTCCGGGACACCATTGGTGTTAGCCGCTGCCCGCGCTCTTTGGACGAGAGCTGTTAAGTGGAAGCCCACAGGGCCGATGGGACCCCCCCCCCGCACCTGTTACCAGGAGCGGTCATGCCCGAGGGGGAATCGAGGAATGTACGTCGAGGCGTGTCGCCCGCGCTTAGGGTGAAAGGCGGCACTAATCCTTTCTGTCCCGACGCGTGGCAACCGGTGCATCGAATGCGCATGCAGCGAGCTGCGCATTCCACTGGGCTCGCGACAGCCCACGGGGACAATGCCCCCCCCCCCCCCCGCACCTGTTACCAGGAGCGATCATGTCCCGCGGAAGACATTCCTTAGCTGTCAATCCGATGCGTGGCAATCGATGGAATGTGCATGCAGCGAGCTGCGTACGCGGAGTCACGCGCCCTGCACGTTCCAGGAGGAGCGGGGTCCACTGGGCTCCGCCCACTTGTACATTGCATGGCTATTGGTTCAGATTGGGCGAGAGCTGGTTTGGTAAAGCTCCGCCCAAGTATCGAAGGGTTTAAAACCCGTGGGAAACAACGATTTTGGACGAGCGCGCCGAGTCTCAAGCTCGGCCGTTTTTAACAGCCTTTTTTTAAACGGCCTTTTTTAAACTGCCCTTTTTTTAAACTTCCTTTTACTCACCTGCCTTTTTATGTCAGTCCCGTCTTTAATAAATAAGTTTTGCTTTGAGAAGTTGGAACTGCTGCCTCAACCGGCAACGTGTCGCCGGACGAAGACCTGAAGTACTCTTCGTACCGCTAACCGCCGCTCCCTTCAGTAGGAGGGCAAGGAAGTTTAACTGGTGCCGTGACCAGGATCGTCTGAGCGGCTTCCTGCAGAGCGGTTGGAGGCAGTACCTTCAGGCATGCGGACGCAAGCACAATTCTTAGTTAACACATTTCAGGTACAGGACGACAAGCAGAAATGAAATCCTCTTGTAAAAGCATTAGAACAATTTCACACGCAACAACATGGAACGGAATACCGAATGAACAAAGCATACATTGTCTCCAGTTCTTATGAAGTGGCATATACACCTCAACACGATCCCGACGAGGGCAAAACAAACCTAATGACACGGTGCTCTTCATCACACATTGATTAAATGTCACAAGGGGAACAGTTCACAGAGGACACAATTAGCCAACTGGAATGAAACTGTTCGATCACTTTCAGAGTCACTCTTCACGTTCCCCACTCTCACTCACTGCCCCATCGTGTGCTCGAGCCACAAGGAATATTTACGCCTATCGCAACCTGGCAGTGACAAAGTGGGTTAAGGCTATGGCCATTATGCATTTGTCCCTATCCCCCAGGATCGAACATGTCTGTTCGCACGAAAGTGTACAGTGCGCGCTTCAGGAAGCACCCTTCTCGCATTCGTCCTGCTCTGGGGTTGTGTCTCTCATCTTCCTCGAAGGAGAGGCCGACCGTCTGCGCATAAGGGGGGCAAGCCTCCGCGAAAGGCTTTAAATGCTCGTGTCTAGAGAGCCTCCTAGAACATGGCATGGCCAGCTCACTGAATTCATCAGCGACCTCTATTTTTGCGATCCGCCTGTCGCCCAGATCCGCAAGGAGATCGCAGCATGGGTCGCGCTTCGCCTCTATCAGCGGTAGTGTAACTTCGCTCCTTCCAGGGCATGGGGTGAATCCCCCGTCGTCACTGCTCTGATTCCCCTCATCTAGAGCCAATATCCTCCCTAGCATGTTTTTTTCTTCTTCCAATTGTTAGTAGGATGTAGAAGTGTATTTTTTTGTGCTGGTACAGCGGCCAGTGGGGGCCCGGACCCTTTTGCTTTCGCGCGTTTTGTATGTTGTAGAAGGCCGCATTCTTGGCGCTATAGTGGGCTTCGGTATGTTGAGTGTACAGCAAGTGTCCCCCCAACATTCTTGGTGGGGAGGTGTTAAGTGGAAGCCCACAGGGCCGATGGGACCCCCCCCCCGCACCTGTTACCAGGAGCGGTCATGCCCGAGGGGGAATCGAGGAATGTACGTCGAGGCGTGTCGCCCGCGCTTAGGGTGAAAGGCGGCACTAATCCTTTCTGTCCCGACGCGTGGCAACCGGTGCATCGAATGCGCATGCAGCGAGCTGCGCATTCCACTGGGCTCGCGACAGCCCACGGGGACAATGCCCCCCCCCCCCGCACCTGTTACCAGGAGCGATCATGTCCCGCGGAAGACATTCCTTAGCTGTCAATCCGATGCGTGGCAATCGATGGAATGTGCATGCAGCGAGCTGCGTACGCGGAGTCACGCGCCCTGCACGTTCCAGGAGGAGCGGGGTCCACTGGGCTCCGCCCACTTGTACATTGCATGGCTATTGGTTCAGATTGGGCGAGAGCTGGTTTGGTAAAGCTCCGCCCAAGTATCGAAGGGTTTAAAACCCGTGGGAAACAACGATTTTGGACGAGCGCGCCGAGTCTCAAGCTCGGCCGTTTTTAACAGCCTTTTTTTAGACGGCCTTTTTTAAACTGCCCTTTTTTTAAACTGCCTTTTACTCACCTGCCTTTTTATGTCAGTCCCGTCTTTAATAAATAAGTTTTGCTTTGAGAAGTTGGAACTGCTGCCTCAACCGGCAACGTGTCGCCGGACGAAGACCTGAAGTACTCTTCGTACCGCTAACCGCCGCTCCCAAGCAGCCGGACAAGGTCGCCTCCCAGCCCTCTCTTGTGTGCTGATTTCCTCCCTTTATTGGCGAATTTTTCTGGCAGGCCCATACCATATGTTATGCGTCTGCCCACATATAACAAAATTTACAGTACCCCAAAAAATGGGGTCTTGGAGGAGTAGGGGGAAAGGCAGGGAGGTTAACCAGAAGAATAGCCGGTTTGCTACCCCACACGGGGGAAAGGGGTGAGGGGAGAAAAATATGAATGAGGAAAGACAGTTGCAGGCACTTAAAGTCGCTATGTAAAGTCACAGTGTTCAGTAAACTCACAGCCTATCGTGCAGGTCAGAACTCCTAAAAAAGAAGAGCAGTGCCTTGTAGGCCTTCACCGCCGACGATCACAGCGGCCAGTGGCCGAGAATCTTCGCTTCCGTCAGTGGGCGCAGATATAGATGCTCCAGTGCACGGCAGAGAGACTGTCTTTCGGTGCTGTAGGCAGGGCATTCACAAAGAATGTGGGCTATAGTCTCAACACACCCGCAGATGGCAAATGCAGGGCTGTCAGCCATGCCTATTAAGAAGGAGTAGTGCTTGGTGAAAGCTACACGCAGCCACAGGCAACACAACAAAGTTGTTTCACGTCGAGGTAGGCCGGATGGAAACCGAAGCTTCAGATCTGGGTCCAAGGTTTTAAAACGCGAATGCGAGAATTGGCCGGAATTCAACGCGGCAAGCGTGATGTCCCGCGATAGTGCTCTAAGCCTACCATCTGCGTTGACCCTCGAGATGGGGATGGACACACAATCGCCCTCAACGCAAGCAGTTCGCGCGGTCTCGTCCACGTGGTGGTTGCTGCGATGCCGCTGTGTCCTGGCAGCCATTGTAATTAATATCGTGCGCTTTTTTGATAGATGTGAGGTGGAGATCTTGGATTTAAGCGACAAGTCGTTCATCGGATCCATGACGAAGAGCAGATTGTAACGCTTGGAGGGCTGCCTTTGAATGAGTGAAAACAGACCACTGCCGGGGTGTTTCTTCACTGATATTCTCAATGGCGATACGAATAGCAGTAAGTTCTGCCCGAGTCGATGAAGTCCGCTGTGATGTTTTCACTTTCTTAACGATGGTCCTTACGGGGATGGCTACAGAGCCCGAGTAACTGGAAGGGGTCACTGAGCCATCGGTGTATATGTGCAGTCGGTGTCCGTGTTTCTCATGTAAATATTCTAGAGTGGTCTGTTTTAGTGCTGTCGACGATATATCAGCCTTCTTTTTGATGCCCGGTATGGAAAGAAGCACACGACGTTGGTGCAGACTCCATAACGGAAAAGACGGTCTAGAGGCTGGTGTAAATTGGGTTGGTAGGAAGTGGCGATGGACATTCATAATTTTCGCAAACGATGTACTTGGCCGATCAGCAGAAAGATTGGCAAGATGGTGTGCGGGAATCCGCGAGAGGTGACGAATGTGCGCTCTCAAGGCTTCGATTGTGACATAGGCAGTCACTGGATTCTCCTGGGCAATTAGTACTGTTGCAGCTGTAGACGCGCATCTTGGGAGTCCTAGACACGTCCGCAGAGCTTGAGCCTGAACGCCTTGCAGACACCGTATGTTCGTTTTGTGTTGTTGTGTTGTGTTGGGTTTAATGGCACATAAGCAGCTAAGGCTATCATGCGCCAGGCTCAAGGTATATGAACACTTTTCTGTAGGTGGGAGGAAACATGGTTGTGTAGAGGACTTAAATTGCTTTTTCGTTCTGGTAGTATTAAGAGAAAGAAGAAATTTTAAAAATGGCTAAAAATAAACGCTTTCAAGAAGGTCAGATAACCTCAGTAGCCATCCTTGGCTGGGCAAGGATCCTGAGGCTCCCAACTATTCAAATAACCACCTCAGCCCTCTTCTCATGGAATGAGAAAATGGCTGAAATGCATCTTATTATAAAGCAAAGCTGTGGATCAAATTTTACAGTTTCTGAAGAACACCTGCTACTTTTAAAAAGCTAAAAACGGAAGATATGTCAACAATGGCATTTTCGCCTAAGAGCAGCGCTGAGTGTAAAGGAATGTATTCACTATAAAACTTCGTAAAGTGCTAATTTCTTAGTTTTTCGTGTTTTGCACAAGAGAACAAAATATGGTTTATTGTTAGTTCGTCTCCACATCTTTCACAACGAGGTTTGTCTTGTTTCGTTAGTAAGACATTATGTGTAATGTGCGTATGTCCAATGTGGAGACGACATAAAATTACTTCAATAAATCGTTCCTGGTGCCTACAGGTCTTCCATTCACCCAGGACAGGTGTTACAAAGTGCAGCTTGTTGTTAACCTCGTTGTCCCAAGAAGCCTGCCATTTTTCTCTCAATTTATTCTGGACTAACTTGATGCAGTCCTTATGCGGTATGTTTACTGGTTTTATTTTTGCGTTAAGGGCAAGTGCGGCGCTTGCATCAGCCCTCTCGTTTCCGCTGATGCCCACGTGACTGGGAACCCAGCAAAACTTTATTGTATGTCCTTGTGAATCAGCTCGTATTACATTATGTATTGTTTCCTATTAAGGGTTCGGTTGCATTTCTGGAGTTTATTGCTGTAATTACGCTGAGGGAGTCACTGTAGATAACACTGTTCTGTATGTTTTTCTTCAATATTTGTTCTACAACCAGAGCAATGGCGTAGCATTCTGCTGTAAAGATTGAAGCGCACTGAGGCAGCCTCACTACTTTTTCCCATTTTCCTCGCACAATGCGCTCCCTACATAGAGTGCTGCCTTAGATCCATGTGTGTAGAAATCTGTGCAATTCTTGTATTTTTCACTTACTCCAAGAAACTCTTGCAGTATATATTCCAGTCGGGTATGTCTTTTTTAAATGTGTGTCAGAGCGAAATCGCATACCCCAGGAAACAAGTACCAAGGTGGCAACCTATCGTGTCTCTGGCCAACATCAGGAAGTGCATCTAGTATGTTTATTTCTTGGCATATTTCTTCAAAGCGGAGGAGCAATGGTTCTGCAGCTTGAGGCTTGTTGGTGAACAGTGTTCTGGATGGGCATTTTGTAACTATGGTGTACCAAAGATGTTTCGGTAGCGACCTTATTTTCTGTACGTATGCACAGGTAAGCATTGATTTCATGTTGGTGAGGGTCGGTTCATTTGCTTCTACGTGAAGGCTATTTATGGGTGATGTTCTGTAAGCACCAGTTGAAAGGCGCAACCCGAGGTTTTGTACCGGATCTAGCTTTTTAAGGTATGATGGCCTCGCAGACTTATACACTATGGATCCTTAGTCTAACGAAGAGCGTACTAGAGAGCGATAGATGTGCAATAGGCACCTCCTATCGGATCCCCAACGCTTCCGTGAGAGTACTTTGAGTGTATTCAGGGATAGGGTGGCTTTCTTTTTTCGGGTGTTTATATGTGGTAGAAACGTTAGTTTTTTGTCAAAAGTTAAGCCTAAAATTTTGTGTTCTTGTTTTACTGGAAGTGTGGTGTCGTTCAAGTGGAGGGTGGGATCAATCTGCAGTCCTCTCTGCAGCGAGAAAAGAACCGCAACAGTTTTCTGTGGAGAAAACCTAAATCCATTTCTGTCTGCCCAAAGTGCTAATTTGTTTATTGTGAGTTGTAGTTGTCTCTCACAAGTTGCCAGGCTAGAAGATGTGCATGCAATTTGAAGGTCATCAACGTAGACCGAGTACATAATGGACTGTGGAATTATACTGGTTAAAGAATTCATTTTTACTATGAACAATGTAGTATTTAAAATGCATCCCTGAGGAACGCCGTTTTCCTGAGTAAAATTATTTGAGAGGGTTGCGCCGAGACGAACTTGGAAAGAACGGTTGGATAAAAAGTCGCTCAAATATTTCAGCATCCTCCCCCAGTGTTGCCTGTGTATAAAGGCCTCTCGGATTGTGTTTTCCAGGCGGACTAAATGGTCGACTGTGGAACATGTTTTTTTTTTAAAACCACATTGGTGGACATCAAGAATCTCTCGGGATTCTAGAATAAACATAATCTAATATCTATAACACTCTCAAAAGATTTGGCAAGACAGCTTGTAAGGGTTATAGGCCTGTAACTGTTAGGGGAGGTTGGTGGCTTTCCTGGTTTTAGAAATGGAACAATAACGGCTTTTTTCCAAGCAGCTGGTATTTTCCCTACTACCCATATTTTGTTAAAAAGTTTTAACAGAACTTCTACAGATTGCTCAGATAGATGGGACAGCATTTCATAATGAATTTCGCCGGGGCCTGATGCAGTTTGTTTACCTATAGACAGTACTCTGTATTTCTTGAAGTGTAATCAAATTATTGTAAGGCTCGTTTGTGCTGCCTACCGTAGGGAGCCTTTGTTTTTCGGTTGTGTTTTTGTATTTTAAGAATGACTGTGTATAGTGGGAAGAACTAGAAACTATAAAAAAAATTTTGCCCCAAAATGTCTACTTGTTCTTCAATACTTGTCTGAATACCAGGATCCGTCAGCAGAGGAAGGGTGAATGGGGAATAGCTGCCATTTACTTTTCTGACCTGCTCCCACAGTTTTTTTGATGTTACCGAGCTGTTTATTGAAGACACATAATTTTGCCAAGACATTTTTTCCGCGTTCCGCCGTATATATCAGGCTTTAGCTTTTGCCTTTTTGAAAACTATTAGATTTTCGTAAGTATGATACCTACGAAATACACCCCAGGCCTTATTTTGTTGTTTTTTGGCTTCCCAACATTCTCGCGTCCACCATACCTTGTGGTTCTGGCGCACCACGCCTGTGGACAGGGGAATAGCTAGCCGTGCAGCATCGATGATACACTTTGTGAGAATTTCATTGAGTTCATCTATGCTAAGTGTTTCTAGTAAATCTCTTCTAATCTGGCCTTTTCTCTAAACAACGCCCAATCAGCTAAATGTAGCTTCCATCGCCGTGGTTTGGTTGGGATGACTGCAGGTGAGGATGATAGGCTTATAAAAACTGGTAGGTGATCACTCCCAAACGGGTTGTCTCAAAACGTCCCACTTAAAATCGCTAAAAACAGAAGGTGAACAAAAAGACAGGTCTAAACTGCTCATTTTCCCAGACGTTGGGGAACAGTATGTGGCCTTTTTCGTATTTAAAAGACATACATTATTCGTCAGGATAAAATCTTCGATTATTTGACCTCTAGCGTCACAGCGTTCCCTTCCCCACAGGGAGGAGTGAGCATTAAAATCCCCAAGTAACAGATATGGCTCCGGAAGTTCTCTGATCAGTTGCTGTAGATCATGGAGTGTTAACGTAAAATGTGGAGGAATGTATACGGAACAGATTGTTAGTGTTTTGTAGCGTACGATACTGACTGCAACCGCCTCAAGTTTTGTTTTGAGTTTAATTTCTTGAGCAGGGACGCCGCTTTGAACGACTATCGCGACGCCTCCCGATAGCCGATTTGCCTGCTCTCGATCGCGTCTAAACGTTTTGTAATGTTTCAGGATATATACACGTTGTGGACCAAGATTGGTCTCCTGAAGACATAAAGCTGTGGGTAACATTGACCCTAAAATATGTGTTATGTCGCTGTAATTCCGCATAAGTCCTCTAGAATTCCAATGGATTAAAAAAGCCATGTTTATGTTTTTGAGAGGAAATGAAAGGGGATTTACTTAGGTAGTGGGCCCGTTATTAGGGCCTGTCTTTTTTTCGTTCAAGAGAGCTGTTCCGCCGCTGCAAAGCAGGCGGAGTGGCAGTTGTATCCATCGCCTGACGAGAGGCTCTGGAGGACCGCGGGGAAGCCGCGGGTTTGTGGGTTTCAGTCCTCCCCCGGTAGGGGGAAGTCCTGCGGGATGCCGACGCATGGACCGGCGCTCCCTGCTTTGACACTGGCAGGGCAGCTTTCGCTGACCCTGCCTGGGGCGTGAGTGGCCCTGCCATTGGTTCGATGGAAGTGGCCTCGGCAGGCACCGGGGTGCTGTGTGGTGCACCGCCCCTGCGCACCACATCAGCAAAGCTGGATTTTGCTGTGAAGGAGAACTGGTTGGTAACGGCAAATCGCCTTCTTGCTTCTCTAAATGAAATGTTTTCACTGGTTTTTATCGTGATAATCTCTTTTTCCTTCTTTCAGGACGGACAGGCCCTGGAGTATTCAGCATGTTCTCCTTCGCAGTTAGCGCAGCGCAGGGCTGCGTCACATTCCTCAGAAACGTGATCCTTGGAAGCACATTTTGCGCACGTTTTGCGGCCGCGGCAGCTCTGTGAGCCGTGGCCAAACCTTTGACAGTTGAAGCATCTTCGTGGATTTGAAATATAGTGCCTGACATTTACATTTAAGTATCCTACATCGATGGTTTCTGGTAATGTACTTGTATTGAATGTTAGAACCAAGTGTTTTGTCTCTATTTTTTTGTTGTCTTTCCGGATTTTGATTCTGTACACATCTGTGACATTTTGGTCAGACAGGCCTTCCAGCAATTCTTTTTCGGTTAGGTGTTTGAAGACATTTTCATAGATGATACCACGGACTGAGTTTAGGGATCGGTGCGCTGTTAAGGAAACTGGGATTACTTCGATGGATGCAATGTTTGCGATTTTCGAGTTCTGGATGTTGTCAAGGAGTTCTAACAATAAGTCTCCGCTGGCCATTTTAGACACCTTGTAGCCAGGGCCCAGGGTATCTGTTAGGCATTTAGACACAAGGAACGGAGAAATTATTCGTGCTTGTTTTTCATTACTTTCGCTGTGGATAACATAGAACTTGGTGAATGTCAATGTCGGTTTCTTTTTTGAAAAAAAGTCTGCTGCTTCGTTCTGCCCTCTCTTGAGAGAGCGATCGGGTTTTGAAAGGGGGGAGCCATAAAAAATGAAGTTTTTCAGTCATGGTGCCAGCCACCCACCATGGGGTCCAACAAGGGGACGGGACAGGAACTTGAACGCAAGTCCTGCCCACGCCAGCTGTACACCTCAACTATAACCAAATACGACACAACTCAGGGTGGTTGGCCACACAAGGTTAACCCTCGCCGCCTATGAAAAGTGAAAAAAACTAAGAAGTGAATAGGAGAGTTGTGAGAAAGAGATAGGAAAGTGAAAGACAAAGGGGAGGATAGGAAAAGGCGACTGCCGATTTCCCCCGGTCGGGTCAGGCCGGAGGTGCCGTCTACGTGAAGCTGGGGCCAAAGTGGTGTGTTGCTTCCGCCGAGGGGCCTTAAAGTCCAAACTCTCGGCATCGGCTCAACCACCAGGATCCCCTTTTCTCCGGACACGGCGATGTCACGCACAGCGAAGCGTGGGTGCTCGGGTCCGTGGTGATGCACTGTTCACCATCATCCCCTTGCGGGGATGTCCCTGCGGATGCTCGGGAACCCGCGGTGTCGCCACTCACCGTCGCGACGCCTGCAAGCTGCAGGCGCCCCCCTGCGGGGATATGTTCGTTTTCCTCAAGTATGCTATTGCTTGGATACTGTACCGAAGGAATCCCATTAATATCGCGGTGTAGAGCAGGTACATCGACTACACTGATGCTCCCAACGACTTACTCTGAGAAATGAAAGAACGTGAACGATGAATGTCAGTCGCCTTTTCATGTACGAGACATGTGGGCTCCATGTTAGATTACGACCGAGGACTACTCCAAGGAAGCGGTGGCTTCTTTCGTAGGGTATCTTTGACCCATTTATGCGCACGGGGTAATGGGACATGCTCTTTCGTGTAAAGGTAACAACGGAACATTTTTCAGCAGAAATCCCTAGGCCTTGCAGGCGGAGGTAGGCCGCAAGAATGCATGCCGCTTTTTCAAGCCTTGCTCGAATTTGTGGTCGCGAAACTCCTGATGCTCAGATACAAATATCGTCTGCATAGACTGAAACTTTCGTCGACGGTGGTAGTACATCAGCAAGGCCGGCAAGTGCAAGATTTATAAGCGTTGGACAAAGTACTCCACCCTGTGGGACCCCACGCGAAGTGTAATGCGAAGATGTTGGTCCGTCCTCAGTCTGCATAAATAGTGATCTATTGGATTGATAACTGCGTACCCAGCAAAACATGCGACGACCAAGTTCTGCAGCATCCAGAGAGTAGAAATAGCTTGATAAGTGACGTTATCATACGCCTCTTTAACATCCAGAAACAACGCCGCGGTCAAGCACTTCAGATGCTTCTGATGTTGAACTGATGATACCAGGTCAATCTCGCTATCAATAGACGAATGTCCCCGCCAAAATCCGGACATTATATCTGGTATATTTGATAGCGCTCCATATGCCACTCAATTCGCGTAAGTACCATACTTTCCATGAGTTTGCCCACGCAACTAGCCAATGTGATTGGACGGTACGATGCTAGGTCAAGGGGTGATTTTCCAGGTTTAAGCCCTCTAACGAGACGACTTGGTTTCCACGCGTCCCGAACTGTACCCGCACACCATGATGAGCTGAAATGGTCTAAAAGAACACGTCGAGCCTTATGACCAAGGTTTGCAAGTGCAGAGTATGTTACTCCATCATGCCCCGGCGATGAAGACCGCCTGCAACCGGCCATAGCGACATCTAGTTCTTCCATGGAGAAAAGATCCCTTCGCGAATCCCTAGATCTAGGCACTTCGCAGCAATTCAGAGGTGTGGATTGGTTCTTGGGACCTGCTATTCTTGCGCAAAAATCTTCACCAATCTCCGCTTCGCTACATCCTTGGTGAAGTGCGAGAGACTTGAATGGTTGGAGCTGCTGAGGAAATATTCGCAAACCACGCACAACACTCGAGATGCGTGAGAGAGGCTTTGGAGGATCCAGTGATTCAGATTTGAGTTCCGCGCTAGATTTTCTTCTGTGTGCGCCTTGCATTCCTTAAGTCGTGCAGCGACTTTGTGCGCCTGTATCTTCTCTCTGCTCCTCATCGAAGGGATCGGTGGCGCTACAGCTCGACATCGAAGTCTGTGAACTTTGGCATTGGAGTGAAGAAGCATCTCGGGCGTTTCATAGCTTCCTTGATGCGCTCTTCACTGCATGTTGTAATGTCTTCTCTGCAGGCTTCTTCCATAAAGGTTTTAAACATAGACCAGTTTATTCGTTGTAAACGTTTCGCAGATCTGCATCCAGCGGAACAAGGAACAATAATATAAGTTGGGATGTGGTGGCTTCCATGCATTTCTGCGTCGGCAAACCACCGGACGCGCCTCGCAAGACACCGAGACACAAACGCCATATCCAAACAACTTCTGTAAGACAGCCCGCGAATGTACGTTGGAGAACCGTCGTTATGGCATTGTAGGTCGTGGTCAGAAGCGAAACAGACAAGACTTGTTCCCTTTGAATTCATCCAGATGCCTCCCCACATGGCGTGATGCGCATTAAAGTCACCAGTGGTGACCCAAGGCCCCGGTGTTACAGCCAACAAGTCCCTCAGTCTGTCAGCGTCAAACCTTGTTGTTGGAGATGAGTACGCGCCCACAAGCGTAAACATCAGGGTGCGCCATTTCACCGTTAAACAGACATACTGGTTATGGTTGTGAGGGGAACCGTATGGTGCACATAAGTAACTTCCCTTCGAATGTAGAGGATGACCTTACTATTTCCCCCACGCATGGAGGATGCAAACGCTTCATAGCCAGAAATTCGGATGGGATTTTGTAAACTGGGTTCAAAAATCACAAGGATTGCAAATCTGTGTTTATAGAGGTATTCGCGAATGTCCCAAATGCGGGAATTGAGTCTACGGGCATTCCACTGGAAAATTAATGCTCCTCTGACTTTGATTTTAAATTGTATTGCTGGGAGAGTCATTGTGTCTCCTACTGAAATGCTGCAAGGACTGAATTTAGCACGTCCAGTACCTGCAATGCACTCCCTGCTGCTGGCGAGTGAAAGCTAGACAGCATCGCAAGCATGGCGTTCATCAGGGACCTCGAGATGGCGAACACCTGTAATTCTTCACCTAAGGCTGGATCTCTGCCTTGGGCTCGCTCAGCTGTAGGCGTGGGATAGTGGGGCGTGGTGCCTGCTCAGATTCCAAGGTCGAGCGTGGCTGCGGCAATGGTGGTCATGTCACCTCTGAAGAACTTTGCTTTAGAATCGCAGGGCTTAGAAACGACCTCGTTTGCAGCCTTCTGAAGTGTCGTTCCTCAGTTCTATCCAGGCCCTTGGCTTGCTCTGGGAACGTCTGCCTACTGAGGAGCAGATATGTTGTAATGCCCACATATGTGGTTAGCGGATTCAGTGGAGGAGCCCCCACAAAGTCCGGGACCCCAGGTGGTCGAAATTATTCCGGAGACCTCTACTACGGCACCTCTCTTTTCCTTCTTTCACTCCCTCTTTTGTCCCTCCCCTTACGGCGCGGTTCGGATGTCCGCGAGATAAGACAAATACTGCGTCATTTCCTTTCCTCAAAAAACAATTTTTAACTTTTTCTCAATATTCGTTTGGATGCCGCGGCCTCTGATACCGTAGATCTTATGCGAGCCTAATAATTAAGCTACACCTAGCTTCTGGGTTTTCCGGGGCCCCCCTTTACAGCGTTCCTCTTTTTCCGAGTCGCTTTGGGAAGTTAAATCCTTCGAAACAAAACAAACGAAACTTGTCCCCATACGAACGGAACTAAGGTTAATACCGTCACAAGTTCACCACATTACCAGTACTTTGCTGTGCGCAAATAAAAAGCATTCTTTGTCCCTTAAAAAAAAGCCTCGTTCTGGCTCGTTTTGCGCTCCTTTGCTGATCTATGTTTCATGCAGACCAAGCTGTTTTCTAATGACCTTTTTAGGTAAAGGCAGGGCGCACAAGACAAGCAAATTGACTGATAAGTAGAGAAGAAAATGCTGCTCAAATATGAAATGTGCAAGCAGCATAGTAAGCCAACCAAAATGTTTGGGTTTATCTGGGTTAGTGGTTCTTGCCGTAAATTTGTATACTTTTTTCCTCGGACTGTAGTAGATTAAAAGTCGAAGCACCTCGCATACAAAAAAATTTTTTTTTTACCTTGTACAGAAGCTTCGCACAGAAAAGAGTACAAAGCATCAACAGTAACCCGGTTAATTATAAAACACACCGGCGTTCATGAAAACTCGCCGCAACCACCGCGAGGACCATCAGGAACAGAGAGTCGCCCTCGTAGCACGCACAGACAAAGCGGAGAGACAAAAGGGGCCACTCTCGCCTACGTCCACAACCAAATTAGACACGCCCAAACTAACCAGTCTGAAAACGAGCCCAGCATTGGCCGCTTTGAGATGGAAGTGATACATCTAGCCCTCTCCAGCTTCTACAGACAGGATTGTCGAGAGGCCCTCGTTAGCACAGGCAAACCACCCCGTGCAGGTACGCTGTGTCACCGCATTGGAAGCCTCTGCGCAGAACTCCTCACCACCAAGCAAGTCGAGGTGCGAGTTGACTGGGCATCTGGATACATTGGTCGCCATGGCAAAGAGGCTGCCCACTCGTGTGCGAACGAGCAGGCAGACATCCACTCCTTCGTATGTCGTGATCCGTTCCTTTCCTTCCCTTAGCGTCATCCTTTCCTCCCTTTCCTTTAGTTCCTTTAGCGTCACGGGTGGCCGACGGTAACTTCACGAATGTACGTGACGCTCAAGTCCTCTTCCATAGGCGCGCGCCGGAGTGGCCTACACTGCCGACATTCTTGCTAAGAGGAGAAACCAAACTGCTGAGAGAGGCCGACTGTCTGACGCGCATCATGACGCCTCACATATACAAAAGGTGTTCTGTTCTACATGTCACATAGGCACTAGCCCGACCATATAGGGTCCTTGCACACGAAACGTCCTAGAGCGCCAAAGCGACCACTGGCGATTCTCTTGGAAAAAAAATGAGATTGTTGGTTATTAGGGGAATAGAGTTCCAATTAATTATTTTTCTCGAAAAGAAATACTTTGCTCCCGTGAGCGCTCTTGAACGTTTCCGCGAAGAAAAAAGAAAACAAAATTTTAAATCAAATCTGAAACAGAATATAACAAATATTATTTTCGAATACTTCATTCTTTAACCTGACTTAATTACGAAACCATGAAAAAATTTTCCGCGTTTTCTTGGTTGAGTAAATGAAAAGCAAGAAACATGACGTGGAATTTGTTAACATAGTTCAACCACAATAATATTTTCCTCCTTTAACCTATTGCTGTAACTAATGCTCAAAGTAAATTAAAATTGTTAAAAAGGGCACTTTTTTAAGAAAATATCTTTCAAAGTTTGCGAAAATTTACTTTTTTTATATTCAGACTTAAATTAGGAAACATACGTGGTCCTCCAAATAAGAATATTTGAGATGGGTCGCAATCCACACGAACTTTGTTTCTTGTAATCTAGAAATTTTAACTCTAGTGAATTGTGTTTAGGCCGGAAATAAGCTTTTTAAGCCCACAACTCGCCTTCTCGGGATATACTGCCCAACTGCGTCCTCACCACAGAACACGTACTATCGTGCTCAATATGAAGTGCATTGAGCAAGATTTAATAGTAGGAGTGCAAGCACAACTCTGCTAATAATCGTTGGAGTTAGCTGTCGATACAAGCAAAGTACACTGAATGTTGAAGTCGGGTGCTTTTTAACATTGGGCGTTAACGCGGAAACCTCAGTTGCTTCCCCTTTGACGCGTTGTAAGCTGTACTGAGCGCAGTACTACTTGCCGCTGCCTATTTTTATGGCATAAATATGCACTACTGCTTTCTGTCAAGCGATAATGCGCTGCAACATCTTGTGCATTGAGGTTTCGGCACCCTAATATCAATGACGTATTGATTTGCCGTACGACGTTATTTTGCGTATACGACCCGGTACCATTGAGCGAAATGCCGTACATCTCCAGGACTTTTTCTCTCACATCACCTTTTCCGTATGGCTGTCCCCTAACAACTCTATTTTTACACGCTGTCCCCAGTGCCATGCCTACGTTTATTAATGGGTTTTAAACGCGCAAGCATGACTTGTCTCTGATCGCTTTTGGCCGCGCTAGAGCCGCACGCTGTACTAGCCACTTGGTGGCAAACAGCGCAACGACGCGGACAGAGTGGAAGAAAAATACAGGACAAGCGCTGACTCACAACTGAAATTTATTTAAGGAAATCAGTACATTTTATAGACAAAGTGGCCAACTTATCAGCTAGTACATAGACAAAACCCAGGTTTCTACGTGGCATCGAGGAATGCAACCTCACTGTCATATAATGAAATAGATGGCTTACTGACACATAACCTTGTTTTTTTCTTCATGTGATATGCTTCCATAATCTCTCGTGTTAATCGGGACGGGTGTTTGTAGAGGATATCACAGTAAGGCAATGAAGGAAAACAAAATTGGCAGTCTCGAACATGGTCAACTAGATGATTAGATTTGTTAGCTTCCAGATTATTTGCATGCTCTTTCAAACGTGTATTGATGCAACGCCCCGTCTGCCCGATATATATTTATGACATTGACATTATATGACAGTGAGGTTGCATACCTCGATGCCACGTAGAAACTTGGGTTTTGTCTATGTACTAGCTGATAAGTTGGTCACTTTGTCTATAAAATGTACTGCTTTCCTTAAATAAATTTCAGTTGTGAGTCAGCGCTTGTCCTGTATTTTTCTTCCACTCTGTCCGCGTCGTTGCGCTGTTTGCCACCAATATGTACCACCAACTCGCCCGTTCGGCTATTGTACCAGCCACGCTTTGTAAAAGCTCACCGGATGTTCGCTGCGTGCAGGAACGGGCGACAAGGCCCAGAAACTCTCCCGAGTTGGTCGGCACAGGCCTCTCGCCGCAGAAGGCGCTGCCGTTGATACTCGTCGTCCAGGAAGTACAGCACCAGCCGTAGACGCTGCCGCAACTGCACTCATTTTTCGTTGCGGCCGCATCCGAACGCGGAACGTGTCCACGCGTACACATGTTGGTGCAGGGATACGTACTACGTGTGCTCGCAATGGCCATTCTTCAAGTATTCTCACAATGCAGCGACGCAGTTCGGCAGACAGCAACAGGGCTTCGTAAAGAAACTTTTTATTGGAATGACTGGCGCCCACACAGAATCCAATGACTTGGCGGCGCTGATAACAAGCGCACACGGCGGTCGTCGAACAAAATGCCTGCCGCTCTCGGCTGCGCTCAGTTCAAAGGTGGGAAGGAACCATCCAGATAAAGAGCCAATCGAACTACGGCAATCTGCAACACAGTGGCTGCGATCATTACAGTTAAGTTTGGTCACGTCACAAGAAAATGAGAAAGCCGCGTGCCGGCGGCTTTGAGCGCGAACAAATAGTCCAAAGATTCGTGACAGTTCCTTTTTCAGGACTATGCGGGCAGCTTCATTTTTTTTGCTTACTGGGTATGGGGATATCGTGTCGATATCGTCATTCCTTACGTAACGGGGAGTACGCCCAGAGATTGTAGCAACTTGACAAACTGATATGCAGGAAAATTAACATAATTAAATGTAAGCGCGCATTTCAGAAGAACGTCAGTGCGCGTGAAACAAAAATGATGAGCAGCGTAATGTTGGCGGGTTTATGAGCAAGGCAGCAAGCTATGAGCCACAGCATCATTTGTAAGGCTGCTCCTTTGGTGTGAGCCGCCGCGGTGGCTGAGTGGTTACGGCGCTCGGCTGCTGGCCCGAAAGACGCGGGTTCGATCCCGGCAGCGGCGGTCGAATTTCGATGGAGGCGAAATTCTAGCGGCCCGAGTACTGTGCGATGTCAGAGCACGTTGAAGAACCCCAGGTTGTCGAAATTTCCGAAGACCTTTACTACAGCGTCCCTCATAGCCTGAGTTGCTTTGGGACATTAAACCCACGTAAACCAAACCAAACCTTTAGTGTGTAAAGGAGAGGTGGTATTCGCTTGCTTCGGAAGTGCTACTGTATGAAACTGCCTTAATTTTGTTGCGCAGTACATAAAATGACTGTAAATACTCAGTACATGTTAACCTATGCCGAATGGAGAGAATTATGTATCATCGTTCATTATAAAGCTAATCTTAACCAACGCAAAGAGTGCGCACGATCATTTTTGGTGGCTGAAGTTTTCCCTTTAAGAGACCTTTTTCATATTGCCACAGTGCTCGCCATTTACTGGCGCCGTCATGCGGTGGGACAGCACCCGCTGGTCTTCTTTGTCTTCCCCGGCTCGTACCTTCGTTCGCTGAGTGTGTCTGCCTGGCTAGTCCTGGTGTGCCTTTCTGCCCCTTCTTTCGGTGACATTTTGATGGAGGTGCGGGGTTATTTTCCAATGCACGAAGAGCTCCCTGGAGCCTCCGACGATGCCCAGCTACACCCAGTGGACACGACACCTGTCCACAAGGCAAGCCGCCGCTTACGAGGCTTAAATCCTGAATTCCGACCCCTACGGCACGACCCCGCGCAATGACGTCCACTTCGACAAGTCAGACAACCCAGAATGCCGTCAGTCCCCCACCGCTGCTTCTTCATGCACCTCGCACTGCCACGTCGTTTCATGGCGACAAGTTTGAAGACGTGGAAGACTCGTTGGCCAGCTACGACCGAGTCCCCGCTGCGTTTATCCTGTGGGACGAGGACCGCAAGCTACGCAATGTCTATTTTGCCCTGGAAGACTCCGCCAAGACGTGGTTTGAAAACCACGAATCCGCTATCCCCACCCGGCAAGACTTCCGGCGACAGTTGCTCGACAGCTTCGGCAGCAACGAAGGGAAGGAGCGAGTTGAAGTCGCCCTGCAGTCCCAAGCGCAGCGGCCAAATGAAAGCGTCGCAATGTTCGTAGAAGACATGACGCGGCTCTTCAACCGCACAGATCCTACCATGTCGGAAACGAAGAAGGTGCGTCGTCTTATGCGAGGAGTGAAAGAGCAGCTTTTCGTGGGACTTGTGCGCGACCCTCCTAGCACAGTGGCTGACTTTGCTCCGGAGGCGACGAGCATGGAGCGCGCCTTGCAGCAGAGGTTCGCTCATTGCGGCCGTCCGGCGATTAGCTACAGAAGCTAAGAGGAGCTACAGAAGCTTCGCCCTGTCGACCAACACCCGGGTGTCGGAGCCATCTCGGATGTCATTCGCGACGAAGTCCGTCGAGCGGTGCAGCCAATGGCCTGTCCACAGCCGCTGCCTGAACCGTATGTCATGACTTACAGAGAAGCATTGCGCAACTCTGAGCAAGCACTACCGGCGTTTTACTGCCCTGCTCCTTCTGCGCCGCATCAACGCTTTTCGACTTCGCCTGTCCTCTCCGACGCACGACCACCTCTCAGCAAAGCACACGCGTAGCGCACATCGAACAACCGGCCCCTGTGCTTCCACTGCGGTGAAGCCGGCCACATATTGCGCCACTGCCCTTATCGTCGGATGGGACTGCGAGGGTTTTCACCAGACGCACCCCGGCCACGCTTTGGTGAACGACCCCGTGACATCGAGCAGTACCTGTCGGCCAGCGTCCCCCCTGCGACTTCACCACAGCGCCCGTCCAGGTCGCCGTCGCCCCGTCGGTTCTCTTCCCCATGTCGCCAGCCGTCCATCCGGCAGTCCCGCAGTCCACGCCGGGAAAACTGAAGACGGCGACCTCTGTTGGTAGTGCCGCCGTTGCTCCGCAATTCGAACAAGAACCTCCGCTCGCCGACTTGACCCTTCAACCCGATCTTCCAGCTGCTCCGACCCCCTTCCGACGCCCAGAACAGCCTCTGCTCGACGCCCC
This sequence comes from Amblyomma americanum, assembly GCF_052857255.1. Lineage (NCBI taxonomy): Eukaryota > Metazoa > Arthropoda > Arachnida > Ixodida > Ixodidae > Amblyomma > Amblyomma americanum. Next base: position 282,969,215 of record NC_135497.1, read on the forward strand.
ATTTCTACGAACACCTCGACCCTCCTCTCCGGAACCTTCTACTGCGCGCGTTCCTGAAAATGAGGTTGTTTCAGCCGAAATACCAGTCCTCGCTGACAACCACCACATGTGACTGCCCTCGTCGATACCGGCGCAGATTTCTCAGTTATGAGTCGTGGTCTTGCTACCCTCTTGCGAATAGTGCTGACACCCTGGCACGGAACACAAATTCGGACCGCTGGTGGTCACGTGGTGATGCCGCTCGGCTTCTGCACCGCTAGGATTGAGATTCGCGGTATCATCTTCACTGGTTGCTTCGCTGTGCTGGCTGAGTGCTCCAAGGACCTGATCCTCGGTCTCGATTTTCTTCGCGAAAATAGGTCTGTCATCGACCTTCGCGCGCGAACTCATGGTGACATTCTCCGCCCCATGCACCGTAGCCGACGACAGTGCGCCAGGAAAACTCGTTTTTCGCGTATCCAGCGACCACGACACTCTATCACCGCGTGCCAGCTTATTTGTTACGGTGGACTGCGACAACCCCCGCGCATCCAACGGCATCGCTGAAGCATACTTGTCTTTATTGCTGAGCCAACAAGTCTGCATCGCACGGGGTGTCATTGCCTTGCAGAACCAGCGAACTGAGCTTCTGGTTACGAACTTCAGCGCCAAATACCGCCACTTGGCGAAAAATATAGCCATCGCCTATTTCGATTAAATTAGCGAGCCCGCCACCCACTGCGTGTTGTCAACGTCCAGGGACACCCCTCCAGGAGGACCTAATCGAACAGTTAAGGCTGACGAGAACCCTGCTTTGAACACTGATCAGCATCGCCACTTGAAAACTATCCTTGACTCTTTTCATGACTGCTCTGCGACCACCTCTAAGGTCAGGCAGACGTCCATAACGAAACATCGCATCATAGTTGATGACAGTGAGCGTCCTATTCGTCAACACCCCTATCGAGTGTCGGCGAGAGAACGTGAAGCGATACGACTGCAGGTGGACGCAATGCTCCAGGATGATGTCATAGAGCCGTCTACAAGCCCATGGGCATCGCCCGTTGTGCTGGTCGCCAAAAAGGACGAGACACTGAGATTTTGTGTCGACTATCGAAGACTTAACAAAATTACCAAAAAGGACGTTTACCCGTTACCTCGAATCGATGACTCTTTCGACCGGCTGCGTCATGCCCGCTACTTTTCTTCTCTTGACCTCCGCAGTGGGTACTGGCAGATTGAGATAGATGAACGGGACCGCGAGAAGACAGCGTTCGTTACTGCTGACGGGTTGTACGCGTTCAAGGTGCTCCCCATCGGCTCGTGTTCCGCTCCTGCCACCTTTCAAAGAATGATGGACACGGTCCTCGTTGGTCTCAAATGGCAGTCCTGTCTCGTCTACCTTGATGATGTCATTTTTCTGCCACCTACGACGAGCAACTCAAGCGCTTGAGTGCAGTACTGGAGGCCATAAGATCGGCTGGCCTCTCGCTCAAACCAGAGAAATGTCACTTTGCGTTTCAACGGCTCAAGTTCCTGGGCCATATCGTGAGCGCTGAAGGTGTTAGCCCTGACCCCGACAAGACGGCTGCCGTCTCTGCGTTTCCGACACCCACTGATAAGCGTGCTGTGTGCCGTTTTTGGGGTCTCTGCGCCTATTACCGACGTTTTGTGCGAGACTTCTCCCGACTAGCCGAGCCTCTAACTCGCTTGACAAAGGACGACCAACCTTTCATCTGGGCCCAAGAACAGCAGACGGCCTTCAACGACCTCAAGAAACGCCTCCAAACTACGCCCGTTCTTGGCCATTTCGACGAGGAGGCGGACACGGAACTACACACCGATGCCAGCAACGTTGGTCTGGCTGCCATCTTCGTTCAGTGGCAAGATGGTGTTGAGCGCGTGATTGCTTATGCAAGCTGCACTCTGTCGCGATCTGAAGCGAATTATTCTACCACGGAAAAGGAGTGTCGTGCTGTCATTTGGGCGGTAACGAAATTTCGCCCATACTTGTATGGTCGCCCATTTCGAGTCGTGAGCGATCACCACTCACTTTGTTGGCTCGCGAACGTTAAAGGCCCATCGGGGAGGCTGAAGCGTTGGAGTCTCCGCTTGCAAGGATTCGATGTTACCATCGTGTACAAGTCTGGCAACAAACACAGCGACGTAGACTGCCTGTCCCGTGCTCCTCTCCCTTACACCATTGCTGACACGGAAGACTATCCCGCTTTTCTTGGCGCTTTAACCACGTCCGTCCTTGCTCAACAACAGCGAGATGACGCCGAGCTACGACCCTCATAGAGTACCGCGAAGGTCGCACCTCGTCGCCGCCCCGATTCTTCACACGCGGGCTATCGTCGTTCTGCTTGCGCGGTGGCATCCTCTACAAAAGAAACTATGGTCCCACGGACACTCCGTACCTGCTAGTGGTCCCAATGGTGCTTCGAAACGAAGTTCTGCACGCATGCCACGACGACCTTCCGGCCACCTCGGCTCTTCTCGCACGTCGGCGCGGATACGGCAGAAGTATTACTGGCCCCGGCTTGCTACAGTTGTCCTACGTTAAGTCTTACCGCGAGTGTCAACGTCGGAAGACACCACCTGTGAAGCCGGCCGGCCTATTGAAACCCATTGATCCGCCTCGAATTCCTTTCCACCAGGTCGGCCTGGACTTGCTGGGACCATTTCCGACATCATCATTGGACAACGGGTACATTATAGTTGCCACCGACTACCTCGCCCGGTATTGTGAGACGAAAGCCCTTCCCTGCGGCACCGCTGTCAAAATTGCGAACTTTTTCATCTTTAACATTGTCCTCCGTCACGGTGCCCCTGCAGTCGTTTTAACTGATCGAGGCACGGCTTTTACATCAGCCTTTTACATCAGCCCTTACTAAGGAAGTTATGCGTCTCAGTGGCACCAGTCACCGTCGAACCACTGCCTATCATCCTCAAAAAAATGGACTGACTGAGCGACTCAATAAGACCATTGCCGACATGCTTTCCATGTATGTCGACACCGACCATAAGAACTGGGACCAAATCTTGCCTTACGTCACGTTCGCATATAACACTGCTTTTCAAGAGACGACGCGCTTCACGCCGTTCCATTTGGTGCATGGTCGCGAAGCCACGACTATGCTGGACGCAATGTTACTGCCAGACGTTGCACGTCCCTCCGTCGCTGGCGCTGAAGAGTTCGTTCCGCACGCAGAAGCCGCCCGCCAGCTAGCTAGACAGCGAACCCGTACCCAGCAGGAAAGCGACGCTGAACGTTACAACCTTCATCACCGGGCGGTGCTTTACCACCCTGGCGATCAAGTTTGGGTTTGGACCCCAATCCGTCTGTGGAGTCGCTCCGAAAAACTTCTGCGCCGCTACTTCAGCCCCTACGAGGTACTGCGCAAACTTTGTGGCGTTAACTACGAAGTGCTCCCGCAAGAGTCTGTTCGCTCCTCCAGGCGGCAGGCGGCATCCGAAATCGTCCACGTTGCCAGGATGAAGCCCTACCACGCCCGCTAGGACTTATTCCGCCAATCCGGCGCCACAGACTTTATTCCGGATTTCTGTGATTCCGCGGCATCAGGGCAATGCCCTTCCCAAGAGGAGGGGCAATGCCACAGTGTATACCATTTACTGGCGCCGCCATGCGGTGGGACAGCACCCGCTGATCTTCTTTGTCTTCCCCTGCTCGTGCGTTCGTTCGCTGAGTGTGTTTTCCTGGCTAGTCCTGGTGTGCCCTTCTGCACCTTCTGACGGCTTTCAGTGACAATATCGATCACAATTTGTGACGTATCATGGCGCGAAATTTTTGTTTATGTACTGGATAAATCCTTACTTTCCTAAAATGAAGTGCGCTAGAGGACAGCGTACAACCAGTTGACTCCCATATAGGTGTACTCCTGTTCAGAGTGTGGAAGCAGTGGCCGGAGTCGCCAGAGAGTCAGCCAAGGGCCGATGTCGCCCCAAGGCCTAAACTCGGGGCCCCAGTGGGGCGAATGACGCTGTTCGTAGGCATCCTGGGAGCCCGAAATTTTGTAGCGATAGCTACGCTATGCCACCTCTTCGAGCCTTCAACTTGGCTACCCCTGGTCACGTAGTTTCTCACGTGGTCATGTGACCATCCACGTGGTTGGTCACCTGGTTGGCCGGCGAAACTGAGCTGCAACAGCTGTGCACATGCGCCGTGTCAAGTGGGATGATCATGAAGGAAAGCCCAGCGAAACGGAGCGGCGAAAGACTCACTTTGCAATTCGAATGAGGGAGTTCCACTCGGTCAGATGTAGCTATCGCGACGTTCGAGGTTTAACTAGAGCTAAACCACAGCGGGCGCTTGTTCATAGCGCGAAGGAGACAAAGGAGCCGAGCGTAATTCTGCCTCCGGGCTTTAAACTCAGCATTAGTTACAAAAAGTGCACTTGTGGTGGCGCGCGTCATCTACCGATAGTGTTAGGAGCAAAGAGGCTGCAGAATGTCGTCACTTGCCATTTTATCACTGCGGCAGCCGCGGCTGCACAATGGCGACCACGAAGCTGCTACAGTCTCGCGGGAAGGCACTGGAGGCGAGCTATAGCGCCCCCTCTCAGGAACTCCAGTGTGCGTTCTTGAGCATGCTTTAAACGAGGTGCCATCGAGCACCCTGTATGTCGCATGTACGTCGCACACGACATACATGCTTGTGGAAAACACAGGCACACATCACTCACACATTCCTCTAAACTTGCAACTTGACATTTGCAAAATGAACACACTGTCCATGAGGTTTCTATTAAAAGAAATTGCAAATTGGCTGAAGAGGCAGCCATCAAAGCCGCGATTCCATTCGTGCCGCAACTCAGCAGCACCACTACATTGTCTGCGCAGGTCTGGCCTGCTGGTTTATTCTTTTGAATTTTCTGGCATTGAGGCTACAAAACAGTAAGTGAGATTCCAAGATACCAGCCTTTACAAGTTGAGTCAAAGCACACATTTTTAATTGAAATGGGGGGGGGGAGTTGTACTGAATAACAACCCTCCTGTGATATGTACCTGATATGTACCTTAGCTGCTAGTGTCAACCAATGTCTTGTTAAATAACATGCAAAAAGACGTGCCTGTTATGCTTTTGTTGTCAGAAAAAAAGGTATAAACTCAGGTACGCTTTCACACACTACAGTACAAATGTTACAGGCAACGAAGACCTGCATCATGACCAGCCTACACTTATCAAAACCGGCCTCATGGTGATATTAGCCTCGTTACAGAGACGGCGAATGCACAGCATTTGAAAAGAAAGCTTGCGGTGCTGTGCAGAGAAGTTGTTCGTTTATTTACCACCAAAACACGTCCTGTGGCGCACTGCGCAGCCGTTGCACCACTTCGCCAGGAGTAGTGTGGGGGCTCCCAGGGATCTATCAGTGTAAAGAGGAATTGTCCATTTCCGCATAATTTATATCAAATCCTCAACACTTTCGCGTCATAGCGTTAGGTGGAGATTGTGTCCCCTACAATTTTTGAATTTCCCGCCCTTCATCATTGGCTGCAAGAAAACGAAAGTTTAGAAATTGTTTTTTTGAGGAAGGGAAATGGCGCACTGGACACCCGAACCGTGCCGTATCGGGTGGGGAGGAAGGTGGGAGCGAAAAAAAATGGAGGACGTTTAAGCTTCGTCTTTAAGAGGTGGTGGTGTAAACTTTATTACATACAGGAGAGTTCAGGACGCACAGTTCCTTGGGCCCCCGCACGGCCCCACTGCACTCAAATGTTCATGTCTCGGAGGCTCATGACGCTGGCAGCCCGGCCTGTGGCGATCGCTTGCTTGGCCGGGTCCTCGGAACGCAGTAGGGTCTCCCAAGCCTCCCAAGTGGTAAGGTGTAGGGAGGGGTTCGTGATGGCTACAACCGCGTTCTCGCCTGTGCATGACGCATCCACCCAATCGGCATCCCGTTCCATGCCATAGTTTTTGTGGAGCGCCCGTGCGCGAGCTCTGCGGCGGGGTTCGTGGTAGGTGGGGTGCATGTTTTTAGGGAGAGGTTTTATAAGTAGTTCGCGGTAAATGTGGTGGGGGACCGGGAGCTGTGTGGGATCCGTGGCTGGTACCCTGATGCCGAGGGTGTGTAGGATGTGTCTGCCGGTGGTGGTTCTCGCGAGACGTATGTATTGTGTCTGTCGGTGGGCCTCGTTAAGCTCACCTATCGTGTTGTGCAGGCCCAGCTGTAGGAGTTTCTCGGTTGAGGTATTTAGGGGTAGGTGTAGTGCTGTCCTAAATGCTGTTCGGATCATGGCATCCAGGGTGGAGATTTCTGTGGTCTAGAGTTTTAGGCAGGGGAGCGTGAAGAGAAAGCGTGGAACACGACAGCGTGTTGCAGCACTTCCAGGGGGTCCACGGAATGCCATCGCCCGTTCGGCGCGACGCCTGGCCCGTTAGACAAATCGCTCTGCTATGTACAGTGAAACGGGCGCGCGAAGCGGCAAACCACGTAGAAGCGCTGCCAGGCCCCTTGCCGAAACACGCGGGACTCAAGTTGCAGTCGTAGTTCGTTGGCACATTGTTCTCGACAAACCCGATACCACGAACGCCAGCATAGGTTCCACGCCGAACGAACGGGCAGCAAGCCGCAAGTTTCGTGGTGAACGCGCTTTGTATGTGGTGGTTGCGGTGGGAACATTTACTGCGAAATACATAGGGGCAAACCCCCTAACATGGCACGAGGTAACCCTTAGAGGGCTGTCCTTACAAGGCAAAGGACAGCCCTTGGAGGGCTATCCGCTTCAGGGCATCGGTAATTATCTGGCACTGGTGAGCAGCAGCGGAGCTGGCCAGGAGAGTCTCCCAGTATGACTCTGCCGTGGTTGGGGATGGAGGGTGTGGGAAGGCAGGACATGTGAGGAGGACATGAAAGAAGTCTCCCGGTTTCCCGCAGAGCTTAAAAGAAGAAAGGAATTGATCGAGGTAGCGGGCATGAAGGAGAATAGGGTAGGGAGCAGTTCGGGTCTCGAGTCGGCGCCAGTGGGAGGTCTGGGTTAAGGTTAGGTAGAGAGCCAGCGGCACGTAAACGCGCCGGGTATCTCGGTAGTCGTTAAGAACATCTTTGAACGTAAGCAGACGCTCCTGGGATGGCGGAGGAGGTCCAACTCCGGCCCGAAAAGTGAGACCTCGGGCGAGGGTGTGGACCTCCCCGTTTCCCAGGGGACCTGCGTTTGTCCAGATAAGGGTTATGGGGTGGGTGGAGTGCCAGAAGCGTAGAAGCCGAGCCGCGGTGCAGAATATCAGGCTGTGACATTCCGTGTGTGCTACGAGGATCCACGTTCGACGGCGCGGCGTAGACGGAGACCCGTGACAGCGGCATCATCAATTACCCAGCCATGCTCTTTGAGTGACGACCAGAACAACCGGACCCGCCGCCGCCGCCGCGGGGAAACAGGCTTTATCCTCCCCAATTTCCGGGCACATTCCAGGACAAGGGAGCTGTCAGCGGGCCAGAGCGCGCCGTACCACAGCCGACGCTATGCGCTACCGCGAAGACAACATTCTTTCCCTCCTTCCCCTTTCGACGTGGGCTATCGCCGGGAAGGCACCCACAGCTTCCCGCCGTGCCTCGTGAACAAAAGCGCATTCCCAGAAGGGCCGTGACGGACACCTGTCATGGCGGACAGGCAGTACTCGCCAAGAATGTGGAAAGACAGGCGCTAGTGAATTAGCTCCGAAGAGAGAGCCTGTGTATACTCTCACTTGAGAGAGAGTGGTGGCGTTTTTGTTGTTTATTTAGTTTGTATTGTTAACAGACTCTGGGTTCGAGGCTAAGCCCAACCCAAGGGGTGGTCCCCATCTCGCATGTTATTTTGGATTGGAGAATTGATGCTTTGGGCGGGCCACTGGAAATGACCACCCTTTGTCCTTTGTTAATCAAGTGCTTAAAAGCACATGTAAACGGATGCAGTCCAGTCTGAGCTGGGGCTCCATGCTTAGCATGTAATGTGATGCTACTTAGGCACTAACCTGCCCGGTCGATGAGTAAAGTAGTGCAAAGTTTGTTCTTTTGTAAATTCAGTTCTGCTTTTTCCAGTTTAACTCTCTGTATATGTATGTTGTAAAATTATGCTCTGCTGTCATCATCTACAAGCTCGCCTCCTGTTCACCTTCCAAGCCGAACGACACTAGAGGAAGGGTTTGTGAACCATCCTCGAAGAAACGGACGACTATTGAAATTCTACTGCAAGCACGCTCAGGACGACATCGTTCGCCAAGAGGGCCTTCAGCGCCGAAGCCCGTCGGCGTGCAGCTTCTGCCAGCAACCGCTCGAGCCCAGCTCCGGAGCCACTCCATCGCCCCCATGAAGTCGTCGGCACGTAAGCTCGGACGCCCCAGCCTCTGATGTATAATCTTATTCATGTGTAATTATTGAATATACCTGTTTGTTTAAACTGAGCCATACGGTGTCTCTTTGCCTCTCCGTCCCGTGTGGACCTGCGCATTATGGGGGTCATCACACTGGTGTCAGAAGTGGGGTATCAAAAGCAAATGTCCTCTGAATGCTGTGACATTCATGACTTCAAAATTGTAATCAAAAGGGAATCACGGGACTGATTGTGGGACTTTTACCCCCATTTGAGAGGCTTGAGGCACTGGAGGGCTTGAAAAAAAAAATGACTGTATCTGAGGGAGCTCCCACTCCACAGCCGTCGCTCGGAGCAAGCATGCTGGCATTAGGAAGCGTCATTCCGACGTTTACGGGAGATAAGACAGGGGTTCCAATCTGCGATTTCTTTTCCATGCTAGAAGAGATTGGGAAAATGGGGGGATGGTCCGATGCTCAAATGCTGGGAATGGCGAGGTGTAAGATGGCAGGAGCTGCTCATGATTTTGCATGGCGAGACGAAAAAGTAAAATCCACAAAATCATTTGCGGAATTTAAGAAGCTCGCGTTTGAGCATTTCGACACTGAACCACGTCACGTGCGGGTACAGAGGTTCCGTGACGCCGGACAGATGGTAGGGGAGGACGTGCGAACATTTGCGTCGAGGCTTCAGCGCCTAGCGCACGATACGTTAAGCAGGGAGGAGGAAGGAGACCAGCTTAAGAAGAAATACGCGGAGGATATACTTAAAGAGGAAATGACCGCTTTGTTCGTGGCTGGTCTGCAAGACCCCGTGCGCCGGTTTGTGCTCTCGCGCAAGCCGAGCAATTTCGACCAAGCCGTGGAGGCCGCATTGGATGAGGAACAAAATGAGGCGTTAACGACAGCCGCAGCGAGAGTACGCGTCATAGAGAGAGCGGTGCTCAACCCTGAGGTTGCTCTCTTGACAGAGCGGTTAGATCGCTTAGAACAGCTGCTATCTCAGCAGGTAGAACGCCAGGTTGAAGCGCGCGCTCAACAGCGCCCATTTGCGGGAAACCGGAGACCGCCACAAAGCTACAGGCGCGGTATGCGAGATTTTAAAGAAATCGTATGCTTCGCTTGCCAGGGTCGCGGACACATCGCCAGGTTCTGCCAAAACGTGCGCCGTGGGGAGCCACAAAGAGAAACAGGCGAGACACGCCCTAAGCAAGCCTACAGCGGGGCTCCAGATACCGAGTCAAAAAACTAGTTAGTCCTCCCCAGCCTGAGGAGCGTGGGGAGTGAGCAGTAGATGATGAGGTGGTGGTAGTTTATGTGGCCGACGAGGCATGCCCTGTTGTGCGTTGCAAGTTAAATGGTTGTTGTATGGAATTGTTGATAGATACGGGGTCAAAGGTGACATTGCTTAAGGAGAGCAGTTTTAACACGCTTCGAAGGAAGGGGGACCGCGAGGTGTTGGAAGCGTCTGGTGGTATGGCAACCAAATTTGTAGGCATAACGGGGGATCCTCTTGGCATAAGTGGACTCTACCGGTTACACTTCTCTCTCGGCGGAATTGCATTGGAGCACCCCTGCTACGTATGCCCGGACACGGTGTCTCTGCCAAACGGAGTGTCAGGTATATTAGGGCAGGATTTTTTGAGAAAAGGGAAGGTAGTAGTCTCATTCTCTGAGGAAGATGTTAATGCGGGCGGCTCAAAAGTTCCGTTTTTGAACAGGAGAGGGGCTGAGATTCGCATTACCGATATTGACACCCGTCAAACAGTGGGATCATTGGAGAAGGTATATTCGCGGGTTGCCGTCCGGCTGGTCGAGGAGGCGGTCGTCCTTCCTTGGTCGGAGCACATTTTGTACGCGTTTGTGCCTTCAGATGTAGAGAGCGGCGCCGTGGGAGTGCTTGAGCCGGTCGACTCTCTCAGCAATGGCCTGAAGGCAGCCGCGTGCCTCGTGACAGTTAATGACGCCCACAGAGCGCCCCTACGGGTGGTTAACTGTAGCCAGCAGCCACTGACCCTTCCCAAGAACAAAACATTGGCTTTCTTCACCTCTGCGATAGAGCAACGTGAGCCCACCGATACGGTACTCGCAACTGTAGAGCATGCTAGTCCTTCGGCTGCTCCAAAGGTGTCGTTCGATCTTTCTCACGTAAAATCCAGGGAGAGGGAGGCTCTGGCTGGTTTGCTGAACGACTACTCGGAGGTATTCGCCGCGTCCAACCTGGATTTGGGCTGCTGTGGCGTTATAAAGCACAGGATAGAAACCGGCACTTCATCGCCCGTTTACCAGCGTGCGTACAGGATTCCTTACTCCCAACGTGAGGAGATGGAGCGGCAGGTGCAGGACCTGATTGATCGCGGCATTGTCGAACACTCAAAGTCACCCTGGGGAGCACCAGCACTATTGGTGGAAAAGCCAGATGGCTCGTATCGATTGGTAGTGGACTACCGCAAACTAAATGCCGTAACTCGCATCGATCCATACCCCATCCCCAATATACAGCAGACGCTTTCTCAGCTGGGCTCTGCCAGGTACTTCACGGTAGTGGACATGGCGGCGGGATTCTGGCAGATAGCAATGGATCCGGCAGATGCCGAGAAAACGGCATTCAACACGCCCTCAGGGCACTATGAATGGAAAAGAATGCCGATGGGTCTGGCCAACAGCCCTGCTGTCTGGCAGAGAACCGCTGATGTTATCCTGGCAGGTCTTCTGGGGAGGCTGTGCTTCGTGTATATGGATGACATTATCATATACAGTGACAGTTTTGAGAACCATTTGCGCGATATTGAGCAGGTTTTGGTGCGACTAAGAGGAGCGGGTCTCAAGCTGAAGCCCTCTAAGTGCCAATTCCTCAAAAACGAGGTGAAGTACCTCGGGCACGTTGTTTCAGCTGACGGCGCGCGACCGGACCCTGAGAAACTAAGGTGTGTCTCGGATTTTCCATCCCCGACTAGCGTCCTCCAGGTCCGGCAGTTTCTCGGCCTGATCGGTTACTACCGAAGGCACATAGAGGAGTTCGCCAAGCTCGCTAAGCCGCTCACCGCCTTAACAGCCAAAAATGTCGCCTTTCGCTGGGACGAAAACGCGGAGAATTCTTTTGGGGCCCTGAAAAGGAAGCTAATGAGTGCACCGCTGTTGCGCCACCCGGATTTTAATTTGCCCTTCGTTATGGCCACAGATGCGTCAAAGTTCGCAGTTGGTGCCGTGCTATCTCAGTTTATCGAGGGCAAAGAACATCCCGTTGCTTTTGCTAGCCGACAGCTGAGCCCCACAGAGCAAAAGTACGGAGCTACGGAAAGGGAGTGCCTCGCCGTTGTCTGGGCAGTAAAGCACTTCAGATGCTACCTTTACGGCCGCAAATTCAAGCTAGTCACAGACTGCCATCCTCTGAAATGGGTGATGAGTGTCAGGGACCCTAGCTCGCGACTCGCTAGATGGAATCTACAGCTGCAGGAATACTGCTTTGAAGTTGAGCACAAGTCAGGAAAGACACATCTGAATGCTGATGCACTCAGCCGCACAGCTGCCGTGGCAGCTATAGATGAGTTTGTCCCCGTAGTCGACCCCGCCGAATTACGCACAGAGCAGTGCAAAGATCCTGACCTGAAGCGAATAATCGAAAGCTTAGAGGGCGCACCGTCTCACCCCGAACAGCTAGGTTATTTCATTGACAAAGACGGCACCCTGTGTCGGCGCACGAGGCGAACCAGGAAAGGGAGACCAGAGAAAACCGCTTGGGAGAGAGTCGTCATACCTCGGTCGTGGACAGAAAGGGTTCTTCGCGCGTTTCACGATGCGCCATGCGCCGGTCATTTTGGCGTAGCGAAGACACGCAGGCGTGTGGAGCGTTTGTACTTTTGGAGTGGCATGCGACGGGATGTTAGAGACTACTGTGCGAAGTGTCATTCCTGTCTCGAAAGAAAAACACCCAAGGGACGAAGACCAGCTCCAATTCAGCCGTTCCCTGAGGTTTCGGCTCCCTTCGAGCGGACAGGTATGGACACAATGGGCCCATTGCCCACGACCACTTCCGGAAACAAGTACATTTTAGTATTTGTCGACCACCTTTCAAAATACGCGGAAGCGGTAGCACTCCCAGATCAGAAGGCCGACACGGTTGCAAGAGCATTTGTCGAACAGATCGTGCTCCGACATGGACCCCCGAGGCAACTCTTGACAGATCGGGGAACGAACTTCGTGTCGCAGCTAATGAGGAGAGTTTGCGAGCTGCTTAAGATCGCTAAGAAGCAGACAACACCGTACCATCCGGCTTGCAACGGCGCGGTGGAGCGACTGAACCAAACCGTGGCCGGGTTCCTGTCGCATTTTGTTTCGCGCGACCAGCGGGACTGGGATTTGTGGCTCCCGTATGCAATGTTTTCCTACAATTCCGCAGCACACGAGAGCACGGGCGAATCGCCATTCTTTCTTCTCTACGGCCGAGACCCGGACCAGCCTAGTGAAGTGCCAGAGGGCCCCCGTCGTGTCCCATACGCTTCACTGGACGACTATAAGGTGGAGCTAGAATCGCGCTTACAAGTGGCGAGGGACATCGCAAAGGAGGCCTTAAAGAAAGCGGCGAAGCGCAGGAAGGAGGTGCACGATCGCAGTGCTAGAGACGCGCCGTTTAATGTGGGGGACAGCGTGTACATTGAAAACTGCCAAAGGCAGATTTGGCTAGCTCGTAAGTTCCAGACGAAGTGGAGAGGACCGTGCGTGGTTGTCGAGAAGCTTTCTCCGGTAAACTTCAGAGTCCGAGACGTGAACCGGCGCTTGATAAGGATACACGCAAATCGCCTCAAGTCGGCACCGGTTCAGTATTCACGAAATGGGGAAAGGGAAAGCGCGGATTTTGATGGGGACAGAAGTGAAGCGGAGCGCGCAGATAGTTCGCAAGAAACGCCCTCTCCTGCATTTTTTCGGCAGGCGCCAGAGGTGACGGCCAGAATGCCACCGGATTTACTTCATGCATTGCTAGAAGAAGAAGCGCGCGAGGTTGCCGCGCAGATAACGCCAGGAGAGGCTCCTGCCACGAGCCCTCGCGAGTCCCAAAGCAGACAAAGGGGCACAGACTTACTTAGTATGACTCATGAAGGCCGATATCCGCTGCGAAATCGGAAAGCTAAGTCGGACTAATGGCGTAAACAGAGCGGAGTTTTGAACTGGTTAGAATTGTGTAATGCCACAGCTCATAACATTGCTATGTGCTTATGTGTTAAGTTATCGGAGTTGGTAGTTAAACCTTTCTGTCATTAAGTAACACCTTCACAGGAGAGCATGCGGAGCGCATGCAGAACCTGCCCTACTTCCTTTCGTTATCTATATTTTTGTCTGTGCCGTGATCGTGCTAGAAGTGGGAGCTCCTTTGTAACTGTGGTAAATTTATTTCGTCCAGTTTGGACTAGAAAGGAGAGGCTTGGGTGCTGAGTTTCATGTTTATCTGTAAAAGAAGATCAGTGCTGCCCCTGGAGACGCCAGTATTGACAGCGGAGGCATATGGTGTTGTGCAGTGGTGTTGAGTGCAGCGAAAAGTGTTTTGTCGGACGCACTGTGCGAGGCGATTCAGAAAGACAAGGGGAGCTGCGTGGACTCAAATGTTCGGAGAACATTCTTCTGGAGGGTGAGCGAGTGTGACATTCCGTGTGTGCTACGAGGATCCACGTTCGACGGCGCGGCGTAGACGGAGACCCGTGACAGCGGCATCATCAATTACCCAGCCATGCTCTTTGAGTGACGACCAGAACAACCGGACCCGCCGCCGCCGCCGCGGGGAAACAGGCTTTATCCTCCCCAATTTCCGGGCACATTCCAGGACAAGGGAGCTGTCAGCGGGCCAGAGCGCGCCGTACCACAGCCGACGCTATGCGCTACCGCGAAGACAACATTCTTTCGCTCCTTCCCCTTTCGACGTGGGCTATCGCCGGGAAGGCACCCACAGCTTCCCGCCGTGCCTCGTGAACAAAAGCGCATTCCCAGAAGGGCCATGACGGACACCTGTCATGGCGGACAGGCAGTACTCGCCAAGAATGTGGAAAGACAGGCGCTAGTGAATTAGCTCCGAAGAGAGAGCCTGTGTATACTCTCACTTGAGAGAGAGTGGTGGCGTTTTTGTTGTTTATTTAGTTTGTATTGTTAACAGACTCTGGGTTCGAGGCTAAGCCCAACCCAAGGGGTGGTCCCCATCTCGCATGTTATTTTGGATTGGAGAATTGATGCTTTGGGCGGGCCACTGGAAATGACCGCCCTTAGTCCTTTGTTAATCAAGTGCTTAAAAGCACATGTAAACGGATGCAGTCCAGTCTGAGCTGGGGCTCCATGCTTAGCATGTAATGTGATGCTACTTAGGAACTAACCTGCCCGGTCGATGAGTAAAGTAGTACAAAGTTTGTTCTTTTGTAAATTCAGTTCTGCTTTTTCCAGTTTAACTCTGTGTATATGTATGTTGTAAAATTATGCTCTGCTGTCATCATCTACAAGCTCGCCTCCTGTTCACCTTCCAAGCCGAACGACACTAGAGGAAGGGTTTGTGAACCATCCTCGAAGAAACGGACGACTATTGAAATTCTACTGCAAGCACGCTCAGGACGACATCGTTCGCCAAGAGGGCCTTCAGCGCCGAAGCCCGTCGGCGTGCAGCTTCTGCCAGCAACCGCTCGAGCCCAACTCCGGAGCCACTCCATCGCCCCCATGAAGTCGTCGGCACGTAAGCTCGGACGCCCCAGCCTCTGATGTATAATCTTAATCATGTGTAATTATTGAATATACCTGTTTGTTTAAACTGAGCCATACGGTGTCTCTTTGCCTCTCCGTCCCGTGTGGACCTGCGCATTATGGGGGTCATCACAAGGCCTTTGGCGAAATTGGATAGGGCGGATTTTGAGTCGGAGATAATTTTGGCGGCAGAGGTGGAGGTGAGAGGGAGTGCAATGGCCGCTTCCTCTGCAATTTTCGATGAGTCTGTGGTGACGGATCCTGATGCGATTAGTCGGGCCTGAGGATTAGCGACGGCGAGAACCATGCGGGAGCCCGACGCGTACTCTGCCGCGTCCACGTAGGCTACCTCGGAACTGTTGCCGTAGAGCTTGTGCAGGGCTTTGGAGCGGGCTGTCCTGCGTTCTCCGTCGTGCTCGGTGTGCATGTTCTTAGGGTTTGGAAGGATGGTGAGATGGGAGCGTAGGTCTGGAGGTCGGGGAACCTCCTCGGTAGGATGGGTGATCGGGGTGATGCCTAGCTGACAGAGTAGAGCGCGGCCTGCCGCGGTACTCGACAAGCGAGTCAGCTGTGCTGTTAGGGTGGCTTCTGCCAGCTCGTCGAACGTGTTGTGGGTACCGATGTTGAGGAGCCGGGTAGTATAGGTGCTGGGGGGTAGACGGAGGGCAACCTTCGTGCAGCTCCTGATGAGCGCGTTGATGCGGTCCCGCTCCATCTGCTTTAGGGGGAGGTAGGGGAATGAGTACGCCGTGCGGCTCGTGATGTAAGCTTGGGTGAGGCGGAGAGTTCCGCTCTCGCAGACTTACGCGCCGGTTCGCCACACGCCGAATGAGACGAGTGGCTTGCTGGGCTTGCGTCTGGAGAGTTTCGATGGCGTTGCCATGCGCGCCGTGGAAGTGAATGGCGAGGCCCAAGATGCGAATCTTGGAGACCAGGGGAATTTGGTGGTTTCCTAGAGTGAGCGAGATAGGACGGTTGGCAGGGTTGTGCTGCCTGGGGCGGTAGAAGAGTTCTGATTTAGAAAGGGAGCAGGCTAGTCCGCGCGCGCGAGCGTATGAGTGATGATGCTTAGGGCCGACAGGAGGTTGTGTTCCATGTCGGCATCACTGCCTCGATTAGCCCTGATAATGATGTCGTCAGCATAGAGGCTGAAATGTATTTCGGGTATTTGGGCGAGTTGCGGGTGAGGGGGGGGGGGAGTTGGAGAAGGCTATTATAAAGAGGATAGAAGACAGTACAGCACACAGAGGGATTCCCCCGCGCTCCCAGTGAGACACCGAACAGCCGGTGGTCACCCATGGTGAGTGTGGCTGTTCGTTCGGAGAGGAAATTGCGGACGTAATTGTACATCCGCGGGCCTAAGGCTAGGGCGTGGAGGCCTTCTAGGATGGCTGCATGGGTAACGTTATCGAAAGCTTTTGTTAGGTCGACGCCGAGGATAGCCTTGGTGTCGCCCGCGGGAGAGTAAAGGATGTGGTGCTTGAGCTGTAGAAAGACGTCCTGGGTGGATAAGCCCGGGCGGAAACCAAACATGCACGAAGGCATACGGTTGTTGTTCTCCAAATACCGGCTGAACCGGGCCTGGAGAATGCGCTCCATGAGCTTGCCCACACACGACGTAAGAGAGATGGGGCGGAGGTTAGCGGGGAGAATGGTTTGCCGGATTTGGGAATAAAGACTACTTTGGCGTCCTTCCACTCAGGTGGGAGGGCGCCGCGTGGCCAGCATTCGTTGAAGTAGTCGGTTAGGGCTTTGACGGAGGGGGAATCGAGGTTGCGGAGTGCCTCGTTGTACACTCCGTCGGGGCCAGGAGCTGAGGACGCGTTGAGACATTGAAGTTATGCCCTCACTTCCGCCTCGGTGATCGGTTGGTCGAGAAGGTCGTTGGGTGGTGGTGGTGAAAAGCCTTTATTTAATGAAAGAGGTGAGGCTCTTTAAAGATCCCCGCAATGGGTGGAGTCCTTATTCCGGGACCCCATTGGCCGAAGCCGCCAGCTTAGCCCTCTTAACCAAAGCCTTTTGGGACTGAAGGTCCGAACAGCCAAGCAGGGCCGCCTCCCATTCCTCTTTGGTAGCGTTAGGGTGAGGGGAGAGAGCTGAGTTGCGCTGGCAAGCCCAAACCATGTGGTAGGTGTCAGCCACCTCCCCACAGTGTTTGCACCTGCCAGTGAACGCGGGATCGAAGTGTTTTAGTACTGCCGGGCACAGCATTGTGTTCGGGAATAATCGGAGTAGAACGCGTTCGTTTGCTTTTTCCAGTCTCTTTGCAGGGGCCGGGTAGAGGCGATGCCTATCCTTATAATAGGATGTGATAGCTTTGAAGGAGAGTAAGTAGCTCCCTTCAGGTTCCAGGTGCTCAGGAGCCAATGGGAATGCCCGGCGAATGAGTGCTCGGGCCGCCGCGTCTGCAGCTTCGTTTCCTGCTAGGCCCTGATGGCCCGGAGTCCAAACCAGGCAGCGGGGTGTAGGATCGGTATTCTGGCTGCAGTTCCTTAGTATTCGTTCAGCTAGTGGAGTTATCCAGCCAGCCTCATAATTGCGACATGCCGAACGCGAGTCTGTTATTATGTGTTTGGATTTTGAATCAGAAGCAGCTAGGGCGATGGCAACCTCTTCAGCTTGTGTTGTGCCTGGGGCTCGAAAGGAAAGCCCATCCACCTGTATTTCTTGATGTATGACCGCGGCCGTGTACCACCCCCCGTGGGTAGGCCCAGCTACATCTACGTAAAAGACACCATGTTTGTTGCCATAGTGGTGCGCTAAGGCTTCCGCCCTAGCCTGACGACGACCACTATGATCCTCCTTGTCCATCTTAGTGGGAAGGGGTCGAACTCTGACGGCGCGTACGTCTCCAGAGTTCGGGCACTCGGACCCGCTCCTGAATGTGAAAATCATGTTGGATGTGAAGGCGGGCTAGCAAGTGCCGACCCGACTTCGTTTGGGCTAGCCTCGTGTATTAATTTGTGAGATGGGCTTCCTTGAGTTCCTGAAAAGTGTTCACCACTCCCAATGCAAGAAGTCTTGCATTGGAGGTGGACACAGGAAGGTCATGTGCCCTCTTCATCATTTTGCGGAGAATTACCTCAACTTTGTCTTCGTCGTGTTTCCGCAAGGGTAGATAAGAGACCGAATAGAGGATTCGGCTGATTACGAAAGCATTGGCCAGCCGCACGGCATCCCTGCTTCGCAAACCCCCTCTCTTGTTGGGGACGCGACAGTCCTTAAGGCCTACTTAGTCTCCAACTTTGCGGAGTTTGTGCAATGTTGAGTCTACGCTTCTTTGGTTATGGATAAAGAGCCCGAGTATTCGAATCTCTTTGGCCTCGTGTTTGGGGCCACTTGTTAAGGAGAGATGTATTTGGGTAGTGTCCTTAGGGGATGCCCTAAGGTGCACAAATTCAGACTTGTTGGGTGCGCATTGGAGACCACAGTGCCCTGTGTAGCCCTGCGTAGACAGAGTTGCAGCATGCTTGTCAATCTCCTTGTTGAGCCGAGCCAGTCGGCGTCTGAGTGTTCTACTCCAGCACTGATGCCGCCAGCTCTGTTCGATACCCGCCTCTGCTTCCCATAGGTGCAGGAGATGGGAATCCATCGCGTTTGCAGGGCAGTCCTCTGGGAGTTGGCGACTCACGGCGCGGACGTCACGCTGGAGTTGGTCGCACCAAGTGGCTATTTCTGAGATGATGTGTAGAGTGCGGGCTGCTTGGGAGGTGCGGAACTAGTCCCACTTTGTGATGGTAACATCACGAGCGGGTCTACGTGTTGGACCTGCTTGTAGGAGAATCTCAATAATGTAGTGATCCCTACTCAAAATTTTCTGGGTGTTCCACCACGTAGCGTGAGGAAAATGGTGGGTGAAGGTGAAGTCAGGAGTAGTGTCGGCGCAGACGCTGTCCCCGGTGCGAGTAGGGGTGGTGGGGTCTGTGAGAAGGGAGAAGCCGGCCTGCTGAGCTGCGAGCCATACCCTGCGCCCCTTGGGGGTGTCGGCTGTGTTGCCCCAGGCCGTGTGCGGGGCGTTGAAGCCCCTTCCAATAAGGAGGGGGCATTTGTGTGCGGGTCGCTTGGCAAGCGTGAATAGTCGGTGAATAAGAGGAATAAGAAGCGAGAATAAGAGGATGATGATGGACTCTGTCGAGCCCATGCATCTAAAGGTAAGGATGGGAGGGTTCCGCTCGTGACTGAGACGGTCCTTCTTGTCTTCGTATGAGTGGTCAAGAGGGACCTCATGGACCACGCCGCGGGCGCAGTCCTCCGGTGCCGCTTGGTAGGTGTATATGTCGTAGGTGGTCCCTTTGATCAGTATGGACTTGATGTCGAGGTAGCGGAGTCTGCGCTGCGGGTCGGGAGTGTTGATGAGGATGAGATATTGGAGGGTGTTCATAATTACAGTGTTGGGCTTGGCCTCCTGAGGTCCGAGGCGGGCTGCTTGCACAATGGCATCGCGAATCACAACGCCATTCACGCTCGGAAGGTTGAGGCCACGTAGGGAAGACAGTTGCGGCGGCCGGGGCTTGAGGCAGATTCGGAGTAACAGTGGGAGGGGATTTGCGATTAGAGCTTCTCTTGTCGTGCGCTGATTGCCAGCCGTTAGTAGAGGTAAGTTCCGAGGGAGATATGTCTTCTCCCTCTACTACAATGGGTTCCATGCCGCCGTCGAGGCACCGACGCGCCGGTGCTCCGAGCGCGAAGCTGCTTCTCTAGCGGCGTTCGGTATCGGCGGCTGCTGCGCCGCGAGGCTTAGCCTCAACGCAGCGAGGTGATGAAACGATATGGACTTGTCTCTTAATGTGGTGGTCCAAATCGGGAAAGGTTGGTATCGGCAGGTAGCTGATGAGAAGCGGAGGCTGATGACACTAGTTTCAGACGGCTAGGATGAGTAAATACGGTCCTAAAGGACAAACTTTCCGGAGCGCATGTGAAGCGCGTCCACTCGCCTGGCCTCCGAACGCCGTTCTCCCGCTTAGGATGTGCGCTGCGTTGTTCGCCGCTCACCGCGTGATTCCTGCGTGCCCACACGGCCCCACTGCGCCCGAACGAACCGAGCGGGAGGTGCCGCCGTCGCGCGCTATCTGTTGGGGCAGTGGCGTACATCGCTAGGAGGATGAGGAGGAGGGACTTTAAAGCGAAAGCTTTACTGTCCGCCTAACCCGCTGTGGTGGCTCAGTGGTTAGCGCACTCGGCTACTGATCTGGAGTTCCCGGGTTCGAACCCGACCGCGGTGGCTGCGTTTTTATGGAGGAAAAACGCTAAGGCGCCCGTGTGCTCTGCGATGTCAGTGCACGATAAAGATCCCCAGGTGGTCGAAATTATTCCGGAGCCCTCCATTACGGCACCTCTTTCTTCAAATTTTTTTTCACTCCCTCCTTTATCCCTTCGTGTACGGCGTGGTTCAGGTATCCAACGATATATGAGAGAGATACTGCGCCATTGCCTTTCCCCCAAACATATTATTATTATTATTATTATTATTATTATTATTATTATTATTATTATTATTATTATTATTATTATTGGCCGCGGACTTCCGATTTCGTCGTGGCTGTGCTCCGAGGAGGCACATGACGTCACAACGCGCGCGCCTCTCACCACTGCAACATATATCAAAGCACGAATGAGGCGTCCGCATATCCAGGGAGCCAATTATGCACCCTTCTTTTGCTCAAAGCTATCGCCGTCTAGAATATTGTCGACGCCAACGCCAATGAACACAGTGAATGCCGACACCTTTCGCTTTGCATACCCTAGATTAGCTGAGCTCATCCACATTAGTTTTTTTCCTCACGGCCAACAACGCCTGCGCCGACGACATAGACTTTTCTGTGACACAGTGCCCTTAAGGCTGTCGCGTTAAAATTGCTGATGGCCTAGCTCTGTTAGCCCTGGATATACGTAGCGAAAGCGCGGAGACTTCTGCATCGGAAGAGTGCATGCGCTAGATGCGCCTTTATTGACGGTTAACGCTTGAGCCGTCGTGGCGGATTCGCGTTTGAACGCCTTGTAAGATTTCGTTTTGCAGCTGTCATTTTACAACGCGTTTGTGAAGAGTGATTTAGAATGGGTATTTTACTACCGTCGTTTTCTCCTGCGCATACAGTACTTACACCGAAAACTGGTAATCCTGCTAAGCTTAAGCGAGTTACTGGTTATCGGCCGATAACGCTTACCAATGTCAATTATAACATTTTTATGAAGGTATTAGCCAAACGTTTAGTCAGTTATGGACAGCTTGGTTGCCCCCCACCAGACGTGAGGAATTCAATGGCGGACCATCTTCACGAATGTTCATGTCACTCAGAGTATACTGGAATGCTGTGATGCTGACTTTAGGCGAGTCGCAATGTTGCAGAATTTGCAGAATTGATTTTGGGAAGGCCTTTGACTGTGTATGTCATGACACTCTGTTTAAAATCCTCAAACATGTCTTTGTTGGGGAAGTTATTTTAAAAGGGATTAAAATGGCTTACAATAGCTGTACCACGAATATGGTTGGTTGTTGACCGAGAACTTCTGTGCGGCAAAGCTGCCCATTGTCATCACTACTTTTCGCTCTGTACCTAGAGCCAATTTGCCGGACATTAATAAACAGCCGCTGTATTCGTATTTTTGAACTCGAAGCATGTGAAATTAAAGTACTAGCTTATGCCGATGATGTGGCAATTTTTTGTAGCTACAACAGCAGCATAGAACACGCGATGTTGGTTGTTCGCAGGTTTTGCTAAGTAACCAACAGCGTTGTAAATCTGGACAAATGTGTTAGGGCGCTCGACTACTGATCCGGAGTTCCCGGGTTCCAACCCGACCGCGGCGGCTGCGTTTTTATGGAGGAAAAACGCTAGGGCGGCCGTGTGCTGTGCGATGTCAGTGCACGTTAAAGATCCCCAGGTGGTCGAAATTATTCCGGAGCCCTCCACTACGGCACCTCTCACTTCCTTCTTCTTTCACTCCCTCATTTATCCCTTCCCTTACAGCGCGGTTCAGGCGCCAACGATATATGAGACAGATACTGCGCCATTTCCTTTCCCCCAAAACCAATTATTATTATCGCGAAGCTTCCGACTTGCTGCCCGTTCGTTCGGCGCGGAAGTTATGCTGGCGTTCGTGGCATCGGGTTTGTCGAGGACGAGGTGCCGATTAACTACGACTGCAACTTGAGTCCCGCGCAATTCGGCAAGGCGCCTGGCAGCACTTCTTTGTGGTTTTCCGCTCCGCGCGTCCGTTTCACCGTATGTAGCAGAGCGATTCGTCTAATGGGCAAGGCGTCGCGCCGAACGGGCTATGGCGTTCCGTGGACTCTCTGGCAGAGCTGCAACACGCTGTCTCGTTCCACTCTATAAGGCGAAGCTTTAGCGTCCTCCAATTTATTGCTTCCAACTTTGCCACTGAAAATGTGTGCACGAGATCTTTATTGTAAGACAGCAAGCTTTGTATCACGATGCAGTCTTTGCTGCGTTTTTTTTGTTAGCTCCCACAACTGTGACATATCCAGCCTCGTACTTTAACGGTGCTTGCAAGTGGATCTCATCCTTCCTAAGTGTCACGAAGCGCTCTTAGTCATTTAGTGTTGATGTAAACCTTTTTTGCTTAGGAAAGGAAAGAAGCCTCTTGCTTCTCTGTGGATGGGCTTACGCGGTAAGACGCACATATGCGCCTTATCGTGGGGGGATTTGGGAGCTTTAGCTTCACAGAGCTTCTTATGAATCTGTAAGCATGAGGAGATATTGTGAACACGAGGCTGCAGAACACAAGCGCACCCACTGGGTAAGTTGGTGTCTTCCTTAAGAGGATGTTGAAGTTCCTGCTTCACAAATTTAACGATTCCTCAGGATGATAGTTGGTCTTGAAGTTCCACTCCATGCTTCAGCAGAACTTCAAGGTGCAGTTAGTTCTTTGCAGCATCACTGATGCAGTCTTCTAGCACGGTTAAAACTTGGTCGATCCGTCTCAAGTCAGAGATTTAAGAAGAAGCACAAGGCTTCCTTGTTTTTCTACACTCATTTCCCCAAAGCACACTCTCAAAGAAAGGTCTGAAGATACTGTCACTGCACAATGCGAGACTAGGGCATCTTGGTTTTTGAAGCGTAGAAAAAGTACGCGTTTTTCAGCAACCGCTATGGTCCAGAGATAACTCACAGTGAGTCCACTAACAGCTTATAATTGGTCTCGGAATGTGCTGATGACATAATTCTCTTCTTCAGATGTGTTAAGACTCAATCGGCAAGCGTATGCCTGCCTGCAGAGCTTCGCCCTCAAGTCGAGTGCGCTTTTCTTCTGGGATCTCACGAACTAACGTTTCTTGACAAGACAGGTAAGCTGGACAATTCGGAAAGACGCTGGGGCCACACCTGGATTCAATTTCTTCAGCGGCGGCTGCGTTTTTATGGAGGAAAAACGCTAAGGCGCCCGTGTGCTGTGCGATGTCAGTGCACGTTAAAGGTCCCCAGGTGGTCGAAATTATTCCGGAGCCCTCCACTACGGAACCTCTTCCTTTCTTCTTTCACTCCCTCCTTTATCCATTCCCTTGCGGCGCGGTTCAAGTGTCCAACGATATATGATACAGATACTGCGCCATTTGCTTTCCCCAAAAAACCAATTATATTATATAGCGTGAGCGGCACCTCGATTACCTGCCTAGTAATGTTGGTGCTCACAAAGCTGCAACGTAAGCACGCACAAAGCTGTGTAAGAGGGAGCAGCGATTGACACCAATATAATAACGCAGCAAGCAGCTAACACGGCCGGGTATATGACAGGGGCTGGTCACTTAAACCAGTTATTTACTACGGGAACTGCAATGACATCGCCGGTCACAAAGCAATTTTTTTTCTATAAGGGACTAATTTAGAATACAGAAAATTTTTGCTCCACACTCAAAACGCGCTGAATGATACCCGATTATTCGTAGCTATGCTGTCTTAACTATACGCTAGATATGGGCATTCGTACGCAACTCACCTAATGGTGACATGAACATTCTGGGTCAAAAAGTTTTCAAATTAAAAAAATTGTAAAATACTCTTATGGAAATATTGGAGGTAATGGTTCATTCTTTTGATACGTAGCAAAAAATCTTTCTTTTCGCATATTTCTACCGATCGCACTGAGCAGTTAAAACTGCCATAGAAAACAAATTGGGAACAATTTTGACGATAGCAAGAACGCTAATACAAAACAAAATACAGGATTGCCGCCGAGTGGTCTGTGGATATATTGCTTGTTATAGCGAAATCTTACATTATATGAATAAATTGCGTTCATTAACTGTTTCCAGCTCAAAACTGCTATTTTTATAATTGCTGGGTATTATAGCAGCACGAGCATCATGCAAGCAGACAAGAATGCCTTCTTACCACAGTGCACTTTGTTAGTGTGAAGTCTTTCCGCGGCATAGCCTTTGTCTACGCTGTATTTTGAGCCGGTTCCTGCGGGAATCTTCACACGCGTCTCTGGGCTCATTGGCGTGGTCAGAGCGACAGTTTGGGGCAGAGCAGCGACCAGGCATTGCAAACTACCTCGCTCGCAAACGTCTGTGCAGCACTGCTCAGAAACAAACAAACACAGCCCAAAATAACGCGCACTGACAATGTGAACCGCGACATGCCTCTGCATTCCGAAGTGGCGTTCCCTTTCGAGTTGTTCGCGTTGACACTAGCCTTCCATTTCGCGTTCATTGCGCTCGCCCCACCCATCTCTCCCTTGTTCTCACTCTCGTGACACGTGACTGTGGAGAGGGGGACATACGCAGGCCTTATAAGGAAGGAATAAGGAGTCAAGAGGGACATTTGACAGCGAGGAGACGCGGGTGTCTGCTTTTTGGGAGACCTGCGCGTTCCGACGTCTGGACTGTTCGCGCGACTTGTGCTTTATTTTGGAAACTCTCTTAATACTCATCTTTGCTGCTTTAGTGATGTAAAAGAAAGTGACTTGTAGCAATGACAGCAGTCCCAAGTGATTGGCAAATACAGTGAAAAGGGAACGGACTTATTCGACGACAAGAAGTGAATATATCGCCGAGGAACGCCCAAGTTGAAACCTCGGTAAGTTGCCCTCGACGATATTCTGCCACAGTGGCCTACATCCTCTTACTCTTTGGTCATCAAGGACACGGTATTAATGCCATGACCGCACAGCGCTGCCTGTCGTGTAAGTTCAACGATCTGGGACTGTTTTCTCGCACGGCGTCCCTTGGTGCCAGTAGCGTCCAGTTCCAAAAGCATCTGGCCATTTCTTTTCAACTTGCTTGGTGGAGCCGTTTCAAAAGATTAAATAGCGATAGCCAATTAACTGCAAAAAAAATACAATTAGAGAAGCTTACGCAATGGAAACAGCCAGCTATTATCTTATTATCGCGAAGAAATCAACGCAGTGATGACGCCCCGCATGACCGAACCACGATTGTGTGTGTGTTACGGGAGGTTTATAGTGAGCGCCTAATTGTGTGTGAAATAGTTAGACACGTGTGTGTGGAAAGGACGCCTGGACATAGCTTTCTTTGGGAGCTCCACCCTTCCAATGGAAGCTGCATCGAAGCACCCTACCAAGGGATGTCGCGCAGCGCGTTTGCGAGACGCTTACCGAAAGCATTCGTCCTTAGTGCCATCTCGCATTATGTTAGGATATAAAAGTTCCAAGGAAAGCATGTCGGTGCTTTTGAAGAGAAAAGTTTCGCTACGCCAGGTAAAGCAGACTTCGGGTAGGCAGCGAAGAAACTTTGAACGACCTTCAGCCCAACCAAGGATAGTTGTGTATGAGCACATGTGGTATGGTTATGGTGTCCAACCCTGCACTTCTTACCTTGGCCCATGACCATTAGTTGACCTTTAACATTGGCTGACCATTGGGTTGACCATTGACCCTAGGAAAAAAACGATGGAGTGATGTGAAGCCGCGTGATGAGTAACAATGTGTGCAGAAACCTTTCGCTGAATTCCAGGGTTAGCCAAGTTAAGCCACTGACAATTTTTTGGTTGGAACACAGACAGCTCTGATAAAAAAGGTGCATTAGTTCAGCTAATGCAGGATAAAAAAAAAACGACAGCTGCCCGAGTCCATTGTGTACATTGGCGTTGGCGTTGACAACGTTCTAGACGCCGATGATTTTGAGGAAAGGAAGTGCTCTTAACTGGCTCCCTGGGTCAGTGGACGCCTTAGCCGCGCTTTGAGGTACGTGGCGGTAATCACAAAGACCGAGAGAGATATGTGGGCTGCATGCATTAGCATTTACAATGTTATGGCAGATACGCGGCACAGCAGCAATAGGCCGCAGTGTTCATCAACCCTCGCGATCATTGGGTACATTGGCGTTGGCGTTGACAACGTTCTAGACGCCGATGATTTTGAGGAAAGGAAGTGCTCTTAACTGGCTCCCTGGGTCAGTGGACGCCTTAGCCGCGCTTTGAGGTACGTGGCGGTAATCACAAAGACCGAGAGAGATATGTGGGCTGCATGCATTAGCATTTACAATGTTATGGCAGATACGCGGCACAGCAGCAATAGGCCGCAGTGTTCATCAACCCTCGCGATCAACCATTAACTGCCACCTGCCAGGTTAGCAGGGAGGGCGCGCTGCCTGACATGTGCGCGGAACGCACTCCACGTTGCAGACGCCAAGCCGCGTTTAGTTTCCCGACGCACCACACTTTTCGCTCTCTATCCAGGTTCAGCAGTAGTTACATCACAGCTAAGTTTTCTGTGCAGAGTGCACGTAAGGGCAACTCCTGAAGTTTCGTGTCACCGGATTTTCAGAACGGGGCTTAAGAGCCCTTTCATGGGCTGAACGGTTTCCTCCGCGTCGGCCTCTATCTCGGCGTAGCCGGTAGAGCAAACGAGAAAGGCAGCGGTGGAATAAGGTACGGCGGTAGCAGACACCAAACGAGTAGAAGAGCGGAAGATGGTTTGGTCCTAGGTTTTATGCGGTTTAACGTCCCAAAGCAGATAAGGTTCAGCAGGCAGTTTTTCTCGTGGTATTATTTTTTATTAAAGTTTACGGTCGCTTAAAAGTTTAAAAACATTTAAATTCAGGTTTCCCATGTCTGAAACTTCGTAACGAAAGCAGCTTCTGTCTGGGAACCACACGAAAACAAATCTACCAAATTAACAAATCCGCCAACGCAAATACTGCACAAGTTGCTAAACTTGCTGACAAAGCGAAGCTACACATTTGTAAAACCGTGTCAGGATTCCGCGATTCATTCCAGTCTTTAACTTGAAATTCACGGCCTCTAACAAACTAACAATTTTATGCTATTTGCTATCAAATATTGATGGCCTTGCTCTGTTAGGCCGCGATATACGTAGCGAAAGCGCGCAGACTTCTGCATCGAAAGAGTGCATTAACTGGATGCGCCTTTATTCATGGTTAAAGCTCGAGCCGTCGTCGTGGAGTGGTAGCGTCTCCGCATAAAACTTCAAAGGCCCTGGTTCGATTCCGAGCCTCGGCACAAGTTTTTTTTTTATTCAATGAGTGCGCGGGGGGTTTCAGTGGCTCCCATAGATGCCGCCACCGAATACGTTGGTTAGCGGTTAAGCGCAGGCTCTGTTAAGGCGCGTTTATACGAGGGCGTAACGGGCGCGCGCGCGCTGCACGGCGACGTCACGTCGGCCAATGCGAGAGCCTCTATAATCCAACTGCGCTTGGCCGCCGACGCGTTCGGCGGCTTCCGCGCTTTCTGACCGCACTGCGGAGACTTGGAGCACGAGACTATTTCGCGCCGAGTGCGGCCAGACCGCTTCGGCTCCGCGGCGATGCGCGCGTTGTGACGTGATGTGACTTATCGGAGCGTCGCCAGGGCGAAATCGAATGTTCGCAGCCAGTAAAGCTTTCGCATTAAAACCTGGAAACCTGCATTGGCAGATTGAACACAAATCTGAGCACACAATGTTTAAGCGCATCATTTCCACGCATTTTCTGTTTTCGAATAGGACAACCAAGATGGGAGAAGGAAAATTGAAAATTGGTTTTTAGGAAAAGGAAATGGCACAGTATCTGTCTCACACCTCGGCGGACACCTGAACCGTGGCGTAAGGGAAGGAATAAAGGAGGGAATTAAAGAACAAAGGAAGCAAGAGGTGCCATAGTGGAGGGCTCCGGAATAATTTCGACCACCTGGGTATCTCTAACGGGCACTGACATCGCACAGCACACGGGAGCCTAAGCGTTTCGCACCCATCGAAACGCAGCCGCCGCGGTTCTATTCGAACCCGGGAAACCAATTTTCAATGTTTTTTCGTCGACTGGCCCAGGGAGCCAGTTATGATCCCCTTCCTTTGCTGAAAATCATAGTCTAGAACGTGGTCAACGCTAACGCCAATGAACACAATAAATGCCGACGGCCTATAGCTTTACTGCTGCGATTCTGCCACAACGTTGTTAATGCCAACGCATGCGGCGCACATTTGACGCTACTACTACGTAGCGCGACTGGGGTGTCTTATGCGTCTTTTCTGTGCTTTCGAAGCTTCCGCTCTTTATCGGTTTAAGCACAGCTGCGGCTCAGAGACGTCCCATGGTCCTCCTCGGTCGAAGCCCATCTGAAAAACAAGCCGAACAAGCTACGGAAGAGAGTAGTAAATCTTTCACTTTAGAAAGTTACCTGCGGTTTAACTACTCCTGAACCTTGTTAGAGAGCGAAAGCTGTGGTGCATCGGGCAAGTAGAAGCGGCTTGACGACTGCGTTGTTGAATGCATTCCACACACTGGATAGGCAGCGCACCCACCCTGCCCCCCTGACGACTGGCACTTGAAAATTGAATTCTTTTTTTTTTTGGTGGGGGGGTATAAATGGTGCAGTGGTCTTTCTCAAAACTCGGCGGACACCTGAACCGCGTTGTAAGGAAGGGTATAGAGGAGGGAGTGAAAGAACAAAGGAAGAAAGAGGTGCCGTAGTGGAGGGCTCCGGAATAATTTCGATCACCTGGGGACCTTAATGGGCACTGACATCGCACAGCACACGGGCGCCTTAGCATTTCGCCTGCATCGAAACGCAGACACCGCGGTCGGGTTCGAACCCGGAAAACCAATTTAGATTTTTTTCCTCCATTGAACCAGGGAGCCAGTTATGATCCACTCTATTTCCTGAAAATCATCGGTCTAGAACGTTCTCAACGCCAAAGAACACAATGAACGCCCATGACCTGTAGTTTCCGTGCCCCGTTTCTGCCACAGCGCTTTCGGTGGTGCCAACGCATGCGGCGCTCATTTTACACTACCGCCACGTAGCGCGACAAGTGTCTTATGCGTCTTTCCTATGCTTTCGAAGTTGCCGCTGTTTATCGGTTTCAGCACAGCTCCGGCTCGCCGACGTGGCGTGGTTCTCCTCGGTTCAAGGTCATATAAAACACACGCCGAGCAAGCTACGGAAGAGAAGTAAAGCTTTCAATTTAAACAGCTGGCAAGGCTTGTGGTGAGGCCAGAATTGTGACCAGCGCAACGCCGCCTTCGGCGACATCCATCGCCTGCATAGGATGTGGCGTGGCGGACGCCGCGTCGGCGGTAGGCTTGCCGCGGCGTCTGCCGCTTGGTATTTTCAAAGAATCGCTCCGAGCGGGAAAACGCTCCGATTATCGAAATATGGGCGTTGGTTGAAAGCTGAGAACTTGTCGGGAACGATTTTGAAGATATTTTGGGGCGATGGGCAAAATTTCCAGCCTGTTGGGGCAGATTAGACGGAGCTCTATGAGAGGCGGTCTTGCCGAGGTCATGGAACGCCGGAGAGATTTGTGGGCGCATTAAATTTTGCAAGGGATAGTGACTGCGGATGGCACAGCACAGGGTTAATTTCAGACAGTTGTTCAAGTACTAATAAAAGCGCCTTTCAGCCAATGGCCTTCAGGGTCATAAGGGAGAGGCCTTTGTCCTACATTGGGCATAGACAGGCTGCTGCTGCTGCTTCTAATGGTTTACCCGACCGCGGCGGCTGCGTTTCGATGGAGGCGAAACGCTTAAGCTCCTGTGTGCTGTGCGATGTCAGTGCTCGTTAAAGATCCCCAGGTGGTCCAAATATTCCGGAGCCCTCCACTAGGGTACCTTCTTTCACTCCTTTATCCATTTCCTTACGGCGCGGTTCAGGCGTCCAACGATATATGTGACAGATACTACGCCAATTACTTTCCACAAAAACCAATTTTCATTTTTTTTGCTGATGGTTCCTTTCCTCTTTCTTTGCTTGAACAGAGAGAGAGCGGGGCAGAAACGCGCAGCGCAGTGTCGTCTGATAGGATCAGTCGGTGTCGTGTGGTCACGTGCATCGTTCGTGTGTGCGCCGTATTGGCTGTTCGCTCGTAGCTTCCGGAACGCGAGAGATGCTTGGGAGAGAGCGAAAGCTGGAAAAACTAATATAACAAGGCCACATTGGTTTTTTTTTCTTTCTGCAGTCTGTATTGCAGTACGCGTTGCAGTAGCTGTCTACAAAGAAGAGAGGCCACACCGTCGCAGAAAACGTTGCAGGAACCGTGCGTCAAGGAGCGTCTGTGGAGGACGTGGTTCGTCGCGTTGCTCGCTGGTAAGTGGCGGCTTTTGATTCGTACGCGTTCGGTGCTTTGGTCCTGCTTTTAGGAACGCGCTGCACCATGTACGCACAGAGTGTGGCGCGTTTCTGCCTGGGAAGGCATGCAAGCGCGGGAGGGAGTCGATCCATCCATCCAGCATAGTAAATTCTTTGCCTTCGCGTGAGCAGCGCGTCATAGTCAAAAGACCTTGCTAGGCAGCGTCACGGGAACCTAGCAGACCATTCGTTTTTTTTTTTAGAAATGCGTTTTTGAGGCGCACATCGCTCTGTCGGTGTACGCGTCGTGACAGAGCTGTAGAGGTTGCTGAAGGACCTCCCTAATCGGCTGTACCCTACTCAGGTCTAGGGTGCCTCGATGCAAGCGGTGCGCTACACCGAGGCACCTTACTTATCTAAAGCTGCTCAATAAACTAGTTTATAAGCTAGTTTATTGAGGGGCTTTAACTTACTGGGGCCTGTAGGGCAGCGCCCTCTGGGTATCGTGTGATCGTCCGAGTGTACAAGTAAAGGCACTTGTCCGATTTCAGTGCATATTAAAGATCCCCACGTGGTCGAAATTTTTCCGGAGACCTCCACTACGGGACCTCTTTCTTCTTTTCAATTCTTTCACTCCTATTCAGAAATGTGTGCGTACTTTTATTCAGGAATGTGTGCGTACTTTGCCGTGTTTCGTTGCCACGTATACACAGCGGGCAGTGTCACCATCAGCCTCTATGCACTGGTTGCGCTACTCTATTAGTATGCACTCGCGATGCAGCAGCGGTGGCCTATGACGCCTGCGTCGCTTCAACTGAAGTCCTCTCCGTCTTGGCGCCTGCATTTATTTTCATGTTCGTTTTCTCCGTCTTGGCGCCTGCATTTATTTTCATGTTCGTTTTCTATTCGGTCGTGTCAAGCACACCAGGTGAGGCCTGTCACAGCCACCAGGTGAGGCCTGTCACAAGCACAGCCATTTAATGCATGTGACGAACTGTGAGATCATGATGATGATGATGATATTAGCGCAAACTATACTTGCACCGCCGCGCGGTTGCTTTTGACGGTGGATATCCAGAACGACTGACCACGCCGGAAGCGTTTCGTTAGCGTTCCGAAGTGTTTCCTGGCGCCTGACGGCTGTGGTGGCTAGGGCGCTCGGCTACTGAGCCGGAGTTCCGAGTTTCGACTCGGGCGTGGCGGCCGCTTTTCGATGCAGGCGGAACGCAGAAATAAATTAATGTGGATTAGCTCAGCTAATCCAGGATATACAGAACGAAAGATGTCGGCGCTCACTGTGTTCATTGGCGTCGGCGTTGACAATGTTCCAGACGGCGATGTCTTTGAGCAAAGGAAGGGCGCATAAGTGGGTCCCTGGATATCCGGACACCTCATTTGTGCTTTTATACATGTCGAGGCGGTGAGAGAGAGATGTGGCCTGAATGCATTAGCGCTTACAGCGTTGAGGCTGACATGCGGAACTCCATCAATAGCTAGGCCGTAGCGTTGATATGGTGGTCAATCTCTCGCGATCAACAATTAACTGCATGCAACCTCCCAGGGTGGCAGGGAGGGCGCGCTGCCTATCCAGTGTGCGGAATGCAACCAAAGCATGCTTTTGCAGTTGGACACCAACGCCACGTACTACATGAAAGCGAAATTGAGGTCTCCACTGTCCCACGGAGCCGGTTGTGCACCTTTCCTTTCGTGAAAATGAACGGCCTTTGCAAAGTTGTCAACGCCAAAGAACTCTATGAACGCTGTCGGCTCACTTGTTTTGTTCGGTTTTTGAGGAAAGAAAATGGCACAGTAACCGTCTCACATATCTCGGTGGACACCCGAACCACGCCGTAAAGGAAGGGATAAATGAGGGAGTGAAAGAAAGACATACGCCGGCTCTCTCGAAGCGCGGTGTTGACTAGCGTACTGAAGCTTTCCGCTTCAAAAGTTACCTGCGGTTTAGTTACTCCTGAACCCGGTTGGAGAGCGAAAACTGTAGTGCATCGGGCAAGTAGACGCGGCTTGGCGTCTGTGTTGTTGAGTACATTCCACACACTGGATAGGCAGCGCGCCCACCCTTGCCGCCCTGGCAGGTGGCAGTTGAAGTGAGTGAAAAACTTTATTGAGCTCTAGATTCGCTGGTCTTCTACGGTCTTCAGATGGCTTCGTCCATCTCCTTGTAGAACGGTCGGTTGTCTTTAGTCCAAGGCTCCACTGGATGCTGCTGCCATTTGTGCTCGCCGAATCAGACCCTCTTGGTCGACCGGGCGATCCCTGGAGAGCACTCCTTCCCATTGCTCTGCACTCGGATTTGATATAACGGGCACCACGTCTATTTACTGGCACGCCCACGCTATGTGATACAGCGCGGGTGTTACGTGGCACCAGGGGCATTTGTAATTGTATTGTGTGGGATACATTTTGCTGAGTACGTTTAGGTTCGGGTACGAGCCCGTTTGTAGCTACCTCCACGCGACAGACTCCTCTCTGCTAAGGGAGTTGTGCGGTGGTGGATAGCGCTTTCTGCAGCCCTTGTAGTCATTTAGTATCGCCGAATAGTCTTGGGGAACAGGTTCGGCCCCCTCGAGGTCGCCTATGTTAGATGCTCAGTAATAAGTGTACCCTCGAGCTATCCTGTCCGCCTCTTGGTTCCCTGCTACTCCCGTGTCTCCCGGCGTCCATACTATCGTATGCCTAATTTGTTCTTCGTTTGGTTGTCGTGTTACGTTGTCTCCGAGGCGGAGTATGCGGAGCGCTCCGTGCCCTATTCTGCCGCGTAGGTAGTTGCGGCACGTCGTTTGTGAGTCTGTAAGGATTGTTAGAGACCGTTTAGACCACTAGCCCTCCGCTGCCGCTAGAGCGACGGCGTCTTCTTCAGCCTCGACTATCGTACAGTCTTGTAGTGATGCGCCGGTGATCTCGCGTAGGTTGGAATCAATCACTGTTGCTACCGCGTTGCTGTTTCTCTGTCCCGCTGCTCTGGCGTATGTGGCTGTGTCCACGTATACCGTCGTTTCTTGGGGTGCTAGTGTCTTTTGTAGGTATTCAGCCCTCGCCTCTCTGCGTGCTTTGTTTAGGTTGGGATCCATGTTCCTGATTATGGGTGCTACTTTTAGTGTGTTGCGATACTCGTCCGGAATTGTTTCGGTCCTCTGTATCTCGTGAAGTTGATCGGCGCAGCCTAGTTTCTTCAGGAGCTCCCTGCCAGATAAGGTCTGCTGTAGTCTGCGCAGTTGGGAGACTAGTTGCGCCTCTCTCAATTACTCGAAGGTGTTGTGTAGTCGTAAGGCTAGGAGCTTTTCGGTTCAGGTGTTGGGGGGTGGTCTATGCTTTGAAAATTGCAGTTGAAAATTCTAAGCAGTTGAATATTGTTTTTTTCTGGGATGAGGGAGGGAGAGGAAATGGCGCAGTATCTGTCTCGCATCTCGGCGGACACCTGAACCGCGTTGTAAGGGAAGGGATAAATGAGGAAATTAAAGAAGAAAGGAAGAAAGAGGTGCCGTAGTGGAGGGCTCCAGAATAATTTGGACCCCCTGGGGATCCTTAAGGTGCACTGACATCACACAGCACACGGGCGCCTTAGCGTTTCGCCTCCATCGAAAGAAACGCTTCCGCCTTGGTCGTGTTTGACCCTGGGTACTTGTGATCAGTAGCCGAGCGCCCTGCCCACAGGACCACTGCGGCTGGTACCAGTTAATGGTTGCTCGCGACAGATTGGCTACTCAATGAACGCTGCAGCCTGTTGCTGAAGTTCTGCGTGTCCACCACAACGTTGACAGCGCTAATGCATGAAGCCCTCATCTCTCTCTCTCATCGCCATGTACCTCAAAGCGCGATTCGTCCACTGACCCAGGGAGCCAATTATGAGTCCTTCCTTTTAAAATCATTGGCGTCTTCCCCTATCCTCTCTTATTTCCGCTTCTGCAGCTCAGAACTTCAGTATCGATGGCAGATGCCGGGGCTAGCAAAAATTTTATCCTTCCTTTTTATTATTATTTCAATAAACCACTACTACTTGGAGTCTAGAACATTGTGAACGGCAATGAGCACAATGAACACCGACGACTTATAGCTTAATTGTCGCATTTCTGCCACAGCGTTGTCAACGTCAACGCGTGCAGCGCACCTCTGTCACTACCGCTACGTAGTTTTAAGCGCGATGAGGTGTCCACCGTCTGAACGGGGCCAGGTACCCAAAGTCTCCTTCTTCCGCGCAGATCTCGGAGAAGACGGCCCGACTTCATTCTCATGCATGGCCAAGCTCGCACTGACTAGAACAGCGCTGCGTTCCTGTTAGCCAGGCACACGGTGAGTCACGTGGTCAGGCGGTGAACAGCTGCGGAGAGCGCATGCGCCAAGCCAGCAGCGGTGCTAGCGTACGCGGCGGCGTCGTTGCGAAGGCTACGGCGCAGCTGCGGTAAAACGAATGCCAAACTGCAGCCCATGGTGAAACTCGGCTGAACTATCAGCATTGCAAAAGGCAGCATAGCGGTACAAGGAGACACCCTACATCCTGTGCACTATCTCTGAGTCACATTAAGGAACTCGCATGGGACTGCAGAAGAGGTTGGCAATTTCTATCTGTGCAGTTTTCAAGCATTCGTAACAGCGTCAGTAAGCATTTTTCCTGACAATCTGTTAATGAAAGCACACTAAATTGTTATCCAATGGCGCCTCATAGCATCACATAAGGCTTCTATAATTATGAAAATTGTTTTTTTGAGGAAAGGAAACGGCATGGTATCTGTCACATCTCGGTGGACACCTGAACGGCGTCGTAAAAAAGAATAAAGGAGGGACTGAGAGAAGAAAGGAAGAAAGATGTCGTAGTTGGGGCTCCAGAATGAAAATGAAAATAGTTTTTTGGGGAAAGGAAATGGCGCAGTATCTGTCTCAGATATTGGCGGAGACCTGAACCGCGCCGTAAGGGAAGGGATAAAGGAGGGGGTGAAAGAAGAAAGGAAGAAACAGGTGCCGTAGTGGAGGGCTCCGGAATAATTTCGACCACCTGGAGATTTTTAACGTGCACTGATATCGCACAGCACACGGGCGCCTTGACGTTTCGCCTCGAACGAAACCCAGCCGCCGAGGTCGAGTTCGAAACGGGGGAACTCCGCACCACCTGGAGATCTCTAGCGTGGACTAAGATCGACTGAGATCGCACAGCACACGGGTACTTTTATGCGTTTTGCCTCCATCGAAACGCAAACGAAATGTTGGTTGTATACTGGACTCTATGAACATTTTCTTGGCAAACAGAGCTTGCATACACGAAGTACCTCCAGTACCCAAGAACATGTCCACCCACTCCCATTATTGCCGAAGGACATCCCAGAGTGAATTACATGAAGAAACGACAGGGAGGAGCGTTAGGGCAGTCGACGTAGACGGAGACCTATTTCCCTCTCCACATGAGAACACAGCGGTAGCTACCGTAGTAAAATCCAACTACCAACAACAACTCGTCACCCTTTTCATACAGAACTGTACCATACTAGAGGCACAAGTGACTGCGATAGCCCTGGCCATACAGCACGGTAATGCTACCGGCCGATCGTACCACATCGTGGCCGACTCACAAGCGGCTTGTCAGTTCCTCTTTGCAGGCAGAATACATTGCTCCCGCTATTCAAGTACAACCCCGAGTCAAATACATCCATCAAATATCAAATAACTTGGACCCCCGCATACTCAGGCTTGGAAGGAAATGAGGTCGTGGATGGCCTAGGTCGAGATTACACAAACTGAGCGGGCCTTAATCCGATCTCTCCCAACCATTCGCGAATCCAACCAATGTTCACAGCCTACAACACTAGACTCCACCATCAACGCCTGATGCGTCCATTTCTACCACCGCCTCAAAAACAACTGACTGCTGGAAGGGGGTCCTTTGAAAGGGAAAAGCCACTTCTCTCTTGAGTTGTATCCGACTGAGCTGTGTGACTAAAAAAGTCATTGAAGGTAAGAACCCGTAGCGGTCCTTCTATTCAAGCAGTAACAGATTGCTCATGCCCGCTTTTACCGGCCTCCGCCCCACCTTCAGCTCATTGTCAGCATATACCTGCCTATGTACGGGCATATAAATGATCAGTGCACGCTCTGTCATGAAATGTGTGAGCAAGCAGCACGCGCCTGTTCGCCTCGCACGCGGGGGGCAGAGATAGAGCAAACTTTATCGCAACAGACTTTTGCCTTTGAATAGCATGACAGGTGACCAGTGGCGTAGGTTAGACGAGACGCATCAGCCTTTGAGGGTGAACTTCTTAATTCCGAAGCACAGCGCTAGCTGCTATCTCCCGCGCAGGGCGGATCAGAAGAAACTGGTGGCCGGGAGGGAAACGAACAGGGTTACCACGTTTTTCTCGCGGGGGGGGGGGAGGAAATGAATGATGCATGGGTAAGGGAAGTGAGGGCGAAGAGTTCCCGAGCATCGCTTTGCCGTGTACTAAACGGTCGCCGGACCTGCGCACACTGATGCGACTAGCTTTGAACACCAAGAAAAGATCAAGTATTCGTTTTTATGAAGCATTCGCCAAGCTCACCTGCCCTAAGACTCCACAAAACTGGAGTTTTCCTTGTGTTATAGAACAAGAACGGTACACTTCGGAGTCTGACTTTTACAGTTCCTGCTCCAAACACAGCGGATGCCTGTCGCGAGAAAACTTTTTTGTGAAAACACAAGCCGTCACATTTGCTCTGGCGCAGACCGAAAACGGAAAGCCAGCGGGGGTGGACGCATTGAAAAACAACAATCCCGGACGTGTGAATTCGAAATGCAAGATCCAGAGATGGCCGACTCGGATACCGTAACTACGGCTATGCATCACGAATCGGGGGCGGCGGATATGGAACCGCTTTCCGCCGAGGTGAGTACGACAGCGATTCCACCACGCGTCCGGGGACACTGCAATCCGTATGGGGAGCGCACCACTCCGCCGAGCCCTCACTGCTTCCCCGATGTTATTAGGCGCGGAGGCGGTCGAGGGTAAAGAACGGCAAACTTTCAGAAGTGGTGGCACTAAATGTATCGCTTCCAGCTAAAAATTACCAGGGCACTTGTCTCCTTACACGGAGGAATGCGAAAGCATGGAACTTAATAGAACGGGGATTTTTTCCACGAGGCCAGTGCCCGATCTATTTATATTTGTTATGTTTGATTTTATTACTTTCTTTTTCATTTTTATTTTTCCTGTATTTGTATTGTTTGTTTATTTTACTTATCACGTCCAAGTGCTATGTCGACGTCCATGGCTATTGTGTTGTCGAAGTTTAATTAATTAGGTAATTGCAATCCATCAACCAAATATTTTCTATACCAAGATCTCATCACGCACTATCTAAC
This sequence comes from Amblyomma americanum, assembly GCF_052857255.1. Taxonomy (NCBI): domain Eukaryota; kingdom Metazoa; phylum Arthropoda; class Arachnida; order Ixodida; family Ixodidae; genus Amblyomma; species Amblyomma americanum. The sequence goes on from NC_135497.1 coordinate 283,007,044, forward strand.
GCAGTCAAAGTTGTGCACATACATCTCCACAGAACGACGTAATCCTGCGGAGAATGTTTTCCTGACACGAAACACGCACGAAAACACGGGCTTTGTAAGGTAGAAGTGTAATTTTCATGTCTAATTAACTAATTAAAGTTCTTCTACCGAATTTTCCGCATAGCCTGACCTCATAACGCACTATATAACACAATTAAGCTTTTGCACATGTATCTTTTTAGAACCACACAATCGTTCGGAGAAGCTATGTCGACGTCTGTGGCGATTGTAACGTCGAAGTGTAATTTTGGCGTTTAACTAATCTTGCTACATCCACCAAACCTTTGCCACAGCGAAATCTCATCACATACTATCTAACACAACTAAACGTTTGCACATTTATCGTCACAGAACGACGTAATTATGCGGAGAATGTTTTGCTCACACGGAACTCGGGACATAGCCATCTAATGCTAACGCCTTAAAACAGCCAGTTTAACATGACACCTCGCTATGCAACTCACAGGTGGCACGTTTTAGAGTGAGAGTATTTCTCCTGGATATTATTCCATTCGAGCATCTGTAGCAGCTGAAGGATTTAGTTTTCATTGGCGGCATACCACGGACCCGACAGACGCGGATTCGATCCTGGCCGCAGCGGTCGCATTTCGATGGAGGCGAAATTCTAGGGGCCTCCTCCTCCTCCTCTAGGGAACGCCTCGCTTGCTTCTAGAGTCCGCCATTTAAACGACTTGGTCATATTTTTGTCATATTTCGCAGAGGTGTTCTAAATGATTGCTGTTTTCGTCGTCTATGATGGCTTGCAAGCATCCTGAGAGCTTCATGTTAGAGCGCCAGATTGTAGTCTTGCACCACGCGCGTCCTTCCTTCTTGTTCCATCCTCCACGCTCCTCTCTTTTTTTAATGCAGTAGCATTAAAGTTATCATCACGCCATAACCCCGCTGACGACTAGCGTGACGAAGTTTTCTTATTGTTCGCTACGGTGATAACGGCACCTGATGTCGTGCGTCCACAAAGGACCATTCAAAGAGTGCCACCCACTGGAAGAAGATTCAAACCACTAAATGTTAAGTAGACTGTGGAGGATTGTGCGACAGCATTAGTGGGCTTGATTCTTGTGAAGAGCAGTTGGCCGTCCTGGTCGTGAAAAACTGGCATAAGTCTAGAGTAAGGTGATATTGAAAGAATGCGAAAGCATCCTTTGACCTTATGACATTTACCATAAAGACCCTTCACATAAAGGCCTTCAACCTAAAGTCTTTTACCCAGAAGGCCTTTACCCAGAATGCCTTCACCTTAAGTCTTTGACCTAAAGGACTTTACCAGATGCCTATGACGTCACTATCACTGTGAACATGTTTCAGTGCATATACTCATCGACTAATTGCTTTTTTCTTGTTTCGTACGACTTGATGTCGAAGGAACTCCAAAGCTATAGCCTTGCATACAGGGAGAAAAAATTAGGATACCTGTGCAGTACACCTTAAAGCGCCCCTGCCTCCAGGAGTTCACGTTTACTGCAGACGGGCCAAGCAAAATGACATGACGACAAGGCTACGTGTGGCCATACGCTCACGTGATCTCATGTGAGTCGTCCTGGTGGGCCTGGTTGCACCTTAAGAGATGCACAGGCCGGGGAGTGAGCCCTCTAGGCGACGTCATTATGTCACGTGATGTGTGGTAAGATAATTACATTGCCGAAATTAACGTGACATGCTCACGCTATCTACAGCGTCCGTCCACGTCTCTTGCAGCCTTGGCCCACATATGCAGCGTGCTTTCTGGCAGTAGAAGAGCGTTTTTTTCGGTTGCGACATATTACAATTTCCAGGCCATTCCGCTCTGAGACCTACCTCCGTGCAGTTGCGACAGCAGTAAGTTATTCTCGAGCCGATCTCCGTTTTTTTTTTCAGTTTTAAAAGGAGTCTATTACAGAGAAGTACTCGTGCTGAGGAGAGTTCGCGAATACTTCGCTCATTTTCGGCTGCTCGGTGAGGCTTCATTAGTAGGCTTAATTTATAGCTCCGTTAGTAGAGTTTCTCTTTGCGGCTGATGTTTTGCCGAGGCTAGCGCATTGTGACCTGTCTTCGTCGTCCCTGGCACAGATCGAACAGGAGACCGAGGCGCTCTCCGTTGCCTACGTGTCCAGCATCATGCCGGACATGAGCACTGTAGTCCAAGCAGCGAACGACGTTCCGTCTTCTACTGGCCGCCAACACCGCTGCGACAAACCAAGCACGAAGAGACGCTGTGGTGAGTGAGAGCAGTGCGCCACTTGCGCTGTCCGGTGCACTCCTGTCGGCCGTTTAAAATCCCATTTAGGCAGTGTTACCGACCATACACATATCCGCATCAAGTCTCCAAGGTGAGCAATATGTAGTCTCTGGACCAATGTAGGTAAGGGACGTCGGCAGAACGGATTCGTTACCATGAAAACAGGATGGTAAAACCCCTCACCTTAGGTCCTCTTATGAAAACGATGTGTGTCTCGAACAGTGCCCGTAGCGGTCCCTTTATGTAGACGCGGAAAGCTTCCAAGCTCTGCCGGTAGTAACGGCTAACGGCTGCTAAAATTAGAGAAATTTAGAATAGCGCAGACGTATTAGCGGGGGCGTACATCAGAATATCAAATGTCTACTGTGCACTTGCACCCGCAGATGCTCTCCCCACCTAACCACATAGCTACCACTTCACGTGCATAGCATGCAGCTTGTAATCCGGTTTACCGAATTGCCTTTAACTTGGTAAGGACTGTACTCCCCCGGTAACACATGTACACGCAATCCTAAAACTATAGTGACGATTCTCACTCTGATGCTCGTCAAAATGCGCGCATGGGTGTGTGTGTTTGCATTTGAGCAGTTCGTGCTCGACCCCTCGCGAAATTGGTTGCTGTGCAGAGCAAACTTGGCCCACAGATACGGGATGCCGCAATGTCTTTGTCCTTCAATTAGAATCAGCGAAAAGAGCGAATGCTTACGGTTGTGAGGTTGTATATGTACTGACGCAGAGTCCTGTATGAGTGCGGACATGTATGCTTAGCTCATGCACACGCCAGAGTGGCCGCCATGCAAGTGCACAGTGTCATGGCGCTGATAAATGAATGCCCAGTTGACAAAAAACTTACCGAATCGTGCCCAAAATACGACAGTATGTTCTGTAGGTTTGTAGCAATAACAGATGATTTTTCTGTAGTATTGTACCATTATCCTGTAGCACTCCGGTAGTTATATCTGATACTATTCTGAAGTTCTTTCAAACAATGAACACGGTAAAAACACAGTACAGTGTACTGATGGGCGAATTCTATGCGAAAGTGGGCAAGAAGCAGGCTGGCGACGAGCCGGTAGGCGACTATGGGATAGGTTGTAGCAATGGCTGGGGACAGCTATTAGTAGAGTTCGCAGATAAAAATAATTTACGCATCATAAATACCTCTTTGCGCGAACGAGAGAACAGGAAGTGGATCTGGAAGAGCCCTAATGATGAGGCTAAAAACGAAATTGACTTCATACTATGCGCTCAACCTGATATCGTGCAGGATGTGGAAATCCTAGGAAAGGTGCGTTGTAGTGACCACAGAATGGTAAGGTCTCGAATTAGCTTAGACTTGAAGAAGGAACGAAATAAGCTAGTAAAGAGGAAGTCCATTAACGAGCTAGCGGCAAGAGCGAAAATAGAGGAATTCAGGATATCGCTGCAGAACAGATATTCAGCTTTAACTGAGGAAGACGATCTGAATGTTGATACAGTGAACGATAATCTCACAGATATCATTACGGAGTGCGCAGTAGAAGTAGGCGGTAGGACGGCTCGACGGGATACCGGCAAGCTATCTCAGGAGACGAAAGATCTGATTAAGAAACGTCAAAGCATGAGGGCGTCTAGCCCTACAGACCGAATAGAACTAGCAGAGCTATCGAAGTGAATAAATAAGTGTAAGGTAGCCGACATAAGGAAGTTTAATATGAAGAAAATCGAGCATGCTCTAAGGAACGGAGGTAGCCTAAAAGCGGTGAAGGGGAAACTAGGCACAGGTAAATAGGGATGTATGCGTTAAAAGATAAGGAGGTCAATGTAATTAGCAATATGGATAATATAGTTAAAGCAACCGAGGAGTTCTGCACAAATCTATACAGTAGCCAATGCATTCAGGACGTTAATGATGGAGACAGTAGCGCACAGCAATGCGTCATCCCGCCAGTAAGGAAAGAAGAAATAAAGAAAGCCTTAGGAGCAATGCAAAGGGGAAAAGCAGCTGGTGAGAATCAGGCATCAACAGATCTGTTGAAAGACAGCGGGGAGACTTTTCAAGAAAAACTATCCATCCTGTATGCGCAATGCCTTATGACCTCGACCGTGCCAGAATTTTGGAAGAATGCAAATATAACCTTAATTCCTAAGAAAGGAGACGCCAAAGACTTGAAAAATTACAGACCGATCAGCTTACTGTCCGTTGCCTACAAGGTATTTAATAAGGTAACTGCTAATAGAGTAAGGGCAACCTTAGACTTTAATCAACAAAATGATCAGGTAGGCTTTCGTAAAGGATATTCCACAATGGATCACATGCACACTATCAATCAGATTATAGATAAATGCGCAGACTATAACCAACCCCTATATATAGCCTTCATTGATTATGAGAAAGCATTTGACTCGGTGGAAACCTCGGCAGTCATACTGGCATTGCGGAATCAGGGTGTAGGTGAGCCTTATGTCAAAATACTGGAAGATATATATAGGAACTGTACAGTTACCGTAGTCCTCCATAAAGTCAGCAATGAAATTTCAATATGGAAAGGCGTCAGGCAAAGAGACTCGATCTCGCCGATGCTATTCACAGCCTGTTTACAGGAGGTATTCCAAGGCTTGAATTGGGAACAGCTCAGGATAAGAGTTAATGGAGAATACCTCAATAATCTGCGATTTGCTAATGAAATTGTCTTGCTGAGTCACTCAGGAGATGAACTGCAAATCATGTTCAATGAGTTAGACAGGGAGAGTAGAGTGCTCGGTCTAAAAATTACCACGCAGGAAACCAAAGTAACGTTCAACAGTCTAGCAAGAGAACAGCAGTTCACATTTGGCAGCGAAGGGCTGGAAGTGGTACAGGCTTCTACTTAGGGCAGGTAGTGACCACTGATCTGGATCATCTGATCTGCAGGGAAATAACTAGAAGGATAAGAATGGGATGGAGTGCATATGGCAGATTCTCTCAGATCATGAATGGCAGGTTACCAATATCCCCCAAGAGGAAAGCGTACAACAGCTGTACCTTACCGGTACTCACCTAACGTAGAGGCTAACGGAAAAGATTCAGATTAAGTTACGGACAACATAGCGAGCCATGGAAAGGAAAATAGGTGTAACGTTAAGAGACCGGAAGTGGGCAGAGTTGATGAGGGAACAAACGCGTGTTAATGACATCCTAGTCGTAATCAAGAGGAAGAAATGGGCTAGGGTAGGGCATGTACTGTGAAGGCAAGATAACCGCTGGTCCTTAAGAGTAACGGAGTGGATTCCAAGAGAAGGCAAGCGTAGCAGGCGGTGGCAGAAGGCTAGGTGGGCGGATGGGATTAGGAATTTTGCAGGCATATGGTGGGCGCAGCTGGCAAAGGACAGGGTAATTGGAGAGACATGGGGGAGGCCTTTGACCTGCAGTGGGTGTAGTCAGGCTGATGATGATGATGATGGTTATGATGATGATGATGATGATGAAGTTCTTTCCGGTACGACAAAGGACAGCACAATACTACTGAAAATTTCATTGTCACTAAAAAAACATTTTTGTTGCTAAAGTTCACGGCCAAAATACTGCAGAAATCTGCTTTGATGGCAGACATTTTTCGGCTGTGTTTTTATACTGGTTGCGTCTTTTATCCGACCCACTTAACAAGCGCAGCGCAAAGCATGCGCAGGTACAGTCTCCGCGACGTCACGCGGCATTGGAGTGAGGGTGCCGTCGTTCTTGCGTATTATTTACTTAATAATAATTAACAAATTGCCCTACTACCCTGTACTTTTCGTTGTTAGCACTGTGGTGGTTTCGGCCGGCCACTTTTAATGCACTAACGAATTTAGCCCTGCAGTCTGGGTATCGGGTTGTGTCTTCTAATAAGTGATAAGATTGTGGTCGTCTTTCTCGCTCTAACAGGAACCACTCTCCCTATATTCTGAGCATCTGACGCATGAGTCATTTGCCAAGTCGTCCCCTATGCTGACAAGGCGAATTTAAGGCCACTGGACAACCCTCCACGTGCACCTCCATATCCTGTACTAAATCCGATACATGTCCGCGGGAAACGTTACGACCACCGAGAGGTTTTGATAGAAGCAGCACATCATGTTTTCCTGCTTTTTAAAACATCGGGATCTCATCCACGCGTGACTGCGGATGGGCAGGAAAAATAGTTATAAATCATTATAAGTAATAAATCATTTATAAATCGTGTGAGGTCGAGCCGCTAGCAATATGTTTCCCACGTTGTGAGTACTTGAGCTGAGATAAAAAGGGTAATAAACGCTTTTCGATCACCGTTAAGAAGTTTAGCATCGTAACTTTTGCCACGAAGCAGCACAGATTAAAAAAAAGGTTTGCGTTGCCAAAACCAACACTGCTATTAATACAGGAGGGGGCGGAGGGGGGTGGGAGAAACACATACAGAACGCAAAGGCATGTGCTATAGTGCTACGCCACAGCGCTGGCTTTTGTCTTTATATCTGGACTGGAAAGATCAACAACAAAAAAATGACATCCAACACGAAGCCTCTAGATTAGCAAGTGATTGGAGGCGGATTTTAAAAACTATTTCATATTCACAGCCTTTTCCATCAAACTGAACTCTGAATTACTCCCTTTGTCACATTGGGCTTGGTCAATACTTGGCAGGAAGACAGGAGAGCGCGTATTGCTGGATGTCGCCTTGAGTTCTTTGAGCGCGGTTCTGTCATTGCCGGTGCTAAAAAAGTGATACTCGGGGGAAATGGCGCAGCTCAAAGGAATGGTAAAGGAGAAAACGGGCGCAATTTAGAAGAACTGTGCAGGAGACAAATGGCGTAGCTAAAAATAATGGTACTGCTGGGTGGCGCCACCATCATTCGTTGCGGTTGGCCGTCCGTCGCAGGAGCTGCCTTACAGTCGACCGTCAGGCGGCGGAAGCTACCGAGTATTGAGGACACATGCACGGTGGACATGGCGCCACCTGGTCATCTGGGAGAACTTCTGCCCATGGGCACCTGCCTTCGGAGGCCGTCAGGCTTCTTGGTGCAGCATATCGCTAACGCTATCCACAAGAGTCCGAGGCGAATGTTGCGCGTGTCACACATCTACGAGGCACTGAGGTGAGCCCCTCTTCGCACGCATGATCTAGAACGTATCTTGCCTGATCGCGAAGACCTTAGGTTGCACCACCCTCTCCTAAGTTTTTCAATGCTATTAACTAGCCAAAAATGACGAATCAAGACCTTTCCTGTCCCCCACTTCCGCACTTTCCCTTGCTAAATTTTGGTCTCTCCCGGCTCAGTATGGTCACGTGGGGTCCTGACGGACTGCGCCGCGTCACGGAGACTGTAGGAGGCAGCAGTGCGGGAGGACCCCACATGACGTGCACTTCAGGTTACATCGCATTTTGTCTCGCGTGTCAGCGGCTCTCTTCAAGATGTGCCCAGCTTTAAACGTCCTAAACTACCTGCGCTTCTCAAAACGAGTGATATGAGCAACACATCATGCAGCTCGATAACTGAAGTTACTCTGCATTGTCGCTCGTCATTTCAGTGTTATCTCTTACCTTTCTCCCGAATGCGCAGGAACAAGTTCCCTTTCTTCCGCTTCGTGGATGTGGACGCCCAGGCCACTTGGAAGGTGAGCGCGACTGGGAAAGAGATAAAGAAGAAGAGTGAATGAGATGGGCGTCTTCTTGACAAGACTACTTTTTGAGAATGTATTTAAAACCACCGACATACTGGTCTGCGTAGGACTTGAAGGGGAAAAAAGTACAGAAAAATATTGCACAAAAGATAGTTACAGGAAAGTATTCTGCTAACGGGAACTGCTATTCTAGCAGCCTCTATATTCTATCAGAAATACCTTCTTGTTATTCGTCTTGTTATCTTTCTATCCTTTTGAACTCATTGAGGTCACATATTCTCTTAATTACGTGGTGGTCTACATAGCTATGAGCTAAAGATGGTCATGTACCCAATGTGCGCTTACAAAGAAACCCAAGCAATTTATCATTATCTAGCTGAGGTTACCACTTTTGTTGTTCAACTGGTGATCTGCAGTGCTGACGAAAAACTGCTGCCGGGGAAGCCGGGCCTGCAAACCCTAGGATGCATTACTGCATACACAAAGCATTTTCTACTCTTGTCCTGGATGCGGGATGTAAGCATTGACTACAGTTCAGTTAACAGTCCACCTTTCTTAGTTTAAAACGACAGCAGCGAGAGGCTCGTTCCCTAGGTTTAGCGCCGTCGTAGTAGTAGTACTAGTACTGTCAGTAGTAGTTGCAGCCGACGCAACAGGAGGGTGGCAACTGACTCCACTGGGCGGTCCTAACCCATTGACGTGACGTGTGACAGCGTAGTTCCTCTCCCTCGTAACTCCTCTAACTGCTGTGACGACCTCCCGAAATGCATCATAAATTTCGTCTCGCATAACTATACATTGGTCCGACACCTCGAACATATCTGGCCATTTCTCAGATCGCGACGCTTCCTTTGTGACTATCAAGGACTGAGAGAGAAGCGCCACGAGAGCGAGTATGCCTGAAAAATGAAAAGAGTGGTCTATAACTCTACAGATATGCTTGGTCTTCTCAATTTCGTTTCTTCAGTACATTACGAAAACAGAATATCTCAACATATCACCCCGAATCTCGCATTATACAGTGGTAACACTCTTGACAGTTTTCGTGTATTATCATTAGAACTGCCATCAAATATTTACCGCCGTTGCAAGTTTAAAGCTTCGAGTCGGCAGAGGAGAGGGGGAAAGCGTTGAGTATATTTGGTTTTTGAGGAAATGGAAGGCACAGTAATTGTCTCACTCCTCGGTGGACAACTCAACTCCGCCATGAGGGAAGGCATGAAGGTGCTAGCGAATGAAGAAAGAGATAGATACAGGTGCCCTGGTGGAGGGCCTCGGAATAATTTCGACCACCTGAAGACCTTTAACGCGCACTTACATCGCACAGTACACGGATGCCTTTTGCAATCCCCCTCTAACGAAACGTGACCGCCGCAGCCAGGTTCGAAACCGGGTACCCCGGCTCAGCGGCGCAGCGTGCAAATCACAGCGCCCGATCACGGCGTCCAATCAGAGCCGGTCGGGAAACGATGAGCTCGCGGGTGAGGGGTATTGGGGGATCTTTTGGCTCGCCTTCGACGCCACGTCATTGGAACATGGTCCGTACAGTGCCAGCTCTTTACAATGACCGTTCGATGAAACGCTTTCGCGTATTCCACCAACGCCGTCGCTCGTTCGGAGCCGCGTTGTTAGCGATTTAAAGCGGGTACACCAGGGCGACTCCCGCAGACCCGATCACAACAGCCTTGAGTGAATTCAGCTAACACAAATCGGAGTATCCGGGTTCCAACCCAACCGCGGCGCCCGGGTTTCGGTGGAGGCGAAACGCAAAAGGCGCCCGTGTGCTGTGCGATGTCAGCGCATGTTAAAGATCCTCAGGTGGCCGAAATTATTCCGAACTCGTCCACAACGGCACCTCTTTCTTCCTTTCTTCTCTCACTCCTTCCTTCATTCCTTCCCTTACGGCGCGGTTACGGTGTCCAATGATATATGAGACAAATATTGTGCCGTTTTCTTTCACCAAAAACCAATTTTCATTTGCCGGCGATGTGGGACACCTATGAATGTATAGAAAGGCTTTCTGCATATATGGGAATTAATCCACTTTGCCATCGCATCATGTCCTTGCTGCCCAGAGAGAAGTCTAGGAGGCAGGTGGGACGCCTATGAATGTATAGAATGACTTTGTGCACATATGGGAATTAATCCAATTTGCTATCGCGTCATACCCTTAAGGCAGAGCTTAAGTGTGCCCTCCCGTTTTTTTTTGCACTTTTGTAAATCTGTCGCGAGCAGCCAAGATTTTTTCTTTTAAATGTCCTTCACATTGCGGTGAACTATCGCAGAGTTCGGTGCGCCATGCCCTCTACCAGAACTGGTTTATCAAGGTGCCCTGCAGCAGAGCCAATAACAGCTTCTGGTCTCTCAACTACAGTGAAAGGTACGCATACATGTCTCTGTCGCGCGCTGTGTGTGAAGGAACTCCCTCACAAGTTTATTTCCTTCTAACTGAAATCATGAAGCGGAAATGGGCATGCGCAGGACGCCCACTGCTGAGGACAGATAAGCAAGGGTTGCTTGGGGGAGTGCAGTGGCTTCTAATTAAAGGCAAACAAAGAAGTGCACAGCCTACGGTCCGGTGTACGGATGAAGTTAGGAATTCCGCGCTGAGAGGCTAACAGCCGCTCGCGCTGGATATCGTTAAATGGAGGTATTGAGAGAGTAAACGAAGACAAATTTCTTGTATTAGTAACAAGTACTTGACCGACAATTTTAATACTACCTTATTCGAAATTTTAGCGCAGCTTTATTTTGCGACATATTCGGGCAAAATACTTGGATGGCAGTTACTATGACTAGCATGCCGTTGCTCGCACAAGGCCTCTTATCTACCGCATTGAACGAAACATCCTCAGTGGTAAATAGCGGCACGGTGCAGCCCTTGCCTTACGGCGTCCTCTCCCGCGTCTGCTGCTCCCTGCTAGGACGCGCTGCAACCTCATACCCGCCCAGACGAAGACTGGTGCTCTTGTCGAAACGTTGGCAAGCACCCTGAGGCTTTCGCCTCTCTTGTACACTTTGTGATTAATTCTGGACAAAGGCATTTGTGAACGGGACTCTATGAGCGCACTTTTTTAATACATTGTATTGCCGCGAATATTTGCAGTGTTTGTTCGTTTTCAAATCTTCCGCCACATCACTTCATCGCTTTGTTTGCGACGCAAGACTCGACTAGATTTATCTCGATTGATCGCAGCCAGGCAGAGCTGATTCTACGTTGTTCCGGAATATTCTAGTAACTTTGCGCTCTTTATCTCGAAAGTTCGCTATCAGCTTTAAATTGAGCACGGCCGACAGCGGCCGGCATTCTGTTCGACGACCGCCGTGCACGCTTGTCGCTTCGCCGCCGCCGAGTGATTCAGTCCATTTTGGATGCAAGCCAGCCCAATAAAGTTCATTTAGAAGACCCTTTCGTCCGTCTTCATCGCTGCTTCGACTGCCGTCACCACTAAGTGACATCTGGTGGAGGTGCTGGGTAGCCTTCCATGTTCCGGACGCCGCCTTCAAGTCGTGAAGCCAGCCCTGAGCGCTTCGCATCCGAGGACGAGCCAGCCGACGTCTCCAGGGAGAGGACCCTGAGTTCTGGAAACTGCCGGATCACACCAGACAGCGAAAAGACGCGACTACGAGCACCGCAACCTCGCCGAAGATGTCGACACCGATCATACTGCAGCAGCCGCGGGTGCCGCCAACTTTCAATGGATCCCTAGGCGAAGACCCTGAAGAATGGTTGGATCAATTTTAGCGCGTGGCGTCATTCAACAAGTGGGATGATGCGGCAAAAATTGTACACCTGTTCTTCTCACTGGATGGCTCCGCACGCACGTGGTACGAAAACTACGAGTCATCCCTTACGACATGGAAGCTATTCAAGAGAAAACTATTGAAGGTATTCACAAGTGTCTTGAGGAAAGAAAGTGCCGAACGACTCCTCGAGTCCAGGATCCAGCTTCCGAATGAGCCCGTCCGCGTTTACGTCGAGGAGATGAAGCGCCTATTTCGCCGCGCCGACCCCGGGATGGCCGAGGAAAAGAAAGTTGTTTTTAATGCGCGGCGTAAAGAACAACTCTTTGGCAGCCTCGTCCACCAGCCGCCAAAAACGGTCGAGGAATTCATGCAAGAAGCCTGGACGATTGAGAAGACCCTCGACGTCCGAGATCGGCAGTACAACCGCCCTTCCTCTCCCTATGCAATCCTTTCAAACTCGCCGGCCACCACCGCCGACAGCTTGCGGGAAGTTACCCGCGAAATCGTCCGAGAGGAGCTACGCCGATTACTGCCATCCTCCCCACAGCCAAAAGCAGCAACTCTGATGGACGTGGTATGGGAAGAAGTGCAACAGGCACTTGGCACCGCGACGGACACAGAACCCCAGGCCATGACCTACGCCGCTGCAGTAAGGACTGCCCAGCCCCAACGACAACCCCCACGTCCTCCCCGAGATGAGCCACTTGTCCCACAACGCCGCCTCCTAGTCCCCGCCCGCCCAGCCTATGACCGACGCTCAAGCCCCAGGAAATGCGACGCCTGGAGGACTTCCGACAACCGGCCATTGTGCTTCCATTGCGGTGAGGCAGGCCATATTCTTCGTCACTGCCCGTACCGACGTATCGGTCTTCGAGGATTTGCCATTAACGCCCCACGACCACGCTTCGGGCAACGTCCGCAGGAAATAGACGAGTACCTGCGTCGAGAAGAGTACACGGCGAACCGCTTTTCGCGCTCACCATCGCCGTCAACCTCGCGCTTTGCGCCGCCACGCCGCAGCTACGCAGCCGCGGTACGAGGAAGGTCTCCCAGCCCCCGTAGGGGAAACTAAAGGCAGCAACCTCTGGAGGTGAGGTTGCTCAAGAGTGAAACGCCGAAGATCCTCCACCGACCACGCCCCATGAAGACGCTGCACCCGCGACGCCGCATGAAGAACCGGCACTCGCTGCACCGACGCCGCACACAATGAGAACCCCGACCCCGACGCAGGCTGTCTTGAAAACGAAGCCGCCACCCAGAAGAGCTTCGACCACACGCTCCACCCGCGACTCGCATACGCAACGAAGCCGTGACCCGACGCCGAGAGCGACGTGCAATGCAAGAGCCAGGACCTCTGACTGAGAAGTGACTATCGACGGCCGGAAATTTACCGCTCTAGTCGACACAGGAGCCGATTACTCGGTGATGAATGGAACATTCGCTGCGCAGCTGAGAAAAGTCACAACGGCTTGGGACGGCCCAAAAATTCGCACCGCAGGGGGCCACCTCATTACGCCATTAGGACGATGCACAGCGCGAGTGACTTTCAAAGGACATACCTATCCTGCGACCTTTGTTGTTATACCGCAATGCTCCCGCGAAGTGATCTTGGGTATAGATTTCCTTAATGAGCATCAGGCGATCATCGACCTGCGATCCAAGCTGATCACGCTTTCGACGGACGAAGCCATCGCTTCGATGAAAACTCGGGAAAATCACGTTGCCCTGAGTGTCCTGGAGGAAGAAGTGAGCGTCCCACCCCGATCAAGCGTTATCGTGACCGTAGGCGCCACGAAAGCCATTAACGCTGAAGCCATCATCGAGGGCAACATGCAGTTTCTCCTAGACCGAGGAATCAGCATCGCAAGAGGCATCGCACATTTGCGCAATGGCCAGGCCGAAGTACTGCTGACTAACTTCAGGGAAGAATACGGGCACATTAACAGAGGAACGACGATTGCTTTCTTCGACGAAATTATCGGCGTACGAGACTCCTTCGCCCTCTCCGACCGCTCCGCAGAAGATTCGCCTGAGAACTCGCCCACTTTCGACATCAACCCGGCCCTGCACTGGAACAAACAAGACCAGATCCGCAATCTGCTTCAAAGCTACAGTGAGTGTTTTTCGACATCGCCGAAGGTGCGACAGACGCCAATTGCCAAGCATCGCATTATAACGGATAAACACGTCCGACCTCTCCGTCAAAGCCCCTACCGTGTGTCACCGCGAGAACGACAAGTCATCCGGGACCAAGTCGAAGAAATGCTTCGCGACGACGTCATCCAGCCTTCAAACAGCCCATGGGCGGCACCGGTTGTTCTAGTTAGAAAGAAAGACGGCGCACTTCGATTCTGCGTGGATTACCGCCGCTTGAACAACATAACAAAGAAGGACGTCTACCCCCTACCCCGCATCGACGACACACTGGACCGCCTCTGCAACGCCAAATATTTCTCATCGATGGACCTCAAGAGCGGCTACTGGCAAATTGAGGTCGACGAAAGAGATCGCGAGAAGACAGCATTCATCACTCCGGATGGGCTGTTTGAGTTCAAGGTGATGCCATTTGGTCTCTGTTCCGCACCAGCGACGTTTCAGCGAGTAATGGATACAGTGCTGGCAGGCCTGAAGTGGCAGATTTGTCTGGTATATTTAGATGACGTCGTTGTCTTCGCCTCGAACTTTGAAGAGCACCTCAAAAGACTTCGAACAGTACTAGACGCAATCAAGTCGTCTGGCCTAACCTTGAAAGCAGAGAAATGCCACTTTGCTTACGAAGAGCTGCTGTTTCTAGGCCACATCGTGAGCAAGGAAGGAGTACGCCCAGACCCGCAGAAAACAGCTGCTATTGAACAGTTTCCACCGCCGGCCGATAAGAAAGCAATGCGCAGATTTCTCGGACTGTGCGCATACTACCGACGATTTGTGAAAAACTTATCGCGCATCGCCGAGCCCCTGACCCACCTGACGAAGGGAGACGTGCCGTTTAAATGGGAAGCGCCGCAAGCAGAAGCCTTCAAGGAACTTCAGCGTCGATTACAGTCCCCACCGATCCTTGCGCATTTTGATGAAAACGCCGATACTGAAGTTCATACCGACGCAAGTAGCGTGGGACTAGGCACCGTCCTCGTTCAAAAAGCGACAGCCTGGAGAAAGTCATCGCATACGCTAGCCGTTCCCTTTCCAAGGCCGAGGCTAATTATTCGACAACTGAGAAGGAGTGCCTTGCCATCATCTGGGCTACGTCAAGATTCCGCCCGTACCTCTACGGACGGCCGTTCAAGGTGGTCAGCGACCACCACGCGCTCTGCTGGCTTGCCAATTTGAAGGACCCCTCTGGCCGACTCGCTCGATGGAGTCTACGTCTCTAGGAGTTTGACGTCACCATCGTTTACAAGTCCGAACGCAAGCACTCTGACGCCGATTGCCTCTCACGAGCCCCTGTAGATGCACCGCCGCCGGACGATGATGAGGACGCCTTCCTGGGACCCATCAGCCCCAGCTCTTTTGCTCAGCAGCAACGCTCGGACCCCGACCTAAAAGGCCTCATCGAGTACCTGGAAGGCAAGGTTTCTTCACCCCCCGCTTCATTCAAGCGAGGACTGTCTTCCTTCTGTGTGCAGAATGAGGTCCTTGTGAAGAACTTTACAGCGAACAAAACAGCCTACCTCCTTGTTGTACCTACTTGTCTACACGAAGAAGTTCTACAGGCTTCACACGACGAGCTGATAGCTGGACGTCTCGGGTTTACTCGCACCCTCCGCCGCATTCAAGACAAGTATTACTGGCCCCGACTGCCTGCCGATGTCGCACACTATGTGAAAACCTGCCGAGATTGTCAGCGACGAAAGACTCCTCCCACACGACCAGCAGGGTGTTTTCTGAGCCCCATTGAACCTCCCTCAAGGCCATTTCAGCAGATTGGCATGGACTTGCTTGGGCCTTTTCCAGCGTTAACATCTGGAAATAAGTGGATCATCATAGCGACTGACTACCTGACCCGCTACGCCGAAGCGAAAGCCCTACCTAACGGAACAGCAACAGAAGTCGCCAAATTTTTCGTGGAGTGCATTCTTCTTCGACACGGCGCCCCCGATGTGCTCATCACGGACAGAGGAACAGCATTCACGGCGGAACTAACGCAAGCCATCCAGCGCTACAGCCAAACCAGCCACCGGAGGACAACTGCATACCATCCGCAGACCAACGGACTGACCGAGCGCCTGAACAAAACCATCGCCGATATGCTCGCTATGTATGTCGATGTCAAACACAAAACCTGGGATGTCATCCTGCCTTACGTCGTCTTCGCCTACAACACCGCAGTGCAGGAGACCACCCAGATGACGTCTTTTAGGCTCATCCATGGCAGGAAGGCAACGACCACGCTAGACGCATTGCTGCCCAACGTTACAGAAGAAGAGAACGTCGACGTTGCCGCCTACCTTCAACGCGCAGAAGCAGCTCGAAGGCTTGCCCGATTACGGATCAAAGATCAGCAGCGGTCCGACGCCAGACGCTACAACCTACGAAGACGCAACGCGGAATGCAAGCCAGGAGACCAAGTCTGGGTGTGGACGCCCATTCGCCGCCGTGGATTGAGTGAAAAGCTTTTGCGCCGCTATTTCGGCCCGTACAAGGTTCTTCGTCGGCTGGGTGAACTGGATTATGAAATCATCCCTGACGCAATGACTGCATCCCAGCGACGCCGCGTACGACCTGAAGTTGTCCATGTAGTCCGTCTGAAGCCGTAATATGCGCGCTAAAGGCAGCTGCATTTCCATGCTCTATTTTCGCAAGATCCGTTTTTTTCCTCACTAGTCGCATTATTTGTTTTAATGCATCGGGTCGATGCTTCTTTGAGAGGGGAGTAATGCCGCGAATATTTGCAGTGTTTATTCGTTTTTCAAATCTCCCGCCACATCACTTTATCGCTTTGTTTGCGACGCAAGACGCAACTAGATTTATCTCGATTGATCGCAGCCAGGCAGAGCTGATTCTACGTTGTTCAGGAATGTTCTAGTAACTTTGCGCTCTTAATTTCGAAAGTTCGCTATCAGCTTTGAATTGAGCACGGCCGACAGCGGCCGGCATTCTGCTCGACGACCGCCGAGCACGCTTGTCGGTTCGCCGCCGCCGAGTGATTCAGTCCATTTTGGGTGCAAGGCTGCCCCATGAACAATTCTTTTAGAAGACCCTTTCGTCCGTCTTCATCGCTGCTTCGACTGCCGTCACCACTACGTGACAGTATGATTGCACTATAACAATCAATATAACTGGAGATCTCCTGTCATCAGGCTTGATTTGCAGGCACAGGAACTCAAAAGAGTTCCTCGTTGGTTCTTTACATCAATTTTAACTGCTTACTGTAATCAATGGAAACTCTGTAAAAAGAAGATTTTGCTACATATCTGGAGAATTGGCCAGTTACCTTCAATATGTCTATAGCAGTGCCTTACAGCTCTTCTATAGTAAAAAAAAAATTCCAAGAATGTTGGACATGAATTCTGTCATTGCTTCAAGTAAGAACGCTGAAGGCACACAGAACGAGTCTTTGTCTGGAGCGGGCCACAAGGCGAGTGGCCTGCACATTCAGAGTAACGCGCGCCCGTTTCCACGGGAAACAGCGTGTCTGCCATTAAAGGCCCCCATCGACAACCCCATAGACGTTCTGTATTTGCTGGTTGACGGTTCGACAGAAGATTCAAGGTTGACCCAAGTTGAAAGTAGCAGTTTAGTGGTAGATCTTACATTGATTTGAGTTTAATCAGCCACGCTCGTGAGCGAAAATCAAGAAGCCCGCAGTCCTAATTGCGCCAGGAACCGCCTCACTTGGGCAAGGCAGTGCAACGTTTTCAATGGACCCTCCAATTTATGCCGGCGGTAACAGAACGGTTCCTGACATATCTGCTTAATACCGCATCCCCCACAGTTGCTTTTGCTGCTGCGTTAGTGTGTTTCCCATGGTTTCATTTGTGATATGCTTCTTGTCTGTTGTTCTGTGTGTTCCCCGTTGGAACTCCGCGTTTTCTTGTTAATGTTAAATAAACTTCTTGTAACCAGTTGCTGTTGAGCAGGCTGTTTCAGCCAGGTGGTAAGTATGACGGCTATCTGTAAACTCAATTAGGAAGCCACTGCGCAAAATTAGCGCGACCTCTTTCAGCCTCCGCCGTATCCTTCATCTTCACTTTCCATCTTAAGCTTCTACCTTTCTCTCTTCCGCTGCTACCTTTCCGCATTCTTCGCTGAGCTCATCGCTTTACTGTAGCTGCCGGTTACGCCGACGACAACGACGACGAGGCGCAAGCCAGAAGCGGGCCCCTAAAAGCTACTCTCTAAAAATATATGTTTCAGGAACCTCATGCACACTTCATCGCCACACAAACCCCCGTGGTCGTAGCATACTCTTTATAGGCTGTCTTCTCTCCATCTGTGCAAATAAATATGCATGACTGCCTAGCCAGGCTAAGGGGGCAGCTTTTGTTCCTAGCCCATTCGTTTCTAGCACATAGGAAGCCGGAAATCCTTGAGAGGAGAGGAAAATATTCAATATGCCCTTGGATAATCCTTGTCTGCCTTTGCAAGATTCTTAAAAGTACCTCGCTGTTTATGGCGCTTTCATTCCACCCCGATGAGTGTGGCTCCCTTCAGGAGGCAAAGCCAGCCTTTGGTCGTTCCATGATCAGTGACGTGTGTAATTGAGTCATATTTTGACGAAGGTAACGAGGCAACGGGGTTTGTTTGCAAGCCATGTTGCGGAGTACTTATGTCATCCCTTTAGCCATAAATCTATGTAATGTAAGGAGAACCCTTTTCCTGACCTCCTTAGAACGTTTCGTCTTTAAGGGCACCGTAAGAGCTCGGCGGTATGCCCGAGAAGCAAACCCCGTTTGCATGTTACTTTTGCCAAATACAGTATAATGGCGGGATGCTCTAGTTCGCTCACGGTAACCGCGGCCAGGAGACTGTGCTTGACTGTGATACAAGCACACAACAAACAAGAACAATTACACGTTCTTTCCAAGCCTGTTATTCGAGTTACATGAACGACCGCTTCAGCTCATGCATGCCCGAAACCAAAATCCGCCGTGGTACGTGGTGTCCCTCAAGGGTGGCTACCAGTGAGGCTAGACATTTCATTGCTATGGTTAGCAGGTGTGATTGAGGCATTTGTGGTGTCCACTAACGGACATTGTCGCCGTAGAGAAGCTTCGAGGGGGAGCGCGATGACGCCTGCAGGCGGCGACCACGTAGGTATAGGCTTGTACACAATCTTGGTTAACGTACGTCAAGCGGACAAACGGATGTCATTGTAGCCACCGAGGTACCCGGCGAAACACAACTTGTCTCCAATGTAAACGTCCGCGCTTTCGTTTCTATCCAGAATGACATCCGCAAATGAGAGCATTTCCTGAATGGTAGCAGACCGCAGCGCGTTTACGGGTTCCGTCCAAGAAAGCCTCAGAGACCGCTTAGCGCTGCAGCGACATTTCCCTGGCCTTTTAACGTCGCTCGTTTCAAGTGCTCCCCTCGGTCTTCGCAAGTGCATTTCTGCGCGCTATATAGCTTCAGCAGGAGAGTCTGTCAGATGCGAAAAGGGCACCTTAGATTAACGGCGCCTCGAATCTTTGTTGAGACGCGGTGGCTAAAATACGACAGGACCTGTCATCTCGTCCCCGGGTTTCTTTGGGTCCGAACTCCTCATAACCTTTTTTTTTCTCGTGCTGGTTCCCTAAATACAGACCTCGCGATTGGATCATGCCCGAGAAAGAAGAGCAGGGCCAACCACTTGAGACAACAGAGGCATTGACTTTGGCTAGCGACCTGGGGCTGGTGCCGTCCACAGCGAGGACACCGCCGAACGTGGAGTCACCAAGGGACATCAGAATGTCGTCGGTGCCCACGGCGGGGGCGTCGCAGCTGCCAGTGGTCTCATCGCTGAGCCAGGAAGAATCGACTACTTCAAACTCGCCTCAGACGGTAGGTACTGCTGCCGCGGTCGACGCAGGCAAAGCCAAAGTCGTCTCCCTCGAGTTTTAATCCACTCTCACCGACGCCACAGCACAGGGACACCGGTGTCTCGAGCTCGGCTCCAGCTCGTACAGAGCCGACACCGGTGGGCATGTGCACTGGCCTCAAAGACACTACGACGGTCAAATATCCAGGTCCGTTACCGGTGCAGGTACGTACTATCGGCACCCTGAAAACCGCTTCACTCTTCCACTGTGCGCAAGCCAGAATCACGCGACTCGTTTGCAGAAGCAGACGCACGCGGCCGCCTCGTGGCTTCAGTTCGTTCATTTGCATATCATTCGGTACCACATGGTCGAACGTGATGCCTGGCTCTCCTTGAAAAACGTGTGCACGTTTCCTCATTCAGCATGCCCATCATAATTCGGTTGTGGTCATAAATTGCTGGTTTCGCACTTGAAGCGCTGCAAGAGGGTGGTTTAAGCTCGAAAAACGTGCTTTTATTCTCGGAGTGCCTAAGGCAGCCTTGGTCATAGGGCTGAATTTGGTATATAATATTCACTCATAATGGTGGTTCTCGGCTGAACAGCCAGGAAAACTCTCGTGTTTCATCCAAGTGAGAACCTGTCCTTCATTAAAATAGGCTTCAGAGTTACCTCCTGGATTTCCATCGACAAGGCACTTCGCACGGCGTCTGTTCACATCTTTCCGGGATGGTTGACCCCCGTTTGAAAGGGGGTCAACCATGCGTGCATCCATTTCGGCCACCTTTTTTAACTTCCCCACCGAGTGCCATCGTCTGTTCACTGCGTGCAGGAACCAGCGCCAAGGCCCAGCAGCGCCCCACCGCGGCTCGGCACGGCCACGTCTCAACAGACGGCGCTTCCGTTGGGTGTCGGTCGTTCAAGAGAACAGCACCAGCTGCAGGCAGGCGCGCAGCCACAGCCGCAGCTGCAACCGCAGTGGCAGTTCGTGGCATGGCCGCATCGCAACGCGGGAAGTTTCTACGTACTGCACGTACCATCGTTGCAGGACTGTGCTCAGCAAGATACGCAGCCATCACACGGACGCCGATGTAAGCACCCGTACAATGCCCCCTTTCTGTGTGGACGTATCTGTGGCAAAACTACGCCACGAATTTTAATTATTCGGCTTGAAGGCTGTGGAAAGCATGTGATGAGGTGTCATATCGTCGTGCCCTATAATGTGGCGCACCAAAATTGTTACAATATATGACCTATGGGTATACAATAAAAAGAACACTAAGGAGTACATATGTGAGATGAACGCCAGCGCGCGCGAAGTGAAAAGGATGAGAAACTCAGTGTGTGCGTGCTTCCGAGCATGCCAGTCACCTTAGTGTCACATCGTTATTGAGGCAGTCCAGTCTTACGTAGATGTCAGGAAAGAAAATGTATTCAAAGGAGCCCTTTATGTTGACACTGTTACTGTCCAAAAACAAAGCTTACCTCATGGCGCAAGCTATTGAGAGGGAATACGCAGTATGTTGCTCTGTACGTCATTAATGCTAAAGCATATTTTGGCTGTATCGGCGAGGTCATGTCATCAAAACGCTTCCGCATACGTTGTGGCGGTCTCAGAATAGGTAGGATCAAATGAATGGTTGTAATCGAAAGAGCACGATGTGAGGATGATGAGAAAAAAAATATGTCGATAGGATTAATAGTTGGAGCCGCAAATGTCGAAAAACCGTCGAATTACCGCGGACGTAGATATAGTGAGTGGACGGGAAAACTACAGTGGATGGCAAAATGATGGGAAAATAGGCGAAGGAGTTGAATTAAAGTTACAAACGAACTGAAATGTGTTCCATGAGTGATAATTAAGCAAAAACGTTTGAGTGATATAGAGTAATTAGTTAAGTGTTAGGAGCAAATTGCGTTAGGCTGGACGGTGATATAGTAGGCGGACGGGAAAGCAGATCTGGCACCAAATTTGAAAACGAATGTGTGATTGGAGTAAAAAAAGATGTAAATACAGTAAATGTGATTAATTAACAAGAGTAAAAAGGAAGAAAATTGGTAATATAATTGCATGCAATAATCGTAGCCAATGAGGACGTTTAATTGATAGCGATAAACTGAAAATAATCTCTTAACTAATAAGTTCCTTAATGCTAATATGGATGTGTCGACTCGGGATTTGTACCTTGCTCTAAACTTGCTGCGAGAAACAGCTGCATCGTTCGTGTTTCGCAACATGTCCTTGAATCTGCGTAATCGTCCGACTGTTGTTGTAGATGATTAAATTTAGAGTGCCGAGGAGGCGTCAATGCTTTCGCGTTCTCCCGCTGCGGGTCGCCGCACTATCTCGAAAGTCTAGTAGAAAACTAGTATGCAATTTTTACTACGCTAGTAAAATATAAAGCATCTTGAGCCCCTAAACTTGGCTTGTTATCGCAACCTTTTTCGCATTGAAAAAATTTTGTGGTTGTTTTTGCTTTTGATATGTATACATTGCATTGACCCCACAATGTCTCTATCTTGACTATGCCTCGCTCTTCCGCACCGCAGGGCCAGGTGACAACTAAAGCCTCAGCAGGGACCTACACGCCAGAGTCATGAATGTACTTTCCGAAGACAACTTTTATTCGTGTCGTCCCTACGGCACTCAACCTCCGCCAAGACCGCAAACCATAATTCACTCGGCACGGCATATGCCAGAATTGCGATGGACACCGACGGACGCCAGCTTCGTACAGCTGTTGCCTCAAAGAGGACCGCCGCTGAGTCGGCAGGAACCTCTGTCACAACGGGAGAGACCGGCTCACAACAGGCCCTTACAAAAAATTTAGTAACATTCTTTAGAAAGTCTTTAGACAAATGTTAAAACGGCCTATCGACTTTGAATAGAAAGTCTTTTAAATGTGTTTATAATTTGTATTAATCCCCTATTAACCTTCTTGCGACGATTGGCCACCGCTATCCAAATGAGTCAAGTACATAGAAAGTCTTTATACTTCCTATCATCCCCTTATCGAGAGTTTCTACATACTTTCTATCGACCACTTACCGACAAAGTCTACCAGCACCCTATCAACGGTCTTCCGACAATTGGCCACCGTTATTCAAAAGACTCAAGTACGAAGAAAGTATAATTGCCACCCATCAACTTATCAATGTCTGGAAATGTGTGTGTTACTTACACTGTATGCCATTTTGATAAACATTGTTTTATCACTTCAAAATCATTTTGTGAACTCCGTATCCTAGACTGTTAAGAAATAACAGAAGCAAAACACAAATTATTACATTAATTTCTTGCACACAAGCACTAACATACATAAGCACTGCAAGATATGCATCATACATCAAAATATTTTACGGAGAACAATAGGGGAACTGAATACTCCCTTTGACACAGCAGTTCTAGTCCCCTCAGTTCCCTCTTGCTAACAATGATTGATACACAGAAACTGTCTAGCGATCTTATATCCTTTATGCAAAGCCCGCATCCACCACTAATAAATGTTATTGTCTATAGGCCTTAGAGGTATAAATGGCTTCATCTTAAGAATATGAAATCTCACCATATATATATATATATATATATATATATATATATATATATATATATATATATATATATATATATATATATATATATATATAAAGGCAGCCAACAGCCACCGAAACCAAGGTGCATAGGGGAATGTTTTATAAGTTTTAATTTCTAATGCCAATCAATTGTTTCTTTTTTAAAGAAAATTATTTATAAACCAGCAGAAAAAACAACCATGCCGCCGGTGGGATCCGAACCCACGACCTCCGAATATCGCGTCCGGTGCGCTTACCAACTGAGCTACGGCGACGGCTGTCCAATCTGCTGCTTTCGTGGGTATTTATGTTTTGCGTGTAAGCGAACCTTGAGAGTGTTCACCAGAACATAAATACCCACTAAAGCAGCAGATTGGACAGCCGTCGCCGTAGCTCAGTTGGTAAGAGCACCGGACGCGATATTCGGAGGTCGTGGCTTCGGATCCCACCGGCGGCATGGTTGTTGTTTCTGCTCGTTTATAAGTATTTTCTTTAAAAAAGAAACAATTGATTGGCATTAGAAATTAAAAAATATATATAAAACATTCCCCTATGCACCTTGGTTTCGGTGACTGTTGGCTTAATAATAATAATCAATCAATCAATCAATCAATCAATCTTTATTTTCGGTGCCCAGGAACAACCCAAAGGTCTTGGTGCTGGTACACCATTCACACGCACAAAATGTAAATTTATTTCACTACAAAGGAAGACACTCAGGGGAGGTAATGCAGCAGTCAAGGCGATAGAAAAAAAAAAAAAAAAATAATAATAATAATAATAATTGGTTTTTGGGGAAAGGAAATGGCGCAGTATCTGTCTCATATATCGTTGGACACCTGAACCGCGCCGTACTGGAAGGGATAAAGCAGGGAGTGAAAGAAGAAAGGAAGAAAGAGGTGCCATAGTGGAGGGCTCCGGAATAATTTCGACCACCTGGGGATCTTTAACGTGCACTGACATCGCACACTGTTGGCTTCCTTAATATGTTTGTCAAACGAGCCCCTCATTTCATTTGCCATATATATATATATATATATATATATATATATATATATATATATATATATATATATATATATCGAAGGTGATTTCTTGGCAACTGATTGATCAATGGAAGAAAATGTCAGCAAGCATAACAGGATTTAAATCACGACATTTTCGTAGAATCAGCCTTTTTCGAGTGTATACAGCATTTCAAACAAAAGCTGTGTGCTACGAATGCTGTAATACACTTGAAAAAGGCAGGTCCTCCAGTTGAGATGTCATGGATTAAATCCTGTTATTTTTCTTAAATACGAGATGTTTCAGGGAAGACTAAGCAATTCTCAAAACAATAGGTTTTTTGAGGTAAAAATATGGCTTTTTCAACACAGTATTACCAGTGTTGGGGGGAACCAGAAAACTGGCGCAGCGTCTTTAGTAGTTAGCTGGTTAACTAATTTTTAAGAGTGATTCCACGAGAGATCAAACTTCGAATTTTTGTATATTCTTGATTGTGTTATGCACTGTACACACATTATTCAGCAGGCCAAGAGTGAATTTAGTTTCACGAAAAATGCAAATATATCAGGAGAAAAAACTATAAATGACGTCATGGCTGAGGCAGCGTTTTTACAGAGCTCAATTTCGCGAATTTGCTTGATGTAGGAATAAAAAATATGAAAGCCAGGATGGATATATTTTGCTTGCTAAAAGTACGGTAAGGAAGAGTATGTCAGGCTTATTTCTACCATTGTGAAGAAGTTGTCGCTTACTAGAAAAAATTTTGAAAAGACAAGTCTCAAATGAGCCAATTTTCAAGATTTTTTTTCCTCTGCAAATATAAAGCAGATCTTCAAATTTGCATATAAGCATCAGGTGCAAAACAGTGCACTGACTTTCATTTTTGTATAATACAGAGAAGTGGAAGAAGTATCAATTGCCCTAATTCCGGCATTTTTGAATAAAATAGTGGTTTCAAAACCATCTCCAATTTTTCTTATAACTGCTGAAACCAATCTCTCGAAGGAGGCGAAAAATAATATTAAAGAACATATTCCATTAATTTGTTTCTAACACTGACATCCAAGCTAAAACTTGTAGCTTTTTGAGCAGCAGCAGGAGCGCCTAACTCCAAGTTGTTACCTGCACTCGACGATAGCGTTGCTACCAAATCCTGGTTACGTCACAGATCAGTGTTTGTCTACAAAATGTAATTAGGTATGCTCTATCTAGATGGAAAATGTTTCGGCCTTGGGATTTGGGGAAATTTACAGCAGCGGGGGGTGCGTTTGCTGCTTCCCCACCCTCAATTAGGCACTCCTGCGGATGCTCAAAATGCTACAAGTTTGAGCTTGGATATCATTGTTAGAAACAAAATAATGCAAAAAGTTCTTTCGTATTCTTTTTCGCCTCCTCCTAGAGACTTCTTTCAGGAGTTTTCAAAAAATTGAAGATGGTTTTTTTTCTTTGATTTGTAAAACCACTACTAGAGTCAAAAATGTCAGTTAAGGCAATACTTCATGCACTTCGCGGTACTATATAAAAATGAAAGTCGATACGCTTTCTTAGCCCCACGATGTTTATCCAATTTGCAAATTTGAAGATGCGCTTTATATCTGCAGAGAAAAAATTCTTGAAAAGAGCCACGCTTAAGACATGTTTTCAATTTTTTTCCAGTAAGCGACAACTTCCTCAAAATGGCGGAAATAAGCCCAACATATTTCTTCTCATCTGTACATTTAGCATGAAAAATACATCATGGCTTTCTTATCTAGATGCTTACGTCATTGCAACTTTGCAAAATTGAGCTGTGCTTGAAAACGCTGCCTTCGCCACGTCCTTTATTTTATTTTACACATTTTCTCCTGAAATATTAGCATTTTCAAAAAGCGTAATTCACTGTGGGGCTATGTAAAAATGTGTGCATAAAATATAAAATACTCAAAAAAATTAAAATAATGAAATATTTAGAGTTTGATCTCTCATAGAATCACCCAAAAACAAACTTTTTAACTGTTAAAGTTAGATGTCTATCTGCAATAAAGAAATTTGCAGCCAATCATTAGTAATAGCCATATCAGTTTTTAGAATTTTGAAAACGCAATTACCTTTGTGCTGTGGCTCGACATATTTTGGCTTTTTTGTCTGTATAATGCAATGGAGCAGTTGCTTTGCCTGCATGCTTTCAAAACCGCATGTATTTTTGCATGATGCAGTCAAAATTTGATGAGCCACAGTGGTGAGGGTAATCGCGTTTTGTAAATTCTAAACACTGATATGGCTACTACTAACGACAGGCTACAAATTCTAATTGCAACCAGTTACTTACCTGGGATAGTTAAAAGTTCATTATCAGAAATTTGTTAACCAGCTTATTAAATACAATTCACTAGTTTTCCACCGTCTGCCAACACTGGTAATACTAAGCTGCAAAAGCCATATTTGAACCCAAAAAGCATATTTTTAAAAATTGCTTCGTTCTCTCTGAAACACGTTGTGTGTATACTATTACTGCTCACTTTCCTGTACAACAGAGAGGTGGAATAATTTCTTCTGGAGCATGAAGGTTCCATTAGCCACATAACAAACCTTTGGAAAAACTCTGTGCATGCACACACATATATACACTGCGAAGCACTGTTGCTTAAACAGTAAGAAATCAAGGTTGTTTTCCTTCTAGCTTCCTGACGTGCCAGTCAATTCAGAACAGTCGAGGCAGCCAAATAAACTCGTGAAAAAATGAAAGATGTGAAGCACCCTGTAGCGAGCTTGAAGTGCAGCAACTTAGGCCTGCAGACATGCGATTAGCTCCATGTAACTAGATGTGGAGTTTTTACCTTTGACAAGCATCAAACCTACATGCTTTTTCAACAATTGACAGCACTACAATATGCACATTTAGACTCATATTTCTAAGGATGTGATTGTTTACCTCTCTAAATAGCTAAAAAATCTCGCACAATGAAACAGTACTTACACTGTCTTAAGACTTACATTCAAGGCTGCAAACATTAACGAATAAAAGACCTGCTAAATATTATGCTAGATGTCCACAACGATGTAGATATCAAGCTTTGAGGCGATTTTAAAAACCATACATTAGCACAAGGATACTGAAGTGACCTGGTTAGTCAGCTATTTGGTGCGCCATCCTGTCACTTGTCCGCAATATCAGCCCTCCCCCTTGTCGTTACTGGTCTGCATTACCAGAAGGAAGAGGTAGAGTCCTAGCAATGAGATGTGCGCATCAACAGCGCCAATAGGTAGCTTCCTCCATGGCGGAATGCAGCGGCAAAAGAACTGCATAAGAAACAGATTCGAGGTATACAGTTATATTGAATTCTTTCATAATCAAACCTTGGAAAGGCAACAATCAGCTAAATGTGCACTCAAACGTAGCACCCAGAGCGGGTTTGATAAAGTTGCTGAGTAAGAGCACAAGCAGCAGACACAACAATAGAAATAAATGCAATGCTTCCTTGAACAAGAAAAAGCCATAACATGCTGTTGTGCTCAACTCTACCCCCCCATTTGAAGACTGATATACACAGGAACCGACATTAGCATGTTGTGCCTAATTTGGCTACTATAAAGAGATATTTAGTCATTCCAGTCATTTGAAGATAACGCACACCATCAAATGTGAAAATTATTTCATGTTTCTTGGCTGGTATATACCAAACTTCAGGCCGCTTTTGCTCTCAAAAGCGGTACCTGAAAAACACTGCAATATAACTTGCATACCTTTGTGTCTCTTTGAGTAGCTAGGAGAAAGTAACTCAACTTTACATGCTGTTCAGTTTATTTACCTGTCTGTAGATAATGCATCACCATTTGGTGCTATAGCAGGTGTGGGGGGTAAAATGGATGAACAAAATAGAACAAATAGTACGCAGATAAGCAAGGTTGTCGGAGTGCCAGAGTGGCCCTTTAAAACAAAACATAAAGGCACACACTGTGTGAAGCACAATGCTTGTAAGTAACGCCACACAGACCTACGAGTGCGAAAAGCCTCAGCAAAGTGCCCCTAAGGGAGCAGCTGGACTGACATTTCTTTACTTGTCCCGCAGCACATCACTCCAGTGCTGGGCATGCTCAATACAAGGGAAACAAGTAAACAAAAAAATGTGTTCCAAATAAGATAAAAATGAGCACCCAGGTAATTAGGCAATTACATGCCACTAATTGCAGCAATGCCTCTTGAAATGAATGAAATAATTTGCACAGCTTATAGCAAAACTTGATGGCTCAGGAGGGGGACAACGACAAATGCGTCGGTTCAAGTAAAACAAGGGGCATGGTTAAGGTCATGGAAATAGTTGTTGATGTAAGTTCAGCTAGTCTAGTACAACCAGTAATTGAATGTTGGTATGAATAAAGACAAGAATGAACAAATATTCAAGATTACAAATGCATTTGAACTGTACAGTGCAGTCAGTTGTGACAAATGGAGTGTGAAAGAACAATAACCTTAGCAACACTCATGACATATTGAACAAATGCCTTTCTTCTGTACAGCTTCAACATAAGCTTCACAGGGTTTCACGTAATGCAAGGATAATCTCGTATCGTACGAATTATTCATGCTAGCCACACCTGTGCTTCTAAGGCACAGTGTTCCACTTGAACGCTAATATTCAGTAATGTATTGCCCCTTTTGCTATGTCTTCCAGTTATCACACTACTACTTCGCTTCAAACTTGCCGTGCCTTGAAACAGGTAGGTACTGGTGAAGTAAAGCTACGATGAAATTGAATTGCTGCTTTTAGGCTACTGTAGAAAGGTCATGAAGCACATATATTTTATTTTATTTGTTCTATACAATGGTCAAGATTCCCAAGCAGAAGAATGAGCACAAAAACTGTAAACAAAGCATTACACACTACAACACAATGCGTTTGATTAGCGAAATCCTCTCATGGTGGCCGCAATACCGTTTTCCTTTCTTCTTAATGCTCTTTCAAAAGGTAAAAAGAAACAAATGAAAGACAGAGAGATATCCCGGACCAAAAGACTTTCATCAGGCTACAAGCAAAGACAAGAAAAAAACAACTGTCTGTGATACCCATACATACCTATTCTTTTACAGGTGACATGCTTGATATCCGGTAGAAATGGCTGATAGGCAGCACCAGCAGGTCGATGATGCCATTAACCTCAGGTTGAGGTAGTGTTGGCTCAATGATGGATGAAAGGAGGTGCAATAGCAGCGTGATGATACCAGTGGGATAGCTGTACAGTCCTTCACTGCGGACGCATTTGAAGAAAGGTTGAATTAGAGAGATGCTTTTGTAAATGTAATCAAAGAAGCAACATCCCATTACAGCATCTAGCGGTTCAGTCCAATGTGTTAAGGAGTGGAGGCTAATGATTAATTACATATGCATCCATTAACCTGCATAAAAATGGTTTACAAAGGCAGTCATATTTTCCTTAGAGCTATTATTCGCGAATCACGTTATACTGTTATCGCTTCAGGCTGAAAATGGGGAATGACATTCAGTATATTGAAAGCAATTCAAATAAAACGACAACATACCTTCCAGTGTGCCATTACCTTATGTGCACTGCAATGAAATGGTTCTGCTATTTTTAAACGTAGTTTTGTTGACCAAAGGTATTAAGAAACGCAGCACTTCATACGACTGCGACAAGTGTTCCTTCATACTAACAAAACTTTTTCAGCAGTCACTTGACCAGGGTTCGCTACCTGCCGCATGGAAGGTGGGGAAGGTGATTCCACTCCACAAATCAGGTAACAACCATTCTCCACTAAACTACCGGCCAATTTCTCTCACCAGCATTCCTTGTAAACTTCTCGAACACATCTTGTTTTCTCACCTGGCTAACTTTCTAGAATCGAACTCTTTCTTCTCGCGATTTCAACACGGATTCCGAAAATCATATTCATGCGAAACCCAACTTGTATCCTTTACTAATAAGTTGCATGTTATCCTTGATCGTAACTCACTAACTGACTGCGTGTTCACAGATTTCGCGAAAGCGTTTGATAAAGTGTGTCATAACTTACTACTATACAAATTGCAGCAACTTAACCTGGACCCAAAGATTCTAACCTGGCTTGAAGCTTTTCTTACAAACCGTCAACAGTTTGTTTCTGTTAATGATCTCACCTTAGATCCGAGTGTGGTTCACTCCGGTGTTCCGCAAGGTTCTGTGCTCGGTCCGCTTCTTTTCCTTATTTACATTAACGACCTACCCTCCTGCATTTCATCTCACATTCACCTATTCGCCGATGACTGCGTAATATTCAGGGAATTAACATGCGATAGCGACATACTAATGCTACAATCCGACCTCAACTCTATCTCAACCTGGTGTAAATCTTGGCTAATGAACCTTAATGTTCACAAGTGCAAATTCATGCGTGTGTCTCGAGTGACTAATAACTTGCCCTCTTATCACCTTAACGGTTTGTCTCTAGACTCCGTACACTCTTATAAATACCTCGGTGTTCACATAACTAATGACCTTACCTGGACTGTTCATGTCACACAAGTCGTTAACAACGCCAACAAAACACTTGGATACCTTCGTCGTAACTTTGCTAAAGCACCATCACCGCTGAAGCTTTTACTGTACAAAACACTAGTTTA
Organism: Amblyomma americanum; assembly: GCF_052857255.1. Taxonomy (NCBI): domain Eukaryota; kingdom Metazoa; phylum Arthropoda; class Arachnida; order Ixodida; family Ixodidae; genus Amblyomma; species Amblyomma americanum. The sequence goes on from NC_135497.1 coordinate 283,037,791, forward strand.
ACCTAAACTCAAACACTAGTTTAACCTAAACTCGAATACACTGCATCGCTATGGGATCCTTATCACCAGAACTTAACGCACTCACTTGAGATGGTCCAAAATACAGCTGCTCGATTCATTCTCTCTAAATACAACAGAACTGCAAGCATAACCAGCATGAAATCTAGTCTCGGTCTGCCATCCCTTGCGTCCCGTCGTCCAGCACTTCGTCTTCGCCTTTTTTCATAAACTTTTTCACCATTCTTATCTACGCGAAGAACTTATTCACCCCCACAGTACGTGTCATCACGCATGGATCACGCCCACAAGGTTGGAATACCATTCTGCAGAACGAAAACCAACTTTCATTCCTTTTTACCCCGGACATCCGACGAGTGGAATCACCTTCCCGCGCCACTGGCACTAATCGATGACCACCGTTTATTTCAAGATGCCTTAGGTAACACTGTATAACTAGCAACCTTCTGTGATATTGTGCTCATATTTCTATGTTTTACTACATTGTATAACCACTTCTCTCTATAATGCCGTATGGCCCTGAAGGCATTTCAAATAAAAAAAAAGTTCTGCCAACCATTGGACTTTGCCGCCGCCGCGCGACCTCCTCTCCTCCTTCTCGCCGCTTCCCTGAGGGTCGGCTCTTCGCCCGATTTCCTGCCCGACGATTGGTCTCCCTGCCGTTGCCCTTGGAAACGCTGGGCTCCGGCGTTTTGCTTGTTTTTCTTTTTCCGTCGCGCCATTTTTCTCCTAGGCTCGGCGTGCGAATATTACGCTCTGTGCTTTTGTTGCAACGTGGAAGCGCTATACCGTGCTGTTGCGCGTACAGCTGCAGCAAGCGGCCTGTCAGATGGTTATGCGGTATTCATGACACCATATATATATCCACGTTACGGGATTAACCACGACGTCATAAAAAATTGTTGACGCCGTTGGTTGGAAGGCATCCTTCGAGGGTTGTTTGCTGCCCCGTTTTTAGGTTATTTTGCATGCGAGGCCAGAACGGAACGAATCTCCAAAGCATCCGCGCATTGCATCTTCTCTGCAAATAGCGACTGGGCTCAAAACGTGCTAGTTGTTGAACCTGCAGCGCCGTCTTTATAACAACAAATCTGCAATTTTTAACACAGTAGCTTTCAGCGTAAGATCCCATTGTCCGTCAGCGTTCGGTTGCATGAAACTGCTGTATACATGTACAAAGTGACGTTGATTTGAGCTATATCATACACCGCTGTTGTATTTCCTTGAGCATGTTTTTTCTCAACTGTCATCAATACTGCATAGTACATTTCTGCGCTAGCGTAGATGCTTAATATCATGTGATTGTCCCGTATGTTACGTTTATCTTGTCAATCAACGTTCTTGTGCGTGCGCGATAATAAATCATCCTGCTGACCATGCTCTCATTTTCTTTAATGATACATTTTTTGTGATGCCTAATCAACATACCAGCTTCATATCCTCTGCTACTTAGTGAAACGAAATTTCGGTGTCAAGTATAAAATTACATTATCGAGAGGCGTGTATCTTTCCTAGAGATATAGAATGCCTTCTCTCATAGTTATACCGAGTATATTCTTAAGCTTCCTTGACACCAGTGCCTAATATTGTTCCATGAAATGCGGTCGATGACTGGTTGTCCGCGCTCCTTGATCGCATTGAAAGTGCGCAACTGTTTTATTCAGTGAACAGACTAGAATGCAGACTAGAACATCTTCTCTGCATCTTCTCTGCAAGTAGCGACTGGGCTCAAAACGTGCTAGTTCTTGAACCTGCAGCGCCGTCTTTATAACAACAAATCTGCAATTTTTAACACAGTAGCTTTCAGCGTAAGATCCCATTGTCCGTCAGCGTTCGGTTGCATGAAACTGCTGTATACATGTACAAAGTGACGTTGATTTGAGCTATATCATACACCACTGTTGTATTTCCTTGAGCATGTTTTTTCTCAACTGTCATCAATACTGCATAGTACATTTCTGCGCTAGCGTAGATGCTTAATATCATGTGATTGTCCCGTATGTTACGTTTATCTTGTCAATCAACGTTCTTGTGCGTGCGCGATAATAAATCATCCTGCTGACCATGCTCTCATTTTCTTTAATGATACATTTTTTGTGATGCCTAATCAACATACCAGCTTCATATCCTCTGCTACTTAGTGAAACGAAATTTCGGTGTCAAGTATAAAATTACATTATCGAGAGGCGTGTATCTTTCCTAGAGATATAGAATGCCTTCTCTCATAGTTATACCGAGTATATTCTTAAGCTTCCTTGACACCAGTGCCTAATATTGTTCCATGAAATGCGGTCGATGACTGGTTGTCCGCGCTCCTTGATCGCATTGAAAGTGCGCAACTGTTTTATTCAGTGAACAGACTAGAATGCAGACTAGAACAGACCAGAAAGCCACTTTCACACTGATGAGACAAACCTATGGACGGAATATGCACTCATGACTAATGTATTCTAAGCAGGTGTATGCTAAATAAGACCTACTGAACGATAGTATGCCCAAGCAAAGAAAAACATTTCGAAGCAGTTCGTGTTAAGCCTAGTTAGAGTGTTATCTCTGTTGTTGTGAGGTTTTTCTTTTAGTTTGGCTAGCATAATGCGTTTACACTTGCATATAGTTTTCCATCTATGGAGCAAAGTTTGGATTTACCTGCAGTTAAATAATTAGCACTGATTAATTCGTGTCGTTAACTAGCACAGCTCATTTGCACTGTACCTAAGCTCTCGAAAGTATATGACTCGATGCTGCAATGCAAATGGTGGTTTTGATTGCACTTAGCTCATTAATGCTAATAAATAGAGATCGCTAACTAATTCAGAGCATTTGCATTCATCCTAAGGTTTTCAACGGTATAGGACTTAATCGTCTACCTCAAAGTTTGGTTTCATACAAAATTAATTATTAACGCAAATTAATGCGGATCGCTAACTAGCACCGCGTCATTACATTGGCCTAAGCTTTCCAACGGTATATGACGATGCTGCAGCACGAATTTGGGTTTTAACTGCAATTTACTAAATATCAATTAATTTGGCCCAGTAACTGGTGAAAATAAGTGTATAAGTAACCAATGATCCAAACTCACGGTTTATCACGTGATATATACTATTCTTAGACAGATAGCTTGACAGTAGCGTAATAGACTAAGTCCCGCTTCGACCTTCTCTGATCTTGAAGTTCAAAGCACTTCCCTGGGTCGTTTTCCGAAGTTTTACCGCGGTGACAGAGTTCACACCCTAAAAAAAACACAAAGTCAGACGCAGTACTAGATCAGGTGCACAAAGTCAAACACCTTGTCATGTGACTTAAAAAGCGTCTGCAGTACCGAACTCGCCTGAAAGCTTTGTTTACATCGGTATTCCCCATTCAAAGAGTTCTAAGAAGAAACCAATCTCTTCATGAAAGTACTTTGGGCATTCTCAATGCTTTTCTCGCAATTTTTCAAATATTTTGCGCACTCCTGGAGAGCAGACCTGGCCCACAAACACGCGCTTCACTCACTGCTGCGGCCGGCCGGCGGGCGCGAAGGAGAAAATGCGTGTCGTGCGAAGAGCTTGCAGCGGCCGCGCGAGGAGAATCGAGGAGGAAAGCGCGGCGCGGAGGAGTGTGTCACTACTTCAAATTATCAAGGGGTTTTAGTTGCGCCAACGTTTGGCTTGCGGCGTGTGCGTCGGTGGCTGTTTTTTTTCCTGTTGCCACGGCTTTTTTTGCGTGTTTGTGTCGTTTTAGTTTTCATTTAATTTGGTTTCGTGTTTGTGAATGTGCGACTGCTTCGTGAATTTCGTTAAAAGTCAGCCGTTTGCCGTAACGGAGTGAGAAGCGAGTGATTTGGACGCTGCAAGAATTCGTCGATTTCCACGTCCTGCTGCTGCCGTCCAGCCGTTTTTTGCCACCAAGAGCTGCACTCATCGACCTGTTTTCCCTTTTAACTTCAACTGCGTTGAAATTCAGCCACTATGCCTACCTGCTGCTTCGTGCCTGGTTGTACGAGCGGCTACCGAAGCAACACAGAAAAGAGGAACTTTTTTGCTCCACCATCGGACCCGCTGCTTCGTGAGAGCTGGGGCAGAGCGATCCCCCGCGCTGACAAGCTACTCAGCAAAACATGCAAAGCGTGCGAGGTTCATTTCCAGCCGTCAGACATCGTAAAAACATTCGAGCACAACATCAACGGTGAGGTTGTGCTCGAATGGTGCCATTCCCACGCTGTTTCCCAATTTGCCCAGTTACCTGTATTCTGCAGCCAAAAGGCGGCGAACACTGAAGAAGAGAGGCGAAACTGCTTGATAGGAGTGCACAGCTGGCTTGTCAGGTCACTCACAAAGAATCACAAGAGCTGCCGGGTGATTTCGATAGCACTGACATTGCAAACATCATCGAGAATGGTGCGTCGCTGCAACTGCCTCGAAACTGGCAATTTTCAGTTGTGGTGGAGGAACCTGGTGATCGTCAGCAAGCAGTTTTCTACGAAGCAGGAATGAAAACAGGTGTGTTCTCCATCGTCAAAAGCGTTGTGGTAAGGTAGAACCTTACATACATTATTTCAGGGAATGGAAAACTACTACAAAGATCGCTTGTCGATGTGCAGATGCGCTCGCTTATAGACAGACGTGGAAGCGATAGTGCAAATTGTGAAAATTGTGAGGAATTTACTGCTGAAGTGATCCATTCTTATTTAGTCACTCGTATGCACTTCTTTGCAAGAGCAAAGTGCCAAGAGAATGACTCTGCAGTGAAGGCACAAAGGGAGAGGAAAAAGGCAAAGCTTTTCTAAGAATCCTCAAAGCCTGTTCTTTTCAGCAAATGTGTTAATTAAGCGTTTTTGTTTTTGAATATCATTCACCCAGTTCTTGTTGTCGTGTTTCTTGGTACATTGCGTACATTATGTACATTGGTGTTGTAAAGTGTGGATAAGGCTGCACAGTAAAGACTACAGAACGAAGGTGGGCTGCGGAGGTCGTCAGCTGCAAAACATTCCATTTCGCCGACTTGCACCTCTCCTTGAGCGCCTTGAAGTTGCGCGGGCTTGCGGTCAGTGCAAAGGGAAGGCGAATGGTGCACGGTATCAGTATGAAATTTTCGTTGCGCATTTCTTCATGTAAGCGGGAATGGATGCATTAAGCGCTGCATTTGGAAGTAACATAGTTTGAGGCGCACTACTAGCCACAAGAGCGTGACTTTAATGACTGTAGGAAAGAAAACGGGCGCAGTCAAGTACGCCATCCTACGCAGGCGCGACGCGCTTAATGAGCGGCACGGCTTTTAGCGACGATAAAACGCTAACCTACCGCGGCTTTGAAGTCGCATGACAGTTGTTCTGCAATAGGCGACTATTCGTATCGTCCCATGTTCGTACATAACCGCTCCTTCAATATGAACCGCGCTGGCAAACGCACCGAGCGCACTCCACTACGACGAAGGCTGGAACGCGTGAATGTGGACGACAGAAAAGCTCGAACTTTTCGCCGCATGATAAAATTTCCGCAAATCGAAATGGTTAGCGAACAAAAGTAAGTTGTACAAGCGATCTAGCAGCGCCCTGCACGGGCAAAACATTGGGTACTAGCAGACGACGCTTGCTTCCATAGCGCAACCTTCGACCGCAGCGCCGCGGTGGCAGGAACCGCGGCGGACCGGCTCCTGCCAATGGGCGCGGCGGAGAGTTTCGAAACTCAAGTATATCTATAAACGTTGACGAAGACTGCGTTACAGCGTACTCAAATAAGTAGTGCAGCACACGGCCGATAGTGCGCATGGGGCGCTCAACCCCGCAACCGGGGAATCAAAAGGCGACACTAAAGTCGCGTAACGTTAAACGCTTTAAAAGAAAACTGGTAACGTTATTTTTGCCACATGCGTGATGCAATAAACGACGCAAAATTTTGTTTGAATTACGAAAGCAGTTGATGGTTAGGGATGTAGTAAAAAAAATGCGACTACTCGCAACCAGCTGTTCCTGGCGGCGCTGCGAACGAAAGCTTTCGAAAGCGATGCGCGAGGTAGCTGCAGGCGACGCAGCTGGGCTCAGGCGGAGAACCGCTGTCGCTGCACGGCGGCACTATCTATCTGATTCTAAGGCTTCAGCTATTTCGCCGTAACTTCGTCGGAGAATCAGGAATGATGATGTTGGCCAGCTACACTGGTTTCGGTTTTTAATTTTCGCATATTGTGTGGCTTGCTGTACTCTGCACAGCTTGAAAATGAACATTCGTTTTGAGGAAAGCAAATGGCTCAGTGACAGTCTCGCTTATCTCGCTGGTCACCCGAACCGCGCCATAAGGAAGGGATAAAGAAGGGCGTGAAAAAAGAAAGGAAGAAAGAAATGCCGTAGCTCAGGGCTCTGCAATAGCACACGGGAGCCTTTTTCGTTTCGCCTCCATCGAAACGCGACCGCCACGGTCATGCCTCATGCCATTTAGTGTACGTGTGTGTACCCTGAGAACGCGAGCGTCCGCGCGCTGCCCTAGAGCGACATGCAAAACAGTGCAAGCCCGCGCTGCCGCATCGCCTCTGTTTGGAGCGCGCGTGCATCGTCATTGAGCGCCTTGCACGCTTTTTGCTCGAGCGAGGCCCCCTGGCAGTCTCGCTACCGTAGTCTTTAGTGCGCTACCTTAATTACTTCCTCCGCCTTTCGTGGTCTCCGGCTCTGCATCACGTCCGCCCCACAATATGCAGTATTTTTGCTATTCGAAGGAGTGCGTATAATCATGAATCAAGGGAAAGGAAGGCAGTATTTAAGTAACGCTGCTTACCACGTTGGAAGTGCGAGCAGGGAAACAAAGTAAACCAAAACGCGCACACGCACACGCTTACACACACACACACACACACACACACACACACACACACATACACACACACACACACACACACACACGCACGCGCACGCACGCACGCGCACACACACACACACACACACACACACACACACACACACACACATATATATATATATATATATATATATATATATATATATATATAAGTTAAAGGAAATGAGGGGCCCGTTTGACAAATTTATGAAGGGAGCCAACAGTCACCGAAACCAAGGTGCATAGGGGAACGTTAATTTTTTTTTTTAATGTGTTATGTTTATCAGTAAGATAATAATTCTTAGATTAATAAATTGCTTAAAGAAAATTACTTATAAAGCAGCAGAAAAAACAACCATGCCGCCGGTGGGATCCGAACCCACGACCTCCGAATATCGCGTCCGGTGCTCTTACCAACTGAGCTACGGCGACGGCTGTCCAATCTGCTGCTCTCGTGGGTATTTATGTTTAGTGGGTGTAAGCGAGCCTTGAGAGTGTTCACCAGCGCCACCCTCGACCATAGCGGCGGACGTAGCACGTCCTGTAATACCGCGAGCGTGACGTAGAACGTCATCTAACGGCGAGGGCGGAAACTGTGCGAGAGCCCTCTTATGCTACCTTTGGCATTAAGACTGCCAGAACCGAGACCCTCGTTAAGCTATCAGCAGACAAGTTAAAGGAAATGAGGGGCCCGTTTGACAAATTTATGAAGGGAGCCAACAGTCACCGAAACCAAGGTGCATAGGGGAACGTTAATTTTTTATTTTTTAATGTGTTATGTTTATCAGTAAGATAATAATTCTTAGATTAATAAATTGCTTAAAGAAAATTACTTATAAAGCAGCAGAAAAAACAACCATGCCGCCGGTGGGCTCCCTTCATAAATATATATATATATATATATATATATATATATATATATATATATATATATATATATATATATATATATATATATATATATATATTCTTAGTGTGAAGCCTTGGAGTGACTCGAGTAAGCTCAATCAGCTTAGTTCGTAGGAGCGTCGAGCCATGTATAGCCAATGGGAAGAGGACGTCACGCCCGCTGCTGCCGAGCAGAGAGTGTGTGAAGGTGAAGAGCGATCGAGAACCGCGTTTGTGTGCATATGCAGATGCCAGTAAGGAGAGGCGAAGAATGAACACATGTTTCGCACGTCTGCTTGGTTTAAACTTTAAAACTCCACAGTTATTTCTCGGGCTCCTTAGAGTCATTGCAGTACGGGAAAATAGAAAATACAATTCTCACCGCATTTTCCCTGCCACATATCTTCGTACCGTGTCTGCGTTGAAGGAGATGCTACTGGAACTGCAGAAGACGCACTGCGACGGTGCTTTAGCTGTGCTCAAGGCGGTTCCTGCTCACATTCTAGATTATGGAACCGAAGCTCTTAAAGCTTTTTCGATAATAGGAGCTCCTCTGTCGCTTTGAAACGCAAAAAGCGTCCGTGTGCTGTTTTATTTCAGTGCACATTAAAGACCCCCAGGCGGTCGAAATTACTCCGGAAACCTCCACTACGGCACCTCTTTCTTCCTTTCCTCTTTCACTTCCTCCTTTACCCCTCCCAGTAGGGCGGGTTCGGGTGTACACCGAGATATATGTGCCAGTTACTGCGTCATCCCCTTTCCTGAAAAGCAATTTTTTTCTAGTATACTTCTATTGACAGCAGTGCATAGAAAGCAGTAAGAAAATTGTATCAACTTCATATCAACAAATATTAATAGAATACGCTCGGCTAAGAAACTGTGACTGCTAATATTTCTTTCGTGTCCAAGGTTGCTTTAGTTGCTTTGTCCTGTTAAGCTGCAGTACATAATTTAGGTATTTCTTCGCATGATAAAAACTCTCTCGGTTTCTAGTCTATTTCTACTGACAACAGTACATAGAAAGCAGTAAGAAAAGTGTACCAACTTCCTATCAACAAAGGCTAATAGAATATGCTAAGCTAACAGAATGTGATTGCTAATCTTAATTTCGTGTTAAGGTTGCTTTAATAGCTTTGAAGTGATCGGCTATAGTACATGATTATTTTAGGTTTTTATTCGCATGACTAAACCTGTTTTTTCGGTTTCTAGTATATTTTTTCTCACAACCGGGCATTGAAAGCAATAAGAAAAAATTATTAAAATAGAATATCTTCAGTTTTGAAAACACATTTCTGTATCCTGACTTGATTCCGAATGAATTTGCTGCGACAAACGCTGGACGCTCTTCGATATAGGGAAATTGTTGACTAGCTGCAACAGATTTCACTGGCACGGCCGCTCGATGGAGGCGCGCTGGGTGCGCCTCCATCGAGAGGCCGTGTCACTGGGCACTCAAGTGAGATGTCACGGTTATGCGAACAAGAGTTTTAATCACATTGAGCCCCATGCAGTTTGTCCCTCATTTCTCTCGATGTGTCGAACTGCACCTGTATTTTATAGTAACTTTCTATTGACAGCAGTATATACAGGGAAGTAACGTTCTACTACCTTTTATTAACAAAGGTGCATAGAATGTAAAAATTATTTTCTAGTAGCTTTCTACTGACAGGAGTACATACAAAGAAGTAACTTTCTACCAACTTTCTATCAACAATTGTTGACAGAATGTAAATGTAACTTCAAGGTTACCAATGCACATAGACAGTTCATACAAATTCTACAGAAAGTTCATAGCTATTTTTGTAAGGGGGAACTGTCGTCACAACAGGATCGACAGTCACTACTGCAGGAGGAACTGCTGCACGAACAGCCACTGCTGCGCTTGTCGGCCCCAACAGCAGGGAGTGCCACGGGTAGTGTTGAAAGTGATTCGCCTGAATGGCAGGCCGTATGTAGTGCGGAATGCGAGGCGCTCCGCGGACGACCCTCGCGCGGTCATCATCGAGTGCTATGCAGCGCTGGAGCGGCCGACTAATACTGTAGTTACACGGCCTACTTAACCGCGATTAAGTTTGATTCAGTTAATATTAACCACAGTTGTGCGCTGTTAGACGGAGAGCCTAACCGCAGTTATGCCACTAACCATGGTTATCGGTAAGTGAGGTTGGCTACCTCAATCAAGCGGCTAACTGACAAAATGGCTGCCACCATGTCGGCTGAGCTCGCGATGCCCGCTGCCACATCAAGTGAACAGAAGCTTGTGAAATGGTCTGTTGCCACAAAATAAGCACTGATACGCATCTGGGAGGACAATCTCTCGGCTCTGTGGTCAAATACGCGCAATGCGAAAATATACAGTGCCATGGCGGACTCCCTGAACGCAGGCCTGCCAGCAGGCAAAGGGCCGTAATCAGCAAAACAGATTAGGCAGAAGCTGGAAAATCTCAATAAGCACTACCGGTAAGTACGAAAGCCATTTCATATAATGGTGTAGTTTACAAGTTATTTTAGTGTTTTTTAATGCTGGTATCCGGTGCGCTGCACGTGCGCACTAACATTCGCCGTGCTGCACGGTGCTTCGTCCGGCATGACAGCTACTTTGCTGCAGAATACATTAGTCTTTTTTTCTGGCTGACCTGTGATATGCGCGAATCGTTACTGCGCTGTACTCGGCTCGTTTGAACTGACCACTTGCATGTCTACTAATGGTAACCGCGTCAAGCGCAGTGTTTTTCGGCAGCGTCTCCTGAATTGACTCCTATATCGTCCAAAGTGATGTGCGCCAGCAGCACGCAGGTCTGTTTCGTTCTTAATGCTCTTTGGAGCACATAGCATCGCATGCATTCACCTGGCAGTGCGAACGTCGCTGACGTAGTTTGCACGCGCCGATAACCGATGACGATAACCGGGGTTAATGGTGAGTGTTCGCGCAACAATTGAAGGTCCTGCCTCGAGCTAGCGTAGCTTGCTACGTTTTTCGCAGCCTGTCGGCGTTCGCGCGGTATTAGTAAATACTCGGAGACTGTATAGAACTGGCATTCACTTTATCTTTTCCGTCCAAAATTAACGGTAGAAACGGCAAGGTAATCTCGATGTGAAATCAGGTACCTGCGCTAGCACGGTTGACACTTGAGATGTACTACTTTATCTGCTGAATGTGCTCACCAGCATGCTTGTCCTCCGATTCTGCACCGTTTCAGTCTAAACAAAAACAGGCGGGATATGTACTTCTTCCATGTGGGTAGCCGGTTCTCTCTTGTTTTAATTTGTCTTTAAACGAAACTCTACCTGCCTATAAATTTTCTGATGCAAAGTTTCATGGAATAAAACTACCTTTGTTTCTAGGAAGCTGAGGAGATCTGGCTCAAGCACTGGATCAAAAGGCATTGAATGGCCATTTTACTGGCTGAATCACTCTCTTCTTGGAGCGCTGCCAGTGAATGACAGTAGCCTGGTGCAGGAAAGTGTGGAGGTAATCTAGTTTCACTGGTTCAGAAAAACTAAATATTACAGTGCCTGCAAGCATGTATATTTTCTTCACAAGTATTGTAATCCACCATGACTAGCAACGCTGCAAGAAGGAAATGGTTTTTTTGCCTCGGCAAGATGACGTGTTATAGCCATCACAGCTAGGTAGTTCGAAAACACTACACAACACAAAGCAAGTGACTAAAACTTCGAAAAGACATGTCTCATTCACTTTGTTTTATTACAGACAATAGAATAAACTCATCTTAATATATATGCACTTTGCTCCAAAGCAGGCAGTGAGAAGAGAACATGAAAGAATTTGAACATGTTCAAGAGCCAACAAGCAAAGAAAACCTGTGTAAAACGACAAGGTGAACAAGATGAGGTGATGCATAGGTTTGTGAAGTGTTTCCAATAAGGTGCACATGATTTGATCGTGTTTGTCATCACACATAACACAATTACAACACACTTCACTATGCGCTGTGAGAAATATTTGCTGTCAGACTGTACTGATACTCTCCAAGACGAACAAATTGCGGTGCAAGAAATGTCTTGCATAATGGGACTGCACAACACTATCTGCACCCCGGTTAATCCAAAATCTTCCCTTGTGTCCATTGTTTGCAGCAGCTGGCCGCAGTTGAAGGAATAGGGTGAGAGTATTTGTAATTTTCTAAAACATGTGGCAACCGTAATATATTACTGCATAGGTTTTAAGTATAATGTCAAATATTTCACAAAAGGAAGAATCCACACTGCATTTCCCATCATAAAATGGCTTCTGAGTTGGAAGTCGTCTTTTCTACCTTTTTTATCCTCGTCATTTCTCTGAGCTTTCTTGATAAGTTATCAAAAATCTGTATTTTGGGCCTTGCCTAGCAGCTTGGTTTCATATCCTGCAGCTATGTGGCATACATCTTTATAGTTTTTAACTTTTGCTTGGTATTCGCTGGTGCCAGAGGGTCCTGAAGATGGAGCTGGAAAGGTTCTCGCAACCTTTACACTTGATGCTGACCATGATACAGCTGGAGACACCATGGCCCAGAGAATCATGGCCCAGCCCAGAGAAAGCAGCGACAGCACCACAAGGCGCCGAAAAAGACCTCCGAGCTCGCCTTTGCAGGAGCTACTGACAATGCAGCAGCAAGCCGACGACCGGACAGCCGAGACCGCCAGATAAAGTACCGAGCTGAGAAAGCAGCTCTTGGAACTGCAGAAGGAAAGCAACGACATTCAAAGAGGAATGCTTGATGTCATAAAATCGTACTTCACACCAAATAAAAATCAGGAATGAAATAATCTGTCCCCTCTGAAATAAGTGATGTTTTACCAACTGCGACAGACAGTGCAGCATGGTCAAATGCTTAAGCCGAATCTTTTTTAACTACCGTCTAATTTGTCCACATCAATAATGATCAAATCAAATCAAATCAAAGTTTATTTCCCATCTAGCACTACAGATGGAGGAATCGTAGAAAAAAGCTGCCCTTGGGCAGCTTGACGAGTCTACAGGGAAGGCAACACAAGAGTTTATACAATTTTTAAAAAAAGACAAGCACACCAAGGAAGCACCGGAGAATACACGAAACAGCAATATGTATACATAATGAAACTTAAACAATGTTATTCAAAAACAAATTATGTAGTTCACGACGTGAAAAAGAAAACAAATCGAGGTTAATGTGGATATACCTATTTAGAAGAGATGGAAGTGTGTACTGAAGGCATTCCCTACCAAGGTTTAGCCGAGGTGTTGGCACTGTCCATTCTTCGCCACGTCTTGTTGGATAGACTGGTTCTTTTTTCCTTAGTTCTGCTAAATTTTTAAGATTTGTTACATTCTTCTTGATTTCTGTTTTAAAAGTAACACTGAGGCGATATTTATAAAGATTATGTGCTTTAATAACTCTGGAATGACAAAGGAAATCTGCACTTGGATGTCGGAACGGTAAATTATATGCATTTCGGAGATATCTTTTTTGCATTAAATGAATACGTTCAAGGTTAGTGAATGTTGTAGTGCCCCACACCAACTGGCAATAGTTTAAATGCGAGTTGAATATTGAATTGTATACCAGCATCTTAGTTTTTGTGGGAAGTATGTATTTTAGACGGCCTATAACACCAGTGATTTGAGCTATTTTTTTCAAGATATAATTGACATGATAATCCCATGACACACTGGCAGAAAATATGACCCCAAGGCATTTAAACTGCTCAACAATTTCTACAGCCCGCGAGTTTAATATAATATTATCGTGCGGTGGGATAACTTTATTTTTCGGCCTAAATATGACCGCTTTGGTCTTGCTCTCGTTTATTTGCATCAGGTTAACTGCAGACCAGACCTTAAGGGCATTCATTGTGGCATTACATTGTTTGATAAGTTAGTTAGTTATATTGATTTTAATGGCGCAAAAGCAACTATGGCTATGATGCGCCAAACACAAGGTTAGGTTCTTGTTAAATGTTACACTTTTTATACCTAGAGTTTGTTTAAAACATTGGCTTCATTAAGAAACTTAAAAATACTTGAAAGATCAACCAGTGCTTGATCACCTAAAAGTAACTTGGGGTGCAATGGGATGTATTCATTGTAGAGTGTTGTAAAATATTTTTTTCTTAGTTGTTCCAGTTTTCTGCATGAAATTAAAATGTGGTTGACAGTGAGTACATCGCCGCACATTTCGCAGAGAGGTTTGTCTTGTTTTGTCAGTAAAAAGTTGTGTGTAAGGTGTGTGTGCCCAATGCGTAGCCGACATAAAATAACTTCAGTAAAACGTTCTTGATGTCTACATGATTTCCATTCTCCTAAAACGGGTTTTATAGAATGCAGTTTGTTGTTTGCCTGTTCATCCCATGCAGCCTGCCACTTAATTCTGAGTTTACTGTGCACTAATTTCAAAAAATCCCTGTGTGGTATGTTATCTTGTTTTATTTGATCAATTCGAGCTTGTGCTGCGCATGCATCTGCTCTCTCATTACCTACAATTCCAACATGGCTGGGCACCCAGCAGAATATAATGTTATGATTTTGTTTTTTTTATTTTAATTATGTTATGTATGATGTTTCCTATAATGTACTATAATTGGGTTCAGCGGCGTTTCTACAGTGCAGCGCTTTGAGCATACTCAGTGAATCGGTGTAAATGACGCTATTTTTAATGTTTTCTTTTACTATTTGGTCTACGGCTACAAAGACTGCATAACTCTCGGCAGTAAAAACCGATGCATACTGTGGCAGTCGTATCATTTTTTCATTTTTGTCTTGAATTACTGCACTTCCAACATGATTTTCTGTTTTTGACCCATCAGTGTAAAATTCAGTGAAGGTGTCATATTTTTCTTGTAGTTCAAAGAATTCTTGTAGTATGAGCTGATGTGGCATTTCCTTTTTATGTAAGTGTGTGCGCACTGAAGGCAGGCTGTACCAAGGTGGTAAATTTTCATATTTTTGTGCAATATTCGGCAGGGCATCCAGTACTCCTAACTCTTCACATTTATCTTCAAAGCGCATTATTAGTGGCCGGATGGATTGTGGTTTATTGTTAAATAATCTTTTGGATGGGCACTTGGTAACAATGGGATGGCAGAGATGTTTAGGAAGAGTACGGGTTTTTAGGATGTATGCGCATGTCAGTGTGACTCTTCTATCCTCTAGTGCAGGCTCATTAGCTTCAATGTAAAGACTGTTTACCGGGGATGTTCTATATGCTCCAGTTGCTAGTCGCAGACCAAGATTATGAACTGGGTCCAGTCTTTTCAAGTAGGATGCTCTTGCTGAACCGTATACTATGCACCCATAGTCCAGCTTGGAGCGTACCAGAGAGCGATAGATGTGTAATAGGCATGTTCTATCGGACCCCCACCGTTTTCGCGAGAGCACCTTTAATACATTGAGGGCTTGGGATGCTTTCTTTTTAAGGTTGTTAATGTGTGTTAGAAATGTGAGTTTCTTGTCAAAAGTGAGTCCTAAAAATTTATGTTCTGGTTTAATTGGTAGTGTGGCTTGATTCAAGTATAGGTTGGGATTGAATTGTAGGCCTCGTCGCTATGAGCACAGAACAGCTACTGTTTTTTGAGGAGAGAACTTGAACCCATTTATCTCTGCCCAAGCAGCTAGTTTATTTAGTGTGATTTGTATTTGTCTCTCACAGGACGATATGCTGGAGGAAGTGCATGCTATCTGTAGGTCATCTACATAAACCGAATACATTATGGACTTGGGTATTACTTTGGCTAACGAATTCATTTTTACTACTAAGAGTGTCGTGCTTAGAATGCAACCTTGGGGTACGCCATTCTCTTGGGTGAAAGTCATGGAGAGAGTTGTTCCTAGGCGGACCCTAAATGTGCGGTTAGCCAGGAAGTCGTTCAAGCAGTTCAGCATCCTGCCTCGGATACCTAGCTCTGCTAGGTCGCGGAGGATGCCGAACTTCCACGTGGTATCGTATGCCTTCTCCATGTCGAAGAAGACCCCGATACACTGCTGCTTGTGGATGAACGCCTCCCGTATGGTGTTCTCTAGGCGGACAACGTGATCGGTGGTTGAGCATGCTTTTCTGAATCCACATTGATGAACATCTAATAGTTGCCGAGATTCGAGTACAAAGGTGAGTCTAATGTTTATTACACTTTCAAAAGATTTAGCAATGCAGCTGGTGAGGGCTATTATTCTGTAATTGTCAGGACTTGTTGGTGATTTTCCGGGTTTCAGAAAAGGTACTATTACTGCTTTCTTCCACTCCTCAGGTATTCTGCCAGTCATCCATATTTTATTGAAGAATTTTAACAGTGCCTGTACGGCTGTATCAGAGAGATGGGCAAGCATAATGTAATGCACATTGTCTGGGCCTGGTGCTGTCTTTTTACCGGAAGATAATACACTATTTAATTCCTGGAGCGTAATGGGCTGGTTGTAGTCTTCCTGCATGCCTGTTCCGAATGAAAGTTTTTGTTTTTCAGTTATAGCTTTGTGTTTCTGGAATGTGTTTGTGTAGTGGGATGACCTTGAGACTTCAGCAAAGTGCTCGCCTAATAAATTGGCCTGTTCTTCCAACGATGTTTGTGTACCGGGTGTTGTCAAAAGTGGAAGTGTGAAGGAAGTACGGTCACCAGTGAATTTACGGACTTTGTCCCACATTTTCTTTGATGGTATTGAACTATTTATAGAGGACACATATTTCTGCCAGGAGGTTTTCTCAGCATTCTTGCGCACGTACCGCGCTCTCGCCTTGGCCCTCTTAAAAGTGAGTAAGTTCTCTGCAGTGGGGTACCGACGCAGGGTGCCCCATGCTTTATTTTGCTGTTTTTTTGCAAATGTACATTCTTGTGTCCACCATACTTTGTTTCTTCTTTACGAGTCCTGTTGTTTGTGGTATAGCGAGTGTTGCAGCAGATATTATGCATGTAGTAAACCTGTCATTAATTTAATCTATGCTGAGGTCTTCAGAAAATTCTTTATCTAGAGTGGCACTTTCTGTAAAAAGTGACCAGTCGGCGAGGTGAAGTTTCCAGCGCCGTGGTCTTGTGGGGATGACTGCAGTAGACGATGAGAGGCTGATGATAATAGGTAGGTAATCACTTCCCAGAGGGTCATTTAAAACATCCCATTTAAAATCGGTAAAAAGCGATGGTGATGCGAAAGCTAAATCGAGAAAGCTCATTTTTGCCGAGCTTGGGCAACAATAAGTTGATTTTCCTGTATTTAAAAGACAGATGTTATTTGAGAGGATAAAATCTTCGATTGTTTGCCCCCTAGAGTCGCAGCGCTCGCTTCCCCAAAAAGGGGAGTGAGCGTTAAAATCCCAAACTACCAGATATGGCTCTGGAAGTTCATCTATCAATTCTTCTAGATCATGGACTGTTAATGTAAAATGTGGAGGAATGTATACAGAACAGATTGTTAGTGTTTTATAGCTGACGATGCTGACTGCAACCGCCTCTAGTTTTGTATTGAGCTTTATTTCTCGAGCAGGGACGGCGCTTTGGACGACAATTG
Source organism: Amblyomma americanum (assembly GCF_052857255.1). NCBI lineage: Eukaryota > Metazoa > Arthropoda > Arachnida > Ixodida > Ixodidae > Amblyomma > Amblyomma americanum. Next base: position 283,054,981 of record NC_135497.1, read on the forward strand.
CGACGCCTCCCGAGAGTCGATTTGCCTGCTCGCGATCGCGTCTAAAAGTTTGATAATGTTTCAGGATATGCACATGTTGTGGACCACGATTGGTCTCCTGAAGACATAAAACTATGGGTAACATTGACCCTAAAATATGTGTTATGTCACTATAATTCCGCATAAGTCCTCTGCAATTCTATTGAAATAAAAAAGCCATGCTTGTGTTTTTAAAAGAAAATGAAAGGAGATTTACTTATGTGGTGGGCCCGTTATGAGGGGCCTGTCTTTTTTTCGCTCAACAGAGCTGTTCCGCCGCTGTAATGGAGGCGGAGTGGGTGTTGTATCCATCACCTCAACAGAGGTGCTGGAGGACCGCGCAGCCGCGGTTGTGTTAGTTTCAGGCCTCTCCCGACGGGGGGAGGTCCTGCGGGATGCCGACCCATGGACCGGCGGTCCCTGCTTTGGCAGTGACAGGGCAGCTTTCGCTGACCCTGCCTGGGGCGTGGATGGCCCTGCCATAGGCTTGGTGGGAGCGGCCTTGGCAGGTGCCGGAGTGCTGTGTGGTGCTACGCCCCTGCGCACCACATCAGCGAAGTTTTGTTTTGCTGTGAAGGAGAATGTGTTTGTAAGCGCAAAACGCCGTCTCGCTTCTTTCAAAGAAATGTTTTCTTTGGTCTTTATAGTGATAATTTCTTTTTCTTTCTTCCAGGCCGGACACGCCCTGGAGTATGCAGCATGTTCTCCTTCACAGTTTGCACAGCACAGGGCTGCGTCACATACATCAGACTGGTGATCGTTAGAGGCACATTTTGCGCAAGTTTTACGACCGCGGCAGCTCTGTGAGCCGTGGCCGAACCTTTGGCAGTTGAAACACCTGCGAGGGTTTGGTATGTATGGTCGTACATTGATTTTCAAATATCCCACGTCGATTGTGTCGGGCAGGGTGCTGGTGTTGAACGTCAGGATCATGTGTTTTGTGTCTATTTCCTTGTTGTCCTTCCGGATTTTGATTCGGTGGACATCTATGACGTCTTGGTCGATGAGCCCTTCGAGCATTTCTTTTTCAGTTATGTGAAGAAAATCATTTTCCGATATTACGCCTCGGGCAGTGTTTAGTGAGCGATGAGGAGTCACGGAGACCGGGATTTCCCCTATGGACGTTAGGTTGGAGAGCTTAGAATGTTGGACATTGTCACACAGTTCGAGCAATAAGTCGCCGCTGGCCATTTTTGACAGCTTATAGCTAATGCCTAGGGTTTCAGTCAAGCACTTTGACACAAGGAAGGGGGATATTATTCTTGCCTGTTTATCTTGTTGTGCACTGTGGATCACATGATATTTGGGGAAAGTTACTTTTCTTTTTTGAAAGAAGTTGTCTGCCTCGTTCCGCCCTCTTTTGAGAGAGCGATCAGGTTTTGAAAGTTGGGGAGCCATAAAAAAACTTTGTTTTTCGGTCATGGTGCCAGCCACCCACCACGGAGTCCAACAAGGGGACGGGACAGGAACTTGAACGCAAGTCCTGCCCACGCCAGCTGTACACCTCAACTATAACCAAATATGACGCAACTCAGGGTAGTTGGTCACACAAGGTTAACCCTCGCCGCCAGGAAAAAAGGAAAAACCAAGAAGTGAGTAGGATATAGGAGAGTTGTGAGACAGAGATACAAAAGTTAAAGAAGAGGAGGATAGGAAAAGGCGACTGCCGATTCCCCCCGGTCGGGTCAGGCCGGAGGTGCCGTCTGCAGGAAGCTGGGGCCAAAGTGGTGTGTTGCTTCCGCCAAGGGGCCTTAAGGGTCCAAACGCTCGGCATCGGCTCAACCACCAGGATCCCCTTTTCCCCGGACACGGCGATGCCACGCACGGCGAGGCGCGGGTGCTCGGGTCCGTGGTGATGCACAGTTCACCATCATCCCCTTGCGGGGATGTCCCTGCGGATGCTCGGGAACCCGCGGTGTCGCCGCTCACCGTCTCGACGCCTGCAAGCTGCAGGCGCCCCCCTGCGGGGAACATTGTTTGATAAGTTCATGAACATTTTCACCCGAAAAAAATACGCTCGTATCGTCAGCATAGATGAAAAACTTTGTATTATCGCTAATGTTGACAATATCGTTTAGGTAAATATTGAAGAGTAGAGGCCCTAGCGTACTGCCTTGGGGGACACCGCAGAAGAGCGGCTTCGGTTCAGACCGTATACCATTTATGTACACCACTTGCTGTCTAAACGACAAATAAGAACTTAACAATGAGAGTGCTTTTCCTCGGATACCATAGTAGTGTAATTTGTTTAGTAAGATTTTATGTTTTACCAGGTCAAAAGCCTTTGAGAAGTCCACAAATACACCAATGACAATAGCTTTGTTTTCAAGTTGCTTTATTATATATTCCTTTTGTTGGAGTAATGCAAGTTCAGTTGATTTGCTTTTGCAGAAGCCAAACTGAAATGGTGTTAGCAAGTTAAATTTATGGATGAAATTTGACATTCTTAGATGGAGCATTTTCTCAAATGCTTTTGAAAACACTGGCAAAATAGAGATTGGTCTGTAGTTGGCGAGGGCGTTGCGATCTCCTTTTTTGTAAAGAACAACAACTTTTGCTAATTGCATTTTTTCCGGAAAAACTGCAGTTTCGAAACAGATGTTAAAGATGTGAGCAAGTATGGGAGCAATTATGTCAACTACATGCTTGACTGGCCGTATTTGGATATCATCAATATCACAGCTACTGCTATTGTTAAGATTTGTTATCACCGACACTACTTCGTCTACTGTGACTGGATGCAGAAAAATTGTTTCATCATTCTGAAGTCGAACATATTTGCAAGCGTCAGATCCGGCAGCACGTGTTACAGCACAGGTAGCCAAGCTCGTTAAAAAAGTATTGAATACATTAGCCAGTTCAATGCCAGAAACTTCCTTTCCATCAATATTTAATTTTGTTAATGCAGTGCGGGAACTGTCCCGCTGCAGAAGTGTATTTAATCTCGACCATAGTACACCATTTCGAGCATTCTTAACATCTAGAAGTGACACGTGATAGGCTGTTCGTGCAGACCTTAGTTTTTTAGTCAATTTGTTCCTATATTTCTTAAATACCGCAAGGTCCTCAACCTTCCGGCTGCTCAAAAATTTTCTATACAGCTTGTCTTTCATTTTTATTTCTCTGCGAAGCTCTGGCGTTACCCATGGCTTGCGGATTCTGCGACTTTTCACACGTGTTACAAGAGGAAAGCAGTCGTGATATATCTGTTTAAAGCAATCGACAAATGTATTATAGGCAACATTTGCATCACGAAGTTCAGCTATCTTACTCCAATATACTTTCATGAGCGCATCCCTAAAGGATTTCAATGATGATTCTGTAAAAGCTTGGTATGTGATTGATGTGGACTTACTTCCTATTGTACTAGCGTTCTCAATGCAAGCAAACACAGGAAGATGGTCACTAACACAACACGATAAAACACCAGAAAAAGCATTCAGCTGCATAGAGGTAGTAATAATTAAATCGAGAACAGAACGGCCTTCGCTTGTGACTCTGGTTGGTGTATTGATCAGGTTAACAAAGCCATTAGACATAATAGTCATATTAAAATCTCTAGCAGATGGGTTTGGATTACCCATGTCAATATTAAAGTCACCACAAGCTATTAAGGTTTTCTTATTGTGATACTGAACAACAAAAGCCAGGAACATGTCATAAAACTGTAAAAATGATGCAATATTACCGTTAGGAGGGCGGTAACACACAGAAACCACAGCACTTTGTGTAGAAACTGAAACAATTTCATAATCTGGGGTAATTAAAGTGTATGCTTCAAGTAATTCGCCTTCAACGTCATCCTGAAGCAATAATGCAACACCACCGCCGCGAACATGTCTGTTTGCATAATATGTCGTATAATTCTTCAACCTGAAGACATCACAGTCACTTGTGCTCCACGTCTCGGTTAACATTATTGCAGAGAATTCAAAGGAAAAACTAGCGAAAAATTCTTCCAGGCAGAATACTTTGTTTTTCACAGACCTAGTATTCAGGTGAATACATTTGAAAGAGGTCGCCGGAAAATCTGACACCACTTGATCCACATCACTGGGAAAATAATGGCGAGTATCATCCATCACTTTTTTTTCAGCAAATTAGAGCGAACAATGCGTCAGTTACAGGCTGTCAAGGTCAGCTTTGGTCTTAATAACGATGGCAACTGCACCGCTGGTCTTTCGAACCAGAACTTTCCGTTCACATACCAGACAAAAGCATAGCCTTTTTCCTTTGCCTTATTCTTCGCGTCCCTAAGAAGTTCTCTGTGGTAGCGAGTTAGGTTTTCTTGAATGAAAACGTTTGATTCACTGTCTTTCAGCGCGTTCCTTTTCTGAAGCCAAGTGTCCTTTGTCTGCTGCTTGGTAAGCCGGATAATAATTCCGGGGATTTTATCTCTCCTGGCTGGCAGGCGGTGAGCTGATGCGACGTCAGCGTCAGTGAGCTGAGGGACTTGAAGCGTATCGGCAATCTGATTCAGAGATGATAACAGGTTTTCGCCCGCGACAACAGGGACACCATGTACATCCAGATTAAGCCGCCTACTGCGAAATTCTAGGTCATTGATTTGTTGCTCAAGATCAACTTGTACTGTAGCACGAGCTAAGTCCTTCTCTTCCAATTCTGCCACCCGCTCTCTGAGTACCTTTATTTCTGCGTCCTGTCTTCTTATCTTCTGCTCAAATTCATCGAACTTTCCTGACATGAACTGAACAGATTTTTCCATGTCACTGATTTTTTCAACAAGTGCAGGCAAGCTTTCGAGTTTTTGATTAATGGCCATGAGAACATCGGTTTCAACTTCGCTTTGAACGCGTGTCGCAGCGCTTCTGCATGTTGGGCATCTCCAATTAGCCTTGGCGGTTTCGGTTTTTCCCTTAAAGGATTTCTCGGTTACGCCAGCGCACTTGCCAAAGTGGTACTCGCTCGAGCATTCTGAGCATTGCACTGACCCCGATCCTTCATCCAAGTCAATGGGCAACTGACATGAGAGGCAATTATAAGACATAGCTGAAAATCACAGCAGCAACAACAACAAATCAAGGAAAGTACAATTGCAGGGTGACACTATGGCAGCGGCAGCAGCAGCAACATTGTTGGCTAATTGTTGATAAAATAATAGGAGTGCTTTGTACACCAACCTGTAAAAAGCAGGATTCCTCGATGAGCAGGTGTTCCCACGAGCTGCCGCCGCTGCCAAATGACCACCGAGCAGGAAGACGCCCAGTTATATCAGTTCCCGCAGTGTGCTAGCTGCGCATGCGCTGGCAGAGTTCGTTGAAATGGCGATGCGAGGTAATCAGGGCTTCGGGGCTTGCAGCGTGGCACTACTGGCAGGGCTTTGTGCAGAGCCGGCACCACGTCCAAAGGTTCCTACGAGGGCTTGTGTCAGCAGAGAAACAGCACGTAACCTGTAAAAAGCAGGATTCCTCGATTAACAGGTGTTCCCACGAGCTGCCGCCGCTGCCAAATGACCACCGAGTAGGAAGACGCCCAGTTATATCAGTTCCCGCAGTGTGCTAACTGCGCATGCGCTGGCAGAGTTCGTTGAAATGGCGATGCGAGGTAATCAGGGCTTCGGGGCTTGCAGCGTGGCACTGCTGGCAGGGCTTTGTGCAGAGCCGGCACCACGTCCAAAGGTTCCTACGAGGGCTTGTGTCAGCAGAGAAACAGCACGTAACCTGTAAAAAGCAGGATTCCTCGATGAGCAGCTGTTCCCACGAGCTGCCGCCGCTGCTCACTTAAATATTGTAAACTTAAGAATGCTTATCACTGTCCTTTTATCCTGCAAACATTAAACAAGCCTTTGCCCAACATAGAACAAAATATTTTGTGGCCAACATTGTTAATAATATATACATGCTATACGACAAGCTATCAAAATTATAAAATGGGTAGGCAACTGAACAAGATCCAAGTCGTAAACCTTTACAACCCTACAATGCCATTTTGCACAACATGACACAATGGAAGCACTGAATAAAACATACACATACATGCTGCTAGCACTAGGCTGAGGCTACATCTCAGTACTTTATGCGGTGTAATGAATAGGTACACTATGAAGTGGGCAGGTGCTTTGATTGATGGGTGTACCGTCACAATGCCATGATAAACTCTGCTGCAAAAGACGCTACTTTTCATCATGCTATACAGCTTGAGAAAGCACACATGAAGGTCCAGTGGGCGGGGCGTCCTCTGTGAAGGCTGGCTTCAAGCGGTCGATTGAAATGGTGTCAATGCGTCCATGAATGTCGACGATGAAGAACATCGATGTTCTTTCGAGTACATAGAAGGGGCAGTGCTAGGGGCGCTGAAGCGGCTTGCGGACAGAGTCTCGGCGAACAAAGATGTGCGTGCAAGTGTCACGTAATCGGTAGGGTTGGAACTTGTCAACGAACCGGTATATTCGAAAAATTCACCAGGAAGACGCAGGGGTGAGCCGAAGACAAGTTCTGCCGGAGTGCAACGACGATCTTGTTTCAGCGTAGCACGGAGGCTGAGCAGAACCAGTGGTAAGGAGGCGGTGCAGTGGGTGGTGTCGAGTTGGGCTTTGAGGGATGTTTTTAGCGAACGATGGAAACGTTCGATCATGCCGATCATGCTGCTGCTACACATGCAAGACCGTTCACTGTGAAGCAAGGTGCTTTGCCAGGGCATTTCTCACTGCCACCCGAACGATCCTCTTGCCTGCTTGTGCAGGAAGGCTGTGGTCATCGTCCATCCTCTAGTCGGACTGCATCCAGCCAGTTGGCGTTGAATCTGTCAGTCATTTCCTCACAAATATTGTGTGGTACGCAGCAGCAGCGAATGACTTTGTTCACATTGCCAACGTCGCATTCAAGGCCCTTAAGCAGTATGCGAAAACGTGCCTTCACCCGCCCGAAGGCATTTTCTACCACACACCTGGAACTTGAAAGATGAACGTTAAATGGCTGCGTAGCAGAATCAGTAGTGCCAAAATGCGGGTATGGCTTCATGATGTTTTTTTGGAGTGGGAAGGCTTGATCAGCCAGCAGCCGAGGTGAAACGTGTACTCCTTCGATGGTTTTGGCTTCCATCTTAAACAATTCCCTGCTTAGAATATTTGGCAGTTTCGATTCCTCAAACACACTTGCGTCATGGTTCCTCCCAGGAGATCCACTGTTTGTGTAAAGGAATTTGTACCTGTGGTCAGCAATAGCCAAAAGTATTACACTATACCACCCATTATAGTTATGTAGTCCACTGCATGCTCGGAAAGTGGACAGACCGATGTGGCAGCCGTCTAGTGCTCCAACAGCTTGAGGGAAGCCTGCAACTGCAGAAAACTGCTACAGGTGTTCGGCCAGTTCGTGCGTCCTCGGCATTCTCACGTACCGAGGTTCGAGAAGTCGCACAACAACATAGCAGAACTCCTAAACGATGATGTTAACTGAGGAGCGACTGACTCCAAAGACGTTTGGTACAGTTCTTTCTTCCGCGGAAGTCGCAAGACGATATAAGGCAATTGCCACACGTTTATGCAGCGGTATTGCTTTCCGTATATTTGTGTCCAGCCTCCTCATGCAGTCACACATATTTAAAATGTATTAAATGTGCCTCTTGTCATTCGAAAGTTCTCCCTAAACCGAGCCTCTGGCAAGTGCGGAAGCGTTGCTTCGTACCATGAACTTCGCGTGGATACGCCCACAGACTCCGCTCGCGAGAGCACAGCGTTGCAGCCAGAGCTTGGAGGCGCCGGCACGTATGTCCGGCTCGTTCTTGCTCGGCTTGCTTGTCTTCAAGTTCGCCAAGAATGGCGAACTGTCGCAGACGTAGCTGCTGCATTTCCATTTGATAAGCGGCGAACAAAACGAGGAACTTGCTCTCTCCCTCGCCGCCCAACATAGGCTTGCTCTGAGCCATTTCCCGCCGACGCACAGCACTGTCAACACGTTTCATGAACTAAAATACACTTCAAACACGAAGAAAAGGATGGAATAGAATTGAAAATATACTTAAAACAGCAAAGTGAACTTATTATGACACGAGAAACAATCTGAAATTGAGTAAAATGCCAACAGCGAGAAGAAAACGGAATAGCTCAAAGTGCCGAGGCGAAGGCAAGCAGCGAGGGAGGATTGCCTTGGCTCTAGAATCCGCTACGGTGTCGACCGCCCCCATTGTTGAAAGACTACCTTCATGTTTTATCTGAATTCGAACAACCTCAGGCAACAAGTTTAGATGCACAGGCGATACCAAGCGTAGTTCACCAAAAGAACTTCTTATCACAGTGTTTTGTTAAATGCTTAATATATCACGGGAATAAAATGGGCCTTATAATTGTGTCTGGAGAAGCAGTGACGTTACCAGCGCCGAACACGCCCATGGGACAGGTTTTCGCGTGTAACACCGACAAACTGAGGTTAGCGATAACCAAGGTTATCTCCTTTTAACCACGGTTATGGTTAACCGCGGTTAAGGCGGCCGTGTAACTAGGGTATTAGAGTCACCAGAGGTCAGCCCCGACTGCGGCCAGCGAGTCCACCTCCTCGTCCACCCGCCTAACCGCATTCCTGACGCTGTTTACAAGTCACTTGAGGGCAGGAACTTGTTCCTGCCGTTGTTCACAGCGCGGATAGACACAAAGGGGCCGAGAGTAACTCCTGTCCGGGCTTTAAACACTATTTCCGGTTGGAAAGTGCGCGCTTGTGGTGCCACGGCTTGTCAACTTGTTTCTCTGTGTGTTCTAGGGGTCGTTGAAGTCTTTGCCGTCAGTTTTCAATCAGTTTGTTTTCGCAACACGTGGTACACGTTGTATTCTGCGCGCTGTTCTCGTTTCTCCTTGTTGCTATGTGTGGCCTGTTGTTTTTGCAAAAATGTCGTGCTATACCGAAATCACGTAATAAAGGAAAAAATTCCGGGGGCGTACATGTCTTATGTGCAGTGATGCGAAAGCACTTCTGCGTTTTTGTTTCTTTATGCCTTAGTCGTGGACTGGAAGCACAGATCCGAACTATTCACAATGAAATGAACAAATGAATGTAATCTAATTTAATTGGTAAATTTATTCAGTTATAAAGTAATTAATCACTTGGATTAGCTTGCTTATCAGATTGTGGAGTAATTGACTAGTTAATTATGTCAGTACATTTAACTGAATATAATTGAAACTAATTCAGCGATTACATAAATCATCGTTTTGATAAAATTACCGTATAATTTGGGAAGTATACTTTTATTTACTAATTTTTATTACTAATTACCTCTAAAGACCCTCACGGCTGAGGCTATTACATAGGCAGGTACAGGGAATCGATCGAAAAGAAATTTAAAAACAAACAGATGAGAAAAACAGTTATTATGGGACATTGGAATAAAATACACGGCAGTAATAATTAAAACAGAATAATCAATAAATGAACAAAGCAGCACACTGAAAAATTCTTCCCTGGACTATAATCTACACAACTTCATTGAAACCACAACGTTAAAGTGAAACAATTTGAATCATCAATAATAAAAATACAAGGCAAAAATACCCAATGCATTGATATGAAACAACGCAAAAAGTTAAGAAGCGATAGTAATAGCAGACATCAGTTTGTAAAATATATCCGGATCAGTAGTACTCGCGATACGTTCACAACAAATTTCAACAGAATAATTGCTTCGCCCAATTAATTCCTCAACTGATCAGCCATTTTGGTGACTTAATCTTTATTTCATGCTAGTTACGTAATTATACTTAACTCATCTATTAACTACCCCTTAATGGATGATTTACAGTCCTTGCGGACACGCTCTGATGATACGCTCTGTCGATAGTCCCTGTACTGTATACACTGTTAAAGGGAACGTGTGGTCGCTTGAAGACTTCCCGCGAGGCACTGCTGCGAAAAGCCGGAAAGAATGCCGAGCTGATTATGGTCCGGAGTTTTTTCGGCATTCTGTCCCCTTGAATGGTTTTTATTTTTCACACCCACAACACACCGATTACCTCTTCTCGCTGCTGAATTGGCTTTTTTTCATTCTGTGGTCACGTTTCGTGCGAAATAAGCAACAATTTCTCTGGACCTGATTATCCACGTGTCAGTGCCTTGGTTCATATGCCACTCAACGTGTGCTGTATGCGTTGAAAAAATTAGCGCCTCTTTTTAGCAATGCTGCTGCTCTTAATGTCGCACTAATTGCAAGATAACTATCACACGGCCTGGTACCCTATTGTAATATTCTGTGACCTGTATGCAAGATGAAAGGGAGGCATTGGGGGCGTCTGTTGTAGCAGTTGCACGTGAGACACGGTAGCTGCGACGCACCTACTATTTTAATCTTTTCTTTTGCATCTAATGCTTTCAAACGCCTTCTGTCTGCTCGCTGCAGTGACAATGTACCTGTAGGAAACATACATTTTTTCTGGTTGTGTGAACGGATGGACGGGCGAAAATACGCGGGCACAGAGAGGTGGGCGATTACCATCGCTAGTACCCCATAAAAAAAGAACAGTAAGATAAAGGCTAAATATTTTTTAGAGCGAAAGCTGTACTTCTCAACGAAAGCTGCAAGAGCCGGATCATCGCTGAAGCCTTGACCTTGACCTTGAATAAATAATGCCGCGACTGGATCCGAACCAGCGATGGCGCAAACAGATCAGCTTCTTTGGCCACTGCACGAAAGCACTACGCTATCGGCGCAGCTATTTTTTTTATTGCACGGCAATAGCGCCGAAAAAGAAAATCGGAGTATGCTCCTGTTTCAAAACACCAGGCTGTGCAATATCAGCCCACCATACTCCTGCACGTCCCAGTCTTCCCAAGCATCAAAAGTCTGCGAGGCACACAAGCATCTAGATAGGGGAGTCAGCCAGGCGGCTCTTCTAGCGCAACATATACGCACCAAAGCGCACTGCATACGGAACAAAGATTTCGGTGACCGCAGTGATTCGGCGTGGCGCTATATCACACGGCTCTTCCAGAGACTATATAAATAGTCCCAGCAACATAAATAGATCACATGGGACCACAAAGTTTTTCTCTGCAGGCAAAAAACAGATACTGTAGTGTTATTTCAATATCGTTCTTAAGTGTTCGCTGTAATATGTAGTGTGACATTCCTTGTGTGTGCTACGAGGTTCCGCGTTCGACGGCGCGGCGTAGACGGAGACCCAGATGACAGCGGCATCATCAATTACCCAGCCATGCTCTTTGAGTGACAACCAGAACGAAGGGGTTTAAGCCCAACCGGACCCAACCGGACCCGCCGCCGCCGCCGCGGGGAAACGGGCTTTATCCTCCCCAATTGGCGTGGCGGTTCCAGGGGCGGCCCTCCCGAGCACATTCCAGGACAAGGGAACTGTCAGCGGGCCAGAGCGCGCCTTACCTTGAGGAGCGAGTGTCAGTTGATGGATGGAGAATGGAGGCCGGTGACCCGCGGGAACTGTCAGCGGGCCAGAGCGCGCCTTACCACAGCCGACGCTATGCGCTACCTCGAAGACAACCTTCTTTCCCTCGGACTCAACACGTGAGGGGGGCGAGACCTTAAGTGCGGTGGTATGTTTGTGCGCCCAAGTGAAAGCCCTAGCCCCCCTCCTTCCCCTCCGGCGTGGGCGTCCTCACCCTAGGGAGCGTGGAGAAGAGGATATAAAAATCGACAAGCAGTACGGAAGAGAACGCTCAGGACGACATCGTTCGCCAAGAGGGCCTTCAGCGCCGAAGCCCGACGGCGTGCAGCTTATGCCAGCAACCGCTCGAGCCCAACTCCGGAGCCACTCCATCGCCCCCATGAAGTCGTCGGCACGTAAGCTCGGACGCCCCAGCCTCTGATGTATAATCTTAATCATGTGTAATTATTGAATATACCTGTTTGTTTAAACTGAGCCATACGGTGTCTGTTTGCCTCTCCGTCCCGTGTGGACCTGCGCATTATGGGGGTCATCACAGTAGCAAAAGAACATAGCATCATTGCACAGAATTCAAACAATGGTCAGTAATAGTCTGACGCATTGCAGACGCGGCAATTTACCATACATGGCGCAAAAATCTCCATAGCTAGCAGTCATGCCTTGACAGGTAGCATCGATGTGTGCAGATGAAAGAGCGTTTTTGCAGCAGAAGTGCACATTGCCTTAACACGTTTTAAAACACTGGTGTAAAGGAACTTCAGAAAAAATGCCGATAACACGGTACAGGTTACAAATACTCTACGTTCCTGAGTCATATGCCTTCAGGAGAGGCTATACAGGTAGTCTAACAGTGTGGAAATTGAAGGTGTCCGCAACTTCCTTATAACGAATTCCCATGAAGGCCGCTCGCGATTGTCTCCAGTCGGTGCGAATAGGAAAGGCAAATGCACTTTGACGCCTAATAAGCTCCGCTACTAAAACGGAATGGTTTTCCGATTGGAAAAAAAACGCGAACCAAACTGATGGACGATTAATAAGGCCTACTCCGTCAGACTCCATGCGGAGAAAGGTTGTACAGACGCATCGGTTCCCGTTGGCAGCGCCATACGAAGGTAGCGAATATTCTGTGCATCACCTGGACTTTCTTTCTCGCACAGTGGAAAACCTGCAGCACAGGCAAGTTTTGCACAAAACATGTTGCAGACGTCAGCGCGAGCAAACACTGACAGTTCCCTCCCCATTGAGGCCTGGGTATGTCGCCTCATAAACAATATCTGTTCATCACTATAGGCTCCACTGTTCCGAATTTGGTGCAAGGAACCCATAGATACAAAAGGGCTCCGCAGTCCCAGCTTATGCCACCAAAATGACTTGGCCTCGTACCTCGATGACCCAACCGAAATCTCTTGGATTTATCTTTATTAAGAGCCACTCTTGATACCTCCCATATCTGTTCAGTAAAATGTAATACCTCAAGTGAAATCTTTCTGTCAAAGCACTAGAGGGCGACATCTTCAGCATAGGCTAAAATCTTAACTTCACATTGTGCCAGGGAGAAGCCACGGAAAGTTCCGCTGTTAATAATACTAAAGCAAAAGGGTTCAAAATATAGGGAGAAAACGAAGAGAATAGTAAATAGCCTGGGCGAATAGATAACTTCAGTGGTATAGGTTTGGTTAGCTGTTGTTTAATAATTAGCCTTGTCTTGGACTCCTTGTAGCACAATATTGTGCCCCTGAGCAAAATATCTCCAGTACTTGCATGCTCTAAGACCGCAAACAAAAAATCGTGACGAAGAGTTACATGGCTGGTCACACCTGAGGCTGTCTTCAATGCCGAACCTCCAATCTGAATATAGACCCACTGCGGTGGCTCTGTGGTTAAGGCTCTCGTCTACTCAGCCGGAGTACTCGGGTACAAACCCGACTGCGGCGGCCGCGTTTCGATGGAGGCGAACCGCAAAAGGCGCCCGGGTGCTGCGCGATGTCAGTGCACGTTAAAGATCCCCAGGTGGTGGTGGTGGTGGTTAAACGTTATTGGATGCACTGGGGTGCGTTTTAGAGTTGAGTGGAAGTTTTCACCGCTCCATGCATTACCTGGGTGGTAGTCCTCCTTCCGGGACACCATTGGTGTTAGCCGCTGCCCGCGCTCTTTGGACGAGAGCCCTCTGGGACTCCATGTCCAAGCAGCCGGACAAGGTCGCCTCCCAGCCCTCTCTTGTGTGCTGATTTCCTCCCTTTATTGGCGAATTTTTCTGGCAGGCCCATACCATATGTTATGCGTCTGCCCACATATAACAAAATTTACAGTACCCCAAAAAATGGGGTCTTGGAGGAGTAGGGGGAAAGGCAGGGAGGTTAACCAGAAGAATAGCCGGTTTGCTACCCCACACGGGGGAAAGGGGTGAGGGGAGAAAAATATGAATGAGGAAAGACAGTTGCAGGCACTTAAAGTCACTATGTAAAGTCACAGTGTTCAGTAAACTCACAGCCTATCGTGCAGGTCAGAACTCCTAAACAAAGAATAGCAGTGCCTTGTAGGCCTTCACCGCCGACGATCACAGCGGCCAGTGGCCGAGAATCTTCGCTTCCGTCAGTGGGCGCAGATATAGATGCTCCAGTGCACGGCAGAGAGACTGTCTTTCGGAGCTGTAGGCAGGGCATTCACAAAGAATGTGGGCTATAGTCTCAACACACCCGCAGATGGCAAATGCAGGGCTGTCAGCCATGCCTATTAAGAAGGAGTAGTGCTTGGTGAAAGCTACACGCAGCCACAGGCAACACAACAAAGTTGTTTCACGTCGAGGTAGGCCGGATGGAAACCGAAGCTTCAGATCTGGGTCCAAGGTTTAAAACGCGAATGCGAGAATTGGCCGGAATTCAACGCGGCAAGCGTGATGTCCCGCGATAGTGCTCTAAGCCTACCATCTGCGTTGACCCTCGAGATGGGGATGGACACACAATCGCCCTCAACGCAAGCAGTTCGCGCGGTCTCGTCCACGTGGTGGTTGCTGCGATGCCGCTGTGTCCTGGCAGCCATTGTAATTAATATCGTGCGCTTTTTTGATAGATGTGAGGTGGAGATCTTGGATTTAAGCGACAAGTCGTTCATCGGATCCATGACGAAGAGCAGATTGTAACGCTTGGAGGGCTGCCTTTGAATGAGTGAAAACAGACCACTGCCGGGGTGTTTCTTCACTGATATTCTCAATGGCGATACGAATAGCAGTAAGTTCTGCCCGAGTCGATGAAGTCCGCTGTGATGTTTTCACTTTCTTAACTATGGTCCTTACGGGGATGGCTACAGAGCCCGAGTAACTGGAAGGGGTCACTGAGCCATCGGTGTATATGTGCAGTCGGTGTCCGTGTTTCTCATGTAAATATTCTAGTGTGGTCTGTTTTAGTGCTGTCGACGATATATCAGCCTTCTTTTTGATGCCCGGTATGGAAAGAAGCACATGACGTTGGTGCAGACTCCATAATGGAAAAGACGGTCTAGAGGCTGGTGTAAATTGGGTTGGTAGGAAGTGGCGATGGACATTCATAATTTTCGCAAACGATGTACTTGGCCGATCAGCAGAAAGATTGGCAAGATGGTGTGCGGGAATCCGCGAGAGGTGACGAATGTGCGCTCTCAAGGCTTCGATTGTGACATAGGCAGTCACTGGATTCTCCTGGGCAATTAGTACTGTTGCAGCTGTAGACGCGCATCTTGGGAGTCCTAGACACGTCCGCAGAGCTTGAGCCTGAACGCCTTGCAGACACCGTATGTTCGTTTTGTGTTGTTGTGTTGTGTTGGGTTTAATGGCACATAAGCAGCTAAGGCTATCATGCGCCAGGCTCAAGGTATATGAACACTTTTCTGTAGGTGGGAGGAAACATGGTTGTGTAGAGGACTTAAATTGCTTTTTCGTTCTGGTAGTATTAAGAGAAAGAAGAAATTTTAAAAATGGCTAAAAATAAACGCTTTCAAGAAGGTCAGATAACCTCAGTAGCCATCCTTGGCTTGGCAAGGATCTTGAGGCTCCCAACCATTCAAATAACCACCTCAGCCCTCTTCTCATGGAATGAGAAAATGGCTGAAATGCATCTTATTATAAAGCAAAGCTGTGGATCAAATTTTACAGTTTCTGAAGAACACCTGCTTTTTTTAAAAAGCTAAAACGGAAGATATGTCAACAATGGCATTTTCGCCTAAGAGCAGCGCTGAGTGTAAAGGAATGTATTCACTATAAAAGTGCTTATTTCTTAGTTTTTCGTGTTTTGCACAAGAGAACAAAATATGGTTTATTGTTAGTTCGTCTCCACATCTTTCACAACGAGGTTTGTCTTGTTTCGTTAGTAAGACATTATGTGTAATGTGCGTATGTCCAATGTGGAGACGACATAAAATTACTTCAATAAATCGTTCCTGGTGCCTACAGGTCTTCCATTCACCCAGGACAGGTTTTACAAAGTGCAGCTTGTTGTTAACCTCGTTGTCCCAAGAAGCCTGCCATTTTTCTCTCAATTTATTCTGGACTAACTTGATGCAGTCCTTATGCAGTAAGTTTACTGGTTTTATTTTTGCGTTAAGGGCAAGTGCGGCGCTTGCATCAGCCCTCTCGTTTCCGCTGATGCCCACGTGACTGGGAACCCAGCAAAACTTTATTGCATGTCCTTGTGAATCAGCTCGTATTACATTATGTATTATGTTTCCTATTAAGGGTTCGGTTGCGTTTCTGGAGTTTATTGCTGTAATTACGCTGAGGGAGTCACTGTAGATAACACTGTTCTGTATGTTTTTCTTCAATATTTGTTCTACAACTAGAGCAATGGCGTAGCATTCTGCTGTAAAGATTGAAGCGCACTGAGGCAGCCTGACTACTTTTTCCCATTTTCCTCGCACAATGCGCTCCCTACATAGAGTGCTGTCTTAGATCCATGTGTGTAGAAATCTGTGCAATTCTTGTATTTTTCACTCACTCCAAGAAACTCTTGCAGTATATATTCCAGTCGGGTATGTCTTTTTTAAATCTGTGTCAGTGCGAAATCGCATACCCCAGGAAACAAGTACCAAGGTGGCAACCTATCGTGTCTCTGGCCAACATCAGGAAGTGCATCTAGTATGTTTATTTCTTGGCATATTTCTTCAAAGCGGAGGAGCAATGGTTCTGCAGCTTGAGGCTTGTTGGTGAACAGTGTTCTGGATGGGTATTTTGTAACTATGGTGTACCAAAGATGTTTCGGTAGCGACCTTATTTTCTGTACGTATGCACAGGTAAGCATTGATCTCCTGTTGGTGAGGGTCGGTTCATTTGCTTCTACGTGAAGGCTATTTATGGGTGATGTTCTGTAAGCACCAGTTGAAAGGCGCAACCCGAGGTTTTGTACCGGATCTAGCTTTTTAAGGTATGATGGCCTCTCAGACTTTTACACTATGGATCCATAGTCTAACGAAGAGCGTACTAGAGAGCGATAGATGTGCAATAGGCACCTCCTATCGGATCCCCAACGCTTCCGTGAGAGTACTTTGAGTGTATTCAGGGATAGGGTGGCTTTCTTTTTTCGGGTGTTTATATGTGGTAGAAACGTTAGCTCTTTGTCAAAAGTTAAGCCTAAAAATTTGTGTTCTTGTTTTACTCGAAGTGTGGTGTCGTTCAAGTGGAGGGTGGGATCAATCTGCAGTCCTCTCTGCAGCGAGAAAAGAACCGCAACAGTTTTCTGTGGAGAAAACCTAAATCCATTTCTGTCTGCCCAAAGTGCTAATTTGTTTATTGTGAGTTGTAGTTGTCTCTCACAAGTTGCCAGGCTAGAAGATGTGCATGCAATTTGAAGGTCATCAACGTAGACCGAGTACATAATGGACTGTGGAATTATACTGGTTAAAGAATTCATTTTTACTATGAACAATGTAGTATTTAAAATGCATCCCTGAGGAACGCCGTTTTCCTGAGTAAAATTATTTGAGAGGGTTGCGCCGAGACGAACTTGGAAAGAACGGTTGGATAAAAAGTCGCTCAAATATTTCAGCATCCTCCCGCAGTGTTGCCTGTGTATAAAGGCCTCTCGGATTGTGTTTTCCAGGCGGACTGAATGGTCGACTGTGGAACATGTTTTTTTTAAAACCACATTGGTGGACATCAAGAATCTCTCGGGATTCTAGAATAAACATAATCTAATATCTATAACACTCTCAAAAGATTTGGCAAGACAGCTTGTAAGGGTTATAGGCCTGTAACTGTTAGGGGAGGTTGGTGGCTTTCCTGGTTTTAGAAATGGAACAATAACGGCTTTTTTCCAAGCAGCTGGTATTTTCCCTACTACCCATATTTTGTTAAAACGTTTTAACAGAACTTCTACAGATTGCTCAGATAGATGGGACAGCATTTCATAATGAATTTCGCCGGGGCCTGATGCAGTTTGTTTACCTATAGACAGTACTCTGTATTTCTTGAAGTGTAATCAAATTATTGTAAGGCTCGTTTGAGCTGCCTACCGTAGGGAGCCTTTGTTTTTCGGTTGTGTTTTTGTATTTTAAAAATGACTGTGTATAGTGGGAAGAACTAGAAACTATAAAAAAAATTTTGCCCCAAAATGTCTACTTGTTCTTCAATACTTGTCTGAATACCAGGATCCGTCAGCAGAGGAAGGGTGAATAAGGAATAGCTGCCATTTACTTTTCTGACCTGCTCCCACAGTTTTTTTGATGTTACCGAGCTGTTTATTGAAGACACATAATTTTGCCAAGACATTTTTTCCGCGTTCCGCCGTATATATCGGGCTTTAGCTTTTGCCTTTTTGAAAACTATTAGATTTTCGTAAGTATGATACCTACGAAATACACCCCAGGCCTTATTTTGTTGTTTTTTGGCTTCCCAACATTCTCGCGTCCACCATGCCTTGTGGTTCTGGCGCACCACGCCTGTGGACAGGGGAATAGCTAGCCGTGCAGCATCGATGATACACTTTGTGAGAATTTCATTGAGTTCATCTATGCTAAGTGTTTCTGAGTAAATGTCTTCTAATCTGGCCTTTTCTCTAAACAACGCCTAATCAGCTAAATGTAGCTTCCATCGCCGTGGTTTGGTTGGGATGACTGCAGGTGAGGATGAAAGGCTTATAAAAACTGGTAGGTGATCACTCCCAAACGGGTTGTCTCAAAACGTCCCACTTAAAATCGCTAAAAACAGAAGGTGAACAAAAAGACAGGTCTAAACTGCTCATTTTCCCAGACTTTGGGGAACAGTATGTGGCCTTTTTCGTATTTAAAAGACATACATTTTTCGTCAGGATAAAATCTTCGATTATTTGACCTCTAGCGTCACAGCGTTCCCTTCCCCACAAGGAGGAGTGAGCATTAAAATCCCCAAGTAACAGATATGGCTCCGGAAGTTCTCTGATCAGTTGCTGTAGATCATGGATTGTTAACGTAAAATGTGGAGGAATGTATACGGAACAGATTGTTAGTGTTTTGTAGCTTACGATACTGACTGCAACCGCCTCAAGTTTTGTTTTGAGTTTAATTTCTTGAGCAGGGACGCCGCTTTGAACGACTATCGCGACGCCTCCCGATAGCCGATTTGCCTGCTCTCGATCGCGTCTAAAAGTTTTATAATGTTTCAAGATATGTACATGTTGTGGACCAAGATTGCTCTCCTGAAGACATAAAGCTGTGGGTAACATTGACCCTAAAATATGTGTTATGTCGCTGTAATTCCGCATAAGTCCTCTACAATTCCAATGGATTAAAAAAGCCATGTTTATGTTTTTGAGAGGAAATGAAAGGGGATTTACTTAGGTAGTGGGCCCGTTATTAGGGGCCTGTCTTTTTTTCGTTCAAGAGAGCTGTTCCGCCGCTGCAAAGCAGGCGGAGTGGCAGTTGTATCCATCGCCTCACGAGAGGCTCTGGAGGACCGCGGGGAAGCCGCGGGTTTGTAGGTTTCAGTCCTCCCCCGGTAGGGGGAAGTCCTGCGGGATGCCGACGCATGGACCGGCGCTCCCTGCTTTGACACTGGCAGAGCAGCTTTCGCTGACCCTGCCTGGGGCGTGAGTGGCCCTGCCATTGGTTCGATGGAAGTGGCCTCGGCAGGCACCGGGGTGCTGTGTGGTGCACCGCCCCTGCGCACCACATCAGCAAAGCTGGATTTTGCTGTGAAGGAGAACTGGTTGGTAACGGCAAATCGCCTTCTTGCTTCTCTAAATGAAATGTTTTCACTGGTTTTTATCGTGATAATCTCTTTTTCCTTCTTTCAGGACGGACAGGCCCTGGAGTATGCAGCATGTTCTCCTTCGCAGTTAGCGCAGCGCAGGGCTGCGTCACATTCCTCAGAAACGTGATCCTTGGAAGCACATTTTGCGCACGTTTTGCGGCCGCGGCAGCTCTGTGAGCCGTGGCCAAACGTTTGACAGTTGAAGCATCTTCGTGGATTTGAAATATAGTGCCTGACATTTACATTTAAGTATCCTACATCGATGGTTTCTGGTAATGTACTTGTATTGAATGTTAGAACCAAGTGTTTTGTCTCTATTTCTTTGTTGTCTTTCCGGATTTTGATTCTGTACACATCTGTGACATTTTGGTCAGACAGGCCTTCCAGCAATTCTTTTTCGGTTAGGTGTATGAAGTCATTTTCATAGATGATACCACGGACTGAGTTTAGGGATCGGTGCGCTGTTAAGGAAACTGGGATTACTCCGATGGATGCAATGTTTGAGATTTTCGAGTTCTGGATGTTGTCAAGGAGTTCTAACAATAAGTCTCCGCTGACCATTTTAGACACCTTGTAGCCAGGGCCCAGGGTATCTGTTAGGCATTTAGACACAAGGAACGGAGAAATTATTCGTGCTTGTTTTTCATTACTTTCGCTGTGGATAACATGGAACTTGGTGAATGTCAATGTCGGTTTCTTTTTTGAAAAAAAGTCTGCTGCTTCGTTCCGCCCTCTCTTGAGAGAGCGATCGGGTTTTGAAAGGGGGGAGCCATAAAAAATGAAGTTTTTCAGTCATGGTGCCAGCCACCCACCATGGAGTCCAACAAGGGCACGGGACAGGAACTTGAACGCAAGTCCTGCCCACGCCAGCTGTACACCTCAACTATAACCAAATACGACACAACTCAGGGTGGTTGGCCACACAAGGTTAACCCTCGCCGCCTATGAAAAGTGAAAAAAGCTAAGTAGTGAGTAGGAGAGTTGTGAGAAAGAGATAGGAAAGTGAAAGACAAAGGGGAGGATAGGAAAAGGCGACTGCCGATTTCCCCCGGTCGGGTCAGGCCGGAGGTGCCGTCTACGTGAAGCTGGGGCCAAAGTGGTGTGTTGCTTCCGCCGAGGGGCCTTAAAGTCCAAACTCTCGGCATCGGCTCAACCGCCAGGATCCCCTTTTCTCCGGACACGGCGATGCCACGCACAGCGAAGCGTGGGTGCTCGGGTCCGTGGTGATGCACTGTTCACCATCATCCCCTTGCGGGGATGTCCCTGCGGATGCTCGGGAACCCGCGGTGTCGCCACTCACCGTCGCGACGCCTGCAAGCTGCAGGCGCCCCCCTGCGGGGATATGTTCGTTTTCCTCAAGTATGCTATTGCTGGGATACTGTACCGAAGGAATCCCATTAATATCGCGGTGTAGAGCAGGTGCATCGACTACACTGATGCTCCCAACAACTTACTCTGAGAAATGAAAGAACGTGAACGATGAATGTCAGTCGCCTTTTCATGTACGAGACATGTGGGCTCCATGTTAGATTACGACCGAGGACTACTCCAAGGAAGCGATGGCTTCTTTCGTAGGGTATCTTTGACCCATTTATGCGCACGGGGTAATGGGACATGCTCTTTCGTGTAAAAGTAACAACAGAACATTTTTCAGCAGAAATCTCTAGGCCTTGCAGGCGGAGGTAGGCCGCAAGAATGCGTGCCGCTTTTTCAAGCCTTGCTCGAATTTGTGGTCGCGAAACTCCTGATGCTCAGATACAAATATCGTCTGCATAGACTGAAACTTTCGTCGATGGTGGTAGTACATCAGCAAGGCCGGCAAGTGCAAGATTTATAAGCGTTGGACAAAGTACTCCACCCTGTGGGACCCCACGCGAAGTGTAATGCGAAGATGTTGGTCCGTCCTCAGTCTGCATAAATAGTGATCTATTGGATTGATAACTGCGTACCCAGCAAAACATGCGACGACCAAGTTCTGCAGCATCCAGAGAGTAGAAATAGCTTGATAAGTGACGTTATCATACGCCTCTTTAACATCCAGAAACAACGCCGCGGTCAAGCACTTCAGATGCTTCTGATGTTGAACTGATGATACCAGGTCAATCACGCTATCAATAGACGAATGTCCCCGCCAGAATCCGGACATTATATCTGGTATATTTGATAGCGCTCCATATGCCACTCAATTCGCGTAAGTACCATACTTTCCATGAGTTTGCCCACGCAACTAGCCAATGTGATTGGACGGTACGATGCTAGGTCAAGGGGTGATTTTCCAGGTTTAAGACCTCTAACCAGACGACTTGGTTTCCACGCGTCCCGAACTGTACCCGCACACCATGATGAGCTGAAATGGTCTAAAAGAACACGTCGAGCCTTATGACCAAGGTTTGCAAGTGCAGAGTATGTTACTCCATCAGGCCCCGGCGATGAAGACCGCCTGCAACCGGCCATAGCGACATCTAGTTCTTCCATGGAGAAAAGATCCCTTCGCGAATCCCTAGATCTAGGCACTTCGCAGCAATTCAGAGGTGTGGATTGGTTCTTGGGACCTGCTATTCTTGCGCAAAAATCCTCACCAATCTCCGCTTCGCTACATCCTTGGTGAAGTGCGAGAGACTTGAATGGTTGGAGCTGCTGAGGAAATATTCGCAAACCACGCACAACACTCGAGATGCGTGAGAGAGGCTTTGGAGGATCCAGTGATTCAGACTTGAGTTCCGCGCTAGATTTTCTTCTGTGTGCGCCTTGCATTCCTTAAGTCGTGCAGCGACTTTGTGCGCCTGTATCTTCTCTCTGCTCCTCATCGAAGGGATCGGTGGCGCTACAGCTCCACATCGAAGTCTGTGAACTTTGGCATTGGAGTGAAGAAGCATCTCGGGCGTTTCATAGCTTCCTTGATGCGCTCTTCACTGCATGTTGTAATGTCTTCTCTGCAGGCTTCTTCCATAAAGGTTTTAAACATAGACCAGTTTATTCGTTGTAAACGTTTCGCAGATCTGCATCCAGCGGAACAAGGAACAATAATATAAGTTGGGATGTGGTGGCTTCCATGCATTTCTGCGTCGGCAAACCACCGGACGCGCCTCGCAAGACACCGAGACACAAACGCCATATCCAAACAACTTCTGTAAGACAGCCCGCGAATGTACGTTGGAGAACCGTCGTTATGGCATTGTAGGTCGTGGTCAGAAGCGAAACAGACAAGACTTGTTCCCTTTGAATTCATCCAGATGCCTCCGCACATGGCGTGATGCGCATTAAAGTCACCAGTGGTGACCCAAGGCCCCGGTGTTACAGCCAACAAGTCCCTCAGTCTGTCAGCGTCAAACCTTGTTGTTGGAGATGAGTACGCGCCCACAAGCGTAAACATCAGGGTGCGCCATTTCACCGTTAAACAGACATACTGGTTATGGTTGTGAGGGGAACCGTATGGTGCACATAAGTAACTTCCCTTCGAATGTAGAGGATGACCTTGCTATTTCTCCCACGCATGGAGGATGCAAACGCTTCATAGCCAGAAATTCGGATGGGATTTTGTAAACTGGGTTCAAAAACCACAAGGATTGCAAATCTGTGTTTATAGAGGTATTCGCGAATGTCCCAAATGCGGGAATTGAGTCTACGGGCATTCCACTGGAAAATTAATGCTCCTCTGACTTTGATTTTAAATTGTATTGCTGGGAGAGTCACTGTGTCTGCTACTGAAATGCTGCAAGGACTGAATTTAGCACGTCCAGTACCTGCAATGCACTCCCTGCTGCTGGCGAGTGAAAGCTAGACAGCATCGCAAGCATGGCGTTCATCAGGGACCTCGAGATGGCGAACACCTGTAATTCTTCACCTAAGGCTGGATCTCTGCCTTGGGCTCGCTCAGCTGTAGGCGTGGGATAGTGGGGCGTGGTGCCTGCTCAGATTCCAAGGTCGAGCGTGGCTGCGGCAATGGTGGTCATGTCACCTCTGAAGAACTTTGCTTTAGAATCGCAGGGCTTAGAAACGACCTCGTTTGCAGCCTTCTGAAGTGTCGTTCCTCAGTTCTATCCAGGCCCTTGGCTTGCTCTGGGAACGTCTGCCTACTGAGGAGCAGATATGTTGTAATGCCCACATATGTGGTTAGCGGATTCAGTGGAGGAGCCCCCACAAAGTCCGGGACCCCAGGTGGTCAAAATTATTCCGGAGACCTCTACTACGGCACCTCTTTTTTCCTTCTTTCACTCCCTCTTTTGTCCCTCCCCTTACGGCGCGGTTCGGATGTCCGCGAGATAAGACAATTACTGCGTCATTTCCTTTCCTCAAAAAACAATTTTTAACTTTTTCTCAATATTCGTTTGGATGCCGCGGCCTCTGATACCGTAGATCTTATGCGAGCCTAATAATTAAGCTACACCTAGCTTCTGGGTTTTCCGGGGCCCCCCTCTACAGCATTCCTCTTTTTCCGAGTCGCTTTGAGAAGTTAAATCCTTCGAAACAAAACAAACGAAACTTGTCCCCATACGAACGGAACTAAGGTGAATACCGTCACAAGTTCACCACATTACCAGTACTTTGCTGTGCGCAAATAAAAAGCATTCTTTGTCCCTTAAAAAAAAGCCTCGTTCTGGCTCGTTTTGCGCTCCTTTGCTGATCTATGTTTCATGCAGACGAAGCTGTTTTCTAATGACCTTTTTAGATAAAGGCAGGGCGCACGAGACAAGCAAATCGACTGATAAGTAGAGAAGAAAATGCTGCTCAAATATGAAATGTGCAAGCAGCATAGTAAGCCAACCAAAATGTTTGCGTTTATCTGGGTTAGTGGTTCTTGCCGTAAATTTGTATACTTTTTTCCTCGGACTGTAGTATATTAAAAGTCGAAGCACCTCGCATACAAAAAAATTTTTTTTTTACCTTCTACAGAAACTTCGCACAGAAAAGAGTACAAAGCATCAACAGTAACCCGGTTAATTATAAAACACACCGGCGTTCATGAAAACTCGCCGCCACCACCGCGAGGACCATCAGGAACAGAGAGTCGCCCTCGTAGCACGCACAGACAAAGCGGAAAGAGACAAAAGGGGCCACTCTCGCCTACGTCCACAACCAAATTAGACACGCCCAAACTAACCAGTCTGAAAACGAGCCCAGCATCGGCCGCTTTGAGATGGAAGTGATACATCTAGCCCTCTCCAGCTTCTACAGACAGGATTGTCGAGAGGCCCTCGTTAGCACAGGCAAACCACCCCGTGCAGGTACGCTGTGTCACCGCATTGGAAGCCTCTGCGCAGAACTCCTCACCACCAAGCAAGTCGAGGTACGAGTGGACTGGGCATCGGGATACATTGGTCGCCATGGCAAAGAGGCTGCCCACTCGTGTGCGAACGAGCAGGTAGACATCCACTCCTTCCTATGTCGTGATCCGTTCCTTTCCTTCCCTTAGCGTCATCCTTTCCTCCCTTTCCTTTCCCTTAGTTCCTTTAGCGTCACGGGTGGCCGACGGTAACTTCACGAATGTACGTGACGCTCAAGTCCTCTTCCATAGGCGCGCGCCGCAGCGGCCTACACTGCCGACATTCTTGCTAACAGGAGAAACCAAACTGCTGAGAGAGGCCGACTGTCTGACGCGCATCATGACGCTTCACATATACAAAAGGTGTTCTGTTCTACATGTCACATAGGCACTAGCCCGACCATATAGGGTCCTTGCACACGAAACGTCCTAGAGCGCCAAAGCGACCACTGGCGATTCTCTTGGAAAAAAAATGAGATTGTTGGTTATTAGGGGAATAGAGTTCCAATTAATTATTTTTCTCGAAAAGAAATACTTTGCTCCCGTGAGCGCTCTTGAACGTTTCCGCGAAGAAAAAAGAAAACAAAATTTTAAATCAAATCTGAAACAGAATATAACAAATATTATTTTCGAATATTTCATTCTTTAACCTGACTTAATTACGAAACCATGAAAAAATTTTCCGCGTTTTCTTGGTTGAGTAAATGAAAAGCAAGAAACATGACGTGGAATTTGTTAACATAGTTCAACCACAATAATATTTTCCTCCTTTAACCTATTGCTGTACCTTATGCTCAAAGTAAATTAAAATTGTTAAAAAGGGCACTTTTTTAAGAAAATATCTTTCAAAGTTCGCGAAAATTTACTTTTTTTATATTCAGACTTAAATTAGGAAACATACGTGGTCCTCCAAATAAGAATATTTGAGATGGGTCGCAATCCACACGAACTTTGTTTCTTGTAATCTAGAAATTTTAACTCTAGTGAATTCTGTTTAGGCCGGAAATAAGCTTTTTAAGTCCACAACTCGCCTTCTCGGGATATACTGCCCAACTGCGTCCTCACCACAGAACACGTACTATCGTGCTCAATATGAAGTGCATTGAGCAAGATTTAATAGTAGGAGTGCAAGCACAACTGTGCTAATAATCGTTGGAGTTAGCTGTCGATACAAGCAAAGTACACTGAATGTTGAAGTCGGGTGCTTTTTAACATTGGGCGTTAACGCGGAAACCTCAGTTGCTTCCCCTTTGACGCGTTGTATGCTGTACTGAGCGCAGTACTACTTGCCGCTGCCTATTTTTATGGCATAAATATGCACTACTGCTTTCTGTCAAGCGATAATGCGCTGCAACATCTTGTGCATTGAGGTTTCGGCACCCTAATATCAATGACGTATTGATTTGCCGTACGACGTTATTTTGCGTATACGACCCGGTACCATTGAGCGAAATGCCGTACATCTCCAGGACTTTTTCTCTCACATCACCTTTTCCGTATGGCTGTCCCCTAACAACTCTATTTTTACACGCTGTCCCCAGTGCCATGGCTACGTTTATTAATGGGTTTTAAAGGCGCAAGCATGACTTGTCTCTGATCGCTTTTGGCCGCGCTAGAGCCGCACGCTGTACTAGCCACTTGGTGGCAAACAGCGCAACGACGCGGACAGAGTGGAAGAAAAATACAGGACAAGCGCTGACTCGCAACTGAAATTTATTTAAGGAAAGCAGTACATTTTATAGACAAAGTGGCCAACTTATCAGCTAGTACATAGACAAAACCCAAGTTTCTACGTGGCATCGAGGAATGCAACCTCACTGTCATATAATGAAATAGATGGCTTACTGACACATAACCTTGTTTTTTTCTTCATGTGATATGCTTCCATAATCTCTCGTGTTAATCGGGACGGGTGTTTGTAGAGGATATCACAGTAAGGCAATGAAGGAAAACAAAATTGGCAGTCTCGAACATGGTCAACTAGATGATTAGATTTGTTAGCTTCCAGATTATTTGCATGCTCTTTCAAACGTGTATTGATGCAACGCCCCGTCTGCCCGATATATATTTATGACATTGACATTATATGACAGTGAGGTTGCATACCTCGATGCCACGTAGAAACTTGGGTTTTGGCTATGTACTAGCTGATAAGTTGGCCACTTTGTCTATAAAATGTACTGCTTTCCTTAAATAAATTTCAGTTGTGAGTCAGCGCTTGTCCTGTATTTTTCTTCCACTCTGTCCGCGTCGTTGCGCTGTTTGCCACCAATATGTACCACCAACTCGCCCGTTCGGCTATTGTACCAGCCACGCTTTGTAAAAGCTCACCGGATGTTCGCTGCGTGCAGGAACGGGCGACAAGGCCCAGAAACTCTCCCGAGTTGGTCGGCACGGGCCTCTCGCCGCAGAAGACGCTGCCGTTGATACTCGTCGTCCAGGAAGTATAGCACCAGCCGCAGACGCTGCTGCAGCTGCACACTCAGTTTCCGTTGCGGCCGCATCCGAGCTTGGCACGTGTCCGCGCGCACACATGTTGGTGCAGGGATACGTACTACGTGTGCTCGCAATGGCCATTCTTCAAGTTCTCTCACAATGCAGCGACGCAGTTCGGCAGACAGCAACAGGGCTTCGTAAAGAAACTTTTTATTGGAATGACTGGCGCCCACACAGAATCCAATGACTTGGCGGCGCTGATAACAAGCGCACACGGCGGTCGTCGAACAAAATGCCTGCCGCTCTCGGCTGCGCTCAGTTCAAAGGTGGGAAGGAACCATCCAGATAAAGAGCCAATCGAACTACGGCAATCTGCAACACAGTGGCTGCGATCATTACAGTTAAGTTTGGTCACTTCACAAGAAAATGAGAAAGCCGCGTGCCGGCGGCTTTGAGCGCGAACAAATAGTCCAAAGATTCGTGACAGTTCCTTTTTCAGGACTATGCGGGCAGCTTCATTTTATTAGCTTACTGGGTATGGGGATATCGTGTCGATATCGTCATTCCTTACGTAACGGGGAGTACGTCCAGAGATTGTAGCAACTTGACAAACTGATATGCAGCAAAATTAACATAATTAAAAGTAAGCGCGCATTTCAGAAGAACGTCAGTGCGCGTGAAACAAAAATGATGAGCAGCGTAATGTTGGCGGGTTTATGAGCAAGGCAGCAAGCTATGAGCCACAGCATCATTTGTAAGGCTGCTCCTTTGGTGTGAGCCGCCGAGGTGGCTGAGTGGTTACGGCGCTCGGCTGCTGGCCCGAAAGACGCGGGTTCGATCCCGGCAGCGGCGGTCGAATTTCGATGGAGGCGAAATTCTAGCGGCCCGAGTACTGTGCGATGTCAGAGCACGTTGAAGAACCCCAGGTTATTGAAATTTCCGAAGACCTTTACTACAGCGTCCCTCATAGCCTGAGTTGCTTTGGGACATTAAACCCACGTAAACAAAACCAAACCTTTAGTGTGTAAAGGAGAGGTGGTATTCGCTTGCTTCGGAAGTGCTACTGTATGAAACTGCCTTAATTTTGTTGCGCAGTACATAAAATGACTGTAAATACTCAGTACATGTTAACCTATGCCGAATGGAGAGAATTATGTATCATCGTTCATTATAAAGCTAATCTTAACCAACGCAAAGAGTGCGCACGATCATTTTTGGTGGCTGAAGTTTTCCCTTTAAGAGACCTTTTTCATATTGCCACAGTGCTCGCCATTTACTGGCGCCGTCATGCGGTGGGACAGCACCCGCTGGTCTTCTTTGTCTTCCCCGGCTCGTACCTTCGTTCGCTGAGTGTGTCTGCCTGGCTAGTCCTGGTGTGCCTTTCTGCCCCTTTTTTCGGTGACATTTTGATGGAGGTGCGGGGTTATTTTCCAATGCACGAAGAGCTCCCTGGAGCCTCCGACGATGCCCAGCTACACCCAGTGGACACGACACCTGTCCACAAGGCAAGCCGCCGCTTACGAGGCTTAAATCCTGAATTCCGACCCCTACGGCACGACCCCGCGCAATGACGTCCACTTCGACAAGTCAGACAACCCAGAATGCCGTCAGTCCCCCACCGCTGCTTCTTCATGCACCTCACACTGCCACGTCGTTTCATGGCGACAAGTTCGAAGACGTGGAAGACTCGTTGGCCAGCTACGACCGAGTCGCCGCTGCGTTTAACCTGTGGGACGAGGACCGCAAGCTACGCAATGTCTATTTTGCCCTGGAAGACTCCGCCAAGACGTGGTTTGAAAACCACGAATCCGCTATCCCCACCCGGCAAGACTTCCGGCGACAGTTGCTCGACAGCTTCGGCAGCAACGAAGGGAAGGAGCGAGTTGAAGTCGCCCTGCAGTCCCAAGCGCAGCGGCCAAATGAAAGCGTCGCAATGTTCGTAGAAGACATGACGCGGCTCTTCAACCGCACAGATCCTACCATGTCGGAAACGAAGAAGGTGCGTCGTCTTATGCGAGGAGTGAAAGAGCAGCTTTTCGTGGGACTTGTGCGCGACCCTCCTAGCACAGTGGCTGACTTCGCTCCGGAGGCGACGAGCATGGAGCGCGCCTTGCAGCAGAGGTTCGCTCATTGCGGCCGTCCGGCGATTAGCTACAGAAGCGAAGAGGAGCTACAGAAGCTTCGCCCTGTCGAGCAACACCCGGGTGTCGGAGCCATCTCGGATGTCATTCGCGACGAAGTCCGTCGAGCGGTGCAGCCAATGGCCTGTCCACAGCCGCTGCCTGAACCGTATGTCATGACTTACAGTGAAGCATTGCGCAACTCTGAGCAAGCACTACCGGCGTTTTACTGCACTGCTCCTTCTGCGCCGCATCAACGCTTTTCGACTTCGCCTGCCCTCTCCGACGCACGACCACCTCTCAGCAAAGCACACGCGTAGCGCACATCGAACAACCGGCCCCTGTGCTTCCACTGCGGTGAAGCCGGCCACATATTGCGCCACTGCCCTTATCGTCGGATGGGACTGCGAGGGTTTTCACCAGACGCACCCCGGCCACGCTTTGGTGAACGACCCCGTGACATCGAGCAGTACCTGTCGGGCAGCGTCCCCCCTGCGACTTCACCACAGCGCCCGTCCAGGTCGCCGTCGCCCCGTCGGTTCTCTTCCCCATGTCGCCAGCCGTCCATCCGGCAGTCCCGCAGTCCACGCCGGGAAAACTGAAGACGGCGACCTCAGTTGGTAGTGCCGCCGTTGCTCCGCAATTCGAACAAGAACCTCCGCTCGCCGACTTGACCCTTCAACCCGATCTTCCAGCCTCTGCTCGACGCCCCATTTCTACGAACACCTCGACCCTCCTCTCCGGAACCTTCTACTGCGCGCGTTCCTGAAAATGAGGTTGTTTCAGCCGAAATACCAGTCCTCGCTGACAACCACCACATGTGACTGCCCTCGTCGATACCGGCGCAGATTTCTCAGTTATGAGTCGTGGTCTTGCTACCCTCTTGCGAATAGTGCTGACACCCTGGCACGGAACACAAATTCGGACCGCTGGCGGTCACGTGGTGATGCCGCTCGGCTTCTGCACCGCTAGGATTGAGATTCGCGGTATCATCTTCACTGGTAGCTTCGCTGTGCTGGCTGAGTGCTCCAAGGACCTGATCCTCGGTCTCGATTTTCTTCGCGAAAATAGGTCTGTCATCGACCTTCGCGCGCGAACTCATGGTGACATTCTCCGCCCCATGCACCGTAGCCGACGACAGTGCGCCAGGAAAACTCGTTTTTCGCGTATCCAGCGACCACGACACTCTATCACCGCGTGCAAGCTTATTTGTTACGGTGGACTGCGACAACCCCCGCGCATCCAACGGCATCGCTGAAGCATACTTGTCTTTATTGCTGAGCCAACAAGTCTGCATCGCACGGGGTGTCATTGCCTTGCAGAACCAGCGAACTGAGCTTCTGGTTACGAACTTCAGCGCCAAATACCGCCACTTGGCGAAAAATATAGCCATCGCCTATTTCGATTAAATTAGCGAGCCCGCCACCCACTGCGTGTTGTCAACGTCCAGGGACACCCCTCCAGGAGGACCTAATCGAACAGTTAAGGCTGACGAGAACCCTGCTTTGAACACTGATCAGCATCGCCACTTGAAAACTATCCTTGACTCTTTTCATGACTGCTTTGCGACCACCTCTAAGGTCAGGCAGACGTCCATAACGAAACATCGCATCATAGTTGATGACAGTGAGCGTCCTATTCGTCAACACCCCTATCGAGTGTCGGCGAGAGAACGTGAAGCGATACGACTGCAGGTGGACGCAATGCTCCTGGATGATGTCATAGAGCCGTCTACAAGCCCATGGGCTTCGCCCGTTGTGCTGGTCGCCAAAAAGGACGAGACACTGAGATTTTGTGTCGACTATCGAAGACTTAACAAAATTACCAAAAAGGACGTTTACCCGTTAGCTCGAATCGATGACTCTTTCGACCGGCTGCGTCATGCCCGCTACTTTTCTTCTCTTGACCTCCGCAGTGGGTACTGGCAGATTGAGATAAATGAACGGGACCGCGAGAAAACAGCGTTCGTTACTGCTGACGGGTTGTACGCGTTCAAGGTGCTCCCCATCGGCTCGTGTTCCGCTCCTGCCACCTTTCAAAGAATGATGGACACGGTCCTCGTTGGTCTCAAATGGCAGTCCTGTCTCGTCTACCTTGATGATGTCATTTTTCTGCCACCTACGACGAGCAACTCAAGCGCTTGAGTGCACTACTGGAGGCCATAAGATCGGCTGGCCTCTCGCTCAAACCAGAGAAATGTCACTTTGCGTTTCAACGGCTCAAGTTCCTGGGCCATATCGTGAGCGCTGAAGGTGTTAGCCCGACCCCGACAAGACGGCTGCCGTCTCTGCGTTTCCGACACCCACTGATAAGCGTGCTGTGTGCCGTTTTTGGGGTCTCTGCGCCTATTACCAACGTTTTGTGCGAGACTTCTCCCGACTAGCCGAGCCTCTAACTCGCTTGACAAAGGACGACCAACCTTTCATCTGGGCCCAAGAACAGCAGACGGCCTTCGACGACCTCAAGAAACGCCTCCAAACTACGCCCGTTCTTGGCCATTTCGACGAGGAGGCGGACACGGAACTACACACCGATGCCAGCAACGTTGGTCTGGCTGCCATCTTCGTTCAGTGGCAAGATGGTGTTGAGCGCGTGATTGCTTATGCAAGCTGCACTCTGTCGCGATCTGAAGCGAATTATTCTACCACGGAAAAGGAGTGTCGTGCTGTCATTTGGGCGGTAACGAAATTTCGCCCATACTTGTATGGTCGCCCATTTCGAGTCGTGAGCGATCACCACTCACTTTGTTGGCTCGCGAACGTTAAAGGCCCATCGGGGAGGCTGAAGCGTTGGAGTCTCCGCTTGCAAGGATTCGATGTTACCATCGTGTACAAGTCTGGCAACAAACACAGCGACGTAGACTGCCTGTCCCGTGCTCCTCTCCCTTACACCATTGCTGACACGGAAGACTATCCCGCTTTTCTTGGCGCTTTAACCACGTCCATCCTTGCTCAACAACAGCGAGATGACGCCGAGCTACGACCCTCATAGAGTACCTCGAAGGTCGCACCTCGTCGCCGCCCCGATTCTTCACACGCGGGCTATCGTCGTTCTGCTTGCGCGGTGGCATCCTCTACAAAAGAAACTATGGTCCCACGGACACTCCGTACCTGCTAGTGGTCCCAATGGTGCTTCGAAACGAAGTTCTGCACGCATGCCACGACGACCTTCCGGCCACCTCGGCTCTTCTCGCACGTCGGCGCGGATACGGCAGAAGTATTACTGGCCCCGGCTTGCTACAGTTGTCCTACGTTAAGTCTTACCGCGAGTGTCAACGTCGGAAGACACCACCTGTGAAGCTGGCCGGCCTATTGAAACCCATTGATCCGCCTCGAATCCCTTTCCACCAGGTCGGCCTGGACTTGCTGGGACCATTTCCGACATCATCATTGGACAACGGGTACATTATAGTTGCCACCGACTACCTCGCCCGGTATTGTGAGACGAAAGCCCTTCCCTGCGGCACCGCTGTCAAAATTGCGAACTTTTTCATCTTTAACATTGTCCTCCGTCACGGTGCCCCTGCAGTCGTTTTAACTGATCGAGGCACGGCTTTTACATCAGCCTTTTACATCAGCCCTTACTAAGGAAGTTATGCGTCTCAGTGGCACCAGTCACCGTCGAACCACTGCCTATCATCCTCAAACAAATGGACTGACTGAGCGACTCAATAAGACCATTGCCGACATGCTTTCCATATATGTCGACACCGACCATAAGAACTGGGACCAGATCTTGCATTACGTCACGTTCGCATATAACACTGCTTTTCAAGAGACGACGCGCTTCACGCCGTTCCGTTTGGTGCATGGTCGCGAAGCCACGACTATGCTGGACGCAATGTTACTGCCAGACGTTGCACGTCCCTCCGTCGCTGGCGCTGAAGAGTTCGTTCCGCACGCAGAAGCCGCCCGCCAGCTAGCTAGACAGCGAACCCGTACCCAGCAGGAAAGCGACACTGAACGTTACAACCTTCATCACCGGGCGGTGCTTTACCACCCTGGCGATAAAGTTTGGGTTTGGACCCCAATCCGTCTGTGGAGTCGCTCCGAAAAACTTCTGCGCCGCTACTTCAGCCCCTACGAGGTACTGCGCAAACTTTGTGGCGTTAACTACGAAGTTTGACAATACCAGTTGTTGGGCGAGTTGGTGCTGACGATGATCCATAACAGCGCGACAGACGGGACAAAGAAGAGGAGACACAACACACAGCGCTGAACTACGAAGGATCAACTACGAAGTGCTCCCGCAAGAGTCTGTTCGCTCCTCCAGGCGGCAGGCGGCATCCGAAATCGTCCACGTTGCCAGGATGAAGCCCTACCACGCCCGCTAGGACTTATTCCGCCAAGTCCGGCGCCACAGACTTTATTCCGGATTTCTGTGATTCCGCGGCATCAGGGCAATGCCCTTCCCAAGAGGAGGGGTAATGCCACAGTGTTAGCCATTTACTGGCGCCGCCATGCGGTGGGACAGCACCCGCTGATCTTTGTCTTCCCAGGCTCGTGCGTTCGTTCGCTGAGTGTGTTTGCCCGGCTAGTCCTGGTGTGCCCTTCTGCACCTTCTGACGGCTTTCAGTGACAATATCGATCACAATTTGTGACGTATCATGGCGCGAAAATTTTGTTTATGTACTCGATAAATCCTTACTTTCCTAAAATGAAGTGCGCTAGAGGACAGCGTACAACCAGTTGACTCCCATATATGTGTACTCCTGTTCAGAGTGTGGAAGCAGTGGCCGGAGTCGCCAGAGAGTCAGCCAAGGGCCGATGTCGCCCCAAGGCCTAAACTCGGGGCCCCAGTGGGGCGAATGACGCTCTTCGTAGGCAGCCTGGGAGCCTGAACTTTTGTAGCGATAGCTACGCTATGCCACCTCTTTGAGCCTTCAACTTGGCTACCCCTGGTCACGTAGTTTCTCACGTGGTCATGTGACCATCCACGTGGTTGGTCACCTGGTTGGCCGGCGAAACTGAGCTGCAACAGCTGTGCACATGCGCCGTGTCAAGTGGGACGATCATGAAGGAAAGCCCAGCGAAACGGAGCGGCGAAACACTCACTTTGCAATTCGAATGAGGGAGTTCCACTCGGTCAGATGTAGCTATCGCGACGTTCGAGGTTTAACTAGAGCTAAACCACAGCGGGCGCTTGTTCATAGCGCGAAGGAGACAAAGGAGCCGAGCGTAATTCTGCCTCCGGGCTTTAAACTCAGCATTAGTTACAAAAAGTGCACTTGTGGTGGCGCGCGTCATCTACCGATAGTGTTAGGAGCAAAGAGGCTGCAGAATGTCGTCACTTGCCATTTTATCACTGCGGCAGCCGCGGCTGCACAATGGCGCCCACGAAGCTGCTACAGTCTCGCGGGAAGGCACTGGAGGCGAGCTATAGCGCCCCCTCTCAGGAACGCCAGTGTGCGTTCTTGAGCATGCTTTAAACGAGGTGCCATCGAGCACCCTGTATGTCGCATGTACGTCGCACACGACATACATGCCTGTGGAAAACACAGGCACACATCACTCACACATTCCTCTAAACTTGCAACTTGACATTTGCAAAATGAACACACTGTCCATGAGGTTTCTATTAAAAGAAATTGCAAATTGGCTGAAGAGGCAGCCATCAAAGCCGCGATTTCATTCGTGCCGCAACTCAGCAGCACCACTGCATTGTCTGCGCAGGTCTGGCCTGCTGGTTTATTCTTTTGAATTTTCTGGCATTGAGGCTACAAAACAGTAAGTGAGATTCCAAGATACCAGCCTTTACAAGTTGAGTCAAAGCACACATTTTTAATTGAAATGGGGGGGGGGGAGTTGTACTGAATAACAACCCTCCTGTGACATCAAAGTTTTTGAGCCTGATATGTGCCTTAGCTGCTAGTGTCAACCAATGTCTTGTTAAATAACATGCATAAAGACGTGCCTGTTATGCTTTTGTTGTCAGAAAAAAAGGTATAAATTCAGGTACGCTTTCACACACTACAGTACAAATGTTACAGGCAACGAAGACCTGCATCATGACCAGCCTACACTTATCAAAACCGGCCTCAGGGTTATATTAGCCTCGTTACAGAGACGGCGAATGCACAGCCTTTGAAAAGAAAGCTTGCGGTGCTGTGCAGAGAAGTTGTTCGTTTATTTACCACCAAAACACGTCCTGTGGCGCACTGCGCAGCCGTTGCACCACTTCGCCAGGAGTAGTGCGGGGGCTCCCAGGGATCTATCAGTGTAAAGAGGAATTGTCCATTTCCGCATAATTTATATCAAATCCTCAACACTTTCGCGTCATAGCGTTAGGTGGAGATTGTGTCCCCTACAATTTTTGAATTTCCCGCCCTTCATCATTGGCTGCAAGAAAACGAAAGTTTAGAAGTTGTTTTTTTGAGGAAGGGAAATGGCGCACTAATTCGCTCAGATCTCGCTGGACACCCGAACCGTGCCGTATGGGGTGGGGAGGAAGGTGGGAGCGAAGAAAAATGGAGGACGTTTAAGCTTCGTCTTTAAGAGGTGGTGGTGTAAACTTTATTACATACAGGGGAGTTCAGGACGCACAGTTCCTTGGGCCCCCGCACGGCCCCACTGCACTCAAACGTTCATGTCTCGGAGGCACATGACGCTGGCAGCCCGGCCTGTGGCGATCGCTTGCTTGGCCGGGTCCTCGGAACGCAGTAGGGTCTCCCAAGCCTCCCAAGTGGTAAGGTGTAGGGAGGGGTTCGTGATGGCTACAACCGCGTTCTCGCCTGTGCATGAGGCATCCACCCAATCGGCATCCCGTTCCATGCCATAGTTTTTGTGGAGCGCCCGTGCGCGAGCTCTGCGGCGGGGTTCGTGGTAGGTGGGGTGCATGTTTTTAGGGAGAGGTTTTATAAGTAGTTCGCGGTAAATGTGGTGGGGGACCGGGAGCTGTGTGGGATCCGTGGCTGGTATCCTGATGCCGAGGGTGTGTAGGATGTGTCTGCCGGTGGTGGTTCTCGCGAGACGTATGTATTGTGTCTGTCGGTGGGCCTCGATAAGCTCACCTATCGTGTTGTGCAGGCCCAGATGGAGGAGTTTTTCGGTTGAGGTATTTAGGGGTAGGTGTAGTGCTGTCCTAAATGCTGTTCGGATCATGGCATCCAGGGTGGAGATTTCTGTGGTCTAGAGTTTCAGGCAGGGGAGCGTGAAGAGAAAGCGTGGAACACGACAGCGTGTTGCAGCACTTCCAGGGGGTCCACGGAATGCCATCGCCCGTTCGGCGCGACGCCTGGCCCGTTAGACAAATCGCTCTGCTATGTACAGTGAAACGGGCGCGCGAAGCGGCAAACCACGTAGAAGCGCTGCCAGGCCCCTTGCCGAAACACGCGGGACTCAAGTTGCAGTCGTAGTTCGTTGGCACATTGTTCTCGACAAACCCGATACCACGAACGCCAGCATAGCTTCCACACCGAACGAACGGGCAGCAAGCCGCAAGTTTCGTGGTGAACGCGCTTTGTATGTGGTGGTTGTGGTGGGAACATTTATTGCCAAATACATAGGGGCAAACCCCCTAACATGGCACGAGGCAACCCTTAGAGGGCTGTCCTTACAAGGCAAAGGACAGCCCTTGGAGGGCTATCCGCTTCAGGGCATCGGTAATTATCTGGCACTGGTGAGCAGCAGCGGAGCTGGCCAGGAGAGTCTCCCAGTATGACTCTGCCGTGGTTGGGGATGGAGGGTGTGGGAAGGCAGGACATGTGAGGAGGACATGAAAGAAGTCTCCCGGTTTCCCGCAGTGCTTAAAAGAAGAAAGGAATTGATCGAGGTAGCGGGCATGAAGGAGAATAGGGTAGGGAGCAGTTCGGGTCTCGAGTCGGCGCCAGTGGGAGGTCTGGGTTAAGGTTAGGTAGGGAGCCAGCGGCACGTAAACGCGCCGGGTATCTCGGTAGTCGTTAAGAATATCTTTGAACGTAAGCAGACGCTCCTGGGATGGCGGAGGAGGTCCAACTCCGGCCCGAAAAGTGAGACCTCGGGCGAGGGTGTGGACCTCCTCGTTTCCCAGGGGACCTGCGTGTGTCCAGATAAGGGTTATGGGGTGGGTGGAGTGCCAGAAGCGTAGAAGCCGAGCCGCGGTGCAGAATATCAGGCCTTTGGCGAAATTGGATAGGGCGGATTTTGAGTCGGAGATAATTTTGGTGGCAGAGGTGGAGGTGAGAGGGAGTGCAATGGCCGCTTCCTCTGAAATTTTCGATGAGTCTGTGGTGACGGATCCTGATGCGATTAGTCGGGCCTGAGGATTAGCGACGGCGAGAACCATGCGGGAGCCCGACGCGTACTCTGCCGCGTCCACGTAGGCTACCTCGGAACTGTTGCCGTAGAGCTTGTGCAGGGCTTTGGAGCGGGCTGTCCTGCGTTCTCCGTCGTGCTCGGAGTGCATGTTCTTAGGGTTTGGAAGGATGGTGAGATGGGAGCGTAGGTCTGGAGGTCGGGGAACCTCCTCGGTAGGATGGGTGATCGGGGTGATGCCTAGCTGACAGAGTAGAGCGCGGCCTGCCGCGGTACTCGACAGGCGAGTCAGCTGTGCTGTTAGGGTGGTTTCTGCCAGCTCGTCGAACGTGTTGTGGGTACCGAGGTTGAGGAGCCGGGTAGTATAGGTGCTGGGGGGTAGACGGAGGGCAACCTTCGTGCAGCTCCTGATGAGCGCGTTGATGCGGTCCCGCTCCATCTGCTTTAGGGGGAGGTAGGGGAATGAGTACGCCGTGCGGCTCGTGATGTAAGCTTGGGTGAGGCGGAGATTTCCGCTCTCGCAGACCCACGCTCCGGTTCGCCACACGCCGAATGAGACGGGTGGCTTGCTGGGCTTGCGTCTGGAGAGTTTCGATGGCGTTGCCATGCGCGCCGTGGAAGAGAATGGCGAGGCCCAGGATGCGAATCTTGGAGACCAGGGGAATTTGGTGGTTTCCTAGAGTGAGTGAGATAGGACGGTTGGCAGGGTTGTGCTGCCTGGGGCGGTAGAAGAGTTCTGATTTAGAAGGGGAGCAGGCTAGTCCGCGCGCGCGAGCGTATGAGTGATGATGCTTAGGGCCGACAGGAGGTTGTGTTCCATGTCGGCATCACTGCCTCGATTAGCCCTGATAATGATGTCGTCAGCATAGAGGCTGAAATGTATGTCGGGTATTTGGGCGAGTTGCGGTTGAGGGGGGGGGGAGTTGGAGAAGGCTATTATAAAGAGGATAGAAGACAGTACAGCACACTGAGGGATTCCCCCGCGCTCCCAGTGAGACACCGAACAGCCGGTGGTCACCCATGGTGAGTGTGGCTGTTCGTTAGGAGAGGAAATTGCGGACGTAATTGTACATCCGCGGGCCTAAGGCTAGGGCGTGGAGGCCTTCTAGGATGGCTGCATGGGTAACGTTATCGAAAGCTTTTGTTAGGTCGACGCCGAGGATAGCCTTGGTGTCGCCCGCGGGAGAGTAAAGGATGTGGTGCTTGAGCTGTAGAAAGACGTCCTGGGTGGATAAGCCCGGGCGGAAACCAAACATGCACGAAGGCATACGGTTGTTGTTCTCCAAATACCGGCTGAGCCGGGCCTGGAGAATGCGCTCCATGAGCTTGCCCACACACGACGTAAGAGAGATGGGGCGGAGGTTAGCGGGGAGAATGGTTTGCCGGATTTGGGAATAAAGACTACTTTGGCGTCCTTTCACTCAGGTGGGAGGGCGCCGCGTGGCCAGCATTCGTTGAAGTAGTCGGTTAGGGCTTTGACGGAGGGAGAATCGAGGTTGCGGATTGTACACTCCGTCGGCCAGGAGCTGAGGACGCGTTGAGACGTTGAAGTTATGCCCTCACTTCCGCCTCGGTGATCGGTTGGTCGAGAAGGTCGTTGGGTGGTGGTGGTGAAAAGCCTTTATTTAATGAAAGAGGTGAGGCTCTTTAAAGATCCCCGCAATAGGTGGAGTCCTTATTCCGGGACCTCATTGGCCGAAGCCGCCAGCTTAGCCCTCTTAACCAAAGCCTTTTGGGACTGAAGGTCCGAACAGCCAAGCAGGGCCGCCTCCCATTCCTCTTTGGTAGCGTTAGGGTGGGGGGAGAGAGCTGAGTTGCGCTGGCAAGCCCAAACCATGTGGTAGGTGTCAGCCACCTCCCCACAGTGTTTGCACCTGCCAGTGAACGCGGGATCGAAGTGTTTTAGTACTGCCGGGCACAGCATTGTGTTCGTGAATAATCGGAGTAGAACGCGTTCGTTTGCTTTTTCCAGTTTCTTTGGAGGGGCCGGGTAGAGGCGATGCCTATCCTTATAATAGGATGTGATAGCTTTGAAGGAGAGTAAGTAGCTACCTTCAGGTTCCAGGTGCTCAGGAGCCAATGGGAATGCCAGGCGAATGAGTGCTCGGGCCGCCGCGTCTGCAGCTTCGTTTCCTGCTAGGCCCTAATGGCCCGGAGTCCAAACCAGGCAGCGGGGTGTAGGATCGGTATCCTGGCTGCAGTTCCTTAGTATTCGTTCAGCTAGTGGAGTTATCCAGCCAGCCTCATAATTGCGACATGCCGAACGCGAGTCTGTTATTATGTGTTTGGATTTTGAATCAGAAGCAGCTAGGGCGATGGCAACCTCTTCAGCTTGTGTTGTGCCTGGGGCTCGAAAGGAAAGCCCATCCACCTGTATTTCTTGATGTATGACCGCGGCCGTGTACCACCCTCCGTGGGTAGGCCCAGCTACATCTACGTAAAAGACACCATGTTTGTTGCCATAGTGGTGCGCTAAGGCTTCCGCCCTAGCCTGACGACGACCACTATGATCCTCCTTGTCCATCTTAGTGGGAAGGGGTCGAACTCTGACGGCGCGTACGTCTCCAGAGTTCGGGCACTCGGACCCGCTCCTGAATGTGAAAATCATGTTGGATGTGAAGGCGGGCTAGCAAGTGCCGATTCGACTTCGTTTGGGCTAGCCTCGTGTATTTATTTGTGAGATGGGCTTCCTTGAGTTCCTGAAAAGTGTTCACCACTCCCAA
The DNA here is from genome assembly GCF_052857255.1 of Amblyomma americanum. Lineage (NCBI taxonomy): Eukaryota > Metazoa > Arthropoda > Arachnida > Ixodida > Ixodidae > Amblyomma > Amblyomma americanum. The sequence goes on from NC_135497.1 coordinate 283,095,325, forward strand.
TGCAAGAAGTCTTGCATTGGAGGTGGACACAGGAAGGTCATGTGCCCTCTTCATCATTTTGCGGAGAATTACCTCAACTTTGTCTTCGTCGTGTTTCCGCAAGGGTAGATAAGAGACCGAATAGAGGATTCGGCTGATTACGAAAGCATGGGCCAGCCGCACGGCATCCCTGCTTCGCAAACCCCCTCTCTTGTTGGAGACGCGACAGTCCTTAAGACCTACTTGGTCTCCAACTTTGCGGAGTTTGTGCAATGTTGAGTCTACGCTTCTTTGGTTATGGATAAAAAACCCGAGTATTCGAATCTCTTTGGCCTCGTGTATGGGGCCACTTGTTAAGGAGAGATGTATTTGGGTAGTGTCCTTAGGGGATGCCCTAAGGTGCACAAATTCAGATTTGTTGGGTGCGCATTGGAGACCACAGTGCCCTGTTTAGCCCTGCGTAGACAGAGTTGCAGCATGCTTGTCAATCTCCTTGTTGAGCCGAGCCAGTCGGCGTCTGAGTGTTCTACTCCAGCACTGATGCCGCCAGCTCTGTTCGATACCCGCCTCTGCTTCCCATAGGTGCAGGAGATGGGAATCCATCGCGTTTGCAGGGCAGTCCTCTGGGAGTTGGCGACTCACGGCGCGGACGTCACGCTGGAGTTGGTCGCACCAAGTGGCTATTTCTGAGATGATGTGTAGAGTGCGGGCTGCTTGGGAGGTGCTGAACTAGTCCCACTTTGTGATGGTAACATCACGAGAGGGTCTACGTGTTGGACGTGCTTGTAGGAGAATCTCGATAATGTAGTGATCCCTACTCAAAATTTTCTGGGTGTTCCACCACGTAGCGTGAGGAAGATGGTGGGTGAAGGTGAAGTCAGGAGTAGTGTCGGCGCAGACGCTGTTCCCGGTGCGAGTAGGGGTGGTGGGGTCTGTGAGAAGGGAGAAGCCGGCCTGCTGAGCTGCGAGCCATACCCTGCGCCCCTTGGGGGTGTCGGCTGTGTTGCCCCAGGCCGTGTGCGGGGCGTTGAAGCCCCTTCCAATAAGGAGGGGGCATTTGTGTGCGGGTCGCTTGGCAAGCGTGAATAGTCGGTGAATAAGAGGAATAAGAAGCGAGAATAAGAGGATGATGATGGACTCTGTCGAGCCCATGCATCTAAAGGTAAGGATGGGAGGGTTCCGCTCGTGACTGAGACGGTCCTTCTTGTCTTCGTATGAGTGGTCAAGAGGGACCTCATGGACCACGCCGCGGGCGCAGTCCTCCGGTGCCACTTGGTAGGTGTATATGTCGTAGGTGGTCCCTTTGATCAGTATGGACTTGATGTCGAGGTAGCGGAGTCTGCGCTGCAGGTCGGGAGTGTTGATGAGGATGAGATATTGGAGGGTGTTCATGATTACAGTGTTGGGCTTGGCCTCCTGAGGTCCGAGGCGGGCTGCTTGCACAATGGCATCGCGAATCACAACGCCATTCACGCTCGGAAGGTTGAGGCCACGTAGGGAAGACAGTTGCGGCGGCCGGTGCTTGAGGCAGATTCGGAGTAACAGTGGGAGGGGATTTGCGATTACAGCTTCTCTTGTCGTGCGCTGATTGCCAGCCGTTAGTAGAGGTAAGTTCCGAGGGAGATATGTCTTCTCCCTCTACTACAATGGGTTCCATGCCGCCATCGAGGCACCGACGCGCCGGTGCTCCGAGCGCGAAGCTGCTTCTCTAGCGGCGTTCGGTATCGGCGGCTGCTGCGCCGCGAGGCTTAGCCTCAACGCAGCGAGGTGATGAAACGATATGGACTTGTCTCTTAATGTAGTGGTCCAAATCGGGAAAGGTTGGTATCGGCAGGTAGCTGATGAGAAGCGGAGGCTGATGACACTAGTTTCAGACGGCTAGGATGAGTAAATACGGTCCTAAAGGACAAACCTTCCGGAGCGCATGTGAAGCGCGTCCGCTCGCCTGGCCTCCGAACGCCGTTCTCCCGCTTAGGATGTGCGCTGCGTTGTTCGCCGCTCACCGCGTGATTCCTGCGTGCCCACACGGCCCCACTGCGCCCGAACGAACCGAGCGGGAGGTGCCGCCGTCGCGCGCTATCTGTTGGGCCAGTGGCGAACATCGCTAGGAGGATGAGGAGGAGGCACTTTAAAGCGAGAGCTTTACTGGCCGCCTAACCCACTGTGGTGGCTCAGTGGTTAGCGCACTCGGCTACTGATCTGGAGTTCCCGGGTTCGAACCCGACCGCAGTGGCTGCGTTTTTATGGAGGAAAAACGCTAAGGCGCCCGTGTGCTGTGCGATGTCAGTGCACGATAAAGATCCCCAGGTGGTCGAAATTATTGCGGAGCCCTCCATTACGGCACCTCTTTCTTCAAAATTTTTTTCACTCCCTCCTTTATCCCTTCGTGTACGGCGTGGTTCAGGTATCCAACGATATATGAGAGAGATACTGCGCCATTGCCTTTCCCCCAAACATATTATTATTATTATTATTATTATTATTAATATTATATTATTATTATTATTATTATTATTATTATTATTATTATTATTATTATTATTATTATTATTATTATTATTATTATTATTATTATTATTATTATTATTATTATTATTATTATTATTATTATTGTTATTATTACTGGCCGCGGACTTCCGATGTCGCCGTGGCTGTGCTCCGAGGAGGCACATGACGTCACAACGCGCGCGCCTCTCACCACCGCAACATATATCAAAGCACGAATGAGGCGTCCGCATATCCAGGGAGCCAATTATGCACCCTTCTTTTGCTCAAAGCTATCGCCGTCTAGAATATTGTCGACGCCAACGCCAATGAACACAGTGAATGCCGACACCTTTCGCTTTGCATACCCTAGATTAGCTGAGCTCATCCACATTAGTTTTTTTCCTCACGGCCAACAACGCCTGTGCCGACGACATAGACTTTTCTGTGACACAGTGCACTTAAAGCTGTCGCGTTAAAATTGCTGATGGCCTAGCTCTGTTAGCCCTGGATATACGTAGCGAAAGCGCGGAGACTTCTGCATCGGAAGAGTGCATGCGCTAGATGCGCCTTTATTGACGGTTAACGCTTGAGCCGTCGTGGCGGATTCGCGTTTGAACGCCTTGTAAAATTTCGTTTTGCAGCTGTCATTTTACAACGCGTTTGGGAAGAGTGATTTAGAATGGGTATTTTACTACCGTCTTTTTCTCCTGCGCATACAGTACTTACACCGAAAACTGGTAATCCTGCTAAGCTTAAGCGAGTTACTGGTTATCGGCCGATAACGCTTACCAATGTCGATTATAACATTTTTATGAAGGTATTAGCCAAACGTTTAGTCAGTTATGGACAGCTTGGTTGCCCCCCACCAGACGTGAGGAATTCAATGGCGGACCATCTTCACGAATGTTCATGTCACTCAGGGTATACTGGAATGCTGTGATGCTGACTTTAGGCGAGTCGCAATGTTGCAGAATTTACAGAATTGATTTTGGGAAGGCCTTTGACTGTGTATGTCATGACACTCTTTTTAAAATCCTCAAACATGTCTTTGTTGGGGAAGTTATTTTAAAAGGGATTAAAATGGCTTACAATAGCTGTACCACGAATATGGTTGGTTGTTGACCGAGAACTTCTGTGCGGCAAAGCTGCCCATTGTCATCGCTACTTTTCGCTCTGTACCTAGAGCCAATTTGCCGGACATTAATAAACAGCCGCTCTATTCGTATTTTTGAACTCGAAGCATGTGAAATTAAAGTACTGGCTTATGCCGATGATGTGGCAATTTTTTGTAGCTACAACAGCAGCATAGAACACGCGATGTTGGTTGTTCGCAGGTTTTGCTAAGTAACCAACAGCGTTGTTAATCTGGACAAATGTGTTAGGGCGCTCGACTACTGATCCGGAGTTCCCGGGTTCGAACCCGACCGCGGCGGCTGCGTTTTTATGGAGGAAAAACGCTAGGGCGGCCGTGTGCTGTGCGATGTCAGTGCACGTTAAAGATCCCCAGGTGGTCGAAATTATTCCGGAGCCCTCCACTACGGCACCTCTCACTTCCTTTTTCTTTCACTCTCTCCTTTATCCCTTCCCTTACAGCGCGGTTCAGGCGCCAACGATATATGAGACAGATACTGCGCCATTTCCTTTCCCCCAAAACCAATTATTATTATCGCGAAGCTTCCGACTTGCTGCCCGTTCGTTCGGTATGCTGGCGTTCGTGGCATCGGGTTTGTCGAGGATGAGGTGCCGATTAACTACGACTGCAACTTGAGTCCCGCGAAATTCGGCAAGGCGCCTGGCAGCACTTCTTTGTGGTTTTCCGCTCCGCGCGTCCGTTTCACCGTACGTAGCAGAGCGATTCGTCTAATGGGCAAGGCGTCGCGCCGAACGGGCTATGGCGTTCCGTGGACTCTCTGGCAGTGCTGCAACACGCTGTCTCGTTCCACTCTATAAGGCGAAGCTTTAGCGTCCTCCAATTTATTGCTTCCAACTGTGCCACTGAAAATGTGTGCACGAGATCTTTATTGTAAGACAGCAAGCTTTGTATCACGATGCAGTCTTTGCTGCGTTTTCTTTGTTAGCTCCCACAACTGTTACATATCCAGCCTCGTACTTTAACGGTGCTTGCAAGTGGATCTCATCCTTCCTAAGTGTCACGAAGCGCTCTTAGTCATTTAGTGTTGATGTAAACCTTTTTGCTTAGGAAAGGAAAGAAGCCTCTTGCTTCTCTGTGGATGGGATTACGCGGTAAGACGCACATATGCGCGTTATCGTGGGGGGATTTGGGAGATTTAGCTTCACTGAGCTGCTTATGAATCTGTAAGCCTGAGGAGATATTGTGAACACGAGCCTGCAGAACACAAGCGCACCCACTGGGTAAGTTGGTGTCTTCCTTAAGAGGATGTTGAAGTTCCTGCTTCACAAATTTAACGATTCCTTAGGATGATAGTTGGTCTTGAAGTTCCACTCCATGCTTCAGCAGAACTTCAAGGTGCAGTTAGTTCTTTTCAGCATCACTGATGCAGTCTTCTAGCACGGTTAAAACTTGGTCGATCCGTCTCAAGTCAGAGATTTAAGAAGAAGCACAAGGCTTCCTTGTTTTTCTACACTCATTTCCCCAAAGCACACTCTCAAAGAAAGGTCTGAAGATACTGTCACTGCACAATGCGAGACTGGGGCATCTTGGTTTTTGAAGCGCAGAAAAAGTACGCGTTTTTCAGCAACCGCTATGGTCCAGACATAACTCACAGTGACTCCACTAACAGCTTATAATTGGTCTCGGAATGTGCTGATGACATTATTCTCTTCTTCAGATGTGTTAAGACTCAATCGGCAAGCGTATGCCTGCCTGCAGAGCTTCGCCCTCAAGTCGAGTGCGCTTTTCTTCTGGGATCTCACGAACTAACGTTTCTTGACAAGACAGGTAAGCTGGACAATTCGGAAAGACGCTTGGGACCACACCGGGATTCAATTTCTTCAGCGGCGGCTGCGTTTTTATGGAGGAAAAACGCTAAGGCGCCCGTGTGCTGTGCGATGTCAGTGCACGTTAACAATCCCCAGGTGGTCGAAATTATTCCGGAGCCCTCCACTACGGAACCTCTTCCTTTCTTCTTTCACTCCCTCCTTTATCCCCTCCCTTGCGGCGCGGTTCAGGTGTCCAACGATATATGAGACAGATACTGCGCCATTTGCTTTCCCCAAAGAACCAATTATATTATATAGCGTGAGCGGCACCTCGATTACCTGCCTAGTAATGTGTGCTCACAAAGCTGCAACGTAAGCACGAACAAAGCTGTGTAAGAGGGAGCAGCGATTGACACCAATATAATAACGCAGCAAGCAGCTAACATGGCCGGGTATATGACAGGGGCTGGTCACTTAAACCAGTTATTTACTACGGGAACTGCAATGACATCGCCGGTCACAAAGCAATTTTTTTTCTATAAGGAACTAATTTAGAATACAGAAAATTTTTTCTCCACACTCAAAACGCGCTGAATGATACCCGATTATTCGTAGCTATGCTGTCTTAACTATACGCTAGATATGGGCATTCGTACGCAACTCACCTAATGGTGACATGAACATTCTGGGTAAAAAAGTTTTCAAATTAAAAAAATTGTCAAATACTCTTATTGAAATATTGGAGGTAATGGTTCATTCTTTTGATACGTAGCTAAAAATCTTTCTTTTCGCATATTTCTACCGATCGCACTGAGCAGTTAAAACTGCCATAGAAAACAAATTGGGAACAATTTTGACGATAGCAAGAACGCTAATACAAAACAAAATACAGGATTGCCGCTCAGTGGTCTGTGGATATATTGCTTGTTATATCGAAATCTTACATTATATGAATAAATTGCGTTCATTAACTGTTTCCAGCTCAAAACTGCTATTTTCCATAATTGATGGGTATTATAGCAGCACGAGCATCATGCAAGCAGACAAGAATGCCTTCTTACCACAGTGCACTTTGTTAGTGTGAAGTCTTTCCGCGGCATAGCCTTTGCCCACGCTGTATTTTGAGCCGGTTCCTGCGGGAATCTTCACACGCGTCTCTGGGCTCATTGGCGTGGTCAGAGCGACAGTTTGGGGCAGAGCAGCAACCAGGCATTGTAAACTACCTCGCTCGCAAACGTCTGTGCAGTACTGCTCAGAAACAAACAAACACAGCCCAAAATAACACGCACTGACAATGTGAACCGCGACATGCAACTGCATTCCGAAGTGGCGTTCCGTTTCGAGTTGTTCGCGTTGACACTAGCCTTCCATTTCGCGTTCATTGCGCTCGCCCCGCCCATCTCTCTCTTGTTCTCACTCTCGTGACACGTGACTGTGGAGAGGGGGACATACGCAGGCCTTATAAGGAAGGGATAAGGAGTCAAGAGGGACATTTGACAGCGAGGAGACGCGGGTGTCTGCTTTTCGGGAGACCTGCACGTTCCGACGTCTGGACTGTTCGCGCGACTTGTGCTTTATTTTGGAAACTCTCTTAATACTCATCTTTGCTGCTTTAGTGATGTAAAAGAAAGTGACTTGTAGCAATGACAGCAGTCCCAAGTGATTGGCAAATACAGTGAAAAGGGAACGGACTTATTCGAAGACAAGAAGTGAATATATCGCCGAGGAACGCCCAAGTTGAAACCTCGGTAAGCTGCCCTCGACGATATTCTGCCACAGTGGCCTACATTCTCTTACTCTTTGGTCATCAAGGACACGGTATTAATGCCATGACCGCACAGCGCTGCCTGTCGTGCAAGTTCAACGATCTGGGACTGTTTTCTCGCACGGCGTCCCTTGGTGCCAGTAGCGTCCAGTTCCAAAAGCATCTGGCCATTTCTTTTCAACTTGCTTGGTGGAGCCGTTTCAAAAGATTAAATAGCGATAGCCAAGTAACTGCAACAAAAATACAATTAGAGAAGCTTACGCAATGGAAACAGCCAGCTATTATCTTATTATCGCGAAGAAATCAACGCAGTGATGACGCCCCGCATGACGGAACCACGATTGTGTGTGTGTTACGGGAGGTTTATAGTGAGCGCTTAATTGTGTGTGAAATAGTTAGACACGTGTGTGTGGAAAGGACGCCGGGACATAGCTTTCTTTGGGAGCTCCACCCTTCCAATGGAAGCTCCATCGAAGCACCCTACCAAGGGATGTCGCGCAGCGCGTTTGCGAGACGCCTATCGAAAGCATTCGTCCTTAGTCCCATCTCGCATTATGTTAGGATATAAAAGTTCCAAGGAAAGCATGTCGGTGCTTTTGAAGAGAAAAGTTTCGCTACGCCAGGTAAAGCAGACTTCGGGTAGGCAGCGAAGCAACTTTGAACGACCTTCAGCCCAACCAAGGATAGTTGTGTATGAGCACATGTGGTATGGTTATGGTGTCCAACCCTGCACTTCTTACCTTGGCCCATGACAATTAGTTTACCTTTAACATTGGCTGACCATTGGGTTGACCATTGACCCTAGGAAAAAAACGATGGAGTGATGTGAAGCCGCGTGATGAGTAACAATGTGTGCAGAAACTTTTCGCTGAATTCCAGGGTTAGCCAAGTTAAGCCACTGACAATTTTTTGGTTGGAACACAGACAGCTCTTAAAAAAGGTGCATTAGTTCAGCTAATGCAGGATAAAAAAAACGACAGCTGCCCGAGTCCATTGTGTACATTGGCGTTGGCGTTGACAACGTTCTAGACGCCGATGATTTTGAGAAAAGGAAGTGCTCTTAACTGGCTCCCTGGGTCGGTGGACGCCTTAGCCGCGCTTTGAGGTACGTGGCGGTAATCACAAAGACCGAGAGAGATATGTGGGCTGCATGCATTAGCATTTACAACGTTATGGCAGATACGCGGCACAGCAGCAATAGGCCGCAGCGTTCATCAACCCTCGCGATCAACCATTAACTGCCACCTGCCAGTGTAGCAGGGAGGGCGCGCTGCCTGACATGTGCGCGGAACGCACTCCACGTTGCAGACGCCAAGCCGCGTTTAGTTTCCCGACGCACCACACTTTTCGCTCTCTATCCAGGTTCAGCAGTAGTTACATCGCAGCTAAGTTTTCTGTGCAGAGTGCACGTAAGGACAACTCCTGAAGTTTCGTGTCACCGGATTTTCAGAACGGGGCTTCAGAGCCCTTTCATGGGCTGAACGGTTTCCTCCGCGTCGGCCTCTATCTCGGCGTAGCCGGTAGAGCAAACGAGAAAGGCAGCGGTGGAATAAGGTACGGCGGTAGCAGAGACCAAACGAGTAGAAGAGCGGAAGATGGTTTGGTCCTAGGTTTTATGCGGTTTAACGTCCCAAAGCAGATAAGGTTCAGCAGGCAGTTTTTCTCGTGGTATTATTTTTTGTTAAAGTTTACGGTCGCTTAAAAGTTTAAAAACATTTAAATTCAGGTTTCCCATGTCTGAAACTTCGTAACGAAAGCAGCTTCTCTGTGGGAACCACACGAAAACAAATCTACCAAATTAACAAATCCGCCAACGCAAATACTGCACAAGTTGCTAAACTTGCTGACAAAGCGAAGCTACACATTTGTAAAACCGTGTCAGGATTCCGCGATTCATTCCAGTCTTTAACTTGAAATTCACGGCCTCTAACAAACTAACAATTTTATGCTATTTGCTATCAAAAATTGATGGCCTTGCTCTGTTAGGCCGCGATATACGTAGCGAAAGCGCGCAGACTTCTGCATCGAAAGAGTGCATTAACTGGATGCGCCTTTATTCATGGTTAAAGCTTGAGCCGTCGTCGTGGAGTGGTAGCGTCTCCGCATAAAACTCCAAAGGCCCTGGTTCGATTCCCAGCCTCGGCACAAGTATTTTTTTTATTCAATGAGTGCGCGGGGGGTTTCACTGGCTCCCATAGATGCCGCCACCGAATACGTTGGTTAGCGGTTAAGCGCAGGCTCCGTTAAGGCGCGTTTATACGAGGGCGTAACGGGCGCGCGCGCGCTGCACGGCGACGTCACGTCGGCCAAAGCGAGAGCCTCTATAATCCAACTGCGCATGGCCGCCGACGCGTTCGGCGGCTTCCGCGCTTTCTGACCGCACTGCGGAGACTTGGAGCACGAGACTATTTCGCGCAGAGTGCGGCCAGACCGCTTCGGCACCGCGGCGATGCGCGCGTTGTGACGTTATGTGACTTATCGGAGCGTCGCCAGGGCGAAATCGAAAGTTCGCAGCCAGTAAAGCTTTCGCATTAAAACCTGGAAACCTGCATTGGCAGATTGAACACAAATCTGAGCACACAATGTTTAAGCGCATCATTTCCACGCATTTTCTGTTTTCGAATAGGACAACCAGGATGGGAGAAGGAAAATTGAAAATTGGTTTTTAGGAAAAGGAAATGGCACAGTATCTGTCTCACACCTCGGTGGACACCTGAACCGCGCCGTAAGGGATGGAATAAAGGAGGGAATTAAAGAACAAAGGAAGCAAGAGGTGCCGTAGTGGAGGGCTCCGGAATAATTTCGACCACCTGGGTATCTCTAACGGGCACTGACATCGCACAGCACACGGGAGCCTAAGCGTTTCGCACCCATCGAAACGCAGCCGCCGTGGTTCTATTCGAACCCGGGAAACCAATTTTCAATTTTTTTCGTCGACTGGCCCAGGGAGCCAGTTATGATCCCCTTCCTTTGCTGAAAATCATAGTCTAGAACGTGGTCAACGCTAACGCCAATGAACACAATAAATGCCGACGGCCTATAGCTTTACTGCTGCGATTCTGCCACAACGTTGTTAATGCCAACGCATGCGGCGCACATTTGACGCTACTACTACGTAGCGCGACTGGGGTGTCTTATGCGTCTTTTCTGTGCTTTCGAAGCTTCCGCTCTTTATCGGTTTAAGCGCAGCTAGGCTCAGAGACGTCCCATGGTCCTCCTCGGTCGAAGCCCATCTGAAAAACAATCCGAACAAGCTACGGAAGAGAGTAGTAAATTTTTCACTTTAGAAAGTTACCTGCGGTTTAACTACTCCTGAACCTTGTTAGAGAGCGAAAGCTGTGGTGCATCGGGCAAGTAGAAGCGGCTTGACGACTGCGTTGTTGAATGCATTCCACACACTGGATAGGCAGCGCACCCACCCTGCCGCCCTGACGACTGGCACTTGAAAATTGAATTCTTTTTTTTTTGGTGGGGGGGTATAAATGGTGCAGTGGTCTTTCTCAAAACTCGGCGGACACCTGAACCGCGCTGTAAGGAAGGGTATAGAGGAGGGATTGAAAGAACAAAGGAAGAAAGAGGTGCCGTAGTGGAGGGCTCCGGAATAATTTCGATCACCTGGGGCCCTTAATGGGCACTGACATCGCACAGCACACGGGCGCCTTAGCATTTCGCCTGCATCGAAACGCAGACACCGCGGTCGGGTTCGAACCCGGAAAACCAATTTAGATTTTTTTCCTCCATTGAACCAGGGAGACAGTTATGATCCACTCCATTTCCTGAAAATCATCGGTCTAGAACGTTCTCAACGCCAAAGAACACAATGAACGCCCACGACCTGTAGTTTCCGTGCCCAGTTTCTGCCACAGCGCTTTCGGTGGTGCCAACGCATGCGGCGCTCATTTTACACTACCGCCACGTAGCGCGACAAGTGTCTTATGCGTCTTTCCTATGCTTTCGAAGTTGCCGCTGTTTATCGGTTTCAGCACAGCTCCGGCTCGCCGACGTGGCGTGGTTCTCCTCGGTTCAAGGTCATATGAAACACACGCCGAGCAAGCTACGGAAGAGAAGTAAAGCTTTCAATTTAAACAGCTGGCAAGGCTTGTGGTGAGGCCAGAATTGTGACCAGCGCAACGCCGTCTTCGGCTTCTTCCATCGCCTGCATAGGATGTGGCGTGGCGGACGCCGCGTCGGCGGTAGGCTTGCCGCGGCGGCTGCCGCTTGGTATTTTCAAAGGATCGCTCCGAGCGGGAAAACGCTCCGATTATCGAAATATGGGCGTTGGTTGAAAGCTGGGAACTTGTCGGGAACGATTTTGAAGATATTTTGGGGCGATGGGCAAAATTTCCAGCCTGTTGGGGCAGATTAGACGGAGCTCTATGAGAGGCGGTCTTGCCGAGGTCATGGAACGCCGGAGAGATTTGTGGGCGCATTAAATTTTGCAAGGGATAGTGACTGCGGATGGCACAGCACAGGGTTAATTTCAGACAGTTGTTCAAGTACTAATAAAAGCGCCTTTCAGCCAATGGCCTTCAGGGTCATAAGGGAGAGGCCTTTGTCCTAAATTGGGCATAGACAGGCTGCTGCTGCTGCTTCTAATGGTTCACCCGACCGCGGCGGCTGCGTTGCGATGGAGGCGAAACGCTTAAGCTCCTGTGTGCTGTGCGATGTCAGTGCTCGTTAAAGATCCCCAGGTGGTCGAAATTATTCCGGAGCCCTCCACTAGGGTACCTTCTTTCACTCCTTCCTTTATCCATTTCCTTACGGCGCGGTTCAGGCGTCCAACGATATATGTGACAGATACTACGCCAATTACTTTCCACAAAAACCAATTTTCATTTTTTTTGCTGATGGTTCCTTTCTTCTTTCTTTGCTTGAACAGAGAGAGAGCGGGGCGGAAACGCGCAGCGCAGTGTCGTCTGATAGGATCAGTCGGTGTCGTGTGGTCACGTGCATCGTTCGTGTGTGAGCCGTATTGGCTGTTCGCTCGTAGCTTCCGGCACGCGAGAGATGCTTGGGAGAGAGCGAAAGCTTGAAAAACCAATATAACAAGGCCACATTGGTTTTTTTTCTTTCTGCAGTCTGTATTGCAGTACGCGTTGCAGTAGCTGTCTACAAAGAAGAGAGGCCACACCGTCGCAGAACATGTTGCAGTAGCCGTGCATCGAGGAGCGTCTGTCGCGGATGTGGTTCGTTGCGTTGCTCGCTGGTAAGTGGCCGCTTTTGTATCGTACGTGTTCGGTGCTTTGGTCCTGCTTTTAGGAACGCGCTGCACCATGTACGCACAGAGTGTGGCGCGTTTCTGCCTGGGAAGGCATGCAAGCGCGGGAGGGAGTCGATCCATCCATCCAGCATAGTAAATTCTTTGCCTTCGCGTGAGCAGCGCGTCATAGTCGAAAGACCTTGCTAGGCAGCGTCACGGGAACCTAGCAGACCATTCGTTTTTTTTTTGAGAAATGCGTTTTTGAGGCGCACATCGCTCTGTCGGTGTACGCGTCGTGACAGAGCTGTAGAGGTTGCTGAAGGACCTCCCTAATCGGCTGTACCCTACTCAGGTCTAGGGTGCCTCGATGCAAGCGGTGCGCTACACCGAGGCGCCTTACTTATCTAAAGCCGCTCAATAAACTAGTTTATAAGCTAGTTTATTGAGGGGCTTTACCTTACTGGGGCCTGTAGGGCAGCGCCCTCTGGGTATCGTATGATCGTCCGAGTGTACAAGTAAGGGCACTTGTCCGATTTCAGTGCATGTTAAAGATCCCCACGTGGTCGAAATTTTTCCGGAGACCTCCACTACGGGACCTCTTTCTTCTTTTCAATTCTTTCACTCCTATTCAGGAATGTGTGCGTACTTTTATTCAGGAATGTGTGCGTACTTTGCCGTGTTTCGTTGCCACGTATACACAGCGGGCAGTGTCACTACCAGCCTCTATGCACAGGTTGCGCTACTCTATTAGTAAGCACTCGCGATGCAGCAACGGTGGCCTATGACGCCTGCGTCGCTTCAACTGAAGTCCTCTCCGTCTTGGCGCCTGCATTTATTTTCATGTTTGTTTTCTCCGTCTTGGCGCCTGCATTTATTTTCATGTTCGTTTTCTATTCGGTCGTGTCAAGCACACCAGGTGAGGCCTGTCACAGCCACCAGGTGAGGCATGTCACAAGCACAGCCATTTAATGCATGTGACGAACTGTGAGATCATGATGAAGATGATGATATTAGCGCAAACTATACTTGCACCGCCGCGCGGTTGCTTTTGACGGTGGCTATCCAGAACGACTGACCACGGCGGAAGCGTTTCGTTAGCGTTCCGAAGTGTTTCCTGGCGCCTGACGGCTGTGGTGGCTAGGGCGCTCGGCTACTGAGCCGGAGTTCCGAGTTTCGACTCGGGCGTGGCGGCCGCTTTTCGATGCAGGCGGAACGCAGAAATAAATTAATGTGGATTAGCTCAGCTAATCCAGGATATACAGAACGAAAGATGTCGGCGCTCACTGTGTTCATTGCCGTCGGCGTTGACAATGTTCCAGACGGCGATGTCTTTGAGCAAAGGAAGGGCGCATAAGTGGGTCCCTGGATATCCGGACACCTCATTTGTGCTTTTATACATGTCGAGGCGGTGAGAGAGAGATGTGGCCTGAATGCATTAGCGCTTACAGCGTTGTGGCTGACATGCGGAACTCCATCAATAGCTAGGCCGGAGCGTTGATATGGTGGTCAATCTCTCGCGATCAACCATTAACTGCATGCAACCTCCCAGGGTGGCAGGGAGGGCGCGCTGCCTATCCAGTTTGCGGAACGCAACCAAAGCATGCTTTTGCAGTTGGACACCAACGCCACGTGCTACATGAAAGCGAAATTGAGGTCTCCACTGTCCCACGGAGCCGGTTGTGCACCTTTCCTTTCGTGAAAATGAACGGCCTTTGCAAAGTTGTCAACGCCAAAGAACTCTATGAACGCTGTCGGCTCACTTGTTTTGTTCGGTTTTTGAGGAAAGGAAATGGCACAGTAACCGTCTCACATATCTCGGTGGACACCCGAACCACGCCGTAAAGGAAGGCATAAATGAGGGAGTGAAAGAAAGACATACGCCGGCTCTCTCGAAGCGCGGTGTTGACTAGCGTACTGAAGCTTTCCGCTTCAAAAGTTACCTGCGGTTTAGTTACTCCTGAACCCGGTTGGAGAGCGAAAACTGTAGTGCATCGGGCAAGTAGACGCGGCTTGGTGTCTGTGTTGTTGAGTACATTCCACACACTGGATAGGCAGCGCGCCCACCCTTGCCGCCCTGGCAGGTGGCAGTTGAAGTGAGTGAAAAACTTTATTGAGCTCTAGATTCGCTGGTCTTCTACGGTCTTCAGATGGCTTCGTCCATCTCCTTGTAGAACGGTCGGTTGTCTTTAGTCCAAGGCTCCACTGGATGCTGCTGCCATTTGTGCTCGCCGAATCAGACCCTCTTGGTGGACCTGGCGATCCCTGGAGAGCACTCCCTCCCATTGCTCTGCACTCGGATTTGATATAACGGGTACCACGTGTATTTACTGGCACGCCCACGTTATGTGATACAGCGCGGGTGTTACGTGGCACCAGGGGCATTTGTCATTGTATTGTGTGGGATACATTTTGCTGAGTACGTTTAGGTTCGGGTACGAGCCCGTTTGTAGCTACCTCCACGCGACAGACTCCTCTCTGCTAAGGGAGTTGTGCGGTGGTGGATAGTGCTTTCTGCAGCCCTTGTAGTTATTTAGTATCGCCGAATAGTCTTGGGGAACAGGTTCGGCCCCCTCGAGGTCGCCTATGTTAGATGCTCGGTAATAAGTGTACCCTCGAGCTATCCTGTCCGCCTCTTGGTTCCCTGCTACTCCCGTGTCTCCCGGCGTCCATACTATCGTATGCCTAATTTGTTCTTCGTTTGGTTGTCGTGTTACGTTGTCTCCGAGGCGGAGTATGCGGAGCGCTCCGTGCCCTATTCTGCCGCGTAGGTAGTTGCGGCACGTCGTTTGTGAGTCTGTAATGATTGTTAGAGACCGTTTAGACCAATAGCCCTCCGCTGCCGCTAGAGCGACGGCGTCTTCTTCAGCCTCGACTATCGTACAGTCTTGTAGTGATGCGCCGGTGATCTCGCGTAGGTTGGAATCAATCACTGTTGCTACCGCATTGCTGTTTCTCTGTCCCGCTGCTCTGGCGTATGTGGCTGTGTTCACGTATACCGTCGTTTCTTGGGGTGCTAGTGTCTTTTGTAGGTATTCAGCCCTCGCCTCTCTGCGTGCTTTGTTTAGGTTGGGATCCATGTTCCTGAGTATGGGTGCTATTTTTAGCGTGTTGCGATACTCGTCCGGAATTGTTTCGGTCCTCTGTATCTCGTGAAGTTGATCGGCGCAGCCTAGTTTCTTCAGGAGCTCCCTGCCAGATAAGGTCTGCTGTAGTCTGCGCAGTTGGGAGACTAGTTGCGCCTCTCTCAATTACTCGTAGGTGCTGTGTAGTCCTAAGGCTAGGAGCTTTTCGGTTGAGGTGTTGGGGGGTGGTCTATGCTTTGAAAATTGCAGTTGAAAATTCTAAGCAGTTGAATATTGTTTTTTGCTGGGATGAGGGAGGGAGAGGAAATGGCGCAGTATCTGTCTCGCATCTCGGCGGACACCTGAACCGCGTTGTAAGGGAAGGGATAAAGGAGGAAATTAAAGAAGAAAGGAAGAAAGAGGTGCCGTAGTGGAGGGCTCCAGAATAATTTGGACCCCCTGGGGATCTTTAAGGTGCACTGACATCACACAGCACACGGGCGCCTTAGCGTTTCGCCTCCATCGAAAGAAACGCTTCCGCCTTGGTCGTGTTTGACCCCGGGCACTTGTGATCAGTAGCCGAGCGCCCTGCCCACAGGACCACTGCGGCGGGTACCAATTAATGGTTGCTCGCGACAGATTGGCCACTCAATGAACGCTGCAGCCTGTTGCTGAAGTTCTGCGTGTCCACCACAACGTTGACAGCGCTAATGCATGAAGCCCTCATCTCTCTCTCTCATCGCCAAGTACCTCAAAGCGCGATTCGTCCACTGACCCAGGGAGCCAATTATGAGTCCTTGCTTTTAAAATCATTGGAGTCTTCCCCTATCCTCTCTTATTTCCGCTTCTGCAGCTAAGAACTTCAGTATCGATGGCAGATGCCGGGGCTAGCAAAAATTTTATCTTTCCTTTTTATTATTATTTCAATAAACCACTACTACTTGGAGTCTAGAACATTGTGAACGGCAATGAGCACAATGAACACCGACGTGTTATAGCTTAATTGTCGCATTTCTGCCACAGCGTTGTCAACGTCAACGCGTGCAGCGCACCTCTGTCACTACCGCTACGTAGTTTAAAGCGCAATGAGGTGTCCACCGTCTGAACGGGGCCAGGTACCCAAAGTCTCCTTCTCCCGCGCAGATCTCGGAGAAGACGGCCCGACTTCGTTCTCATGCATGGCCAAGCTCGCACTGACTAGAACAGCGCTGCGTTCCTGTTAGCCAAGCACACGGTGAGTCACGCGGTCATGCGGTGAACAGCTGCGGAGAGCGCATGCGCCAAGCCAGCAGTGGTGCTAGCGCACGCGGCGGCGTCGTTGCGAAGGCTACGGCGCAGCTGCGGTAAAACGAATGCCAAACTGCAGCCCATGGTGAAACTCGGCTGAACTATCAGCATTGCAAAAGGCAGCATAGCGGTACAAGGAGACACCCTACATCCTGTGAACTATCTCTGAGTCACATTAAGGAACTCGCATGGGACTGCAGAAGAGGTTGGCAATTTCTATCTGTGCAGTTTTCAAGCATTCGTAACAGCGTCAGTAAGCATTTTTCCTGACAATCTGTTTAAGAAAGCACACAAAATTGTTATCCAATGTCGCCTCATAGCATCACATAAGGCTTCTATAATTATGAAAATTGTTTTTTTGAGGAAAGGAAACGGCATGGTATCTGTCACATCTCGGTGGACACCTGAACGGCGTCGTAAAAAAGAATAAAGGAGGGACTGAGAGAAGAAAGGAAAGATGTCGTAGTTGGGGCTCCAGAATGAAAATGAAAATTGTTTTTTGGGGAAAGGAAATGGCGCAGTATCTGTCTCAGATATTGGCGGAGACCTGAACCGCGCGGTAAGGGAAGGGATAAAGGAGGGGGTGAAAGATGAAAGGAAGAAGCAGGTGCCGTAGTGGAGGGCTCCGGAATAATTTCGACCACCTGGGGATTTTGATATCGCACAGCACATGGGCGCCTTGACGTTTCGCCTCGAACGAAACCCAGCCGCCGAGGTCGAGTTCGAAACGGGGAACTCCGCACCACCTGGAGATCTCTAGCGTGGACTAAGATCGACTGAGATCGCACACCACACGGGTACTTTTATGCGTTTTGCCTCCATCGAAACGCCAAGGAAATGTTGGTTGTATACTGGACTCTATGAACATTTTCTTGGCAAACAGAGTTTGCATACACGAAGTACCTCCAGTACCCAAGAACATGTCCACCCACTCCCATTATTGCCGAAGGACATCCCAGAGTGAATTACATGAAGAAACGACAGGGAGGAGCGTTAGGGCAGTCGACGTAGACGGAGCCCTATTTCGCTCTCCACATGAGAACACAGCGGTAGCTACCGTAGTAAAATCCAACTACCAACAACAACTCGTCACCCTTTTCATACAGAACTGTACCATACTAGAGGCATAAGTGACTGCGATAGCCCTGGCCATACAGTACGGTAATGCTACCGGCCGATCGTACCACATCGTGGCCGACTCACAAGCGGCTTGTCAGTTCCTCTTTGCAGGCAGAATACATTGCTCCCGCTATTCACGTACAACCCCGAGTCAAATACATCCATCAAATATCAAATAACTTGGACCCCCGCATACTCAGGCTTGGAAGTAAATGAGGTCGTGGATGGCCTAGGTCGAGATTTCACAAACTGAGCGGGCCTTAATCCGATCTCTCCCAACCATTCGCGAATCCAAGCAATGTTCACAGCCTACAACACTAGACTCCACCATCAACGCCTGATGCGTCCATTTCTACCACCGCCTCAAAAACAACTGACTGCTGGAAGGGGTCCTTTGAAAGGGAAAAGCCACTTCTCTCTTGAGTTGTATCCGACTGAGCTGTGTGACTAAAAAAGTCATTGAAGGTAAGAACCCGTAGCGGTCCTTCTATTCAAGCAGTAACAGATTGCTCATGCCCGCTTTTACCGGCCTCCGCCCCACCTTCAGCTCATTGTCAGCCTATACCTGCCTATGTACGGGCATATAAATGACCAGTGCACGCTCTGTCATGAAATGTGTGAGCAAGCAGCACGCGCCTGTTCGCCTCGCACGCGGGAGGCAGAGATAGAGCAAACTTTATCGCAACAGACTTTTGCCTTTGAATAGCAGGACAGGTGACCAGTGGCGTAGGTTAGACGAGACGCATCAGCCTTTGAGGGTGAACTTCTTAATTCCGAAGCACAGCGCTAGCTGCTATCTCCCGCGCAGGGCGGATCAGAGGAAACTGGTGGCCGGGAGGGAAACGAACAGCGTTACCACGTTTTTCTCGCGGGGGGGGGGGAGGAAATGAATGATGCATGGGTAAGGGAAGTGAGGGCGAAGAGTTCCCGAGCATCGCTTTGCCGTGTACTAAACGGTCGCCGGACCTGCGCACACTGATGCGACTAGCTTTGAACACCTAGAAAAGATCAAGTATTCGTTTTTAAGAAGCATTCGCCAAGCTCACCTGCCCTAAGACTCCACAAAACTGGAGTTTTCCTTGTGTTATAGAACAAGAACGGTACACTTTGGAGTCTGACTCTTACAGTTCCTGCTCCAAACACAGCGGATGCCTGTCGCGAGAAAACTTTTTTGTGAAAACACAAGCCGTCACATTTGCTCTGGCGCAGACCGAAAACGGAAAGCCAGCGGGGTGGACGCATTGGAAAACAACAATCCCGGACGTGTGAATTGGAAATGCAAGCTCCAGAGATGACCGACTCGGATACCGTAACTACGGCTATGCATCACGAATCGGGGGCGGCGGATATGGAACAGCTTTCCGCCGAGGTGAGTACGACAGCGATTCCACCACGCGTCCGGGGACACTGCAATCCGTATGGGGAGCGCACCACTCCGCCGAGCCCTCACTGCTTCCCCGATGTTATAAGCGCGGAGGCGGTCGAGGGTAAAGAACGGCAAACTTTCAGAAGTGGTGGCACTATATTTATCGCTTCCAGCTAAAAATTACCAGGGCACTTGTCTCCTTACACGGAGGAGTGCGAAAGCATGGAACTTAATAGAACGGGGATTTTTTCCACGACGCCAGTGCCCGATCTATTTATATTTGTTATGTTTGATTTTGTTATTTTCTTTTTCATTTTTATTTTTCCTTATTTGTATTGTTTGTTTATTTTACTTATCACGACCAAGTGCTATGTCGGCGTCCATGGCTATTGTGTCGTCGAAGTTTAATTAATTAGGTAATTGCAATCCATCAACCAAATATTTTCTATACCAAGATCTCATCACGCACTATCTAGCGCAGTCAAAGTTGTGCACATACATCTCCACAGAACGACGTAATCCTGCGGAGAATGTTTTCCTGACACGAAACACGCACGAAAACACGGGCTTTGTAAGGTAAAAGTGTAATTTTCATGTCTAATTAACTTATTAAAGTTAATCTACCGAATTTTCCGCATTGCCTGACCTCATAACGCACTATATAACACAATTAGGCTTTTGCACATGTATCTTTTTAGAACCACACAATCGTTCGGAGAAGCTATGTCGACGTCTGTGGCGATTGTAACGTCGAAGTGTAATTTTGGCGTTTAACTAATCTTGCTACATCCACCAAACCTTTGCCACAGCGAAATCTCATCACATACTATCTAACACAACTAAACGTTTGCACATTTATCGTCACAGAACGACGTAATCATGCGGAGAATGTTTTGCTCACACGGAACTCGGGACATAGCCATTTAATGCTAACGCCTTAAAAACAGCCAATTTAACATGACACCTCGCTATGCAACTCACAGGTGGCACGTTTTAGAGTGACAGTATTTCTCCTGGATATTATTCCATTCGAGCATCTGTAGCAGCTGAAGGATTTAGTTTTCATTGGCGGCATACCACGGACCCGACAGACGCGGATTCGATCCTGGCCGCAGCGGTCGCATTTCGATGGAGGCGAAATTCTAGGGGCCTCCTCCTCCTCTAGGGAACGCCTCGCTTGCTTCTAGAGTCCGCCATTTAAACGACTTGGTCATATTTTTGTCATATTTCGCAGAGGTGTTCTAAATGATTGCTGTTTTCGTCGTCTATGATGGCTTGCAAGCATCCTGAGAGCTTCATGTTAGAGCGCCAGATTGTAGTCTTGCACCACGCGCGTCCTTCCTTCTTGTTCCATCCTCCACGCTCCTCTCTTTTTTTAATGCAGTAGCATTAAAGTTATCATCATGCCATAACCCCGCTGACGACTAGCGTGACGAAGTTTTCTTATTGTTCGCTACGGTGATAACGGCACCTGATGTCGTGCGTCCACAAAGGACCATTCAAAGAGTGCCACCCACTGGAAGAAGATTCAAACCACTAAATGTTAAGTAGACTGTGGAGGATTGTGCGACAGCATTAGTGGGCTTGATTCTTGTGAAGAGCAGTTGGCCGTCCTGGTCGTGAAAAACTGGCATAAGTCTAGAGTAAGGTGATATTGAAAGAATGCGAAAGCATCCTTTGACCTTATGACATTTACCATAAAGACCCTTCACATAAAGGCCTTCAACCTAAAGTCTTTTACCCAGAAGGCCTTTACCCAGAATGCCTTCACCTTAAGTCTTTGACCTAAAGGACTTTACCAGATGCCTATGACGTCATTATCACTGTGAACATTTTCAGTGCATATACTCATCGACTAATTGCTTTTTTCTTGTTTTGTGACGACTTGATGTCGAAGGAACTCCAAAGCTATAGCCTTGCATACAGGGCGAAAAAATTAGGATACCTGTGCAGTACACCTTAAAGCGCCCCTGCCTCCAGGAGTTCACGTTTACTCCAGACGGGCCAAGCAAAATGACATGACGACAAAATGGCTACGTGTGGCCATACGCTCACGTGATCTCATGTGAGTCGTCCTGGTGGGCCTGGTTGCACCTTAAGAGATGCACAGGCCGGGAAGTGAGCCCTCTAGGCGACGTCATTATGTCACGTGATGTGTGGTAAGATAATTACATTGCCGAAATTAACGTGACATGCTCACGCTATCTACAGCGTCCGTCCACGACTCTTGCAGCCTTGGCCCACATATGCAGCGTGCTTTCTGGCAGTAGAAGAGCGTTTTTTTCGGTTGCGACATATTACAATTTCCAGGCCATTCCGCTCTGAGACCTACCTCCGTGCAGTTGCGACAGCAGTAAGTTATTCTCGAGCCGATCTCCGTTTTTTTTCAGTTTTAAAAGCAGTCTATTACAGAGAAGTACTCGTGCTGAGGAGAGTTCGCGAATACTTCGTTCATTTTCGGCTGCTCGGTGAGGCTTCATTAGTAGGCTTAATTTATAGCTCCGTTAGTAGAGTTTCTCTTTGCGGCTGATGTTTTGGCGAGGCTAGCGCATTGTGACGTGTCTTCGTCGTCCCTGGCACAGGTCGAACAGGAGACCGAGGCGCTCTCCGTTGCCTACGTGTCCAGCATCATGCCGGACATGAGCACCGTAGTCCAAGCAGCGAACGACGTTCCGTCTTCTGCTGGCCGCCAACACCGCTGCGACAAACCAAGCACGAAGAGACGCTGTGGTGAGTGAGAGCAGTGCGCCACTTGCGCTGTCCGGTGCACTCCTGTCGGCCATTTAAAATCCCATTTAGGCAGTGTTACCGACCATACACATATCCGCATCAAGTCTCCAAGGTGAGCAATATGTAGTCTCTGGACCAATGTAGGTAAGGGACGTCGGCAGAATGAATTCGTTACCATGAAAACAGGATGGTAAAACCCCTCACCTTAGGTCCTCTTATGAAAACGATGTGTGTCTCGAACAGTGCCCGTAGCGGTCCCTTTATGTAGACGCGGAAAGCTTCCAAGCTCTGCCGTTAGTAACGGCTAACGGCTGCTAAAATTAGAGAAATTTAGAATAGCGCAGACGTATTAGCGGGGGCGTACATCGGAATATCAAATGTCTACTGTGCACTTGCACCCGCAGATGCTCTCCCCACCTAACCACATAGCTACCACTTCACGTGCATGGCATGCAGCTTGTAATCCGGTTTACCGAATTGCCTTTAACTTGGTAAGGACTGTACTCCCCCGGTAACACATGTACACGCAATCCTAAAACTACAGTGACGATTCTCGCTCTGATGCTCGTCAAAATGCGCGCATGGGTGTGTGTGTTTGCATTTGAGCAGTTCGTGCTCGACCACTCGCGAAATTGATGGCTGTGCAGAGCAAACTTGGCCCACAGATACGGGATGCCGCAATGTCTTTGTCCTTCAATTAGAATCAGCGAAAAGAGCGAATGCTTACGGTTGTGAGGTTGTATATGTACTGACGCAGAGTCCTGTATGAGTGCGGACATGTATGCTTAGCTCATGCTCACGCCAGAGTGGCGCCATGCAAGTGCACAGTGTCATGGCGCTGATAAATGAATGCCCAGTTGACAAAAAACTTACCGAATCGTGCCCAAAATACGACAGTATCTTCTGTAGGTTTGTAGCAATAACAGATGATTTTTCTGTAGTATTGTACCATTCTTCTGTAGCACTCCAGTAGTTATATCTGATACTATTCTGGAGTTCTTTCAAACAATGAACACGGTAAAAACACAGTACAGTGTAGTGATGGGAGACTTCTATGCGAAAGTGGGCAAGAAGCAGGCTGGCGACGAGCCGGTAGGCGACTATGGGATAGGTTGTAGCAATGGCGGGGGACAGCTATTAGTAGAGTTCGCAGATAAAAATAATTTTCGCATCATGAATACCTCTTTGCGCGAACGAGAGAACAGGAAGTGGATCTGGAAGAGCCCTAATGATGAGGCTAAAAACGAAATTGACTTCATACTATGCGCTCAACCTGATATCGTGCAGGATGTGGAAGTCCTAGGAAAGGTGCGTTGTAGTGACCACAGAATGGTAAGGTCTCGAATTAGCTTAGACTTGAAGAAGGAACGAAAGAAGCTAGTAAAGAGGAAGTCCATTAACGAGCTAGCGGTAAGAGCGAAAATAGATGAATTCAGGATATCGCTGCAGAACAGATATTAAGCTTTAACTGAGGAAGACGATCTGAATGTTGATACAGTGAACGATAATCTCACAGATATCATTACGGAGTGCGCAGTAGAAGTAGGCGGTAGGACGGCTCGACAGGATACCGGCAAGCTATCTCAGGAGACGAAAGATCTGATTAAGAAACGTCAAAGCATGAGCAGCGTCTAGCCCTACAGACCGAATAGAACTAGCAGAGCTATCGAAGTGAGTAAATAAGTGTAAGGTAGCCGACATAAGGAAGTTTAATATGAAGAAAATCGAGCATGCTCTAAGGAACGGAGGTAGCCTAAAAGCGGTGAAGGGGAAACTAGGCATAGGTAAATAGAGATGTATGCGTTAAGAGATAAGGAGGGCAATGTAATTAGCAATATGGATAATATAGTTAAAGCAACCGAGGAGTTCTACACAAATCTATACAGTAGCCAATGCATTCAGGACGTTAATGATGGAGACAGTAGCGCACAGCAATGCGTCATCCCGCCAGTAAGGAAAGAAGAAATAAAGAAAGCCTTAGGAGCAATGGAAAGGGGAAAAGCAGCTGGTGAGGATCAGGCAACAACAGATCTGTTGAAAGACAGCGGGGAGACTTTTCAAGAAAAACTATCCATCCTGTATGCGCAATGCTTTATGACCTCGACCATGCCAGAATTTTGGAAGAACGCAGATATAACCTTAATTCCTAAGAAAGGAGACGCGAAAGACTTGAAAAATTACAGACCGATCAGCTTACTGTCCGTTGCCTACAAGGTATTTACTAAGGTAACTGCTAATAGAGTAAGGGCAACCTTAGACTTTAATCAACAAAATGATCAGGCAGGCTTTCGTAAAGGATATTCCACAATGGATCACATGCACACTATCAATCAGATTATAGATAAATGCGCAGACTATAACCAACCCCTATATATAGTCTTCATTGATTATGAGAAAGCATTTGACTCGGTGGAAACCTCGGCAGTCATACAGGCATTGCGGAATCAGGGTGTAGGTGAGCCTTATGTCAAAATACTGGAAGATATATATAGGAACTGTACAGTTACCGTAGTCCTCCATAAAGTCAGCAATGAAATTTCAATAAGGAAAGGCGTCAGGCAAAGAGACTCGATCTCGCCGATGCTATTCACAGCCTGTTTACAGGAGGTATTCCAAGGCATGAATTGGGAACAGCTCAGGATAAGAGTTAATGGAGAATACCTCAATAATCTGCGATTTGCTAATGAAATTGCCTTGCTGAGTCACTCAGGAGATGAACTGCAAATCATGAATAATGAGTTAGACAGGGAGAGCAGAGTGCTCGGTCTAAAAATTACCACGTAGGAAACCAAAGTAACGTTCAACAGTCTAGCAAGAGAACAGCAGTTCACATTTGGCAGCGAAGGGCTGGAAGTGGTACATGCTTCTACTTAGGGCAGGTAGTGACCACTGATCGGGATCATCTGATCTGGAGGGAAATAACTAGAAGGATAAGAATGGGGTGGAGTGCATATGGCAGATTCTCTCAGATCATGAATGGCAGGTTACCAATATCCCTCAAGAGGAAAGCGTACAACACCTGTACCTTACCGGTACTCACCTAACCTAGAGGCTAACGGAAAAGGTTCAGATTAAGTTACGGACAACATAGCGAGCCATGGAAAGGAAAATAGGTGTAACGTTAAGAGACCGGAAGTGGGCAGAGTTGATGAGGGAACAAACGCGTGTTAATGACATCCTAGTCGTAATCAAGAGGAAGAAATGGGCTAGGGTAGGGCATGTACTGCGGAGGCAAGATAACCGCTGGTCCTTAAGAGTAACGGAGTGGATTCCAAGAGAAGGCAAGCGTAGCAGGCGGCGGCAGAAGGCTAGGTGGGCGGATGGGATTAGGAATTTTGCAGGCATATGGTGGGCGCAGCTGGCAAAGGACAGGGTTAATTGGAGAGACATGGGGGAGGCCTTTGCCCTGCAGTGGGTGTAGTCAGGCTGATGATGATAATGATGGTTATGATGATGATGATGATGGAGTTCTTTCCGGTACGACAAAGGACAGCACAATACTACTGAAAATTTCATTGTCACTAAAAAACATTTCTGTTGCTAAAGTTCACGGCCAAAATACTGCAGAAATCTGCTTTGATGGCAGACATTTTTCGGCTGTGTTTTTATACTGGTTGCGTCTTTTATCCGACCCACTTAACAAGCGCAGCGCAAAGCGTGCGCAGGTATAGTCTCCGCGACGTCACGCGGCATTGGAGTGAGGCTGCCGTCGTTCTTGCGTATTATTTACTTAATAATAATTAACGAATTGCCCCACTACCCTGTACTTTTCGTTGTTAGCGCTGTGGTGGTTTCGGCCGGCCACTTTTAATGCACTAACGAATTTAGCCCTGCAGTCTGGGTATCGGGTTGTGTCTTCTAATGAGTGATAAGATTGTGGTCGTCTTTCTCGCTCTAACAGGAACCACTCTCCCTATATTCTGAGCATCTGACGCATGAGTCATTTGCCAAGTCGTCCCCTATGCTGACAAGGCGAATTTGAGGCCACTGGACAGCCCTCCACGTGCACCTCCATATCCTGTACTAAATCCCATACATGTCCGCGGGAAACGTTACGACTACCGAGAGGTTTTGATAGAAGCAGCACATCATGTTTTCCTGCTTTTTAAAACATCGGGATCTCATCCACGCGTAACTGCGGATGGGCAGGAAAAATAGTTTTAAATCATTATAAGTAATAAATCATTTATAAATCGTGTGAGGTAGAGCCGCTAGCAATATGTTTCCCACGTTGTGAGTACTTGAGCTGAGATAAAAAGGGTAATAAACGCTTTTCGATCACCGTTAAGAAGTTTAGCATCGTAACTTTTGCCACGAAGCAGCACAGATTAAAAAAAAGGTTTGCGTTGCCAAAACCAACACTGCTATTAATACAGGAGGGGGCGGAGGGGGGTGAGAGAAACACATACAGAACGCAAAGGCATGTGCTATAGTGCTACGCCACAGCGCTGGCTTTTGTCTTTATATCTGGACTGGAAAGATCAACAAAAAAAAATGACATCCAACACGAAGCCTCTAGATTAGCAAGTGATTGGAGGCGGATTTTAAAAACTATTTCATATTCACAGCCTTTTCCATCAAACTGAACTCTGAATTACTCCCTTTGTCACATTGGGCTTGGTCAATACTTGGCAGGAAGACGGGAGAGCGCGTATTGCTGGATGTCGCCTTGAGTTCTTTGAGCGCGGTTCTGTCATTGCCGGTGCTAAAAAAGTGATACTCGGGGGAAATGGCGCAGCTCAAAGGAATGGTAAAGGAGAAAACGGGCGCAATTTAGAAGAACTGTGCAGGAGACAAATGGCGTAGCTAAAAATAATGGTACTGCTGGGTGGCGCCACCATCATTCGTTGCGGTTGGCCGTCCGTCGCAGGAGCTGCCTTACAGTCGACCGTCAGGCGGCGGAAGCTACCGGGTATTGAGGACACATGCACGGTGGACATGGCGCCACCTGGTCCTCTGGGAGAACTTCTGCCCATGGGCACCTGCCTTCGGAGGCCGTCAGGCTTCTTGGTGCAGCATATCGCTAACGCTATCCACAAGAGTCCGAGGCGAATGTTGCGCGTGTCACACATCTACGAGGCACTGAGGTGAGCCCCTCTTCACACGCATGATCTAGAACATATCTTGCCTGATCGCGAAGACCTTAGGTTGCACCACCCTCTCCTAAGTTTTTCAATGCTATTAACTAGCCAAAAATGACGAATCAAGACCTTTCCTTTCCCCCACTCCCGCACTTTCCCTTGCTAAGTTTTGGTCTCTCCCGGCTCAGTATGGTCACGTGGGGTCCTGACGGACTGCGCCGCGTCACGGAGACTGTAGGAGGCAGCAGTGCGGGAGGACCCCACATGACGTGCACTTCAGGTTACATCGCATTTTGTCTCGCGTGTCAGCGGCTCTCTTCAAGATGTGCCCAGCTTTAAACGTCCTAAACTACCTGCGCTTCTCAAAACGAGTGATATGAGCAACACATCATGCAGCTCGATAACTGAAGTTACTCTGCATTGTCGCTCGTCATTTCGGTGTTCCCTCTTACCTTTCTCCCGAATGCGCAGGAACAAGTTCCCTTTCTACCGCTTCGTGGATGTGGACGCCCAGGCCACTTGGAAGGTGAGCGCGACTGGGAAAGAGATAAAGAAGAAGAGTGAATGAGAAGGGCGTCTTCTTGACAAGACTACTTTTTGAGAATGTATTTAAAACCACCGACATACTGGTCTGCGTAGGACTTGAAGAGGAAAAATGCACAGAAAAATATTGCACAAAAGATAGTTACAGGAAAGTATTCTGCTAACGGGAGCTGCTATTCTAGCAGCCTCTCTATTCTATCAGAAATACCTTCTTGTTATTCCTCTTGTTATCTTTCTATCCTTTTGAACTCATTGAGGTCACATAATCTCTTAACTACGTGGTGGTCTACGTAGCTATGAGCTAAAGATGGTCATGTACCCAATGTGCGCTTACAAAGAAACCCAAGCAATTTATCATTATCTAGCTGAGGTTACCACTTTTGTTGTTCAACTGGTGATCTGCAGTGCTGACGAAAAACTGCTGCCGGGGAAGCCGGGCCTGCAAACCCTAGGATGCATTACTGCATACACGAAGCATTTTCTTCTCTTGTCCTGGATGCGGGATGTAAGCATTGACTACAGTTCAGTTAACAGTCCACCTTTCTTAGTTTAAAACGACAGCAGCGAGAGGCTCGTTCCCTAGGTTTAGCGCCGTCGTAGTAGTAGTACTAGTACTGTCAGTAGTAGTTGCAGCCGACGCAACAGGAGGGTGGCAACTGACTCCACTGGGCGGACCTAACCCATTGACGTGACGTGTGACAGCGTAGTTCCTCTCCCTCGTAACTCCTCTAACTGCTGTGACGACCTCCCGAAATGCATCATAAATTTCGTCTCGCATAACTATAAATTGGTCCGACACCTCGAAAATATCTGGCCATTTCTCAGATCGCGACGCTTCCTTTGTGACTATCAAGGACTGAGAGAGAAGCGCCACGAGAGCGAGTATGCCTGAAAAATGAAAAGAGTGGTCTATAACTCTACAGATATGCTTGGCCTTCTCAATTTCGTTTCTTCAGTACATTACGAAAACAGAATATCTCAACATATCACCCCGAATCTCGCATTATACAGTGGTAACACTCTTGACAGTTTTCGTGTATTATCATTAGAACTGCCATCAAATATTTACCGCCGTTGCAAGTTTAAAGCTTCGAGTCGGCAGAGGAGAGGGAGAAAGCGTTGAGTATATTTGGTTTTTGAGGAAATGGAAGGCACAGTAACTGTCTCACTCCTCGGTGGACAACTCAACTCCGCCATTAGGGAAGGCATGAAGGTGCTAGCAAATGAAGAAAGATATAGATACAGGTGCCCTGTTGGAGGGCCTCGGAATAATTTCGACCATCTGAAGACCTTTAACGCGCACTTACATCGCACAGTACACGGATGCCTTTTGCAATCCCCCTCTAACGAAACGCGACCGCCGCAGCCAGGTTCGAAACCGGGTACCCCGGCTCAGCGGCGCAGCGTGAAAATCACAGCGCCCGATCACGGCGTCCACTCAGAGCCGGTGGGGAAACGATGAGCTCGCGGGTGAGGGGTATTGGGGGATCTTTTGGCTCGCCTTCGACGCCACGTCATTGGAACATGGTCCGTACAGTGCCAGCTCTTTACAATGACCGTTCGATGAAACGCTTTCGCGTATTCCACCAACGCCGTCGCTCGTTCGGAGCGGCGTTGTTAGCGATTTAAAGCGGGTACACCAGGGCGACTCCCGCAGACCCGATCACAACAGCCTTGAGTGAATTCAGCTAACACAAATCGGAGTATCCGGGTTCCAACCCAACCGCGGCGCCCGGGTTTCGGTGGAGGCGAAACGCAAAAGGCGCCCGTGTGCTGTGCGATGTCAGCGCACGTTAAAGATCCTCAGGTGGCCGAAATTATTCCGACCTCGTCCACAACGGCACCTCTTTCTTCCTTTCTTCTCTCACTCCCTCCTTCATTCCTTCCCTTACGGCGCGGTTCAGGTGTCCAGCGATATATGAGACAAATATTGTGCCATTTCCTTTCACCAAAAACCAATTTTCATTTGCCGGCGATGTGGGACACCTATGAATGCATAGAAAGGCTTTCTGCATATATGGGAATTAATCCACTTTGCCATCGCATCATGTCCTTGCTGCCCAGAGAGAAGTCTAGGAGGCAGGTGGGACGCCTATGAATGTATAGAATGACTTTGTGCACATATGGGAATTAATCCAATTTGCTATCGCGTCATACCCTTAAGGCAGAGCTTAAGTGTGCCCTCCCGTTTTTTTTGCCCTTTTGTAAATCTGTCGCGAGCAGCCAAGATTTTTTCTTTTAAATGTCCTTCACATTGCGGTGAACTATCGCAGAGTTCGGTGCGCCATGCCCTCTACCAGAACTGGTTTATCAAGGTGCCCTGCAGCAGAGCCAAAAACAGCTTCTGGTCTCTCAACTACAGTGAAAGGTACGCATACGTGTCTCTGTCGCGCGCTGTGTGAAGGAACTCCCTCACAAGTTTATTTCCTTCTAACTGAAATCATGAAGCGGAAATGGGCATGCGCAGGACTCCCACTGCTGAGGACAGATAAGCAAGGGTTGCTTGGGGGAGTGCAGTGGCTTCTAATTAAAGGCAAACAAAGAAGTGCACAGCCTACGGTCCGGTGTAAGGATGAAGTTGGGAATTCCGCGCTGACAGGCTAACAGCCGCTCGCGCTGGAGATCGTTAAATGGAGATATTGAGAGAGTAAACTAAGACAAATTTATTGTAATAGTAACAAGTACTTGACCGACAATTTCAATACTACTTTATGCGAACTTTTAGCGCAGCTTTATTTTGCGACATATTCGGGCAAAATACTTGGATGGCTATTACTATGACTAGCATGCCGTTGCTCGCACAAGGCCTCTTATCTACCGCATTGAACGACACATCCTCAGTGGTAAATAGCGGCACGGTGCAGCCCTTGCCTTACGGCGTCCTCTCCCTCGTCTGCTGCTCCCTGCGAGGACGCGCTGCAACCTCATACCCGCCCAGACGAACACTGGTGCTCTTGTCGAAACGTTGGCAAGCACCCTGAGGCTTTCGCCTCTCTTGTACACTTTGTGATTAATTCTGGACAAAGGCATTTGTGAACGGGAGTCTATGAGCGCATTTTTTTAATACATTGTATTGCCGCGAATATCTGCAGTGTTTGTTCGTTTTTCAAATCTTCCGCCACATCACTTTATCGCCTTGTTTGCGACGCAAGACTCGACTAGATTTATCTCGATTGATCGCAGCCAGGCAGTGCTGATTCTACGTTGTTCCGGAATGTTCTAGTAACTTTGCGCTCTTTATCTCGAAAGTTCGCTATCAGCTTTAAATTGAGCACGGCCGACAGCGGCCGGCATTCTGTTCGACGACCGCCGAGCACGCTTGTCGCTTCGCCGCCTTCGAGTGATTAAGTCCATTTTGGGTGCAAGTCAGCCCAATAAAGTTCATTTAGAAGACCCTTTCGTCCGTCTTCATCGCTGCTTCGACTGCCGTCACCACTACGTGACATCTGGTGGAGGTGCTGCGTAGCCTTCCATGTTGCGGACGCCGCCTTCAAGTCGTGAAGCCAGCCCTGAGCGCTTCGCACCCGAGGACGAGCCAGCCGACGTCTCCAGGGAGAGGAGCCTGAGTTCGGGAAACTGCCAGATCACACCAGACAGCGAAAAGACGCGGATACGAGCACCGCAACCTCGCCGAAGATGTTGACACCGATCATACTGCAGCAGCCGCGGGTGCCGCCAACTTTCAATGGATCCCTAGGCGAAGGCCCTGAAGAAGGGTTGGATCAATTTTAGCGCGTGGCGTCATTCAACAAGTGGGATGATGCGGCAAAAATTGTACACCTGTTCTTCTCACTGGATGGCTCCGCACGCACGTGGTACGAAAACTACGAGTCATCCCCTACGACATGGGAGCTATTCAAGAGAGAACTATTGAAGGTATTCACAAGTGTCTTGAGGAAAGAAAGAGCCGAACGACTCCTCGAGTCCAGGATCCAGCTTCCGAATGAGCCGGTCCGCGTTTACGTCGAGGAGATGACGCGCCTATTTCGCCGCGCCGACCCCGGGATGGCCGAGGAAAAGAAAGTTGTTTTTAATGCGCGGCGTAAAGAACAACTCTTTGGCAGCCTCGTCCACCAGCCGCCTGAAACGGTCGAGGAATTCATGCAAGAAGCCTGGACGATTGAGAAGACCCTCGACGTCCGAGCTCGGCAGTACAACCGCCCTTCCTCTCCCTATGCAATCCTTTCGAACTCGCCGGCCACCACCGCCGACAGCTTGCGGGAAGTTACCCGCGAAATCGTCCTGAGAGGAGCTACGCCGATTACTGCCATCCTCCCTACAGCCACAAGCAGCGACTCTGATGGACGTGGTATGGGAAGAAGTGCAACAGGCACTTGGCACCCCGACGGACACAGAACCCCAGGCCATGACCTACGCCGCTGCAGTAAGGACTGCCCAGCCCCAACGACAACCCCCACGTCCTCCCCGAGATGAGCCACTTGTCCCACAACGCCGCCTCCCAGTCCCCGCCCGCCCAGCCTATGACCGACGCTCAAGCCCCAGGAAATGCGACGCCTGGAGGACTTCCGACAACCGGCCGTTGTGCTTCCATTGCGGTGAGGTCGGCCATATTCTTCGTCACTGCCCGTACCGACGTATCGGTCTTCGAGGATTTGCCATTAACGCCCCACGACCACGCTTCGGGCAACGTCCGCAGGAAATAGACGAGTACCTGCGTCGAGAAGAGTACACGCCGAACCGCTTTTCGCGCTCACCATCGCCCTCAACCTCGCGCTTTGCGTCGCCACGCCGCAGCTACGCAGCCGCGGTACGAGGAAGGTCTCCCAGCCCCCGTAGGGGAAACTAAAGGCAGCAACCTCTGGAGGTGAGGTTGCTCAAGAGCGAAACGCCGAAGATCCTCCACCGACCACGCCCCATGAAGACGCTGCCCCCGCGACGCCGCATGAAGAACCGGCACTCGCTGCACCGACGCCGCACACAATGAGAACCCCGACCCCGACGCAGGCTGTCTTGAAAACGAAGCCGCCACCCAGAAGAGCTTCGACCACACGCTCCACCCGCGACTCGCATACGCGACGAAGCCGTGACCCGACACCGAGAGCGACGTGCAATGCAAGAGCCAGGACCTCTGACTGAGAAGTGACTATCGACGGCCGGAAAGTTACCGCTCTAGTCGACACAGCAGCCGATTACTCGGTGATGAACGGAACATTCGCTGCGAAGCTGAGAAAAGTCACAACGGCTTGGGATGGCCCACAAATTCGCACCGCAGGGGGCCACCTCATTACGCCATCAGGACGATGCACAGCGCGAGTGACTGTCAAAGGACATACCTATCCTGCGACCTTTGTTGTTATACCGCAATGCTCCCGCGAAGTGATCTCGGGTATGGATTTCCTTAATGAGCATCAGGCGATCATCGACCTGCGATCCAAGCTCATCACGCATTCGACGGACGAAGCCATCGCTTCGATGAAAACTCGGGAAAATCACGTTGCCCTGAGTGACCTGGAGGAAGAAGTGAGCGTCCCACCCCGATCAAGCGTTATCGTGACCGTAGGCGCCACGAAAGCCATTAACGCTGAAGCCATCATCGAGGGCAACATGCAGTTTCTCCTAGACCGAGGAATCAGCATCGCAAGAGGCATCGCACATTTGCGCAATGGCCAGGCCGAAGTACTGCTGACTAACTTCAGGGAAGAATACGGGCACATTAAAAGAGGAACGACGATTGCTTTCTTCGACGAAATATCCGGCGTACGAGACTCCTTCGCCCTCTCCGACCGCTCCGCAGAAGATTCGCCTGAGAACTCGCCCACTTTCGACATCAACCCGGCCCTGCACTGGAACAAACAAGACCAGATCCGCAATCTGCTTCAAAGCTACAGTGAGTGTTTTTCGACATCGCCGAAGGTGCGACAAACGCCAATTGCCAAGCATCGCATTATAACGGATCAACACGTCCGACCTCTCCGTCAAAGCCCCTACCGTGTGCCACCGCGAGAACGACAAGTCATCAGGGACCAAGTCGAAGAAATGCTTCGCGACGACGTCATCCAGCCTTCAAACAGCCCATGGGCGGCACCGGTTGTTCTAGTTAGAAAGAAAGACGGCGCACTTCGATTCTGCGTGGATTACCGCCGCTTGAACAACATAACAAAGAAGGACGTCTACCCCCTACCCCGCATCGACGACACACTGGACCGCCTCTGCAACACCAAAAATTTCTCATCGATGGACCTCAAGAGCGGCTACTAGCAAATTGAGGTCGACGAAAGAGATCGCGAGAAGACAGCATTCATCACTCCGGATGGGCTGTTTGAGTTCAAGGTGATGCCATTTGGTCTCTGTTCCGCACCAGCGACGTTTCAGCGAGTAATGGATACAGTGCTGGCAGGCCTGAAGTGGCAGATTTGTCTGGTATATTTAGATGACGTCGATGTCTTCGCCTCGAACTTTAAAGAGCACCTCAAAAGACTTCGAACAGTACTAGACGCAATCAAGTCGTCTGGCCTAACCTTGAAAGCAGAGAAATGCCACTTTGCTTACGAAGAGCTGCTGTTTCTAGGCCACATCGTGAGCAAGGAAGGAGTACGCCCAGACCCGCAGAAAACAGCTGCTATTGAACTGTTTCCACCGCCGGCCGATAAGAAAGCAATGCGCAGATTTCTCGGACTGTGCGCATACTACCGACGATTTGTGAAAAACTTGTCGCGCATCGCCGAGCCCCTGACCCAACTGACGAAGGCAGACGTGCCGTTTAAATGGGAAGCGCCGCAAGCAGAAGCCTTCAAGGAACTTCAGCGTCGATTACAGTCCCCACCGATCCTTGCGCATTTTGATGAAAACGCCGATACTGAAGTTCATACCGACGCAAGTAGCGTGGGACTAGGCGCCGTCCTCGTTCAAAAGGCGACAGCCTGGAGAAAGTCATCGCATACGCTAGCCGTTCCCTTTCCAAGGCCGAGGCTAATTATTCGACAACTGAGAAGGAGTGCCTTGCCATCATCTGGGCTACGTCAAGATTCCGCCCGTACCTCTACGGACGGCCGTTCAAGGTGGTCAGCGACCACCACGCGCTCTGCTGGCTTGCCAATTTGAAGGACCCCTCTGGCCGACTCGCTCGATGGAGTCTACGTCTCTAGGAGTTTGACGTCACCATCGTTTACAAGTCCCAACGCAAGCACTCTGACGCCGATTGCCTCTCACGAGCCCCTGTAGATGCACCGCCGCCGGACGACGATGAGGACGCCTTCCTGGGACCCATCAGCCCCAGCTCTTTTGCTCAGCAGCAACGCTCGGACCCCGACATAAAAGGCCTCATCGAGTACTTGGAAGGCAAGGTTTCTTCACCCCCCGCTTCATTCAAGCGAGGACTGTCTTCCTTCTGTGTGCAGAATGAGGTCCTTGTGAAGAACTTTACAGCGAACAAAACAGCCTACCTCCTTGTTGTACCTACTTGTCTACACGAAGAAGTTCTACAGGCTTCACACGACGAGCTGACAGCTGGACGTCTCGGGTTTACTCGCACCCTCCGCCGCATTCAAGACAAGTATTACTGGCCCCGACTGCCTGCCAATGTCGCACACTATGTGAAAACCTGCCGAGATTGTCAGCGACGAAAGACTCCTCCCACATGACCAGCAGGGTTTCTGAGCCCCATTGAACCTCCCTCAAGGCCCTTTCAGCAGATTGGCATGGACTTGCTTGGGCCTTTTCCAGCGTTAACATCTGGAAATAAGTGGATCATCATAGCGACTGACTACCTGACCCGCTACGCCGAGGCGAAAGCCCTACCTAACGGAACAGCAACAGAATTCGCCAAATTTTTCGTGGAGTGCATTCTTCTTCGACACGGCGCCCCCGATGTGCTCATCACGGACAGAGGAACAGCATTCACGGCGGAACTAACGCAAGCCATCCTGCGCTACAGCCAAACCAGCCACCGGAGGACAACTGCATACCATCCGCAGACCAACGGACTGACCGAGCGCCTGAACAAAACCATCGCCGATATGCTCGCTATGTATGTCGATGCCAAACACAAAACCTGGGATGTCATCCTGCCTTACGTCGTCTTCGCCTACAACACCGCAGTGCAGGAGACCACCCAGATGACGCCTTTTAGGCTCATCCATGGCAGGGAGGCAACGACCACGCTAGACGCATTGCTGCCCAACGTTACAGAAGAAGAGAACGTCGACGTTGCCGCCTACCTTCAACGCGCAGAAGCAGCTCGAAGGCTTGCCCGATTACGGATCAAAGATCAGCAGCGGTCCGACGCCAGACGCTACAACCTACGAAGACGCAACGCGGAATGCAAGCCAGGAGACCAAGTCTGGGTGTGGACGCCCATTCGCCGCCGTGGATTGAGTGAAAAGCTTTTGCGCCGCTATTTCGGCCCGTACAAGGTTCTTCGTCGGCTGGGTGAACTGGATTATGAAATCATCCCTGACGCAATGACTGCATCCCCGCGACGCCGCGTACGACCTGAAGTTGTCCATGTAGTCCGTCTGAAGCCGTATTATGCGCGCTAAAGGCCGCTGCATTTCCATGCTCTTATTTTCGCAAGATCAGTTTTTTTTTTCTTACTAGTCGCATTATTTGTTTTAATGCATCAGGTCGATGCTTCTTTGAGAGGGGAGTAATGCCGCGAATATTTGCAGTGTTTGTTCGTTTTTCAAATCTGCCGCCACATCACTTTATCGCTTTGTTTGCGACGCAAGACGCGACTAGATTTATCTCGATTGATCGCAGCCAGGCAGAGCTAATTCTACGTTGTTCCGGAATGTTCTAGTAACTTTGCGCTCTTTATTTCGAAAGTTCGCTATCAGCTTTGAATTGAGCACGGCCGACAGCGGCCGGCATTCTGCTCGACGACCGCCGAGCACGCTTGTCGCTTCGCCGCCGCCGAGTGATTCAGTCCATTTTGGGTGCAAGTCTGCCCCATGAACAATTCTTTTAGAAGACCCTTTCGTCCGTCTTCATCGCTGCTTCGACTGCCGTCACCACTACGTGACAGTTTGATTGCACTATAACAATCAATATAACTGGAGATCTCCTGTCATCAGGCTTGATTTTCAGGCACAGGAACTCAAAAGAGTTCCTCGTTGGTTCTTTGCATCAATTTTAACTGCTTACTGTAATCAATGGAAACTCTGTAAAAAGAAAGATTTTGCTACATATCTGAACAATTGGCCAGTTACCTTCAATATGTCTATAGCAGTGCCTTACAGCTCTCCAACAGTAAAAAAAAAATTCCAAGAATGTTGGACATGGATTCTGTCATTGCTTCAAGTAAGAACGCTGAAGGCACAAAGAACGAGTCTTCGTCTGGAGCGGGCCACGAGGCGAGTGGCCTGCACATTCAGAGTAACGCGCGCCCGTTTCCACGGGAAAAAGCGTGTCTGCCATTAAAGGCACCCATCGACAACCCCATAGACGCCCCTGTATTTGCTGGTTGACGGTTCGACAGAAGATTCAAGGTTGACCCAAGTTGAAAGTAGCAGTTTAGTGGTAGATCTTATATTGATTTGAGTTTAATCAGCCACGCTCGTGAGCGAAAATCAAGAAGCCCGCAGTCCTAATTGCGCCAGGAACCGCCTCACTTGGGCAAGGCAGTACAACGTTTTCAATGGACCTTCCAATTTAGGCCGGCGGTAACGGAGCGGTTCCTGACATATCTGCTTGATACCGCATCCCCCACAGTTGCTTTTGCTGCTGCGTTAGTGTGTTTCCCATGGTTTCATTTGTGATATGCTTCTTGTCTGTTGTTCTGTGTGTTCCCCGTTGGAACTCCGCGTTTTCTTGTTAATGTTAAATAAACTTCTTGTAACCAGTTGCTGTTGAGCAGGCTGTTTCAGCCAGGTGGTAAGTATGACGGCTATCTGTAAACTCAATTAGGAAGCCACTGCGCAAAATTAGCGCGACCTCTTTCAGCCTCCGCCGTATACTTCATCTTCACTTTCCATCTTAAGCTTCTACCTTTCTCTCTTCCGCTGCTACCTTTCCGCATTCTTCGCTGAGCTCATCGCTTTACTGTAGCTGCCGGTTACGCCGACGACAACGACGACGAGGCGCAAGCCAGAAGCGGGCCCCTAAAAGCTACTCTCTAAAAATATATGTTTCAGGAACCTCATGCACACTTCATCGCCACACAAACCCCCGTGGTCGTAGCATACTCTTTATAGGCTGTCTTCTCTCCATCTGTGCAAATAAATATGCATGACTGCCTAGCCAGGCTAAGCGGGCAGCTTTTGTTCCTAGCCCATTCGTTTCTAGCACATAGGAAGCCGGAAATCCTTGAGAGGAGAGGAAAATATTCAATATGCCCTTGGATAATCCTTGTCTGCCTTTGCAAGATTCTTAAAAGTACCTCGCTGTTTATGGCGCTTTCATTCTACCCCGATGAGTGTGGCTCCCTTCAGGAGGCAAAGCCAGCCTTTGGTCGTTCCATGATCAGTGACGTGTGTAATTGAGTCATATTTTGACGAAGGTAACGAGGCAACGGGGTTTGTTTGCAAGCCATGTTGCGGAGTACTTATGTCATCCCTTTAGCCATAAATCTATGTAATGTAAGGAGAACCCTTTTCCTGACCTCCTTAGAACGTTTCGTCTTTAAGGGCACCGTAAGAGCTCGGCGGTATGCCCGAGAAGCAAACCCCGTTTGCATGTTACTTTTGCCAAAGACAGTATAATGGCGGGATGCTCTAGTTCGCTCACGGTAACCGCGGCCAGGAGACTGTGCTTGACTGTGATACAAGCACACAACAAACAAGAACATTTACACGTTCTTTCCAAGCCTGTTATTCGAGTTACATGAACAACCGCTTCAGCTCATGCATGCCCGAAACCAAAATCCGCCGTGGTACGTGGTGTCCCTCAAGGGTGGCTACCAGTGAGGCTAGACATTTCATTGCTATGGTTAGCAGGTGTGAGTGAGGCATCTGTGGTGTCCACTAACGGACATTGTCGCCGTAGAGAAGCTTCGAGGGGGAGCGCGATGACGCCTGCAGGCGGCGACCACGTAGGTATAGGCTTGTACACAATCTTGGTTAACGTACGTCAAGCGGACAAACGGATGTCATTGTAGCCACCGAGGTACCCGGCGAAACACAACTTGTCTCCAATGTAAACGTCCGCGCTTTCGTTTCTATCCAGAATGACATCCGCAAATGAGAGCATTTCCTGAATGGTAGCAGACCGCAGCGCGTTTACGGGTTCCGTCCAAGAAAGCCTCAGAGACCGCTTAGCGCTGCAGCGACATTTCCCTGGCCTTTTAACGTCGCTCGTTTCAAGTGCTCCCCTCGGTCTTCGCAAGTGCATTTCTGCCTGCTATATAGCTTCAGCAGGAGAGTCTGTCAGATGCGAAAACGGCACCTTAGATTAACGGCGCCTCGAATCTTTGTTGAGACGCGGTGGCTAAAGTACGACAGGACCTGTCATCTCGTCCCCGGGCTTCTTTGGGTCCGAACTCCTCACAACCTTTTTTTTTCTCCTGCTGGTTCCCTAAATACAGACCTCGCGATTGGATCATGCCCGAGAAAGAAGAGCAGGGCCAACCACTTGAGACAACAGAGGCATTGACTTTGGCTAGCGACCTGGGGCTGGTGCCGTCCGCAGCGAGGACACCGCCGAACTTGGAATCACCAAGGGACATCAGAATGTCGTCGGTGCCCACGGCGGGGGCGTCGCAGCTGCCAGTGGTCTCATCGCTGAGCCAGGAAGAATCGAGTACTTCAAACTCGCCTCAGACGGTAGGTACTGCTGCCGCGGTCGACGCAGGCAAAGCCGAAGTCGTCTCCCTCGAGTTTTAATCCACTCTCACCGACGCCACAGCACAGGGACACCGGTGTCTCGAGCTCGGCTCCAGCTCGTACAGAGCCGACACCGGTGGGCATGTGCACTGGCCTCAAAGACACTACGACGGTCAAATATCCAGGTCCGTTACCGGTGCAGGTACGTACTATCGGCACCCTGAAAACCGCTTCACTCTTCCACTGTGCGCAAGCCAGAATCACGCGACTCGTTTGCAGAAGCAGACGCACGCGGCAGCCTCGTGGCTTCAGTTCGCTCATTTGCATATCATTCGGTACCACATGGTCGAACGTTATGCCTGACTCTCCTTGAAAAACGTGTGGACGTTTCCTCATTCAGCATGCCCATCATAATTCGGTTGTGGTCATAAATTGCTGGTTTCGCACTTGAAGCGCTGCAAGAGGGTGGTTTAAGCTCGAAAAACGTGCTTTTATTCTCGGAGTGCCTAAGGCAGCCTTGGTCATAGGGCTGAATTTGGTATATAATATTCACTCATAATGGTGGTTCTCGGCTGAACAGCCAGGAAAACTCTCGTGTTTCATCCAAGTGAGAACCTGTCCTTCATTAAAATAGGCTTCAGAGTTACCTCCTGGATTTCCATCGACAAGGCACTTCGCACGGCGTCTGTTCACATCTTTCCGGGATGGTTGACCCCCGTTTGAAAGGGGGTCAACCATGCGTGCATCCATTTCGGCCACCTTTTTTAACTTCCCCACCGAGTGCCATCGTTTGTTCACTGCGTGCAGGAACCAGCGCCAAGGCCCAGCAGCGCCCCACCGCGGCTCGGCACGGCCACGTCTCAACAGACGGCGCTTCCGTTGGGTGTCGGTCGTTCAAGAGAACAGCACCAGCTGCAGGCAGGCGCGCAGCCACAGCCGCAGCTGCAACCGCAGTGGCAGTTCGTGGCATGGCCGCATCGCAACGCGGGAAGTTTCTACGTACTGCACGTACCATCGTTGCAGGACTGTGCTCAGCAAGATACGCAGCCATCACACAGACGCCGATGTAAGCACCCGTACAATGCCCCCTTTCTGTGTGGACGTATCTGTGGCAAAACTACGCCACGAATTTTAATTATTCGGCTTGAAGGCTGTGGAAAGCATGTGATGAGGTGTCATATCGTCGTGCCCTATAATGTGGCGCACCAAAATTGTTACAATATATGACCTATGGGTATACAATAAAAAGAACACTAAGGAGTACATATGTGAGATGAACGCCAGCGCGCGCGAAGTGAAAAGGATGAGAAACTCAGTGTGTGCGTGCTTCCGAGCATGCCAGTCACCTTAGTGTCACATCGTTATTGAGGCAGTCCAGTCTTACGTAGATGTCAGGAAAGAAAATGTATTCAAAGGAGCCCTTTATGTTGACACTGTTACTGTCCAAAAACAAAGCTTACCTCATGGCGCAAGCTATTGAGAGGGAATACGCAGTATGTTGCTCTGTACGTCATTAATGCTAAAGCATATTTTGGCTGTATCGGCGAGGTCATGTCATCAAAACGCTTCCGCATACGTTGTGGCGGTCTCAGAATAGGTAGGATCAAATGAATGGTTGTAATCGAAAGAGCACGATGTGAGGATGATGAGAAAAAAAATATGTCGATAGGATTAATAGTTGGAGCCGCAAATGTCGAAAAACCGTCGAATTACCGCGGACGTAGATATAGTGAGTGGACGGGAAAACTACAGTGGATGGCAAAATGATGGGAAAATAGGCGAAGGAGTTGAATTAAAGTTACAAACGAACTGAAATGTGTTCCATGAGTGATAATTAAGCAAAAACGTTTGAGTGATATAGAGTAATTAGTTAAGTGTTAGGAGCAAATTGCGTTAGGCTGGACGGTGATATAGTAGGCGGACGGGAAAGCAGATCTGGCACCAAATTTGAAAACGAATGTGTGATTGGAGTAAAAAAAGATGTAAATACAGTAAATGTGATTAATTAACAAGAGTAAAAAGGAAGAAAATTGGTAATATAATTGCATGCAATAATCGTAGCCAATGAGGACGTTTAATTGATAGCGATAAACTGAAAATAATCTCTTAACTAATAAGTTCCTTAATGCTAATATGGATGTGTCGACTCGGGATTTGTACCTTGCTCTAAACTTGCTGCGAGAAACAGCTGCATCGTTCGTGTTTCGCAACATGTCCTTGAATCTGCGTAATCGTCAGATTGTTGTAGTAGATGATTAAATTTAGAGTGCCGAGGAGGCGTCAATGCTTTCGCGTTCTCCCGCTGCTGGTCGCCGCACTATCTCAAAACTCTAGTAGAAAACTAGTATGCAATTTTTACTACGCTAGTAAAATATAAAGCATCTTGAGCCTCTAAACTTGGCTTGTTATCGCAACCTTTTTCGCATTGAAAAAATTTTGTGGTTGTTTTTGCTTTTGATTTGTATACATTGCATTAACCCCACAATGTCTCTATCTTGACTATGCCTCGCTCTTCCGCACCGCAGGGCCAGGTGACAACTAAAGCCTCAGCTGGGACCTACACGTCAGAGTCATGAATGTACTTTCCGAAGACAACTTTTATTCGTGTCGTCCCTACGGCACTCAACCTCCGCCAAGACCGCAAACCATAATTCACTCGGCACAGCATATGCCAGAATTGCGATGGACACCGACGGACGCCAGCTTCGTACAGCTGTTGCCTCAAAGAGGACCGCCGCTGAGTCGGCAGGAACCTCTGTCACAACGGGAGAGACCGGCTCACAACAGGCCCTTACAAAAAATTTAGTAACATTCTTTAGAAAGTCTTTAGACAAATGTTAAAACGGCCTATCGACATTGAATAGAAAGTCTTTTAAATGTGTTTATAATTTGTATTAATCCCCTATTAACCTTCTTGCGACGATTGGCCACCGCTATCCAAATGAGTCAAGTACATAGAAAGTCTTTATACTTCCTATCATCCCCTTATCGACAGTTTCTACATACTTTCTATCGACCACTTACCGACAAAGTCTACCAGCACCCTATCAACGGTCTTCCGACAATTGGCCACCGTTATTCAAAAGACTCAAGTACGAAGAAAGTATAATTGCCACCCATCAACTTATCAATGTCTGGAAATGTGTGTGTTACTTACACTGTATGCCATTTTGATAAACATTGTTTTATCACTTCAAAATCCTTTTGTGAACTCCGTATCCTAGACTGTTAAGGAATAACAGAAGCAAAACACAAATTATTACATTAATTTCTTGCACACAAGCACTAACATACATAAGCACTGCAAGATATGCATCATACATCAAAATATTTTACAGAGAACAATAGGGGAACTGAATACTCCCTTTGACACAGCAGTTCTAGTCCCCTCAGTTCCCTCTTGCTAACAATGATTGATACACAGAAACTGTCTAGCGATTTTATACCCTTTATGCAAAGCCCGCATCCACCACTAATAAATGTTATTGTCTATAGGCCTTAGAGGTATAAATGGCTTCATCTTAAGAATATGAAATCTCACCATATATATATATATATATATATATATATATATATATATATATATGTATATATATATATATATATATATATATATATATATATATATATAAAGGCAGCCAACAGTCACCGAAACCAAGGTGCATAGGGGAATGTTTTATATTTTTTAATTTCTAATGCCAATCAATTGTTTCTTTTTTTAAAGAAAATTATTTATAAGCCAGCAGAAAAAACAACCATGCCGCCGGTGGGATCCGAACCCACGACCTCCGAATATCGCGTCCGGTGCGCTTACCAACTGTGCTACGGCGACGGCTGTCCAATCTGCTGCTTTCGTGGGTATTTATGTTTTGCGTGTAAGCGAACCTTGAGAGTGTTCACCAGAACATAAATACCC
The DNA here is from genome assembly GCF_052857255.1 of Amblyomma americanum. Classification (NCBI taxonomy): domain Eukaryota; kingdom Metazoa; phylum Arthropoda; class Arachnida; order Ixodida; family Ixodidae; genus Amblyomma; species Amblyomma americanum. The sequence goes on from NC_135497.1 coordinate 283,138,478, forward strand.
ACTGTTGGCTTAATAACAATAATAATAATAATAATAATAATAATTGGTTTTTGGGGAAAGGAAATGGCGCAGTATCTGTCTCATATATCGTTGGACACCTGAACTGCGCAGTACTGGAAGGGATAAAGCAGGGAGTGAAAGAAGAAAGGAAGAAAGAGGTGCCGTAGTGGAGGGCTCCGGAATAATTTCGACCACCTGGGGATCTTTAACGTGCACTGACATCGCACACTGTTGGCTTCCTTAATATGTTTGTCAAACGAGCCCCTCATTTCATTTGCCATATATATATATATATATATATATATATATATATATATATATATATATATATATATATATATATATATATATATATATATATATATATATATATATCGAAGGTGATTTCTTGGCAACTGATTGATCAATGCAAGAAAATGTCAGCAAGCATAACAAGATTTAAATCACGACATTTTCGTAGAATCAGCCTTTTTCGAGTGTATACAGCATTTCAAACAAAAGCTGTGTGCTACGAATGCTGTAATAGACTTGAAAAAGGCTGGTCCTCCAGTTGAGATGTCATGGATTAAATCCTGTTATTTTTCTTAAATACGAGATGTTTCAGGGAAGACTAAGCAATTCTCCAAACAATAGGTTTTTTGAGGTAAAAATATGGCTTTTCAACACAGTATTACCAGTGTTGGGGGGAACCAGAAAACTGGCGCAGCGTCTTTAGTAGTTAGCTGGTTAACTAATTTTTAAGAGTGATTCCACGAGAGATCAAACTATTCGAATTTTTGTATATTCTTGATTGTGGTATGCACTGTACACACATTATTCAGCAGGCCAAGTCTGAATTTAGTTTCACGAAAAATGCAAATATATCAGGAGAAAAAACTATAAATGACGTCATGGCTGAGGCAGCGTTTTTACAGAGCTCAATTTCGCGAATTTGCTTGATGTAGGAATAAAAAATATGAAAACCAGGATGGATATATTTTGCTTGCTAAAAGTACGGTAAGGAAGAGTATGTCAGGCTTATTTCTACCATTGTGAAGAAGTTGTCGCTTACTAGAAAAAATTTTGAAAAGACAAGTCTCAAAAGAGCCAATTTTCAAGATTTTTTTCCTCTGCAAATATAAAGCAGATCTTCAAATTTGCATATAAGCATCAGGTGCAAAACAGTGTACTGACTTTCAATTTTGTATAATACAGAGAAGTGGAAGAAGTATCAATTACCCTAATTCCGGCATTTTTGAATAAAATATTGGTTTCAAAACCACCTCCAATTTTTCTTATAACTGCTGAAACCAATCTCTCGAAGGAGGCGAAAAATAATATTAAAGAACATATTCCATTAATTTGTTTCTAACACTGACATCCAAGCTAAAACTTGTAGCTTTTTGAGCAGCAGCAGGAGCGCCTAACTCCAAGTTGCTACCTGCATTCGACGATAGCGTTGCTACCAAATCCTGCTTACGTCACAGATCAGTGTTTGTCTACAAAATGTAATTAGGTATGCTCTATCTAGATGGAAAATGTTTCAGCCTTGGGATTTGGGGAAATTTACAGCAGCGGGGGGCGCGTTTGCTGCTTCCCCACCCTCAATTAGGCACTCCTGCGGATGCTCAAAATGCTACAAGTTTGAGCTTGGATATCATTGTTAGAAAGAAAATAATGCAAAACGTTCTTTCGTATTCTTTTTCGCCTCCTCCTAGAGACTTGTTTCAGGAGTTTTCAAAAAAATTGAAGATTTTTTTTTTCTTTGATTTGGAAAACCACTACTAGAGTCAAAAATGTCAGTTAAGGCAATACTTCATGCACTTCGCGGTACTATATAAAAATGAAAGTCGATACGCTTTCTTAGCCCCACGATGTTTATCCAATTTGCAAATTTGAAGATGCGCTTTATATCTGCTGAGAAAAAATTCTTGAAAATAGCCACGCTTAAGACATGTTTTCAATTTTTTTCCAGTAAGCGACAACTTCCTCAAAATGGCGGAAATAAGCCCAACATATTTCTTCTCATCTGTACATTTAGCATGAAAAATACATCATGGCTTTCTTATCTAGATGCTTACGTCATTGCAACTTTGCAAAATTGAGCTGTGCTTGAAAACGCTGCCTTCGCCACGTCCTTTATTTTATTTTACACATTTTCTCCTGAAATATTAGCATTTTCAAAAAACGTAATTCACTGTGGGGCTATGTAAAAATGTGTGCATAAAATATAAAATACTCAAAAAAATAAAATAATGAAATATTTAGAGTTTGATCTCTCATAGAATCACCCAAAAACAAACTTTTTAACTATTAAAGTTAGATGTCTAGCTGCAATAAAGAAATTTGCAGCCAATCATTATTAAAAGCCATATCAGTTTTTAGAATTTTGAAAACGCAATTGCCTTTGTGCGGTGGCTCGACATATTTTGGCTTTTTTGTCTAGTATAATGCAATGGAGCAGTTGCTTTGCCTGCATGCTTTCAAAACCGCATGTATTTTTGCATGATGCAGTCAAAATTTGATGAGCCACAGTGGTGAGGGTAATCGCGTTTTGTAAATTCTAAACACTGATATGGCTAATACTAACGACAGGCTACAAATTCTAATTGCAACCAGTTACTTACCTGTGATAGTTAAAAGTTCATTATCAGAAATTTGTTAACCAGCTTATTAAATACAATTCACTAGTTTTCCACCGTCTGCCAACACTGGTAATACTAAGCTGCAAAAGCCATATTTGAACCCAAAAAGCATATTTTTAAAAATTGCTTCGTTCTCTCTGAAACACGTTGTGTGTATACTATTACTGCTCACTTTCCTGTACAACAGAGAGGTGAAATAATTTCTTCTGGAGCATGAAGGTTCCATTAGCCACATAACAAACCTTTGGAAAAACTCTGTGCATGCACACACATACATACACTGCGAAGCACTGTTGCTTAAACAGTAAGAAATCAAGGTTGTTTTCCTTCTAGCTTCCTGACGTGCCAGTCAATCCAGAACAGTCGAGGCAGCCAAATAAACTCGTGAAAAAATGATAGATGTGAAGCACCCTGTAGCGAGCTTGAAGTGCAGCAACTTAGGCCTGCAGACATGCGATTAGCTCCATGTAACTAGATGTGGAGTTTTTACCTTTGACAAGCATCAAACCTACATGCTTTTTCAACAATTGACAGCACTACAATATGCACATTTAGACTCATATTTCTAAGGATGTGATTGTTTACCTCTCTAAATAGCTAAAAAATCTCTCACAATGAAACAGTACTTACACTGTCTTAAGACTTACATTCAAGGCTGCAAACACTAACGAATAAAAGTCCTGCTAAATAATATGCTAGATGTCCACAACGATGTAGATATCAAGCTTTGAGGTGATTTTAAAAACCATACATTAGCACAAGGATACTGAAGTGACCTGGTTAGTCAGCTATTTGGTGCGCCATCCTGTCACTTGTCCGCAATATCAGCCGTCCCCCTTGTCGTTACTGGTCTGCATTACCAGAAGGAAGAGGTAGAGTCCTAGCCATGAGATGTGTGCATCAACAGCGCCAATAGGTAGCTTCCTCCATGGCGGAATGCAGCGGCAAAAGAACTGCATAAGAAACAGATTCGAGGTATACAGTTATATTGAATTCTTTCATAATCAAACCTTGGAAAGGCAACAATCAGCTAAATGTGCACTCAAACGTAGCACTCAGAGCGGGTTTGATAAAGTTGCTGAGTAAGAGCACAAGCAGCAGACACAACAATAGAAATAAATGCAATGCTTCCTTGAACAAGAAAAAGCCATAACATGCTGTTGTGCTCAACTCTACCCCCACATTTGAAGACTGATATACACAGGAACCGACATTAGCATGTTGTGCCTAATTTGGCTAGTATAAAGAGATATTTAGTCATTCTAGTCATTTGAAGATAACTTGCACACCATCAAATGTGAAAATTATTTCATGTTTCTTGGCTGGTATATACCAAACTTCAGGCCGCTTTTGCTCTCAAAAGCGGTACCTGAAAAACACTGCAATATAACTTGCATACCTTTGTGTCTCTTTGAGCAGCTAGGAGAAAGTAACTCAACTTTACATGCTGTTCAGTTTATTTACCTGTCTATAGATAATGCATCACCATTTGGTGCTATAGCAGGTGTGGGGGGTAAAATGGATGACCAAAATAGAACAAATAGTACGCAGATGAGCAAGGTTGTCGGAGTGCCAGAGTGGCCCTTTAAAACAAAACATAAAGGCACAGACTGTGTGAAGCACAATGCTTGTAAGTAACGCCACACAGACCTACGAGTGCGAAAAGCCTCAGCAAAGTGCCCCTAAGGGAGCAGCTGGACTGACATTTCTTTACTTGTCCCGCAGCACATCACTCCAGTGCTGGGCATGCTCAATACAAGGGAAACAAGTAAACAAAAAATGTGTTTCAAAGAAGATAAAAATGAGCACCCAGGTAATTAGGCAATTACATGCCACTAATTGCAGCAATGCCTCTTGAAAGGAATGAAATAATTTGCACAGCTTATAGCAAAACTTGATGGCTCAGGAGGGGGACAACGACAAATGCGTCGGTTCAAGTAAAACAAGGGGCATGGTTAAGGTCATGGAAATAGTTGTTGATGTAAGTTCAGCTAGTCTAGTACAACCAGTAATTGAATGTTGGTATGAATAAAGGCAACAATGAACAAATATTCAAGATTACAAATTCATTTGAACAGTACAGTGCAGTCAGTTGTGACAAAGGGAGTGTGAAAGAACAATAACCTTAGCAACACTCATGACATATTGAACAAATGCCTTTCTTCTGTACAGCTTCAACATAAGCTTCACAGGGTTTCACGTAATGCAAGGATAATCTCGTATCGTACGAATTATTCATGCTAGCCACACCTGTGCTTCTAAGGCACAGTGTTCCACTTGAACGCTAATATTCAGTAATGTATTGCCCCTTTTGCTATGTCTTCCAGTTATCACACTACTGCTTCGCTTCAAACTTGCCGTGCCTTGAAACAGGTAGGTACTGGTGAAGTAAAGCTACGATGAAATTGAATTGCTGCTTTTAGGCTACTGTAGAAAAATCATGAAGCACATATATTTTATTTTATTTGTTCTATACAATGGTCAAGATTCCCAAGCAGAAGAATGAGCACAAAAACTGTAAACAAAGCATTACACACTACAACACAATGCGTTTGATTAGCGAAATGCTCTCATGGTGCCCGCAATACCGTTTTCCTTTCTTCTTAATACTCTTTCAAAAGATAAAAAGAAACAAATGAAAGACAGAGAGATATCCCGGACCAAAATACTTTCATCAGGCTGCAAGCAAAGACAAGAAAAAAACAACGGTCTGTGATACCCATACATACCTATTCTTTTACAGGTGACATGCTTGTTATCCGGTATAAATGGCTGATAGGCTGCACCAGCAGGTCGATGATGCAATTAACCTCAGGTTGAGGTAGTGTTGGCTCAATGATGGATGAAAGGAGGTGCAATAGCAGCGTGATGATACCAGTGGGATAGCTGTACAGTCCTCCACTGCGGACGCATTTGAAGAAAGGTTGAATTAGAGAGATGCTTTTGTAAATGTAATCAAAGAAGCAACATTCCATTACAGCATCTAGCGGTTCAGTCCAATGTGTTAAGGAGTGGAGGCTAATGATTAATTACATATGCATCCATTAGCCTGCATAAAAATGGTTTACAAAGGCAGTCATATTTTCCTTAGAGCTATTATTCGCGAATCACGTTATACTGTTATCGCTTCAGGCTGAAAATGGGGAATGACATTCAGTATATTCAAAGCAATTCAAATAAAACGACAACATACCTTCCAGTGTGCCATTACCTTATGTGCACTGCAATGGAATGGTTCTGCTATTTTTAAACGTAGTTTTGTTGACCAAAGGTATTAAGAAACGCAGCACTTCATACGACTGCGACAAGTGCTCCTTCATACTAACAAACATTTTTCAGCAGTCACTTGACCAGGGTTCGCTACCTGCCGCATGGAAGGTGGGGAAGGTGATTCCACTCCACAAATCAGGTAACAACCATTCTCCACTAAACTACCGGCCAATTTCTCTCACCAGCATTCCTTGTAAACTTCTCGAACACATCTTGTTTTCTCACCTGGCTAACTTTCTAGAATCGAACTCTTTCTTCTCGCGATTTCAACACGGATTCCGAAAATCATATTCATGCGAAACCCAACTTGTATCCTTTACTAATAAGTTGCATGTTATCCTTGATCGTAACTCACTAACTGACTGCGTGTTCACAGATTTCGCGAAAGCATTTGATAAAGTGTGTCATAACTTACTACTATACAAATTGCAGCAACTTAACCTGGACACAAAGATTCTAACCTGGCTTGAAGCTTTTCTTACAAACCGTCAACAGTTCGTTTCTGTTAATGATCTCACCTTAGATCCGAGTGTGGTTCACTCCGGTGTTCCGCCAGGTTCTGTGCTCGGTCCGCTTCTTTTCCTTATTTACATTAACGACCTACCCTCCTGCATTTCATCTCACATTCACCTATTCGCCGATGACTGCGTAATATTCAGGGAATTAACATGCGATAGCGACATACTAATGCTACAATCCGACCTCAACTCTATCTCAACCTGGTGTAAATCTTGGCTAATGGACCTTAATGTTAACAAGTGCAAATTCATGCGTGTGTCTCGAGTGACTAATAACTTGCCCTCTTATCACCTTAACGGTTTGACTCTAGACTCCGTACACTCTTATAAATACCTCGGTGTTCACATAAAACTAATGACCTTACCTTGACTGTTCATGTCACACAAGTCGTTAACAACGCCAACAAAACACTTGGATACCTTCGTCGTAACTTTGCTAAAGCACCATCACCGCTGAAGCTTTTACTGTACAAAACACTAGTTTAACCTAAACTCAAACACTAGTTTAACCTAAACTCGAATACACTGCATCGCTATGGAATTCTTATCACCAGAACTTAATGCACTCACTTGAGATGGTCCAAAATACAGCTGCTCGATTCATTCTCTCTAAATACAACAGAACTGCAAGCATAACCAGCATGAAATCTAGTCTTGGTCTCCCATCCCTTGCGTCCCGTCGTCGAGCACTTCGTCTTCGCCTTTTTCATAAACTTTTTCACCATTCTTTTCTACGCGAAGAACTTATTTCACCCCCACAGTACGTGTCATCACACATGGATCACGCCCACAAGGTTGGAATACCATTCTGCAGAACGAAAACCAACTTTCATTCCTTTTTACCCCGGACATCCGACGAGTGGAATCACCTTCCCGCGCCACTGGCACTAATCGATGACCACCGTTTATTTCAAGATGCCTTAGGTAACACTGTATAACTAGCAACCTTCTGTGATATTGTGCTCATATTTCTATGTTTTACTACATTGTATAACCACTCCCCTCTATAATGCCGTATGGCCCTGAGGGTATTTCAAATAAAAAAAAAGTTCCGCCAACCATTGGACTTTGCCGCCGCCGCGCGACCTCCTCTCCTTCTTCTCGCCGCTTCCCTGAGGGTCGGCTCTTCGCCCGATTTCCTGCCCGACGATTGGTCACCCTGCTGTTGCCCTTGGAAACGCTGGGCTCCGGCGTTTTGCTTGTTTTTCTTTTTCCGTCGCGCCATTTTTCTCCTAGGCTCGGCGTGCGAATATTACGCTCTGTGCTTTTGTTGCAACGTGGAAGCGCTATACCGTGCTGTTGCGCGTACAGCTGCAGCAAGCGGCCTGAAGATGGTTATGCGGTATTCATGATACGATATATATATCCACGTTACGAGATTAACCACGACGTCATAAAAAATGGTTGACGCCGTTCGTTGGAAGGCATCCTTCGAGGGTTGTTTGCTGCCCCGTTTTTAGGTTATTTTGCATGCGAGGCCAGAACAGAACGAATCTCCAAAGCATCCGCGCATTGCATCTTCTCTGCAAATAGCGACTGGGCTCAAAACGTGCTAGTTCTTGAACCTGCAGCGCCGTCTTTATAACAACAAATCTGCAATTTTTAACACAGTAGCTTTCAGCGTAAGATCCCATTGTCCGTCAGCGTTCGGTTGCATGAAACTGCTGTATACATGTACAAAGTGACGTTGATTTGAGCTATATCATACACCACTGTTGTATTTCCTTGAGCATGTTTTTTCTCAACTGTCATCAATACTGCATAGTACATTTCTGCGCTAGCGTAGATGCTTAATATCATGTGATTGTCCCGTATGTTACGTTTATCTTGTCAATCAACGTTCTTGTGCGTGCGCGATAATAAATCATCCTGCTGACCATGCTCTCATTTTCTTTAATGATACATTTTTTGTGATGCCTAATCAACATACCAGCTTCATATCCTCTGCTACTTAGTGAAACGAAATTTCGGTGTCAAGTATAAAATTACATTATCGAGAGGCGTGTATCTTTCCTAGAGATATAGAATGCCTTCTCTCATAGTTATACCGAGTATATTCTTGAGCTTCCTTGACACCAGTGCCTAATATTGTTCCATGAAATGCGGTCGATGACTGGTTGTCCGCGCTCCTTGATCGCATTGAAAGTGCGCAACTGTTTTATTCAGTGAACAGACTAGAATGCAGACTAGAACAGACCAGAAAGCCACTTTCACACTGATGAGACAAACCTATGGACGGAATATGCACTCATGACTAATGTATTCTAAGCAGGTGCATGCTAAATAAGACCTACTGAACGCTAGTATGCCCAAGCAAAGAAAAACATTTCGAAGCAGTTCGTGTTAAGCCTAGTTAGAGTGTTATCTCTGTTGTTGTGAGGTTTTTCTTTTAGTTTGGCTAGCATAATGCGTTTACACTTGCATATAGTTTTCCATCTATGGAGCAAAGTTTGGATTTACCTGCAGTTAAATAATTAGCACTGATTAATTCGTGTCGTTAACTAGCACAGCTCATTTGCACTGTACCTAAGCTCTCGAAAGTATATGACTCGATGCTGCAATGCAAATGGTGGTTTTGATTGCACTTAGCTCATTAATGCTAATTAATAGAGATCGCTAACTAATTCAGAGCATTTGCATTCATCCTAAGGTTTTCAACGGTATAGGACTTAATCGTCTACCTCAAAGTTTGGTTTCATACAAAATTAATTAATTAACGCAAATTAATGCGGATCGCTAACTAGCACCGCGTCATTACATTGGCCTAAGCTTTCCAACGGTATATGACGATGCTGCAGCACGAATTTGGGTTTTAATTGCAATTTACTAAATATCAAATAATTTGGCCCAGTAACTGGTGAAAATAAGTGTATAAGTAACCAATGATCCAAACTCACGGTTTATCACGTGATATATACTATTCTTAGACAGATAGCTTGACAGTAGCGTAATAGACTAAGTCCCGCTTCGACCTTCTCTGATCTTGAAGTTCAAAGCACTTCCCTGGGTCGTTTTCCGAAGTTTTACCGCGGTGACAGAGTTCACACCCTAAAAAAAACACAAAGTCAGACGCAGTACTAGATCAGGTGCACAATGTCAAACACCTTGTCATGTGACTTAAAAAGCGTCTGCAGTACCGAACTCGCCTGAAAGCTTTGTTTACATCGGTATTCCCCATTCAAAGAGTTCTAAGAAGAAACCAATCTCTTCATGAAAGTACTTTGGGCATTCTCAATGCTTTTCTCGCAATTTTTCAAATATTTTGCGCACACCTGGAGAGCAGACCTGGCCCACAAACACGCGCTTCACTCACTGCTGCGGCCGGCCGGCGGGCGCGAAGGAGAAAAAGCGTGTCGTGCGAAGAGCTTGCAGCGGCCGCGCGAGGAGAATCGAGGAGGAAAGCGCGGCGCGGAGGAGTGTGTCACTACTTTCAAATTATCAAGGGGTTTTAGTTGCGCCAACGTTTGGCTTGCGGCGTGTGCGTCGGTGGCTGTTTTTTTTCCTGTTGCCACGGTTTTTTTTTGCGTGTTTGTGTCGTTTTAGTTTTCATTTAATTTGCTTTCGTGTTTGTGAACGTGCGACTGCTTCGTGAATTTCGTTAAAAGTCAGCCGTTTGCCGTAACGGAGTGAGAAGCGAGTGATTTGGACGCTGCAAGAATTTGTCGATTTCCACGTCCTGCTACTGCCGTCCAGCCGTTTTTTGCCACCAAGAGCTGCACTCATCGACCTGTTTTCCCTTTTAACTTCAACTGCGTTGAAATTCAGCCAGTATGCCTACCTCCTGCTTCGTGCCTGGTTGTACGAGCGGCTACCGAAGGAACACAGAAAAGAGGAACTTTTTTGCTCCACCATCGGACCCGCTGCTTCGTGAGAGCTGGGGCAGAGCGATCCCCCGCGCTGACAAGCTACTCAGCAAAACATGCAAAGCGTGCGACGTTCATTTCCAGCCGTCAGACATCGTCAAAACATTCGAGCACAACATCAACGGTGAGGTTGTGCTCGAATGGTGCCATTCCCACGCTGTTTCCCAATTTGCCCAGTCACCTGTATTCTGCAGCCAAAAGGCGGCGATCACTGAAGAAGAGAGGCGAAACTGCTTGGAGTGCACAGCTGGCTTGTCAGGTCACTCACAAAGAATCACAAGAGCTGCCGGGTGATTTCGATAGCACTGACAATGCAAACATAATCGAGAATGGTGCGTCGTTGCAACTGCCTCGAAACTGGCAATTTTCAGTTGTGGTGGAGGAACCTGGTGATCGTCAGCAAGCAGTTTTCTACGAAGCAGGAATGAAAACAGGTGTGTTCTCCATCGTCAAAAGCGTTGTGGTAAGGTAGAACCTTACATACATTATTTCAGGGAATGGAAAACTACTACAAAGATCGCTTGTCGATGTGCAGATGCGCTCGCTTATAGACAGACGTGGAAGCGATAGTGCAAATTGTGAAAATTGTGAGGAATTTACTGCTGAAGTGATCCATTCTTATTTAGTCACTCGTATGCACTTCTTTGCAAGAGCAAAGTGCCAAGAGAATGACTCTGCAGTGAAGGCACAAAGAGAGAGGAAAAAGGCAAAGCTCGTCTAAGAATCCTCAAAGCCTGTTCTTTTCAGCAAATGTGTTAATTAAGCGTTTTTGTTTTTGAATAACATTCACCCAGTTCTTGTTGTCGTGTTTCTTGGTACATTGCGTACATTATGTACATTGGTGTTGTAAAGTGTGGATAAGGCTGCACAGTAAAGACTACAGAACGAAGGTGGGCTGCGGAGGTCGTCAGCTGCAAAACATTCCATTTCGCCGACTTGCACCTCTCCTTGAGCGCCTTGAAGTTGCGCGGGCTTGCGGTCAGTGCAAAAGGAAGGCGAATGGTGCACGGTATCAGTATGAAATTTTCGTTGCGCATTTCTTCATGTAAGCGGGAATTGATGCATCAAGCGCTGCATTTGGAAGTAACATAGTTTGAGGCGCACTACTAGCCACAAGAGCGTGACTTTAATGACTGTAGGAAAGAAAACGGACGCAGTCAAGTCCGCCATCCTACGCAGGCGCGACGCGCTTAATGAGCGGCACGGCTTTTAGCGACGATAAAACGCTCACCTACCGCGGCTTTGAAGTCGCAGGAGAGTTGTTCTGCAATAGGCGACTATTCGTATCGTCGCATGTTCGTACATAACCGCTCCTTCAATATGCACCGCGCTGGCGAACGCACCGAGCGCACTCCACTACGACGAAGGCTGGAACGCGTGAATGTGGACGACAGAAAAGCTCGAACTTTTCGCCGCATGATAAAATTTCCGCAAATCGAAATGGTTAGCGAACAAAAGTCAGTTGTACACGCGATCTAGCAGCGCCCTGCACGGGCAAAACATTGGGTACTAGCAGACGACGCTTGCTTCCATAGCGCAACCTTCGACCGCAGCGCCGCGGTGGCAGGAACCGCGGCGGACCGGCTCCTGCCAATGGGCGCGGCGGAGAGTTTCGAAACTCAAGTATATCTATAAACGTTGACGAAGACTGCGTTACAGCGTACTCAAAGAAGTAGTGCAGCACACGGCCGATAGTGCGCATGGGGCGCTCAACCCCGCAACCGGGGAATCAAAAGGCGACACTAAAGTCGCGTAACGTTAAACGCTTTAAAAGAAAACTGGTAACGTTATTTTTGCCACATGCGTGATGCAATAAACGACGCAAAATTTTGTTTGAATTACGAAAGCAGTTGATGGTTAGGGATGTAGTAAAAAAAATGCGACTACTCGCAACCAGCTGTTCCTGGCGGCGCTGCGAACGAAAGCTTTCGAAAGCGGTGCGCGAGGTAGCTGCAGGCGACGCAGCTGGGCTCAGGCGGAGAGCCGCGGTCGCTGCACGGCGGCACTATCTGATTCTAAGGCTTCAGCTATTTCGCCGTAACTTCGTCGCAGAATCAGGAATGATGATGTTGGCCAGCTACACTGGTTTCGGTTTTTAATTTTCGCATATTGTGTGGCTTGCTGTACTCTGCACAGCTTGAAAATGAACATTCGTTTTGAGGAAAGCAAATGGCTCAGTGACAGTCTCACTTATCTCGCTGGTCACCCGAACCGCGCCATAAGGAAGGGATAAAGAAGGGCGTGAAAAAAGAAAGGAAGAAAGAAATGCCGTAGTTCAGGGCTCTGCAATAGCACACGGGAGCCTTTTTCGTTTCGCCTCCATCGTAACGCGACCGCCACGGTCATGCCTCATGCCATTTAGTGTACGTGTGTGTACCCTGAGAACGCGAGCGTCCGCGCGCTGCCCTAGAGCGACATGCAAAACAGTGCAAGCCCGCGCTGCCGCATCGCCTCTGTTTGGAGCGCGCGTGCATCGTCATTGAGCGCCTTGCACGCTTTTTGCTCGAGCGAGGCCCCCTGGCAGTCTCGCTACCGTAGTATTTAGTGCGCTACCTTAATTACTTCCTCCGCCTTTCGTGGTGTCCGGCTCTGCATCACGTCCGCCCCACAATATGCAGTATTTTTGCTATTCGAAGGAGTGCGTATAATCATGAATCAAGGGAAAGGAAGGCAGTATTTAAGTAACGCTGCTTACCACGTTGGAAGTGCGAGCAGGGAAACAAAGAAAACCAAAACGCGCACACGCACGCGCTTACACACACACACACACACACACACACACACACACACACACACACACACACACACACACACACACACACACACGCACGCACGCACACGCACGCACACACACACACACACACACACACACACACACACACACACACATATATATATATATATATATATATATATATATATATATATATATATATATATATATATATATATATATATTCTTAGTGTGAAGCCTTGGAGTGACTCGAGTAAGCTCAATCAGCTTAGTTCGTAGGAGCGTCGAGCCATGTATAGCCAATGGGAAGAGGACGTCACGCCCGCTGCTGCCGAGCAGAGAGTGTGTGAAGGTGAAGAGCGATCGAGAACCGCGTTTGTGTGCATATGCAGATGCCAGTAAGGAGAGGCGAAGAATGAACACATGTTTCGCACGTCTGCTTGGTTTAAACTTTAAAACTCCACAGTTATTTCTCGGGCTCCTTAGAGTCATTGCAGTACGGGAAAATAGAAAATACAATTCTCACCGCATTTTCCCTGCCACATATCTTCGTACCGTGTCTGCGTTGAAGGAGATGCTACTGGAACTGCAGAAGACGCACTGCGACGGTGCTTTAGCTGTGCTCAAAGCGGTTCCTGCTCACATTCTAGATTATGGAACCGAAGCTCTTACAGCTTTTTCGATAATAGGAGCTCCTCTGTCGCTTTGAAACGCAAAAAGCGTCCGTGTGCTGTTTTATTTCAGTGCACATTAAAGACCCCCAGGCGGTCGAAATTACTCCGGAAACCTCCACTACGGCACCTCTTTCTTCCTTTCCTCTTTCACTTCCTCCTTTACCCCTCCCAGTAGGGCGGGTTCGGGTGTACACCGAGATATATGTGCCAGTTACTGCGTCATCCCCTTTCCTGAAAAGCAATTTTTTTCTAGTATACTTCTATTGACAGCAGTGCATAGAAAGCAGTAAGAAAATTGTATCAACTTCATATCAACAAATATTAATAGAATACGCTCGGCTAAGAAACTGTGACTGCTAATATTTCTTTCGTGTCCAAGGTTGCTTTAGTTGCTTTGTCCTGTTAAGCTGCAGTACATAATTTAGGTATTTCTTCGCATGATAAAAACTCTCTCGGTTTCTAGTCTATTTCTACTGACAACAGTACATAGAAAGCAGTAAGAAAAGTGTACCAACTTCCTATCAACAAAGGCTAATAGAATATGCTAAGCTAACAGAATGTGATTGCTAATCTTAATTTCGTGTTAAGGTTGCTTTAATAGCTTTGAAGTGATCGGCTATAGTACATGATTATTTTAGGTTTTTATTCGCATGACTAAACCTGTTTTTTCGGTTTCTAGTATATTTTTCTCACAACCGGGCATTGAAAGCAATAAGAAAAAATTATTAAAATAGAATATCTTCAGTTTTGAAAACACATTTCTGTATCCTGACTTGATTCCGAATGAATTTGCTGCGACAAACGCTGGACGCTCTTCGATATAGGGAAATTGTTGACTAGCTGCAACAGATTTCACTGGCACGGCCGCTCGATGGAGGCGCGCTGGGTGCGCCTCCATCGAGAGGCCGTGTCACTGGGCACTCAAGTGAGATGTCACGGTTATGCGAACAAGAGTTTTAATCACATTGAGCCCCATGCAGTTTGTCCCTCATTTCTCTCGATGTGTCGAACTGCACCTGTATTTTATAGTAACTTTCTATTGACAGCAGTATATACAGGGAAGTAACGTTCTACTACCTTTTATTAACAAAGGTGCATAGAATGTAAAAATTATTTTCTAGTAGCTTTCTACTGACAGGAGTACATACAAAGAAGTAACTTTCTACCAACTTTCTATCAACAATTGTTGACAGAATGTAAATGTAACTACAAGGTTACCAATGCACATAGACAGTTCATACAAATTCTACAGAAAGTTCATAGCTATTTTTGTAAGGGGGAACTGTCGTCACAACAGGATCGACAGTCACTACTGCAGGAGGAACTGCTGCACGAACAGCCACTGCTGCGCTTGTCGGCCCCAACAGCAGGGAGTGCCACGGGTAGTGTTGAAAGTGATTCGCCTGAATGGCAGGCCGTATGTAGTGCGGAATGCGAGGCGCTCCGCGGACGACCCTCGCGCGGTCATCATCGAGTGCTATGCAGCGCTGGAGCGGCCGACTAATACTGTAGTTACACGGCCTACTTAACCGCGATTAAGTTTGATTCAGTTAATATTAACCACAGTTGTGCGCTGTTAGACGGAGAGCCTAACCGCAGTTATGCCACTAACCATGGTTATCGGTAAGTGAGGTTGGCTACCTCAATCAAGCGGCTAACTGACAAAATGGCTGCCACCATGTCGGCTGAGCTCGCGATGCCCGCTGCCACATCAAGTGAACAGAAGCTTGTGAAATGGTCTGTTGCCACAAAATAAGCACTGATACGCATCTGGGAGGACAATCTCTCGGCTCTGTGGTCAAATACGCGCAATGCGAAAATATACAGTGCCATGGCGGACTCCCTGAACGCAGGCCTGCCAGCAGGCAAAGGGCCGTAATCAGCAAAACAGATTAGGCAGAAGCTGGAAAATCTCAATAAGCACTACCGGTAAGTACGAAAGCCATTTCATATAATGGTGTAGTTTACAAGGTATTTTAGTGTTTTTTAATGCTGGTATCCGGTGCGCTGCACGTGCGCACTAACATTCGCCGTGCTGCACGGTGCTTCGTCCGGCATGACAGCTACTTTGCTGCAGAATACATTAGTCTTTTTTTCTGGCTGACCTGTGATATGCGCGAATCGTTACTGCGCTGTACTCGGCTCGTTTGAACTGACCACTTGCATGTCTACTAATGGTAACCGCGTCAAGCGCAGTGTTTTTCGGCAGCGTCTCCTGAATTGACTCCTATATCGTCCAAAGTGATGTGCGCCAGCAGCACGCAGGTCTGTTTCGTTCTTAATGCTCTTTGGAGCACATAGCATCGCATGCATTCACCTGGCAGTGCGAACGTCGCTGACGTAGTTTGCACGCGCCGATAACCGATGACGATAACCGGGGTTAATGGTGAGTGTTCGCGCAACAGTTGAAGGTCCTGCCTCGAGCTAGCTTAGCTTGCTACGTTTTTCGCAGCCTGTCGGCGTTCGCGCGGTATTAGTAAATACTCGGAGGCTGTATAGAACTGGCATTCACTTTATCTTTTCCGTCCAAAATTAACGGTAGAAACGGCAAGGTAATCTCGATGTGAAATCAGGTACCTGCGCTAGCACGGTTGACACTTGAGATGTACTACTTTATCTGCTGAATGTGCTCACCAGCATGCTTGTCCTCCGATTCTGCACCGTTTCAGTCTAAACAAAAACAGGCGGGATATGTACTTCTTCCATGTGGGTAGCCGGTTCTCTCTTGTTTTAATTTGTCTTTAAACGAAACTCTACCTGCCTATAAATTTTCTGATGCAAAGTTTTATGGAATAAAACTACCTTTGTTTCTAGGAAGCTGAGGAGATCTGGCTCAAGCACTGGATCAAAAGGCATTGAATGGCCATTTTACTGGCTGAATCACTCTCTTCTTGGAGCGCTGCCAGTGAATGACAGTAGCCTGGTGCAGGAAAGTGTGGAGGTAATCTAGTTTCACTGGTTCAGAAAAACTAAATATTACAGTGCCTGCAAGCATGTATATTTTCTTCACAAGTATTGTAATCCACCATGACTAGCAACGCTGCAAGAAGGAAATGGTTTTTTTGCCTCGGCAAGATGACGTGTTATAGCCATCACAGCTAGGTAGTTCGAAAACACTACACAACACAAAGCAAGTGACTAAAACTTCGAAAAGACATGTCTCATTCACTTTGTTTTATTACAGACAATAGAATAAACTCATCTTAATATATATGCACTTTGCTCCAAAGCAGGCAGTGAGAAGAGAACATGAAAGAATTTGAACATGTTCAAGAGCCAACAAGCAAAGAAAACCTGTGTAAAACGACAAGGTGAACAAGATGAGGTGATGCATAGGTTTGTGAAGTGTTTCCAATAAGGTGCACATGATTTGATCGTGTTTGTCATCACACATAACACAATTACAACACACTTCACTATGCGCTGTGAGAAATATTTGCTGTCAGACTGTACTGATACTCTCCAAGACGAACAAATTGCGGTGCAAGAAATGTCTTGCATAATGGGACTGCACAACACTATCTGCACCCCGGTTAATCCAAAATCTTCCCTTGTGTCCATTGTTTGCAGCAGCTGGCCGCAGTTGAAGGAATAGGGTGAGAGTATTTGTAATTTTCTAAAACATGTGGCAACCGTATTATATTACTGCATAGGTTTTAAGTATAATGTCAAATATTTCACAAAAGGAAGAATCCACACTGCATTTCCCATCATAAAATGGCTTCTGAGTTGGAAGTCGTCTTTTCTACCTTTTTTATCCTCGTCATTTCTCTGAGCTTTCTTGATAAGTTATCAAAAATCTGTATTTTGGGCCTTGCCTAGCAGCTTGGTTTCATATCCTGCAGCTATGTGGCATACATCTTTATAGTTTTTAACTTTTGCTTGGTATTCGCTGGTGCCAGAGGGTCCTGAAGATGGAGCTGGAAAGGTTCTCGCAACCTTTACACTTGATGCTGACCATGATACAGCTGGAGACACCATGGCCCAGAGAATCATGGCCCAGCCCAGAGAAAGCAGCGACAGCACCACAAGGCGCCGAAAAAGACCTCCGAGCTCGCCTTTGCAGGAGCTACTGACAATGCAGCAGCAAGCCGACGACCGGACAGCCGAGACCGCCAGATAAAGTACCGAGCTGAGAAAGCAGCTCTTGGAACTGCAGAAGGAAAGCAACGACATTCAAAGAGGAATGCTTGATGTCATAAAATCGTACTTCACACCAAATAAAAATCAGGAATGAAATAATCTGTCCCCTCTGAAATAAGTGATGTTTTACCAACTGCGACAGACAGTGCAGCATGGTCAAATGCTTAAGCCGAATCTTTTTTAACTACCGTCTAATTTGTCCACATCAATAATGATCAAATCAAATCAAATCAAAGTTTATTTCCCATCTAGCACTACAGATGGAGGAATCGTAGAAAAAAGCTGCCCTTGGGCAGCTTGACGAGTCTACAGGGAAGGCAACACAAGAGTTTATACAATTTTTAAAAAAAGACAAGCACACCAAGGAAGCACCGGAGAATACACGAAACAGCAATATGTATACATAATGAAACTTAAACAATGTTATTCAAAAACAAATTATGTAGTTCACGACGTGAAAAAGAAAACAAATCGAGGTTAATGTGGATATACCTATTTAGAAGAGATGGAAGTGTGTACTGAAGGCATTCCCTACCAAGGTTTAGCCGAGGTGTTGGCACTGTCCATTCTTCGCCACGTCTTGTTGGATAGACTGGTTCTTTTTTCCTTAGTTCTGCTAAATTTTTAAGATTTGTTACATTCTTCTTGATTTCTGTTTTAAAAGTAACACTGAGGCGATATTTATAAAGATTATGTGCTTTAATAACTCTGGAATGACAAAGGAAATCTGCACTTGGATGTCGGAACGGTAAATTATATGCATTTCGGAGATATCTTTTTTGCATTAAATGAATACGTTCAAGGTTAGTGAATGTTGTAGTGCCCCACACCAACTGGCAATAGTTTAAATGCGAGTTGAATATTGAATTGTATACCAGCATCTTAGTTTTTGTGGGAAGTATGTATTTTAGACGGCCTATAACACCAGTGATTTGAGCTATTTTTTTCAAGATATAATTGACATGATAATCCCATGACACACTGGCAGAAAATATGACCCCAAGGCATTTAAACTGCTCAACAATTTCTACAGCCCGCGAGTTTAATATAATATTATCGTGCGGTGGGATAACTTTATTTTTCGGCCTAAATATGACCGCTTTGGTCTTGCTCTCGTTTATTTGCATCAGGTTAACTGCAGACCAGACCTTAAGGGCATTCATTGTGGCATTACATTGTTTGATAAGTTAGTTAGTTATATTGATTTTAATGGCGCAAAAGCAACTATGGCTATGATGCGCCAAACACAAGGTTAGGTTCTTGTTAAATGTTACACTTTTTATACCTAGAGTTTGTTTAAAACATTGGCTTCATTAAGAAACTTAAAAATACTTGAAAGATCAACCAGTGCTTGATCACCTAAAAGTAACTTGGGGTGCAATGGGATGTATTCATTGTAGAGTGTTGTAAAATATTTTTTTCTTAGTTGTTCCAGTTTTCTGCATGAAATTAAAATGTGGTTGACAGTGAGTACATCGCCGCACATTTCGCAGAGAGGTTTGTCTTGTTTTGTCAGTAAAAAGTTGTGTGTAAGGTGTGTGTGCCCAATGCGTAGCCGACATAAAATAACTTCAGTAAAACGTTCTTGATGTCTACATGATTTCCATTCTCCTAAAACGGGTTTTATAGAATGCAGTTTGTTGTTTGCCTGTTCATCCCATGCAGCCTGCCACTTACTTCTGAGTTTACTGTGCACTAATTTCAAAAAATCCCTGTGTGGTATGTTATCTTGTTTTATTTGATCAATTCGAGCTTGTGCTGCGCATGCATCAGCTCTCTCATTACCTACAATTCCAACATGGCTGGGCACCCAGCAGAATATAATGTTATGATTTTGTTTTTTTTTATTTTAATTATGTTATGTATGATGTTTCCTATAATGTCCTATAATTGGGTTCAGCGGCGTTTCTACAGTGCAGCGCTTTGAGCATACTCAGTGAATCGGTGTAAATGACGCTATTTTTAATGTTTTCTTTTACTTTTTGGTCTACGGCTACAAAGACTGCATAACTCTCGGCAGTAAAAACCGATGCATACTGTGGCAGTCGTATCATTTTTTTATTTTTGTCTTGAATTACTGCACTTCCAACATGATTTTCTGTTTTTGACCCATCAGTGTAAAATTCGGTGAAGGTGTCATATTTTTCTTGTAGTTCAAAGAATTCTTGTAGTATGAGCTGATGTGGCATTTCCTTTTTATGTAAGTGTGTGCGCACTGAAGGCAGGCTGTACCAAGGTGGTAAATTTTCATATTTTTGTGCAATATTCGGCAGGGCATCCAGTACTCCTAACTCTTCACATTTATCTTCAAAGCGCATTATTAGTGGCCGGATGGATTGTGGTTTATTGTTAAATAATCTTTTGGATGGGCACTTGGTAACAATGGGATGGCAGAGATGTTTAGGAAGAGTACGGGTTTTTAGGATGTATGCGCATGTCAGTGTGACTCTTCTATCCTCTAGTGCAGGCTCATTAGCTTCAATGTAAAGACTGTTTACCGGGGATGTTCTATATGCTCCAGTTGCTAGTCGCAGACCAAGATTATGAACTGGGTCCAGTCTTTTCAAGTAGGATGCTCTTGCTGAACCGTATACTATGCACCCATAGTCCAGCTTGGAGCGTACCAGAGAGCGATAGATGTGTAATAGGCATGTTCTATCGGACCCCCACCGTTTTCGCGAGAGCACCTTTAATACATTGAGGGCTTGGGATGCTTTCTTTTTAAGGTTGTTAATGTGTGTTAGAAATGTGAGTTTCTTGTCAAAAGTGAGTCCTAAAAATTTATGTTCTGGTTTAATTGGTAGTGTGGCTTGATTCAAGTATAGGTTGGGATTGAATTGTAGGCCTCGTCGCTATGAGCACAGAACAGCTACTGTTTTTTGAGGAGAGAACTTGAACCCATTTATCTCTGCCCAAGCAGCTAGTTTATTTAGTGTGATTTGTATTTGTCTCTCGCAGGACGATATGCTGGAGGAAGTGCATGCTATCTGTAGGTCATCTACATAAACCGAATACATTATGGACTTGGGTATTACTTTGGCTAACGAATTCATTTTTACTACGAAGAGTGTCGTGCTTAGAATGCAACCTTGGGGTACGCCATTCTCTTGGGTGAAAGTCATGGAGAGAGTTGTTCCTAGGCGGACCCTAAATGTGCGGTTAGCCAGGAAGTCGTTCAAGCAGTTCAGCATCCTGCCTCGGATACCTAGCTCTGCTAGGTCGCGGAGGATGCCGAACTTCCACGTGGTATCGTATGCCTTCTCCATGTCGAAGAAGACCCCGATACACTGCTGCTTGTGGATGAACGCCTCCCGTATGGTGTTCTCTAGGCGGACAACGTGATCGGTGGTTGAGCATGCTTTTCTGAATCCACATTGATGAACATCTAATAGTTGCCGAGATTCGAGTACAAAGGTGAGTCTAATGTTTATTACACTTTCAAAAGATTTAGCAATGCAGCTGGTGAGGGCTATTGGTCTGTAATTGTCAGGACTTGTTGGTGATTTTCCGGGTTTCAGAAAAGGTACTATTACTGCTTTCTTCCACTCCTCAGGTATTCTGCCAGTCATCCATATTTTATTGAAGAATTTTAACAGTGCCTGTACGGCTGTATCAGAGAGATGGGCAAGCATAATGTAATGCACATTGTCTGGGCCTGGTGCTGTCTTTTTACCGGAAGATAATACACTATTTAATTCCTGGAGCGTAATGGGCTGGTTGTAGTCTTCCTGCATGCCTGTTCCGAATGAAAGTTTTTGTTTTTCAGTTATAGCTTTGTGTTTCTGGAATGTGTTTGTGTAGTGGGATGACCTTGAGACTTCAGCAAAGTGCTCGCCTAATAAATTGGCCTGTTCTTCCAACGATGTTTGTGTACCGGGTGTTGTCAAAAGTGGAAGTGTGAAGGAAGTACGGTCACCAGTGAATTTACGGACTTTGTCCCACATTTTCTTTGATGGTATTGAACTATTTATAGAGGACACATATTTCTGCCAGGAGGTTTTCTCAGCATTCTTGCGCACATACCGCGCTCTCGCCTTGGCCCTCTTAAAAGTGAGTAAGTTCTCTGCAGTGGGGTACCGACGCAAGGTGCCCCATGCTTTATTTTGCTGTTTTTTTGCAAATGTACATTCTTGTGTCCACCATACTTTGTTTCTTCTTTACGAGTCCTGTTGTTTGTGGTATAGCGAGTGTTGCAGCAGATATTATGCATGTAGTAAACCTGTCATTAATTTAATCTATGCTGAGGTCTTCAGAAAATTCTTTATCTAGAGTGGCACTTTCTGTAAAAAGTGACCAGTCGGCGAGGTGAAGTTTCCAGCGCCGTGGTCTTGTGGGGATGACTGCAGTAGACGATGAGAGGCTGATGATAATAGGTAGGTAATCACTTCCCAGAGGGTCATTTAAAACATCCCATTTAAAATCGGTAAAAAGCGATGGTGATGCGAAAGCTAAATCGAGAAAGCTCATTTTTGCCGAGCTTGGGCAACAATAAGTTGATTTTCCTGTATTTAAAAGACAGATGTTATTTGAGAGGATAAAATCTTCGATTGTTTGCCCCCTAGAGTCGCAGCGCTCGCTTCCCCAAAAAGGGGAGTGAGCGTTAAAATCCCCAACTACCAGATATGGCTCTGGAAGTTCATCTATCAATTCTTCTAGATCATGGACTGTTAATGTAAAATGTGGAGGAATGTATACAGAACAGATTGTTAGTGTTTTATAGCTGACGATGCTGACTGCAACCGCCTCTAGTTTTGTATTGAGCTTTATTTCTCGAGCAGGGACGGCGCTTTGGACGACAATTGCGACGCCTCCCGAGAGTCGATTTGCCTGCTCGCGATCGCGTCTAAAAGTTTGATAATGTTTCAGGATATGCACATGTTGTGGACCACGATTGGTCTCCTGAAGACATAAAACTATGGGTAACATTGACCCTAAAATATGTGTTATGTCACTATAATTCCGCATAAGTCCTCTGCAATTCTATTGAAATAAAAAAACCATGCTTGTGGTTTTAAAAGAAAATGAAAGGAGATTTACTTATGTGGTGGGCCCGTTATGAGGGGCCTGTCTTTT
Source organism: Amblyomma americanum (assembly GCF_052857255.1). NCBI lineage: Eukaryota > Metazoa > Arthropoda > Arachnida > Ixodida > Ixodidae > Amblyomma > Amblyomma americanum. Next base: position 283,161,377 of record NC_135497.1, read on the forward strand.
TTTCGCTCAACAGAGCTGTTCCGCCGCTGTAATGGAGGCGGAGTGGGTGTTGTATCCATCACCTCAACAGAGGTGCTGGAGGACCGCGCAGCCGCGGTTGTGTTAGTTTCAGGCCTCTCCCGACGGGGGGAGGTCCTGCGGGATGCCGACCCATGGACCGGCGGTCCCTGCTTTGGCAGTGACAGGGCAGCTTTCGCTGACCCTGCCTGGGGCGTGGATGGCCCTGCCATAGGCTTGGTGGGAGCGGCCTTGGCAGGTGCCGGAGTGCTGTGTGGTGCTACGCCCCTGCGCACCACATCAGCGAAGTTTTGTTTTGCTGTGAAGGAGAATGTGTTTGTAAGCGCAAAACGCCGTCTCGCTTCTTTCAAAGAAATGTTTTCTTTGGTCTTTATAGTGATAATTTCTTTTTCTTTCTTCCAGGCCGGACACGCCCTGGAGTATGCAGCATGTTCTCCTTCACAGTTTGCACAGCACAGGGCTGCGTCACATACATCAGACTGGTGATCGTTAGAGGCACATTTTGCGCAAGTTTTACGACCGCGGCAGCTCTGTGAGCCGTGGCCGAACCTTTGGCAGTTGAAACACCTGCGAGGGTTTGGTATGTATGGTCGTACATTGATTTTCAAATATCCCACGTCGATTGTGTCGGGCAGGGTGCTGGTGTTGAACGTCAGGATCATGTGTTTTGTGTCTATTTCCTTGTTGTCCTTCCGGATTTTGATTCGGTGGACATCTATGACGTCTTGGTCGATGAGCCCTTCGAGCATTTCTTTTTCAGTTATGTGAAGAAAATCATTTTCCGATATTACGCCTCGGGCAGTGTTTAGTGAGCGATGAGGAGTCACGGAGACCGGGATTTCCCCTATGGACGTTAGGTTGGAGAGCTTAGAATGTTGGACATTGTCACACAGTTCGAGCAATAAGTCGCCGCTGGCCATTTTTGACAGCTTATAGCCAATGCCTAGGGTTTCAGTCAAGCACTTTGACACAAGGAAGGGGGATATTATTCTTGCCTGTTTATCTTGTTGTGCACTGTGGATCACATGATATTTGGGGAAAGTTACTTTTCTTTTTTGAAAGAAGTTGTCTGCCTCGTTCCGCCCTCTTTTGAGAGAGCGATTAGGTTTTGAAAGTTGGGGAGCCATAAAAAAACTTTGTTTTTCGGTCATGGTGCCAGCCACCCACCACGGAGTCCAACAAGGGGACGGGACAGGAACTTGAACGCAAGTCCTGCCCACGCCAGCTGTACACCTCAACTATAACCAAATATGACGCAACTCAGGGTAGTTGGTCACACAAGGTTAACCCTCGCCGCCAGGAAAAAAGGAAAAACCAAGAAGTGAGTAGGATATAGGAGAGTTGTGAGACAGAGATACAAAAGTTAAAGAAGAGGAGGATAGGAAAAGGCGACTGCCGATTCCCCCCGGTCGGGTCAGGCCGGAGGTGCCGTCTGCAGGAAGCTGGGGCCAAAGTGGTGTGTTGCTTCCGCCAAGGGGCCTTAAGGGTCCAAACGCTCGGCATCGGCTCAACCACCAGGATCCCCTTTTCCCCGGACACGGCGATGCCACGCACGGCGAGGCGCGGGTGCTCGGGTCCGTGGTGATGCACAGTTCACCATCATCCCCTTGCGGGGATGTCCCTGCGGATGCTCGGGAACCCGCGGTGTCGCCGCTCACCGTCGCGACGCCTGCAAGCTGCAGGCGCCCCCCTGCGGGGAACATTGTTTGATAAGTTCATGAACATTTTCACCCGAAAAAAATACGCTCGTATCGTCAGCATAGATGAAAAACTTTGTATTATCGCTAATGTTGACAATATCGTTTAGGTAAATATTGAAGAGTAGAGGCCCTAGCGTACTGCCTTGGGGGACACCGCAGAAGAGCGGCTTCGGTTCAGACCGTATACCATTTATGTACACCACTTGCTGTCTAAACGACAAATAAGAACTTAACAATGAGAGTGCTTTTCCTCGGATACCATAGTAGTGTAATTTGTTTAGTAAGATTTTATGTTTTACCAGGTCAAAAGCCTTTGAGAAGTCCACAAATACACCAATGACAATAGCTTTGTTTTCAAGTTGCTTTATTATATATTCCTTTTGTTGGAGTAATGCAAGTTCAGTTGATTTGCTTTTGCAGAAGCCAAACTGAAATGGTGTTAGCAAGTTAAATTTATGGATGAAATTTGACATTCTTAGATGGAGCATTTTCTCAAATGCTTTTGAAAACACTGGCAAAATAGAGATTGGTCTGTAGTTGGCGAGGGCGTTGCGATCTCCTTTTTTGTAAAGAACAACAACTTTTGCTAATTGCATTTTTTCCGGAAAAACTGCAGTTTCGAAACAGATGTTAAAGATGTGAGCAAGTATGGGAGCAATTATGTCAACTACATGCTTGACTGGCCGTATTTGGATATCATCAATATCACAGCTACTGCTATTGTTAAGATTTGTTATCACCGACACTACTTCGTCTACTGTGACTGGATGCAGAAAAATTGTTTCATCATTCTGAATTCGAACATATTTGCAAGCGTCAGATCCGGCAGCACGTGTTACAGCACAGGTAGCCAAGCTCGTTAAAAAAGTATTGAATACATTAGCCAGTTCAATGCCAGAAACTTCCTTTCCATCAATATTTAATTTTGTAAATGCAGTGCGGGAACTGTCCCGCTGCAGAAGTGTATTTAATCTCGACCATAGTACACCATTTCGAGCATTCTTAACATCTAGAAGTGACACGTGATAGGCTGTTCGTGCAGACCTTAGTTTTTTAGTCAATTTGTTCCTATATTTCTTAAATACCGCAAGGTCCTCAACCTTCCGGCTGCTCAAAAATTTTCTATACAGCTTGTCTTTCATTTTTATTTCTCTGCGAAGCTCTGGCGTTACCCATGGCTTGCGGATTCTGCGACTTTTCACACGTGTTACAAGAGGAAAGCAGTCGTGATATATCTGTTTAAAGCAATCGACAAATGTATTATAGGCAACATTTGCATCACGAAGTTCAGCTATCTTACTCCAATATACTTTCATGAGCGCATCCCTAAAGGATTTCAATGATGATTCTGTAAAAGCTTGGTATGTGATTGATGTGGACTTACTTCCTATTGTACTAGCGTTCTCAATGCAAGCAAACACAGGAAGATGGTCACTAACACAACAAGATAAAACACCAGAAAAAGCATTCAGCTGCATAGAGGTAGTAATAATTAAATCGAGAACAGAACGGCCTTCGCTTGTGACTCTGGTTGGTGTATTGATCAGGTTAACAAAGCCATTAGACATAATAGTCATATTAAAATCTCTAGCAGATGGGTTTGGATTACCCATGTCAATATTAAAGTCACCACAAGCTATTAAGGTTTTCTTATTGTGATACTGAACAACAAAAGCCAGGAACATGTCATAAAACTGTAAAAATGATGCAATATTACCGTTAGGAGGGCGGTAACACACAGAAACCACAGCACTTTGTGTAGAAACTGAAACAATTTCATAATCTGGGGTAATTAAAGTGTATGCTTCAAGTAATTCGCCTTCAACGTCATCCTGAAGCAATAATGCAACACCACCGCCGCGAACATGTCTGTTTGCATAATATGTCGTATAATTCTTCAACCTGAAGACATCACAGTCACTTGTGCTCCACGTCTCGGTTAACATTATTGCAGAGAATTCAAAGGAAAAACTAGCGAAAAATTCTTCCAGGCAGAATACTTTGTTTTTCACAGACCTAGTATTCAGGTGAATACATTTGAAAGAGGTCGCCGGAAAATCTGACACCACTTGATCCACATCACTGGGAAAATAATGGCGAGTATCATCCATCACTTTTTTTTCAGCAAATTAGAGCGAACAATGCGTCAGTTACAGGCTGTCAAGGTCAGCTTTGGTCTTAATAACGATGGCAACTGCACCGCTGGTCTTTCGAACCAGAACTTTTCCATTCACATACCAGACAAAAGCATAGCCTTTTTCCTTTGCCTTATTCTTCGCGTCCCTAAGAAGTTCTCTGTGGTAGCGAGTTAGGTTTTCTTGAATGAAAACGTTTGATTCACTGTCTTTCAGCGCGTTCCTTTTCTGAAGCCAAGTGTCCTTTGTCTGCTGCTTGGTAAGCCGGATAATAATTCCGGGGATTTTATCTCTCCTGGCTGGCAGGCGGTGAGCTGATGCGACGTCAGCGTCAGTGAGCTGAGGGACTTGAAGCGTATCGGCAATCTGATTCAGAGATGATAACAGGTTTTCGCCCGCGACAACAGGGACACCATGTACATCCAGATTAAGCCGCCTACTGCGAAATTCTAGGTCATTGATTTGTTGCTCAAGATCAACTTGTACTGTAGCACGAGCTAAGTCCTTCTGTTCCAATTCTGCCACCCGCTCTCTGAGTACCTTTATTTCTGCGTCCTGTCTTCTTATCTTCTGCTCAAATTCATCGAACTTTCCTGACATGAACTGAACAGATTTTTCCATGTCACTGATTTTTTCAACAAGTGCAGGCAAGCTTTCGAGTTTTTGATTAATGGCCATGAGAACATCGGTTTCAATTTCGCTTTGAACGCGTGTCGCAGCGCTTCTGCATGTTGGGCATCTCCAATTAGCCTTGGCGGTTTCGGTTTTTCCCTTAAAGGATTTCTCGGTTACGCCAGCGCACTTGCCAAAGTGGTACTCGCTCGAGCATTCTGAGCATTGCACTGACCCCGATCCTTCATCCAAGTCAATGGGCAACTGACATGAGAGGCAATTATAAGACATAGCTGAAAATCACAGCAGCAACAACAACAAATCAAGGAAAGTACAATTGCAGGGTGACACTATGGCAGCGGCAGCAGCAGCAACATTGTTGGCTAATTGTTGATAAAATAATAGGAGTGCTTTGTACACCAACCTGTAAAAAGCAGGATTCCTCGATGAGCAGGTGTTCCCACGAGCTGCCGCCGCTGCCAAATGACCACCGAGCAGGAAGACGCCCAGTTATATCAGTTCCCGCAGTGTGCTAGCTGCGCATGCGCTGGCAGAGTTCGTTGAAATGGCGATGCGAGGTAATCAGGGCTTCGGGGCTTGCAGCGTGGCACTACTGGCAGGGCTTTGTGCAGAGCCGGCACCACGTCCAAAGGTTCCTACGAGGGCTTGTGTCAGCAGAGAAACAGCACGTAACCTGTAAAAAGCAGGATTCCTCGATTAACAGGTGTTCCCACGAGCTGCCGCCGCTGCCAAATGACCACCGAGTAGGAAGACGCCCAGTTATATCAGTTCCCGCAGTGTGCTAACTGCGCATGCGCTGGCAGAGTTCGTTGAAATGGCGATGCGAGGTAATCAGGGCTTCGGGGCTTGCAGCGTGGCACTGCTGGCAGGGCTTTGTGCAGAGCCGGCACCACGTCCAAAGGTTCCTACGAGGGCTTGTGTCAGCAGAGAAACAGCACGTAACCTGTAAAAAGCAGGATTCCTCGATGAGCAGCTGTTCCCACGAGCTGCCGCCGCTGCTCACTTAAATATTGTAAACTTAAGAATGCTTATCACTGTCCTTTTATCCTGCAAACATTAAACAAGCCTTTGCCCAACATAGAACAAAATATTTTGTGGCCAACATTGTTAATAATATATACATGCTATACGACAAGCTATCAAAATTATAAAATGGGTAGGCAACTGAACAAGATCCAAGTCGTAAACCTTTACAACCCTACAATGCCATTTTGCACAACATGACACAATGGAAGCACTGAATAAAACATACACATACATGCTGCTAGCACTAGGCTGAGGCTACATCTCAGTACTTTATGCGGTGTAATGAATAGGTACACTATGAAGTGGGCAGGTGCTTTGATTGATGGGTGTACCGTCACAATGCCATGATAAACTCTGCTGCAAAAGACGCTACTTTTCATCATGCTATACAGCTTGAGAAAGCACACATGAAGGTCCAGTGGGCGGGGCGTCCTCTGTGAAGGCTGGCTTCAAGCGGTCGATTGAAATGGTGTCAATGCGTCCATGAATGTCGACGATGAAGAACTTCGATGTTCTTTCGAGTACATAGAAGGGGCAGTCCTAGGGGCGCTGAAGCGGCTTGCGGACAGAGTCTCGGCGAACAAAGATGTGCGTGCAAGTGTCACGTAATCGGTAGGGTTGGAACTTGTCAACGAACCGGTATATTCGAAAAATTCACCAGGAAGACGCAGGGGTGAGCCGAAGACAAGTTCTGCCGGAGTGCAACGACGATCTTGTTTCAGCGTAGCACGGAGGCTGAGCAGAACCAGTGGTAAGGAGGCGGTGCAGTGGGTGGTGTCGAGTTGGGCTTTGAGGGATGTTTTTAGCGAACGATGGAAACGTTCGATCATGCCGATCATGCTGCTGCTACACATGCAAGACCGTTCACTGTGAAGCAAGGTGCTTTGCCAGGGCATTTCTCACTGCCACCCGAACGATCCTCTTGCCTGCTTGTGCAGGAAGGCTGTGGTCATCGTCCATCCTCTAGTCGGACTGCATCCAGCCAGTTGGCGTTGAATCTGTCAGTCATTTCCTCACAAATATTGTGTGGTACGCAGCAGCAGCGAATGACTTTGTTCACATTGCCAATGTCGCATTCAAGGCCCTTAAGCAGTATGCGAAAACGTGCCTTCACCCGCCCGAAGGCATTTTCTACCACACACCTGGAACTTGAAAGATGAACGTTAAATGGCTGCGTAGCAGAATCAGTAGTGCCAAAATGCGGGTATGGCTTCATGATGTTTTTTTGGAGTGGGAAGGCTTGATCAGCCAGCAGCCGAGGTGAAACGTGTACTCCTTCGATGGTTTTGGCTTCCATCTTAAACAATTCCCTGCTTAGAATATTTGGCAGTTTCGATTCCTCAAACACACTTGCGTCATGGTTCCTCCCAGGAGATCCACTGTTTGTGTAAAGGAATTTGTACCTGTGGTCAGCAATAGCCAAAAGTATTACACTATACCACCCATTATAGTTATGTAGTCCACTGCATGCTCGGAAAGTGGACAGACCGATGTGGCAGCCGTCTAGTGCTCCAACAGCTTGAGGGAAGCCTGCAACTGCAGAAAACTGCTACAGGTGTTCGGCCAGTTCGTGCGTCCTCGGCATTCTCACGTACCGAGGTTCGAGAAGTCGCACAACAACATAGCAGAACTCCTAAACGATGATGTTAACTGAGGAGCGACTGACTCCAAAGACGTTTGGTACAGTTCTTTCTTCCGCGGAAGTCGCAAGACGATATAAGGCAATTGCCACACGTTTATGCAGCGGTATTGCTTTCCGTATATTTGTGTCCAGCCTCCTCATGCAGTCACACATATTTAAAATGTATTAAATGTGCCTCTTGTCATTCGAAAGTTCTCCCTAAACCGAGCCTCTGGCAAGTGCGGAAGCGTTGCTTCGTACCATGAACTTCGCGTGGATACGCCCACAGACTCCGCTCGCGAGAGCACAGCGTTGCAGCCAGAGCTTGGAGGTGCCGGCACGTATGTCCGGCTCGTTCTTGCTCGGCTTGCTTGTCTTCCAGTTCGCCAAGAATGGCGAACTGTCGCAGACGTAGCTGCTGCATTTCCATTTGATAAGCGGCGAACAAAACGAGGAACTTGCTCTCTCCCTCGCCGCCCAACATAGGCTTGCTCTGAGCCATTTCCCGCCGACGCACAGCACTGTCAACACGTTTCATGAACTAAAATACACTTCAAACACGAAGAAAAGGATGGAATAGAATTGAAAATATACTTAAAACAGCAAAGTGAACTTATTATGACACGAGAAACAATCTGAAATTGAGTAAAATGCAAACAGCGAGAAGAAAACGGAATAGCTCAAAGTGCCGAGGCGAAGGCAAGCAGCGAGGGAGGATTGCCTTGGCTCTAGAATCCGCTACGGTGTCGACCGCCCCCATTGTTGAAAGACTACCTTCATGTTTTATCTGAATTCGAACAACCTCAGGCAACAAGTTTAGATGCACAGGCGATACCAAGCGTAGTTCACCAAAAGAACTTCTTATCACAGTGTTTTGTTAAATGCTTAATATATCACGGGAATAAAATGGGCCTTATAATTGTGTCTGGAGAAGCAGTGACGTTATCACAGTGTTTTGTTAAATGCTTAATATATCACGGGAATAAAATGGGCCTTATAATTGTGTCTGGAGAAGCAGTGACGTTACCAGCGCCGAACACGCCCATGGGACAGGTTTTCGCGTGTAACACCGACAAACTGAGGTTAGCGATAACCAAGGTTATCTCCTCCTAACCACGGTTATGGTTAACCGCGGTTAAGGCGGCCGTGTAACTAGGGTATTAGAGTCACCAGAGGTCAGCCCCGACTGCGGCCAGCGAGTCCACCTCCTCGTCCACCCGCCTAACCGCATTCCTGACGCTGTTTACAAGTCACTTGAGGGCAGGAACTTGTTCCTGCCGTTGTTCACAGCGCGGATAGACACAAAGGGGCCGAGAGTAACTCCTGTCCGGGCTTTAAACACTATTTCCGGTTGGAAAGTGCGCGCTTGTGGTGCCACGGCTTGTCAACTTGTTTCTCTGTGTGTTCTAGGGGTCGTTGAAGTCTTTGCCGTCAGTTTTCAATCAGTTTGTTTTCGCAACACGTGGTACACGTTGTATTCTGCGCGCTGTTCTCGTTTCTCCTTGTTGCTATGTGTGGCCTGTTGTTTTTGCAAAAATGTCGTGCTATACCGAAATCACGTAATAAAGGAAAAAATTCCGGGGGCGTACATGTCTTATGTGCAGTGATGCGAAAGCACTTCTGCGTTTTTGTTTCTTTATGCATTAGTCGTGGACTGGAAGCACAGATCCGAACTATTCACAATGAAATGAACAAATGAATGTAATCTAATTTAATTGGTAAATTTATTCAGTTATAAAGTAATTAATCACTTGGATTAGCTTGCTTATCAGATTGTGGAGTAATTGACTAGTTAATTATGTCAGTACATTTAACTGAATATAATTGAAACTAATTCAGCGATTACATAAATCATCGATTTGATAAAATTACCGTATAATTTGGGAAGTATACTTTTATTTACTAATTTTTATTACTAATTACCTCTAAAGACCCTCACGGCTGAGGCTATTACATAGGCAGGTACAGGGAATCGATCGAAAAGAAATTTAAAAACAAACAGATGAGAAAAACAGTTATTATGGGACATTGGAATAAAATACACGGCAGTAATAATTAAAACAGAATAATCAATAAATGAACAAAGCAGCACACTGAAAAATTCTTCCCTGGACTATAATCTACACAACTTCATTGAAACCACAACGTTAAAGTGAAACAATTTGAATCATCATTAATAAAAATACAAGGCAAAAATACCCAATGCATTGATATGAAACAACGCAAAAAGTTAAGAAGCGATAGTAATAGCAGACATCAGTTTGTAAAATATATCCGGATCAGTAGTACTCGCGATACGTTCACAACAAATTTCAACAGAATAATTGCTTCGCCCAATTAATTCCTCAACTGATCAGCCATTTTGGTGACTTAATCTTTATTTCATGCTAGTTACGTAATTATACTTAACTCATCTATTAACTACCCCTTAATGGATGATTTACAGTCCTTGCGGACACGCTCTGATGATACGCTCTGTCGATAGTCCCTGTACTGTATACACTGTTAAAGGGAACGTGTGGTCGCTTGAAGACTTCCCGCGAGGCACTGCTGCGAAAAGCCGGAAAGAATGCCGAGCTGATTATGGTCCGGAGTTTTTTCGGCATTCTGTCCCCTTGAATGGTTTTTATTTTTCACACCCACAACACACCGATTACCTCTTCTCGCTGCTGAATTGGCTTTTTTTCATTCTGTGGTCACGTTTCGTGCGAAATAAGCAACAATTTCTCTGGACCTGATTATCCACGTGTCAGTGCCTTGGTTCATATGCCACTCAACGTGTGCTGTATGCGTTGAAAAAATTAGCGCCTCTTTTTAGCAATGCTGCTGCTCTTAATGTCGCACTAATTGCAAGATAACTATCACACGGCCTGGTACCCTATTGTAATATTCTGTGACCTGTATGCAAGATGAAAGGGAGGCATTGGGGGCGTCTGTTGTAGCAGTTGCACGTGAGACACGGTAGCTGCGACGCACCTACTCTTTTAATCTTTTCTTTTGCATCTAATGCTTTCAAACGCCTTCTGTCTGCTCGCTGCAGTGACAATGTACCTGTAGGAAACATACATTTTTTCTGGTTGTGTGAACGGATGGACGGGCGAAAATACGCGGGCACAGAGAGGTGGGCGATTACCATCGCTAGTACCCCATAAAAAAAGAACAGTAAGATAAAGGCTAAATATTTTTTAGAGCGAAAGCTGTACTTCTCAACGAAAGCTGCAAGAGCCGGATCATCGCTGAAGCCTTGACCTTGACCTTGAATAAATAATGCCGCGACTGGATCCGAACCAGCGATGGCGCAAACAGATCAGCTTCTTTGGCCACTGCACGAAAGCACTACGCTATCGGCGCAGCTATTTTTTTTATTGCACGGCAATAGCGCCGAAAAAGAAAATCGGAGTATGCTCCTGTTTCAAAACACCAGGCTGTGCAATATCAGCCCACCATACTCCTGCACGTCCCAGTCTTCCCAAGCATCAAAAGTCTGTGAGGCACACAAGCATCTAGATAGGGGAGTCAGCCAGGCGGCTCTTCTAGCGCAACATATACGCACCAAAGCGCACTGCATACGGAACAAAGATTTCGGTGACCGCAGTGATTCGGCGTGGCGCTATATCACACGGCTCTTCCAGAGACTATATAAATAGTCCCAGCAACATAAATAGATCACATGGGACCACAAAGTTTTTCTCTGCAGGCAAAAAACAGATACTGTAGTGTTATTTCAATATCGTTCTTAAGTGTTCGCTGTAATATGTAGTGTGACATTCCTTGTGTGTGCTACGAGGTTCCGCGTTCGACGGCGCGGCGTAGACGGAGACCCAGATCACAGCGGCATCATCAATTACCCAGCCATGCTCTTTGAGTGACAACCAGAACGAAGGGGTTTAAGCCCAACCGGACCCAACCGGACCCGCCGCCGCCGCCGCGGGGAAACGGGCTTTATCCTCCCCAATTGGCGTGGCGGTTCCAGGGGCGGCCCTCCCGAGCACATTCCAGGACAAGGGAACTGTCAGCGGGCCAGAGCGCGCCTTACCTTGAGGAGCGAGTGTCAGTTGATGGATGGAGAATGGAGGCCGGTGACCCGCGGGAACTGTCAGCGGGCCAGAGCGCGCCTTACCACAGCCGACGCTATGCGCTACCTCGAAGACAACCTTCTTTCCCTCGGACTCAACACGTGAGGGGGGCGAGACCTTAAGTGCGGTGGTATGTTTGTGCGCCCAAGTGAAAGCCCTAGCCCCCTCCTTCCCCTCCGGCGTGGGCGTCCTCACCCTAGGGAGCGTGGAGAAGAGGATATAAAAATCGACAAGCAGTACGGAAGAGAACGCTCAGGACGACATCGTTCGCCAAGAGGGCCTTCAGCGCCGAAGCCCGACGGCGTGCAGCTTATGCCAGCAACCGCTCGAGCCCAACTCCGGAGCCACTCCATCGCCCCCATGAAGTCGTCGGCACGTAAGCTCGGACGCCCCAGCCTCTGATGTATAATCTTAATCATGTGTAATTATTGAATATACCTGTTTGTTTAAACTGAGCCATACGGTGTCTGTTTGCCTCTCCGTCCCGTGTGGACCTGCGCATTATGGGGGTCATCACAGTAGCAAAAGAACATAGCATCATTGCACAGAATTCAAACAATGGTCAGTAATAGTCTGACGCATTGCAGACGCGGCAATTTACCATACATGGCGCAAAAATCTCCATAGCTAGCAGTCATGCCTTGACAGGTAGCATCGATGTGTGCAGATGAAAGAGCGTTTTTGCAGCAGAAGTGCACATTGCCTTAACACGTTTTAAAACACTGGTGTAAAGGAACTTCAGAAAAAATGCCGATAACACGGTACAGGTTACAAATACTCTACGTTCCTGAGTCATATGCCTTCAGGAGAGGCTATACAGGTAGTCTAACAGTGTGGAAATTGAAGGTGTCCGCAACTTCCTTATAACGAATTCCCATGAAGGCCGCTCGCGATTGTCTCCAGTCGGTGCGAATAGGAAAGGCAAATGCACTTTGACGCCTAATAAGCTCCGCTACTAAAACGGAATGGTTTTCCGATTGGAAAAAAAACGCGAACCAAACTGATGGACGATTAATAAGGCCTACTCCGTCAGACTCGATGCGGAGAAAGGTTGTACAGACGCATCGGTTCCCGTTGGCAGCGCCATACGAAGGTAGCGAATATTCTGTGCATCACCTGGACTTTCTTTCTCGCACAGTGGAAAACCTGCAGCACAGGCAAGTTTTGCACAAAACATGTTGCAGACGTCAGCGCGAGCAAACACTGACAGTTCCCTCCCCATTGAGGCCTGGGTATGTCGCCTCATAAACAATATCTGTTCATCACTATAGGCTCCACTGTTCCGAATTTGGTGCAAGGAACCCATAGATACAAAAGGGCTCCGCAGTCCCAGCTTATGCCACCAAAATGACTTGGCCTCGTACCTCGATGACCCAACCGAAATCTCTTGGATTTATCTTTATTAAGAGCCACTCTTCATACCTCCCATATCTGTTCAGTAAAATGTAATACCTCAAGTGAAATCTTTCTGTCAAAGCACTAGAGGGCGACATCTTCAGCATAGGCTAAAATCTTAACTTCACATTGTGCCAGGGAGAAGCCACGGAAAGTTCCGCTGTTAATAATACTAAAGCAAAAGGGTTCAAAATATAGGGAGAAAACGAAGAGAATAGTAAATAGCCTGGGAGAATAGATAACTTCAGTGGTATAGGTTTGGTTAGCTGTTGTTTAATAATTAGCCTTGTCTTGGACTCCTTGTAGCACAATATTGTGCCCCTGAGCAAAATATCTCCAGTACTTGCATGCTCTAAGACCGCAAACAAAAAATCGTGACGAAGAGTTACATGGCTGGTCACACCTGAGGCTGTCTTCAATGCCGAACCTCCAATCTGAATATAGACCCACTGCGGTGGCTCTGTGGTTAAGGCTCTCGTCTACTCAGCCGGAGTACTCGGGTACAAACCCGACTGCGGCGGCCGCGTTTCGATGGAGGCGAACAGCAAAAGGCGCCCGGGTGCTGCGCGATGTCAGTGCACGTTAAAGATCCCCAGGTGGTGGTGGTGGTGGTTAAACGTTATTGGATGCACTGGGGTGCGTTTTAGAGTTGAGTGGAAGTTTTCACCGCTCCATGCATTACCTGGGTGGTAGTCCTCCTTCCGGGACACCATTGGTGTTAGCCGCTGCCCGCGCTCTTTGGACGAGAGCCCTCTGGGACTCCATGTCCAAGCAGCCGGACAAGGTCGCCTCCCAGCCCTCTCTTGTGTGCTGATTTCCTCCCTTTATTGGCCAATTTTTCTGGCAGGCCCATACCATATGTTATGCGTCTGCCCACATATAACAAAATTTACAGTACCCCAAAAAATGGGGTCTTGGAGGAGTAGGGGGAAAGGCAGGGAGGTTAACCAGAAGAATAGCCGGTTTGCTACCCCACACGGGGGAAAGGGGTGAGGGGAGAAAAATATGAATGAGGAAAGACAGTTGCAGGCACTTAAAGTCACTATGTAAAGTCACAGTGTTCAGTAAACTCACAGCCTATCGTGCAGGTCAGAACTCCTAAACAAAGAATAGCAGTGCCTTGTAGGCCTTCACCGCCGACGATCACAGCGGCCAGTGGCCGAGAATCTTCGCTTCCGTCAGTGGGCGCAGATATAGATGCTCCAGTGCACGGCAGAGAGACTGTCTTTCGGAGCTGTAGGCAGGGCATTCACAAAGAATGTGGGCTATAGTCTCAACACACCCGCAGATGGCAAATGCAGGGCTGTCAGCCATGCCTATTAAGAAGGAGTAGTGCTTGGTGAAAGCTACACGCAGCCACAGGCAACACAACAAAGTTGTTTCACGTCGAGGTAGGCCGGATGGAAACCGAAGCTTCAGATCTGGGTCCAAGGTTTTAAAACGCGAATGCGAGAATTGGCCGGAATTCAACGCGGCAAGCGTGATGTCCCGCGATAGTGCTCTAAGCCTACCATCTGCGTTGACCCTCGAGATGGGGATGGACACACAATCGCCCTCAACGCAAGCAGTTCGCGCGGTCTCGTCCACGTGGTGGTTGCTGCGATGCCGCTGTGTCCTGGCAGCCATTGTAATTAATATCGTGCGCTTTTTTGATAGATGTGAGGTGGAGATCTTGGATTTAAGCGACAAGTCGTTCATCGGATCCATGACGAAGAGCAGATTGTAACGCTCGGAGGGCTGGCTTTGAATGAGTGAAAACAGACCACTGCCGGGGTGTTTCTTCACTGATATTCTCAATGGCGATACGAATAGCAGTAAGTTCTGCCCGAGTCGATGAAGTCCGCTGTGATGTTTTCACTTTCTTAACTATGGTCCTTACGGGGATGGCTACAGAGCCCGAGTAACTGGAAGGGGTCACTGAGCCATCGGTGTATATGTGCAGTCGGTGTCCGTGTTTCTCATGTAAATATTCTAGTGTGGTCTGTTTTAGTGCTGTCGACGATATATCAGCCTTCTTTTTGATGCCCGGTATGGAAAGAAGCACACGACGTTGGTGCAGACTCCATAATGGAAAAGACGGTCTAGAGGCTGGTGTAAATTGGGTTGGTAGGAAGTGGCGATGGACATTCATAATTTTCGCAAACGATGTACTTGGCCGATCAGCAGAAAGATTGGCAAGATGGTGTGCGGGAATCCGCGAGAGGTGACGAATGTGCGCTCTCAAGGCTTCGATTGTGACATAGGCAGTCACTGGATTCTCCTGGGCAATTAGTACTGTTGCAGCTGTAGACGCGCATCTTGGGAGTCCTAGACACGTCCGCAGAGCTTGAGCCTGAACGCCTTGCAGACACCGTATGTTCGTTTTGTGTTGTTGTGTTGTGTTGGGTTTAATGGCACATAAGCAGCTAAGGCTATCATGCGCCAGGCTCAAGGTATATGAACACTTTTCTGTAGGTGGGAGGAAACATGGTTGTGTAGAGGACTTAAATTGCTTTTTCGTTCTGGTAGTATTAAGAGAAAGAAGAAATTTTAAAAATGGCTAAAAATAAACGCTTTCAAGAAGGTCAGATAACCTCAGTAGCCATCCTTGGCTTGGCAAGGATCCTGAGGCTCCCAACCATTCAAATAACCACCTCAGCCCTCTTCTCATGGAATGAGAAAATGGCTGAAATGCATCTTATTATAAAGCAAAGCTGTGGATCAAATTTTACAGTTTCTGAAGAACACCTGCTTTTTTTAAAAAGCTAAAAACGGAAGATATGTCAACAATGGCATTTTCGCCTAAGAGCAGCGCTGAGTGTAAAGGAATGTATTCACTATAAAAGTGCTTATTTCTTAGTTTTTCGTGTTTTGCACAAGAGAACAAAATATGGTTTATTGTTAGTTCGTCTCCACATCTTTCACAACGAGGTTTGTCTTGTTTCGTTAGTAAGATATTATGTGTAATGTGCGTATGTCCAATGTGGAGACGACATAAAATTACTTCAATAAATCGTTCCTGGTGCCTACAGGTCTTCCATTCACCCAGGACAGGTTTTACAAAGTGCAGCTTGTTGTTAACCTTGTTGTCCCAAGAAGCCTGCCATTTTTCTCTCAATTTATTCTGGACTAACTTGATGCAGTCCTTATGCGGTAAGTTTACTGGTTTTATTTTTGCGTTAAGGGCAAGTGCGGCGCTTGCATCAGCCCTCTCGTTTCCGCTGATGCCCACGTGACTGGGAACCCAGCAAAACTTTATTGTATGTCCTTGTGAATCAGCTCGTATTACATTATGTATTATGTTTCCTATTAAGGGTTCGGTTGCGTTTCTGGAGTTTATTGCTGTAATTACGCTGAGGGAGTCACTGTAGATAACACTGTTCTGTATGTTTTTCTTCAATATTTGTTCTACAACTAGAGCAATGGCGTAGCATTCTGCTGTAAAGATTGAAGCGCACTGAGGCAGCCTGACTACTTTTTCCCATTTTCCTCGCACAATGCGCTCCCTACATAGAGTGCTGTCTTAGATCCATGTGTGTAGAAATCTGTGCAATTCTTGTATTTTTCACTTACTCCAAGAAACTCTTGCAGTATATATTCCAGTCGGGTATGTCTTTTTTAAATCTGTGTCAGTGCGAAATCGCATACCCCAGGAAACAAGTACCAAGGTGGCAACCTATCGTGTCTCTGGCCAACATCAGGAAGTGCATCTAGTATGTTTATTTCTTGGCATATTTCTTCAAAGCGGAGGAGCAATGGTTCTGCAGCTTGAGGCTTGTTGGTGAACAGTGTTCTGGATGGGCATTTTGTAACTATGGTGTACCAAAGATGTTTCGGTAGCGACCTTATTTTCTGTACGTATGCACAGGTAAGCATTGATCTCCTGTTGGTGAGGGTCGGTTCATTTGCTTCTACGTGAAGGCTATTTATGGGTGATGTTCTGTAAGCACCAGTTGAAAGGCGCCACCCGAGGTTTTGTACCGGATCTAGCTTTTTAAGGTATGATGGCCTCTCAGACTTTTACACTATGGATCCATAGTCTAACGAAGAGCGTACTAGAGAGCGATAGATGTGCAATAGGCACCTCCTATCGGATCCCCAACGCTTCCGTGAGAGTACTTTGAGTGTATTCAGGGATAGGGTGGCTTTCTTTTTTCGGGTGTTTATATGTGGTAGAAACGTTAGCTCTTTGTCAAAAGTTAAGCCTAAAAATTTGTGTTCTTGTTTTACTCGAAGTGTGGTGTCGTTCAAGTGGAGGGTGGGATCAATCTGCAGTCCTCTCTGCAGCGAGAAAAGAACCGCAACAGTTTTCTGTGGAGAAAACCTAAATCCATTTCTGTCTGCCCAAAGTGCTAATTTGTTTATTGTGAGTTGTAGTTGTCTCTCACAAGTTGCCAGGCTAGAAGATGTGCATGCAATTTGAAGGTCATCAACGTAGACCGAGTACATAATGGACTGTGGAATTATACTGGTTAAAGAATTCATTTTTACTATGAACAATGTAGTATTTAAAATGCATCCCTGAGGAACGCCGTTTTCCTGAGTAAAATTATTTGAGAGGGTTGCGCCGAGACGAACTTGGAAAGAACGGTTGGATAAAAAGTCGCTCAAATATTTCAGCATCCTCCCGCAGTGTTGCCTGTGTATAAAGGCCTCTCGGATTGTGTTTTCCAGGCGGACTAAATGGTCGACTGTGGAACATGTTTTTTTTAAAACCACATTGGTGGACATCAAGAATCTCTCGGGATTCTAGAATAAACATAATCTAATATCTATAACACTCTCAAAAGATTTGGCAAGACAGCTTGTAAGGGTTATAGGCCTGTAACTGTTAGGGGAGGTTGGTGGCTTTCCTGGTTTTAGAAATGGAACAATAACGGCTTTTTTCCAAGCAGCTGGTATTTTCCCTACTACCCATATTTTGTTAAAACGTTTTAACAGAACTTCTACAGATTGCTCAGATAGATGGGACAGCATTTCATAATGAATTTCGCCGGGGCCTGATGCAGTTTGTTTACCTATAGACAGTACTCTGTATTTCTTGAAGTGTAATCAAATTATTGTAAGGCTCGTTTGAGCTGCCTACCGTAGGGAGCCTTTGTTTTTCGGTTGTGTTTTTGTATTTTAAAAATGACTGTGTATAGTGGGAAGAACTAGAAACTATAAAAAAAATTTTGCCCCAAAATGTCTACTTGTTCTTCAATACTTGTCTGAATACCAGGATCCGTCAGCAGAGGAAGGGTGAATAAGGAATAGCTGCCATTTACTTTTCTGACCTGCTCCCACAGTTTTTTTGATGTTACCGAGCTGTTTATTGAAGACACATAATTTTGCCAAGACATTTTTTCCGCGTTCCGCCGTATATATCGGGCTTTAGCTTTTGCCTTTTTGAAAACTATTAGATTTTCGTAAGTATGATACCTACGAAATACACCCCAGGCCTTATTTTGTTGTTTTTTGGCTTCCCAACATTCTCGCGTCCACCATGCCTTGTGGTTCTGGCGCACCACGCCTGTGGACAGGGGAATAGCTAGCAGTGCAGCATCGATGATACACTTTGTGAGAATTTCATTGAGTTCATCTATGCTAAGTGTTTCTGAGTAAATGTCTTCTAATCTGGCCTTTTCTCTAAACAACGCCTAATCAGCTAAATGTAGCTTCCATCGCCGTGGTTTGGTTGGGATGACTGCAGGTGAGGATGAAAGGCTTATAAAAACTGGTAGGTGATCACTCCCAAACGGGTTGTCTCAAAACGTCCCACTTAAAATCGCTAAAAACAGAAGGTGAACAAAAAGACAGGTCTAAACTGCTCATTTTCCCAGACTTTGGGGAACAGTATGTTGCCTTTTTCGTATTTAAAAGACATACATTATTCGTCAGGATAAAATCTTCGATTATTTGACCTCTAGCGTCACAGCGTTCCCTTCCCCACAAGGAGGAGTGAGCATTAAAATCCCCAAGTAACAGATATGGCTCCGGAAGTTCTCTGATCAGTTGCTGTAGATCATGGATTGTTAACGTAAAATGTGGAGGAATGTATACGGAACAGATTGTTAGTGTTTTGTAGCTTACGATACTGACTGCAACCGCCTCAAGTTTTGTTTTGAGTTTAATTTCTTGAGCAGGGACGCCGCTTTGAACGACTATCGCGACGCCTCCCGATAGCCGATTTGCCTGCTCTCGATCGCGTCTAAAAGTTTTATAATGTTTCAAGATATGTACATGTTGTGGACCAAGATTGCTCTCCTGAAGACATAAAGCTGTGGGTAACATTGACCCTAAAATATGTGTTATGTCGCTGTAATTCCGCATAAGTCCTCCACAATTCCAATGGATTAAAAAAGCCATGTTTATGTTTTTGAGAGGAAATGAAAGGGGATTTACTTAGGTAGTGGGCCCGTTATTAGGGGCCTGTCTTTTTTTCGTTCAAGAGAGCTGTTCCGCCGCTGCAAAGCAGGCGGAGTGGCAGTTGTATCCATCGCCTCACGAGAGGCTCTGGAGGACCGCGGGGAAGCCGCGGGTTTGTAGGTTTCAGTCCTCCCCCGGTAGGGGGAAGTCCTGCGGGATGCCGACGCATGGACCGGCGCTCCCTGCTTTGACACTGGCAGAGCAGCTTTCGCTGACCCTGCCTGGGGCGTGAGTGGCCCTGCCATTGGTTCGATGGAAGTGGCCTCGGCAGGCACCGGGGTGCTGTGTGGTGCACCGCCCCTGCGCACCACATCAGCAAAGCTGGATTTTGCTGTGAAGGAGAACTGGTTGGTAACGGCAAATCGCCTTCTTGCTTCTCTAAATGAAATGTTTTCACTGGTTTTTATCGTGATAATCTCTTTTTCCTTCTTTCAGGACGGACAGGCCCTGGAGTATGCAGCATGTTCTCCTTCGCAGTTAGCGCAGCGCAGGGCTGCGTCACATTCCTCAGAAACGTGATCCTTGGAAGCACATTTTGCGCACGTTTTGCGGCCGCGGCAGCTCTGTGAGCCGTGGCCAAACGTTTGACAGTTGAAGCATCTTCGTGGATTTGAAATATAGTGCCTGACATTTACATTTAAGTATCCTACATCGATGGTTTCTGGTAATGTACTTGTATTGAATGTTAGAACCAAGTGTTTTGTCTCTATTTCTTTGTTGTCTTTCCGGATTTTGATTCTGTACACATCTGTGACATTTTGGTCAGACAGGCCTTCCAGCAATTCTTTTTCGGTTAGGTGTATGAAGTCATTTTCATAGATGATACCACGGACTGAGTTTAGGGATCGGTGCGCTGTTAAGGAAACTGGGATTACTCCGATGGATGCAATGTTTGCGATTTTCGAGTTCTGGATGTTGTCAAGGAGTTCTAACAATAAGTCTCCGCTGACCATTTTAGACACCTTGTAGCCAGGGCCCAGGGTATCTGTTAGGCATTTAGACACAAGGAACGGAGAAATTATTCGTGCTTGTTTTTCATTACTTTCGCTGTGGATAACATAGAACTTGGTGAATGTCAATGTCGGTTTCTTTTTTGAAAAAAAGTCTGCTGCTTCGTTCCGCCCTCTCTTGAGAGAGCGATCGGGTTTTGAAAGGGGGGAGCCATAAAAAATGAAGTTTTTCAGTCATGGTGCCAGCCACCCACCATGGAGTCCAACAAGGGCACGGGACAGGAACTTGAACGCAAGTCCTGCCCACGCCAGCTGTACACCTCAACTATAACCAAATACGACACAACTCAGGGTGGTTGGCCACACAAGGTTAACCCTCGCCGCCTATGAAAAGTGAAAAAAGCTAAGTAGTGAGTAGGAGAGTTGTGAGAAAGAGATAGGAAAGTGAAAGACAAAGGGGAGGATAGGAAAAGGCGACTGCCGATTTCCCCCGGTCGGGTCAGGCCGGAGGTGCCGTCTACGTGAAGCTGGGGCCAAAGTGGTGTGTTGCTTCCGCCGAGGGGCCTTAAAGTCCAAACTCTCGGCATCGGCTCAACCACCAGGATCCCCTTTTCTCCGGACACGGCGATGCCACGCACAGCGAAGCGTGGGTGCTCGGGTCCGTGGTGATGCACTGTTCACCATCATCCCCTTGCGGGGATGTCCCTGCGGATGCTCGGGAACCCGCGGTGTCGCCACTCACCGTCGCGACGCCTGCAAGCTGCAGGCGCCCCCCTGCGGGGATATGTTCGTTTTCCTCAAGTATGCTATTGCTGGGATACTGTACCGAAGGAATCCCATTAATATCGCGGTGTAGAGCAGGTGCATCGACTACACTGATGCTCCCAACGACTTACTCTGAGAAATGAAAGAACGTGAACGATGAATGTCAGTCGCCTTTTCATGTACGAGACATGTGGGCTCCATGTTAGATTACGACCGAGGACTACTCCAAGGAAGCGATGGCTTCTTTCGTAGGGTATCTTTGACCCATTTATGCGCACGGTGTAATGGGACATGCTCTTTCGTGTAAAGGTAACAACAGAACATTTTTCAGCAGAAATCTCTAGGCCTTGCAGGCGGAGGTAGGCCGCAAGAATGCGTGCCGCTTTTTCAAGCCTTGCTCGAATTTGTGGTCGCGAAACTCCTGATGCTCAGATACAAATATCGTCTGCATAGACTGAAACTTTCGTCGACGGTGGTAGTACATCAGCAAGGCCGGCAAGTGCAAGATTTATAAGCGTTGGACAAAGTACTCCACCCTGTGGGACCCCACGCGAAGTGTAATGCGAAGATGTTGGTCCGTCCTCAGTCTGCATAAATAGTGATCTATTGGATTGATAACTGCGTACCCAGCAAAACATGCGACGACCAAGTTCTGCAGCATCCAGAGAGTAGAAATAGCTTGATAAGTGACGTTATCATACGCCTCTTTAACATCCAGAAACAACGCCGCGGTCAAGCACTTCAGATGCTTCTGATGTTGAACTGATGATACCAGGTCAATCACGCTATCAATAGACGAATGTCCCCGCCAGAATCCGGACATTATATCTGGTATATTTGATAGCGCTCCATATGCCACTCAATTCGCGTAAGTACCATACTTTCCATGAGTTTGCCCACGCAACTAGCCAATGTGATTGGACGGTACGATGCTAGGTCAAGGGGTGATTTTCCAGGTTTAAGACCTCTAACCAGACGACTTGGTTTCCACGCGTCCCGAACTGTACCCGCACACCATGATGAGCTGAAATGGTCTAAAAGAACACGTCGAGCCTTATGACCAAGGTTTGCAAGTGCAGAGTATGTTACTCCATCAGGCCCCGGCGATGAAGACCGCCTGCAACCGGCCATAGCGACATCTAGTTCTTCCATGGAGAAAAGATCCCTTCGCGAATCCCTAGATCTAGGCACTTCGCAGCAATTCAGAGGTGTGGATTGGTTCTTGGGACCTGCTATTCTTGCGCAAAAATCCTCACCAATCTCCGCTTCGCTACATCCTTGGTGAAGTGCGAGAGACTTGAATGGTTGGAGCTGCTGAGGAAATATTCGCAAACCACGCACAACACTCGAGATGCGTGAGAGAGGCTTTGGAGGATCCAGTGATTCAGATTTGAGTTCCGCGCTAGATTTTCTTCTGTGTGCGCCTTGCATTCCTTAAGTCGTGCAGCGACTTTGTGCGCCTGTATCTTCTCTCTGCTCCTCATCGAAGGGATCGGTGGCGCTACAGCTCCACATCGAAGTCTGTGAACTTTGGCATTGGAGTGAAGAAGCATCTCGGGCGTTTCATAGCTTCCTTGATGCGCTCTTCACTGCATGTTGTAATGTCTTCTCTGCAGGCTTCTTCCATAAAGGTTTTAAACATAGACCAGTTTATTCGTTGTAAACGTTTCGCAGATCTGCATCCAGCGGAACAAGGAACAATAATATAAGTTGGGATGTGGTGGCTTCCATGCATTTCTGCGTCGGCAAACCACCGGACGCGCCTCGCAAGACACCGAGACACAAACGCCATATCCAAACAACTTCTGTAAGACAGCCCGCGAATGTACGTTGGAGAACCGTCGTTATGGCATTGTAGGTCGTGGTCAGAAGCGAAACAGACAAGACTTGTTCCCTTTGAATTCATCCAGATGCCTCCGCACATGGCGTGATGCGCATTAAAGTCACCAGTGGTGACCCAAGGCCCCGGTGTTACAGCCAACAAGTCCCTCAGTCTGTCAGCGTCAAACCTTGTTGTTGGAGATGAGTACGCGCCCACAAGCGTAAACATCAGGGTGCGCCATTTCACCGTTAAACAGACATACTGGTTATGTTTGTGAGGGGAACCGTATGGTGCACATAAGTAACTTCCCTTCGAATGTAGAGGATGACCTTGCTATTTCTCCCACGCATGGAGGATGCAAACGCTTCATAGCCAGAAATTCGGATGGGATTTTGTAAACTGGGTTCAAAAATCACAAGGATTGCAAATCTGTGTTTATAGAGGTATTCGCGAATGTCCCAAATGCGGGAATTGAGTCTACGGGCATTCCACTGGAAAATTAATGCTCCTCTGACTTTGATTTTAAATTGTATTGCTGGGAGAGTCACTGTGTCTGCTACTGAAATGCTGCAAGGACTGAATTTAGCACGTCCAGTACCTGCAATGCACTCCCTGCTGCTGGCGAGTGAAAGCTAGACAGCATCGCAAGCATGGCGTTCATCAGGGACCTCGAGATGGCGAACACCTGTAATTCTTCACCTAAGGCTGGATCTCTGCCTTGGGCTCGCTCAGCTGTAGGCGTGGGATAGTGGGGCGTGGTGCCTGCTCAGATTCCAAGGTCGAGCGTGGCTGCGGCAATGGTGGTCATGTCACCTCTGAAGAACTTTGCTTTAGAATCGCAGGGCTTAGAAACGACCTCGTTTGCAGCCTTCTGAAGTGTCGTTCCTCAGTTCTATCCAGGCCCTTGGCTTGCTCTGGGAACGTCTGCCTACTGAGGAGCAGATATGTTGTAATGCCCACATATGTGGTTAGCGGATTCAGTGGAGGAGCCCCCACAAAGTCCGGGACCCCAGGTGGTCGAAATTATTCCGGAGACCTCTACTACGGCACCTCTTTTTTCCTTCTTTCACTCCCTCTTTTGTCCCTCCCCTTACGGCGCGGTTCGGATGTCCGCGAGATAAGACAATTACTGCGTCATTTCCTTTCCTCAAAAAACAATTTTTAACTTTTTCTCAATATTCGTTTGGATGCCGCGGCCTCTGATACCGTAGATCTTATGCGAGCCTAATAATTAAGCTACACCTAGCTTCTGGGTTTTCCGGGGCCCCCCTCTACAGCATTCCTCTTTTTCCGAGTCGCTTTGAGAAGTTAAATCCTTCGAAACAAAACAAACGAAACTTGTCCCCATACGAACGGAACTAAGGTGAATACCGTCACAAGTTCACCACATTACCAGTACTTTGCTGTGCGCAAATAAAAAGCATTCTTTGTCCCTTAAAAAAAAGCCTCGTTCTGGCTCGTTTTGCGCTCCTTTGCTGATCTATGTTTCATGCAGACGAAGCTGTTTTCTAATGACCTTTTTAGGTAAAGGCAGGGCGCACGAGACAAGCAAATCGACTGATAAGTAGAGAAGAAAATGCTGCTCAAATATGAAATGTGCAAGCAGCATAGTAAGCCAACCAAAATGTTTGCGTTTATCTGGGTTAGTGGTTCTTGCCGTAAATTTGTATACTTTTTTCCTCGGACTGTAGTAGATTAAAAGTCGAAGCACCTCGCATACAAAAAAATTTTTTTTTTACCTTCTACAGAAACTTCGCACAGAAAAGAGTACAAAGCATCAACAGTAACCCGGTTAATTATAAAACACACCGGCGTTCATGAAAACTCGCCGCCACCACCGCGAGGACCATCAGGAACAGAGAGTCGCCCTCGTAGCACGCACAGACAAAGCGGAAAGAGACAAAAGGGGCCACTCTCGCCTACGTCCACAACCAAATTAGACACGCCCAAACTAACCAGTCTGAAAACGAGCCCAGCATCGGCCGCTTTGAGATGGAAGTGATACATCTAGCCCTCTCCAGCTTCTACAGACAGGATTGTCGAGAGGCCCTCGTTAGCACAGGCAAACCACCCCGTGCAGGTACGCTGTGTCACCGCATTGGAAGCCTCTGCGCAGAACTCCTCACCACCAAGCAAGTCGAGGTACGAGTGGACTGGGCATCGGGATACATTGGTCGCCATGGCAAAGAGGCTGCCCACTCGTGTGCGAACGAGCAGGAAGACATCCACTCCTTCCTATGTCGTGATCCGTTCCTTTCCTTCCCTTAGCGTCATCCTTTCCTCCCTTTCCTTTCCTTTAGTTCCTTTAGCGTCACGGGTGGCCGACGGTAACTTCACGAATGTACGTGACGCTCAAGTCCTCTTCCATAGGCGCGCGCCGCAGCGGCCTACACTGCCGACATTCTTGCTAAGAGGAGAAACCAAACTGCTGAGAGAGGCCGACTGTCTGACGCGCATCATGACGCTTCACATATACAAAAGGTGTTCTGTTCTACATGTCACATAGGCACTAGCCCGACCATATAGGGTCCTTGCACACGAAACGTCCTAGAGCGCCAAAGCGACCACTGGCGATTCTCTTGGAAAAAAAATGAGATTGTTGGTTATTAGGGGAATAGAGTTCCAATTAATTATTTTTCTCGAAAAGAAATACTTTGCTCCCGTGAGCGCTCTTGAACGTTTCCGCGAAGAAAAAAGAAAACAAAATTTTAAATCAAATCTGAAACAGAATATAACAAATATTATTTTCGAATATTTCATTCTTTAACCTGACTTAATTACGAAACCATGAAAAAATTTTCCGCGTTTTCTTGGTTGAGTAAATGAAAAGCAAGAAACATGACGTGGAATTTGTTAACATAGTTCAACCACAATAATATTTTCCTCCTTTAACCTATTGCTGTACCTTATGCTCAAAGTAAATTAAAATTGTTAAAAAGGGCACTTTTTTAAGAAAATATCTTTCAAAGTTCGCGAAAATTTACTTTTTTTATATTCAGACTTAAATTAGGAAACATACGTGGTCCTCCAAATAAGAATATTTGAGATGGGTCGCAATCCACACGAACTTTGTTTCTTGTAATCTAGAAATTTTAACTCTAGTGAATTCTGTTTAGGCCGGAAATAAGCTTTTTAAGTCCACAACTCGCCTTCTCGGGATATACTGCCCAACTGCGTCCTCACCACAGAACACGTACTATCGTGCTCAATATGAAGTGCATTGAGCAAGATTTAATAGTAGGAGTGCAAGCACAACTGTGCTAATAATCGTTGGAGTTAGCTGTCGATACAAGCAAAGTACACTGAATGTTGAAGTCGGGTGCTTTTTAACATTGGGCGTTAACGCGGAAACCTCAGTTGCTTCCCCTTTGACGCGTTGTATGCTGTACTGAGCGCAGTACTACTTGCCGCTGCCTATTTTTATGGCATAAATATGCACTACTGCTTTCTGTCAAGCGATAATGCGCTGCAACATCTTGTGCATTGAGGTTTCGGCACCCTAATATCAATGACGTATTGATTTGCCGTACGACGTTATTTTGCGTATACGACCCGGTACCATTGAGCGAAATGCCGTACATCTCCAGGACTTTTTCTCTCACATCACCTTTTCCGTATGGCTGTCCCCTAACAACTCTATTTTTACACGCTGTCCCCAGTGCCATGGCTACGTTTATTAATGGGTTTTAAAGGCGCAAGCATGACTTGTCTCTGATCGCTTTTGGCCGCGCTAGAGCCGCACGCTGTACTAGCCACTTGGTGGCAAACAGCGCAACGACGCGGACAGAGTGGAAGAAAAATACAGGACAAGCGCTGACTCGCAACTGAAATTTATTTAAGGAAAGCAGTACATTTTATAGACAAAGTGGCCAACTTATCAGCTAGTACATAGACAAAACCCAAGTTTCTACGTGGCATCGAGGAATGCAACCTCACTGTCATATAATGAAATAGATGGCTTACTGACACATAACCTTGTTTTTTTCTTCATGTGATATGCTTCCATAATCTCTCGTGTTAATCGGGACGGGTGTTTGTAGAGGATATCACAGTAAGGCAATGAAGGAAAACAAAATTGCCAGTCTCGAACATGGTCAACTAGATGATTAGATTTGTTAGCTTCCAGATTATTTGCATGCTCTTTCAAACGTGTATTGATGCAACGCCCCGTCTGCCCGATATATATTTATGACATTGACATTATATGACAGTGAGGTTGCATACCTCGATGCCACGTAGAAACTTGGGTTTTGGCTATGTACTAGCTGATAAGTTGGCCACTTTGTCTATAAAATGTACTGCTTTCCTTAAATAAATTTCAGTTGTGAGTCAGCGCTTGTCCTGTATTTTTCTTCCACTCTGTCCGCGTCGTTGCGCTGTTTGCCACCAATATGTACCACCAACTCGCCCGTTCGGCTATTGTACCAGCCACGCTTTGTAAAAGCTCACCGGATGTTCGCTGCGTGCAGGAACGGGCGACAAGGCCCAGAAACTCTCCCGAGTTGGTCGGCACGGGCCTCTCGCCGCAGAAGACGCTGCCGTTGATACTCGTCGTCCAGGAAGTATAGCACCAGCCGCAGACGCTGCTGCAGCTGCACACTCAGTTTCCGTTGCGGCCGCATCCGAGCTTGGCACGTGTCCGCGCGCACACATGTTGGTGCAGGGATACGTACTACGTGTGCTCGCAATGGCCATTCTTCAAGTTCTCTCACAATGCAGCGACGCAGTTCGGCAGACAGCAACAGGGCTTCGTAAAGAAACTTTTTATTGGAATGACTGGCGCCCACACAGAATCCAATGACTTGGCGGCGCTGATAACAAGCGCACACGGCGGTCGTCGAACAAAATGCCTGCCGCTCTCGGCTGCGCTCAGTTCAAAGGTGGGAAGGAACCATCCAGATAAAGAGCCAATCGAACTACGGCAATCTGCAACACAGTGGCTGCGATCATTACAGTTAAGTTTGGTCACTTCACAAGAAAATGAGAAAGCCGCGTGCCGGCGGCTTTGAGCGCGAACAAATAGTCCAAAGATTCGTGACAGTTCCTTTTTCAGGACTATGCGGGCAGCTTCATTTTATTAGCTTACTGGGTATGGGGATATCGTGTCGATATCGTCATTCCTTACGTAACGGGGAGTACGTCCAGAGATTGTAGCAACTTGACAAACTGATATGCAGCAAAATTAACATAATTAAAAGTAAGCGCGCATTTCAGAAGAACGTCAGTGCGCGTGAAACAAAAATGATGAGCAGCGTAATGTTGGCGGGTTTATGAGCAAGGCAGCAAGCTATGAGCCACAGCATCATTTGTAAGGCTGCTCCTTTGGTGTGAGCCGCCGAGGTGGCTGAGTGGTTACGGCGCTCGGCTGCTGGCCCGAAAGACGCGGGTTCGATCCCGGCAGCGGCGGTCGAATTTCGATGGAGGCGAAATTCTAGCGGCCCGAGTACTGTGCGATGTCAGAGCACGTTGAAGAACCCCAGGTTATTGAAATTTCCGAAGACCTTTACTACAGCGTCCCTCATAGCCTGAGTTGCTTTGGGACATTAAACCCACGTAAACCAAACCAAACCTTTAGTGTGTAAAGGAGAGGTGGTATTCGCTTGCTTCGGAAGTGCTACTGTATGAAACTGCCTTAATTTTGTTGCGCAGTACATAAAATGACTGTAAATACTCAGTACATGTTAACCTATGCCGAATGGAGAGAATTATGTATCATCGTTCATTATAAAGCTAATCTTAACCAACGCAAAGAGTGCGCACGATCATTTTTGGTGGCTGAAGTTTTCCCTTTAAGAGACCTTTTTCATATTGCCACAGTGCTCGCCATTTACTGGCGCCGTCATGCGGTGGGACAGCACCCGCTGGTCTTCTTTGTCTTCCCCGGCTCGTACCTTCGTTCGCTGAGTGTGTCTGCCTGGCTAGTCCTGGTGTGCCTTTCTGCCCCTTTTTTCGGTGACATTTTGATGGAGGTGCGGGGTTATTTTCCAATGCACGAAGAGCTCCCTGGAGCCTCCGACGATGCCCAGCTACACCCAGTGGACACGACACCTGTCCACAAGGCAAGCCGCCGCTTACGAGGCTTAAATCCTGAATTCCGACCCCTACGGCACGACCCCGCGCAATGACGTCCACTTCGACAAGTCAGACAACCCAGAATGCCGTCAGTCCCCCACCGCTGCTTCTTCATGCACCTCGCACTGCCACGTCGTTTCATGGCGACAAGTTCGAAGACGTGGAAGACTCGTTGGCCAGCTACGACCGAGTCGCCGCTGCGTTTAACCTGTGGGACGAGGACCGCAAGCTACGCAATGTCTATTTTGCCCTGGAAGACTCCGCCAAGACGTGGTTTGAAAACCACGAATCCGCTATCCCCACCCGGCAAGACTTCCGGCGACAGTTGCTCGACAGCTTCGGCAGCAACGAAGGGAAGGAGCGAGTTGAAGTCGCCCTGCAGTCCCAAGCGCAGCGGCCAAATGAAAGCGTCGCAATGTTCGTAGAAGACATGACGCGGCTCTTCAACCGCACAGATCCTACCATGTCGGAAACGAAGAAGGTGCGTCGTCTTATGCGAGGAGTGAAAGAGCAGCTTTTCGTGGGACTTGTGCGCGACCCTCCTAGCACAGTGGCTGACTTCGCTCCGGAGGCGACGAGCATGGAGCGCGCCTTGCAGCAGAGGTTTGCTCATTGCGGCCGTCCGGCGATTAGCTACAGAAGCGAAGAGGAGCTACAGAAGCTTCGCCCTGTCGAGCAACACCCGGGTGTCGGAGCCATCTCGGATGTCATTCGCGACGAAGTCCGTCGAGCGGTGCAGCCAATGGCCTGTCCAGAGCCGCTGCCTGAACCGTATGTCATGACTTACAGTGAAGCATTGCGCAACTCTGAGCAAGCACTACCGGCGTTTTACTGCACTGCTCCTTCTGCGCCGCATCAACGCTTTTCGACTTCGCCTGCCCTCTCCGACGCACGACCACCTCTCAGCAAAGCACACGCGTAGCGCACATCGAACAACCGGCCCCTGTGCTTCCACTGCGGTGAAGCCGGCCACATATTGCGCCACTGCCCTTATCGTCGGATGGGACTGCGAGGGTTTTCACCAGACGCACCCCGGCCACGCTTTGGTGAACGACCCCGTGACATCGAGCAGTACCTGTCGGGCAGCGTCCCCCCTGCGACTTCACCACAGCGCCCGTCCAGGTCGCCGTCGCCCCGTCGGTTCTCTTCCCCATGTCGCCAGCCGTCCATCCGGCAGTCCCGCAGTCCACGCCGGGAAAACTGAAGACGGCGACCTCAGTTGGTAGTGCCGCCGTTGCTCCGCAATTCGAACAAGAACCTCCGCTCGCCGACTTGACCCTTCAACCCGATCTTCCAGCCTCTGCTCGACGCCCCATTTCTACGAACACCTCGACCCTCCTCTCCGGAACCTTCTACTGCGCGCGTTCCTGAAAATGAGGTTGTTTCAGCCGAAATACCAGTCCTCGCTGACAACCACCACATGTGACTGCCCTCGTCGATACCGGCGCAGATTTCTCAGTTATGAGTCGTGGTCTTGCTACCCTCTTGCGAATAGTGCTGACACCCTGGCACGGAACACAAATTCGGACCGCTGGCGGTCACGTGGTGATGCCGCTCGGCTTCTGCACCGCTAGGATTGAGATTCGCGGTATCATCTTCACTGGTAGCTTCGCTGTGCTGGCTGAGTGCTCCAAGGACCTGATCCTCGGTCTCGATTTTCTTCGCGAAAATAGGTCTGTCATCGACCTTCGCGCGCGAACTCATGGTGACATTCTCCGCCCTATGCACCGTAGCCGACGACAGTGCGCCAGGAAAACTCGTTTTTCGCGTATCCAGCGACCACGACACTCTATCACCGCGTGCAAGCTTATTTGTTACGGTGGACTGCGACAACCCCCGCGCATCCAACGGCATCGCTGAAGCATACTTGTCTTTATTGCTGAGCCAACAAGTCTGCATCGCACGGGGTGTCATTGCCTTGCAGAACCAGCGAACTGAGCTTCTGGTTACGAACTTCAGCGCCAAATACCGCCACTTGGCGAAAAATATAGCCATCGCCTATTTCGATTAAATTAGCGAGCCCGCCACCCACTGCGTGTTGTCAACGTCCAGGGACACCCCTCCAGGAGGACCTAATCGAACAGTTAAGGCTGACGAGAACCCTGCTTTGAACACTGATCAGCATCGCCACTTGAAAACTATCCTTGACTCTTTTCATGACTGCTTTGCGACCACCTCTAAGGTCAGGCAGACGTCCATAACGAAACATCGCATCATAGTTGATGACAGTGAGCGTCCTATTCGTCAACACCCCTATCGAGTGTCGGCGAGAGAACGTGAAGCGATACGACTGCAGGTGGACGCAATGCTCCTGGATGATGTCATAGAGCCGTCTACAAGCCCATGGGCTTCGCCCGTTGTGCTGGTCGCCAAAAAGGACGAGACACTGAGATTTTGTGTCGACTATCGAAGACTTAACAAAATTACCAAAAAGGACGTTTACCCGTTAGCTCGAATCGATGACTCTTTCGACCGGCTGCGTCATGCCCGCTACTTTTCTTCTCTTGACCTCCGCAGTGGGTACTGGCAGATTGAGATAAATGAACGGGACCGCGAGAAAACAGCGTTCGTTACTGCTGACGGGTTGTACGCGTTCAAGGTGCTCCCCATCGGCTCGTGTTCCGCTCCTGCCACCTTTCAAAGAATGATGGACACGGTCCTCGTTGGTCTCAAATGGCAGTCCTGTCTCGTCTACCTTGATGATGTCATTTTTCTGCCACCTACGACGAGCAACTCAAGCGCTTGAGTGCACTACTGGAGGCCATAAGATCGGCTGGCCTCTCGCTCAAACCAGAGAAATGTCACTTTGCGTTTCAACGGCTCAAGTTCCTGGGCCATATCGTGAGCGCTGAAGGTGTTAGCCCTGACCCCGACAAGACGGCTGCCGTCTCTGCGTTTCCGACACCCACTGATAAGCGTGCTGTGTGCCGTTTTTGGGGTCTCTGCGCCTATTACCAACGTTTTGTGCGAGACTTCTCCCGACTAGCCGAGCCTCTAACTCGCTTGACAAAGGACGACCAACCTTTCATCTGGGCCCAAGAACAGCAGACGGCCTTCGACGACCTCAAGAAACGCCTCCAAACTACGCCCGTTCTTGGCCATTTCGACGAGGAGGCGGACACGGAACTACACACCGATGCCAGCAACGTTGGTCTGGCTGCCATCTTCGTTCAGTGGCAAGATGGTGTTGAGCGCGTGATTGCTTATGCAAGCTGCACTCTGTCGCGATCTGAAGCGAATTATTCTACCACGGAAAAGGAGTGTCGTGCTGTCATTTGGGCGGTAACGAAATTTCGCCCATACTTGTATGGTCGCCCATTTCGAGTCGTGAGCGATCACCACTCACTTTGTTGGCTCGCGAACGTTAAAGGCCCATCGGGGAGGCTGAAGCGTTGGAGTCTCCGCCTGCAAGGATTCGATGTTACCATCGTGTACAAGTCTGGCAACAAACACAGCGACGTAGACTGCCTGTCCCGTGCTCCTCTCCCTTACACCATTGCTGACACGGAAGACTATCCCGCTTTTCTTGGCGCTTTAACCACGTCCATCCTTGCTCAACAACAGCGAGATGACGCCGAGCTACGACCCTCATAGAGTACCTCGAAGGTCGCACCTCGTCGCCGCCCCGATTCTTCACACGCGGGCTATCGTCGTTCTGCTTGCGCGGTGGCATCCTCTACAAAAGAAACTATGGTCCCACGGACACTCCGTACCTGCTAGTGGTCCCAATGGTGCTTCGAAACGAAGTTCTGCACGCATGCCACGACGACCTTCCGGCCACCTCGGCTCTTCTCGCACGTCGGCGCGGATACGGCAGAAGTATTACTGGCCCCGGCTTGCTACAGTTGTCCTACGTTAAGTCTTACCGCGAGTGTCAACGTCGGAAGACACCACCTGTGAAGCCGGCCGGCCTATTGAAACCCATTGATCCGCCTCGAATCCCTTTCCACCAGGTCGGCCTGGACTTGCTGGGACCATTTCCGACATCATCATTGGACAACGGGTACATTATAGTTGCCACCGACTACCTCGCCCGGTATTGTGAGACGAAAGCCCTTCCCTGCGGCACCGCTGTCAAAATTGCGAACTTTTTCATCTTTAACATTGTCCTCCGTCACGGTGCCCCTGCAGTCGTTTTAACTGATCGAGGCACGGCTTTTACATCAGCCTTTTACATCAGCCCTTACTAAGGAAGTTATGCGTCTCAGTGGCACCAGTCACCGTCGAACCACTGCCTATCATCCTCAAACAAATGGACTGACTGAGCGACTCAATAAGACCATTGCCGACATGCTTTCTATATATGTCGACACCGACCATAAGAACTGGGACCAGATCTTGCATTACGTCACGTTCGCATATAACACTGCTTTTCAAGAGACGACGCGCTTCACGCCGTTCCGTTTGGTGCATGGTCGCGAAGCCACGACTATGCTGGACGCAATGTTACTGCCAGACGTTGCACGTCCCTCCGTCGCTGGCGCTGAAGAGTTCGTTCCGCACGCAGAAGCCGCCCGCCAGCTAGCTAGACAGCGAACCCGTACCCAGCAGGAAAGCGACGCTGAACGTTACAACCTTCATCACCGGGCGGTGCTTTACCACCCTGGCGATAAAGTTTGGGTTTGGACCCCAATCCGTCTGTGAAGTCGCTCCGAAAAACTTCTGCGCCGCTACTTCAGCCCCTACGAGGTACTGCGCAAACTTTGTGGCGTTAACTACGAAGTTTGACAATACCAGTTGTTGGGCGAGTTGGTGCTGACGATGATCCATAACAGCGCGACAGACGGGACAAAGAAGAGGAGACACAACACACAGCGGTGAACTACGAAGGATCAACTACGAAGTGCTCCCGCAAGAGTCTGTTCGCTCCTCCAGGCGGCAGGCGGCATCCGAAATCGTCCACGTTGCCAGGATGAAGCCCTACCACGCCCGCTAGGACTTATTCCGCCAAGTCCGGCGCCACAGACTTTATTCCGGATTTCTGTGATTCCGCGGCATCAGGGCAATGCCCTTCCCAAGAGGAGGGGTAATGCCACAGTGTTAGCCATTTACTGGCGCCGCCATGCGGTGGGACAGCACCCGCTGATCTTTGTCTTCCCCGGCTCGTGCGTTCGTTCGCTGAGTGTGTTTGCCCGGCTAGTCCTGGTGTGCCCTTCTGCACCTTCTGACGGCTTTCAGTGACAATATCGATCACAATTTGTGACGTATCATGGCGCGAAAATTTTGTTTATGTACTCGATAAATCCTTACTTTCCTAAAATGAAGTGCGCTAGAGGACAGCGTACAACCAGTTGACTCCCATATATGTGTACTCCTGTTCAGAGTGTGGAAGCAGTGGCCGGAGTCGCCAGAGAGTCAGCCAAGGGCCGATGTCGCCCCAAGGCCTAAACTCGGGGCCCCAGTGGGGCGAATGACGCTCTTCGTAGGCAGCCTGGGAGCCTGAACTTTTGTAGCGATAGCTACGCTATGCCACCTCTTTGAGCCTTCAACTTGGCTACCCCTGGTCACGTAGTTTCTCACGTGGTCATGTGACCATCCACGTGGTTGGTCACCTGGTTGGCCGGCGAAACTGAGCTGCAACAGCTGTGCACATGCGCCGTGTCAAGTGGGACGATCATGAAGGAAAGCCCAGCGAAACGGAGCGGCGAAACACTCACTTTGCAATTCGAATGAGGGAGTTCCACTCGGTCAGATGTAGCTATCGCGACGTTCGAGGTTTAACTAGAGCTAAACCACAGCGGGCGCTTGTTCATAGCGCGAAGGAGACAAAGGAGCCGAGCGTAATTCTGCCTCCGGGCTTTAAACTCAGCATTAGTTACAAAAAGTGCACTTGTGGTGGCGCGCGTCATCTACCGATAGTGTTAGGAGCAAAGAGGCTGCAGAATGTCGTCACTTGCCATTTTATCACTGCGGCAGCCGCGGCTGCACAATGGCGCCCACGAAGCTGCTACAGTCTCGCGGGAAGGCACTGGAGGCGAGCTATAGCGCCCCCTCTCAGGAACGCCAGTGTGCGTTCTTGAGCATGCTTTAAACGAGGTGCAATCGAGCACCCTGTATGTCGCATGTACGTCGCACACGACATACATGCCTGTGGAAAACACAGGCACACATCACTCACACATTCCTCTAAACTTGCAACTTGACATTTGCAAAATGAACACACTGTCCATGATGTTTCTATTAAAAGAAATTGCAAATTGGCTGAAGAGGCAGCCATCAAAGCCGCGATTTCATTCGTGCCGCAACTCAGCAGCACCACTGCATTGTCTGCGCAGGTCTGGCCTGCTGGTTTATTCTTTTGAATTTTCTGGCATTGAGGCTACAAAACAGTAAGTGAGATTCCAAGATACCAGCCTTTACAAGTTGAGTCAAAGCACACATTTTTAATTGAAATGGGGGGGGAGTTGTACTGAATAACAACCCTCCTGTGACATCAAAGTTTTTGAGCCTGATATGTGCCTTAGCTGCTAGTGTCAACCAATGTCTTGTTAAATAACATGCATAAAGACGTGCCTGTTATGCTTTTGTTGTCAGAAAAAAAGGTATAAATTCAGGTACGCTTTCACACACTACAGTACAAATGTTACAGGCAACGAAGACCTGCATCATGACCAGCCTACACTTATCAAAACCGGCCTCAGGGTTATATTAGCCTCGTTACAGAGACGGCGAATGCACAGCCTTTGAAAAGAAAGCTTGCGGTGCTGTGCAGAGAAGTTGTTCGTTTATTTACCACCAAAACACGTCCTGTGGCGCACTGCGCAGCCGTTGCACCACTTCGCCAGGAGTAGTGCGGGGGCTCCCAGGGATCTATCAGTGTAAAGAGGAATTGTCCATTTCCGCATAATTTATATCAAATCCTCAACACTTTCGCGTCATAGCGTTAGGTGGAGATTGTGTCCCCTACAATTTTTGAATTTCCTGCCCTTCATCATTGGCTGCAAGAAAACGAAAGTTTAGAAGTTGTTTTTTTGAGGAAGGGAAATGGCGCACTAATTCGCTCAGATCTCGCTGGACACCCGAACCGTGCCGTATGGGGTGGGGAGGAAGGTGGGAGCGAAGAAAAATGGAGGACGTTTAAGCTTCGTCTTTAAGAGGTGGTGGTGTAAACTTTATTACATACAGGGGAGTTCAGGACGCACAGTTCCTTGGGCCCCCGCACGGCCCCACTGCACTCAAACGTTCATGTCTCGGAGGCACATGACGCTGGCAGCCCGGCCTGTGGCGATCGCTTGCTTGGCCGGGTCCTCGGAACGCAGTAGGGTCTCCCAAGCCTCCCAAGTGGTAAGGTGTAGGGAGGGGTTCGTGATGGCTACAACCGCGTTCTCGCCTGTGCATGAGGCATCCACCCAATCGGCATCCCGTTCCATGCCATAGTTTTTGTGGAGCGCCCGTGCGCGAGCTCTGCGGCGGGGTTCGTGGTAGGTGGGGTGCATGTTTTTAGGGAGAGGTTTTATAAGTAGTTCGCGGTAAATGTGGTGGGGGACCGGGAGCTGTGTGGGATCCGTGGCTGGTATCCTGATGCCGAGGGTGTGTAGGATGTGTCTGCCGGTGGTGGTTCTCGCGAGACGTATGTATTGTGTCTGTCGGTGGGCCTCGATAAGCTCACCTATCGTGTTGTGCAGGCCCAGATGGAGGAGTTTTTCGGTTGAGGTATTTAGGGGTAGGTGTAGTGCTGTCCTAAATGCTGTTCGGATCATGGCATCCAGGGTGGAGATTTCTGTGGTCTAGAGTTTCAGGCAGGGGAGCGTGAAGAGAAAGCGTGGAACACGACAGCGTGTTGCAGCACTTCCAGGGGGTCCACGGAATGCCATCGCCCGTTCGGCGCGACGCCTGGCCCGTTAGACAAATCGCTCTGCTATGTACAGTGAAACGGGCGCGCGAAGCGGCAAACCACGTAGAAGCGCTGCCAGGCCCCTTGCCGAAACACGCGGGACTCAAGTTGCAGTCGTAGTTCGTTGGCACATTGTTCTCGACAAACCCGATACCACGAACGCCAGCATAGCTTCCACACCGAACGAACGGGCAGCAAGCCGCAAGTTTCGTGGTGAACGCGCTTTGTATGTGGTGGTTGTGGTGGGAACATTTATTGCCAAATACATAGGGGCAAACCCCCTAACATGGCACGAGGCAACCCTTAGAGGGCTGTCCTTACAAGGCAAAGGACAGCCCTTGGAGGGCTATCCGCTTCAGGGCATCGGTAATTATCTGGCACTGGTGAGCAGCAGCGGAGCTGGCCAGGAGAGTCTCCCAGTATGACTGCCGTGGTTGGGGATGGAGGGTGTGGGAAGGCAGGACATGTGAGGAGGACATGAAAGAAGTCTCCCGGTTTCCCGCAGTGCTTAAAAGAAGAAAGGAATTGATCGAGGTAGCGGGCATGAAGGAGAATAGGGTAGGGAGCAGTTCGGGTCTCGAGTCGGCGCCAGTGGGAGGTCTGGGTTAAGGTTAGGTAGGGAGCCAGCGGCACGTAAACGCGCCGGGTATCTCGGTAGTCGTTAAGAATATCTTTGAACGTAAGCAGACGCTCCTGAGATGGCGGAGGAGGTCCAACTCCGGCCCGAAAAGTGAGACCTCGGGCGAGGGTGTGGACCTCCTCGTTTCCCAGGGGACCTGCGTGTGTCCAGATAAGGGTTATGGGGTGGGTGGAGTGCCAGAAGCGTAGAAGCCGAGCCGCGGTGCAGAATATCAGGCCTTTGGCGAAATTGGATAGGGCGGATTTTGAGTCGGAGATAATTTTGGTGGCAGAGGTGGAGGTGAGAGGGAGTGCAATGGCCGCTTCCTCTGAAATTTTCGATGAGTCTGTGGTGACGGATCCTGATGCGATTAGTCGGGCCTGAGGATTAGCGACGGCGAGAACAATGCGGGAGCCCGACGCGTACTCTGCCGCGTCCACGTAGGCTACCTCGGAACTGTTGCCGTAGAGCTTGTGCAGGGCTTTGGAGCGGGCTGTCCTGCGTTCTCCGTCGTGCTCGGAGTGCATGTTCTTAGGGTTTGGAAGGATGGTGAGATGGGAGCGTAGGTCTGGAGGTCGGGGAACCTCCTCGGTAGGATGGGTGATCGGGGTGATGCCTAGCTGACAGAGTAGAGCGCGGCCTGCCGCGGTACTCGACAGGCGAGTCAGCTGTGCTGTTAGGGTGGTTTCTGCCAGCTCGTCGAACGTGTTGTGGGTACCGAGGTTGAGGAGCCGGGTAGTATAGGTGCTGGGGGGTAGACGGAGGGCAACCTTCGTGCAGCTCCTGATGAGCGCGTTGATGCGGTCCCGCTCCATCTGCTTTAGGGGGAGGTAGGGGAATGAGTACGCCGTGCGGCTCGTGATGTAAGCTTGGGTGAGGCGGAGATTTCCGCTCTCGCAGACCCACGCTCCGGTTCGCCACACGCCGAATGAGACGGGTGGCTTGCTGGGCTTGCGTCTGGAGAGTTTCGATGGCGTTGCCATGCGCGCCGTGGAAGTGAATGGCGAGGCCCAGGATGCGAATCTTGGAGACCAGGGGAATTTGGTGGTTTCCTAGAGTGAGTGAGATAGGACGGTTGGCAGGGTTGTGCTGCCTGGGGCGGTAGAAGAGTTCTGATTTAGAAGGGGAGCAGGCTAGTCCGCGCGCGCGAGCGTATGAGTGATGATGCTTAGGGCCGACAGGAGGTTGTGTTCCATGTCGGCATCACTGCCTCGATTAGCCCTGATAATGATGTCGTCAGCATAGAGGCTGAAATGTATGTCGGGTATTTGGGCGAGTTGCGGTTGAGGGGGGGGGGGGGGAGTTGGAGAAGGCTATTATAAAGAGGATAGAAGACAGTACAGCACACTGAGGGATTCCCCCGCGCTCCCAGTGAGACACCGAACAGCCGGTGGTCACCCATGGTGAGTGTGGCTGTTCGTTAGGAGAGGAAATTGCGGACGTAATTGTACATCCG
Source organism: Amblyomma americanum (assembly GCF_052857255.1). Lineage (NCBI taxonomy): Eukaryota > Metazoa > Arthropoda > Arachnida > Ixodida > Ixodidae > Amblyomma > Amblyomma americanum. Next base: position 283,199,886 of record NC_135497.1, read on the forward strand.
CGGGCCTAAGGCTAGGGCGTGGAGGCCTTCTAGGATGGCTGCATGGGTAACGTTATCGAAAGCTTTTGTTAGGTCGACGCCGAGGATAGCCTTGGTGTCGCCCGCGGGAGAGTAAAGGATGTGGTGCTTGAGCTGTAGAAAGACGTCCTGGGTGGATAAGCCCGGGCGGAAACCAAACATGCACGAAGGCATACGGTTGTTGTTCTCCAAATACCGGCTGAGCCGGGCCTGGAGAATGCGCTCCATGAGCTTGCCCACACACGACGTAAGAGAGATGGGGCGGAGGTTAGCGGGGAGAATGGTTTGCCGGATTTGGGAATAAAGACTACTTTGGCGTCCTTTCACTCAGGTGGGAGGGCGCCGCGTGGCCAGCATTCGTTGAAGTAGTCGGTTAGGGCTTTGACGGAGGGAGAATCGAGGTTGCGGATTGTACACTCCGTCGGCCAGGAGCTGAGGACGCGTTGAGACGTTGAAGTTATGCCCTCACTTCCGCCTCGGTGATCGGTTGGTCGAGAAGGTCGTTGGGTGGTGGTGGTGAAAAGCCTTTATTTAATGAAAGAGGTGAGGCTCTTTAAAGATCCCCGCAATAGGTGGAGTCCTTATTCCGGGACCTCATTGGCCGAAGCCGCCAGCTTAGCCCTCTTAACCAAAGCCTTTTGGGACTGAAGGTCCGAACAGCCAAGCAGGGCCGCCTCCCATTCCTCTTTGGTAGCGTTAGGGTGGGGGGAGAGAGCTGAGTTGCGCTGGCAAGCCCAAACCATGTGGTAGGTGTCAGCCACCTCCCCACAGTGTTTGCACCTGCCAGTGAACGCGGGATCGAAGTGTTTTAGTACTGCCGGGCACAGCATTGTGTTCGTGAATAATCGGAGTAGAACGCGTTCGTTTGCTTTTTCCAGTTTCTTTGGAGGGGCCGGGTAGAGGCGATGCCTATCCTTATAATAGGATGTGATAGCTTTGAAGAAGAGTAAGTAGCTACCTTCAGGTTCCAGGTGCTCAGGAGCCAATGGGAATGCCCGGCGAATGAGTGCTCGGGCCGCCGCGTCTGCAGCTTCGTTTCCTGCTAGGCCCTAATGGCCCGGAGTCCAAACCAGGCAGCGGGGTGTAGGATCGGTATCCTGGCTGCAGTTCCTTAGTATTCGTTCAGCTAGTGGAGTTATCCAGCCAGCCTCATAATTGCGACATGCCGAACGCGAGTCTGTTATTATGTGTTTGGATTTTGAATCAGAAGCAGCTAGGGCGATGGCAACCTCTTCAGCTTGTGTTGTGCCTGGGGCTCGAAAGGAAAGCCCATCCACCTGTATTTCTTGATGTATGACCGCGGCCGTGTACCACCCTCCGTGGGTAGGCCCAGCTACATCTACGTAAAAGACACCATGTTTGTTGCCATAGTGGTGCGCTAAGGCTTCCGCCCTAGCCTGACGACGACCACTATGATCCTCCTTGTCCATCTTAGTGGGAAGGGGTCGAACTCTGACGGCGCGTACGTCTCCAGAGTTCGGGCACTCGGACCCGCTCCTGAATGTGAAAATCATGTTGGATGTGAAGGCGGGCTAGCAAGTGCCGATTCGACTTCGTTTGGGCTAGCCTCGTGTATTTATTTGTGAGATGGGCTTCCTTGAGTTCCTGAAAAGTGTTCACCACTCCCAATGCAAGAAGTCTTGCATTGGAGGTGGACACAGGAAGGTCATGTGCCCTCTTCATCATTTTGCGGAGAATTACCTCAACTTTGTCTTCGTCGTGTTTCCGCAAGGGTAGATAAGAGACCGAATAGAGGATTCGGCTGATTACGAAAGCATGGGCCAGCCGCACGGCATCCCTGCTTCGCAAACCCCCTCTCTTGTTGGAGACGCGACAGTCCTTAAGGCCTACTTGGTCTCCAACTTTGCGGAGTTTGTGCAATGTTGAGTCTACGCTTCTTTGGTTATGGATAAAAAACCCGAGTATTCGAATCTCTTTGGCCTCGTGTATGGGGCCACTTGTTAAGGAGAGATGTATTTGGGTAGTGTCCTTAGGGGATGCCCTAAGGTGCACAAATTCAGATTTGTTGGGTGCGCATTGGAGACCACAGTGCCCTGTTTAGCCCTGCGTAGACAGAGTTGCAGCATGCTTGTCAATCTCCTTGTTGAGCCGAGCCAGTCGGCGTCTGAGTGTTCTACTCCAGCACTGATGCCGCCAGCTCTGTTCGATACCCGCCTCTGCTTCCCATAGGTGCAGGAGATGGGAATCCATCGCGTTTGCAGGGCAGTCCTCTGGGAGTTGGCGACTCACGGCGCGGACGTCACGCTGGAGTTGGTCGCACCAAGTGGCTATTTCTGAGATGATGTGTAGAGTGCGGGCTGCTTGGGAGGTGCTGAACTAGTCCCACTTTGTGATGGTAACATCACGAGAGGGTCTACGTGTTGGACGTGCTTGTAGGAGAATCTCGATAATGTAGTGATCCCTACTCAAAATTTTCTGGGTGTTCCACCACGTAGCGTGAGGAAGATGGTGGGTGAAGGTGAAGTCAGGAGTAGTGTCGGCGCAGACGCTGTTCCCGGTGCGAGTAGGGGTGGTGGGGTCTGTGAGAAGGGAGAAGCCGGCCTGCTGAGCTGCGAGCCATACCCTGCGCCCCTTGGGGGTGTCGGCTGTGTTGCCCCAGGCCGTGTGCGGGGCGTTGAAGCCCCTTCCAATAAGGAGGGGGCATTTGTGTGCGGGTCGCTTGGCAAGCGTGAATAGTCGGTGAATAAGAGGAATAAGAAGCGAGAATAAGAGGATGATGATGGACTCTGTCGAGCCCATGCATCTAAAGGTAAGGATGGGAGGGTTCCGCTCGTGACTGAGACGGTCCTTCTTGTCTTCGTATGAGTGGTCAAGAGGGACCTCATGGACCACGCCGCGGGCGCAGTCCTCCGGTGCCACTTGGTAGGTGTATATGTCGTAGGTGGTCCCTTTGATCAGTATGGACTTGATGTCGAGGTAGCGGAGTCTGCGCTGCAGGTCGGGAGTGTTGATGAGGATGAGATATTGGAGGGTGTTCATGATTACAGTGTTGGGCTTGGCCTCCTGAGGTCCGAGGCGGGCTGCTTGCACAATGGCATCGCGAATCACAACGCCATTCACGCTCGGAAGGTTGAGGCCACGTAGGGAAGACAGTTGCGGCGGCCGGTGCTTGAGGCAGATTCGGAGTAACAGTGGGAGGGGATTTGCGATTACAGCTTCTCTTGTCGTGCGCTGATTGCCAGCCGTTAGTAGAGGTAAGTTCCGAGGGAGATATGTCTTCTCCCTCTACTACAATGGGTTCCATGCCGCCGTCGAGGCACCGACGCGCCGGTGCTCCGAGCGCGAAGCTGCTTCTCTAGCGGCGTTCGGTATCGGCGGCTGCTGCGCCGCGAGGCTTAGCCTCAACGCAGCGAGGTGATGAAACGATATGGACTTGTCTCTTAATGTAGTGGTCCAAATCGGGAAAGGTTGGTATCGGCAGGTAGCTGATGAGAAGCGGAGGCTGATGACACTAGTTTCAGACGGCTAGGATGAGTAAATACGGTCCTAAAGGACAAACCTTCCGGAGCGCATGTGAAGCGCGTCCGCTCGCCTGGCCTCCGAACGCCGTTCTCCCGCTTAGGATGTGCGCTGCGTTGTTCGCCGCTCACCGCGTGATTCCTGCGTGCCCACACGGCCCCACTGCGCCCGAACGAACCGAGCGGGAGGTGCCGCCGTCGCGCGCTATCTGTTGGGCCAGTGGCGAACATCGCTAGGAGGATGAGGAGGAGGCACTTTAAAGCGAGAGCTTTACTGGCCGCCTAACCCACTGTGGTGGCTCAGTGGTTAGCGCACTCGGCTACTGATCTGGAGTTCCCGGGTTCGAACCCGACCGCAGTGGCTGCGTTTTTATGGAGGAAAAACGCTAAGGCGCCCGTGTGCTGTGCGATGTCAGTGCACGATAAAGATCCCCAGGTGGTCGAAATTATTGCGGAGCCCTCCATTACGGCACCTCTTTCTTCAAAATTTTTTTCACTCCCTCCTTTATCCCTTCGTGTACGGCGTGGTTCAGGTATCCAACGATATATGAGAGAGATACTGCGCCATTGCCTTTCCCCCAAACATATTATTATTATTATTATTAATATTATATTATTATTATTATTATTATTATTATTATTATTATTATTAATATTATTATTATTATTATTATTATTATTATTATTATTATTATTATTATTGTTGTTGTTATTATTATTGTTATTATTACTGGCCGCGGACTTCCGATGTCGCCGTGGCTGTGCTCCGAGGAGGCACATGACGTCACAACGCGCGCGCCTCTCACCACCGCAACATATATGAAAGCACGAATGAGGCGTCCGCATATCCAGGGAGCCAATTATGCACCTTTCTTTTGCTCAAAGCTATCGCCGTCTAGAATATTGTCGACGCCAACGCCAATGAACACAGTGAATGCCGACACCTTTCGCTTTGCATACCCTAGATTAGCTGAGCTCATCCACATTAGTTTTTTTCCTCACGGCCAACAACGCCTGTGCCGACGACATAGACTTTTCTGTGACACAGTGCACTTAAAGCTGTCGCGTTAAAATTGCTGATGGCCTAGCTCTGTTAGCCCTGGATATACGTAGCGAAAGCGCGGAGACTTCTGCATCGGAAGAGTGCATGCGCTAGATGCGCCTTTATTGACGGTTAACGCTTGAGCCGTCGTGGCGGATTCGCGTTTGAACGCCTTGTAAAATTTCGTTTTGCAGCTGTCATTTTACAACGCGCTTGGGAAGAGTGATTTAGAATGGGTATTTTACTACCGTCTTTTTCTCCTGCGCATACAGTACTTACACCGAAAACTGGTAATCCTGCTAAGCTTAAGCGAGTTACTGGTTATCGGCCGATAACGCTTACCAATGTCGATTATAACATTTTTATGAAGGTATTAGCCAAACGTTTAGTCAGTTATGGACAGCTTGGTTGCCCCCCACCAGACGTGAGGAATTCAATGGCGGACCATCTTCACGAATGTTCATGTCACTCAGGGTATACTGGAATGCTGTGATGCTGACTTTAGGCGAGTCGCAATGTTGCAGAATTTACAGAATTGATTTTGGGAAGGCCTTTGACTGTGTATGTCATGACACTCTTTTTAAAATCCTCAAACATGTCTTTGTTGGGGAAGTTATTTTAAAAGGGATTAAAATGGCTTACAATAGCTGTACCACGAATATGGTTGGTTGTTGACCGAGAACTTCTGTGCGGCAAAGCTGCCCATTGTCATCGCTACTTTTCGCTCTGTACCTAGAGCCAATTTGCCGGACATTAGTAAACAGCCGCTCTATTCGTATTTTTGAACTCGAAGCATGTGAAATTAAAGTACTGGCTTATGCCGATGATGTGGCAATTTTTTGTAGCTACAACAGCAGCATAGAACACGCGATGTTGGTTGTTCGCAGGTTTTGCTAAGTAACCAACAGCGTTGTTAATCTGGACAAATGTGTTAGGGCGCTCGACTACTGATCCGGAGTTCCCGGGTTCGAACCCGACCGCGGCGGCTGCGTTTTTATGGAGGAAAAACGCTAGGGCGGCCGTGTGCTGTGCGATGTCAGTGCACGTTAAAGATCCCCAGGTGGTCGAAATTATTCCGGAGCCCTTCACTACAGCACCTCTCACTTCCTTTTTCTTTCACTCTCTCCTTTATCCCTTCCCTTACAGCGCGGTTCAGGCGCCAACGATATATGAGACAGATACTGCGCCATTTCCTTTCCCCCAAAACCAATTATTATTATCGCGAAGCTTCCGACTTGCTGCCCGTTCGTTCGGTATGCTGGCGTTCGTGGCATCGGGTTTGTCGAGGATGAGGTGCCGATTAACTACGACTGCAACTTGAGTCCCGCGAAATTCGGCAAGGCGCCTGGCAGCACTTCTTTGTGGTTTTCCGCTCCGCGCGTCCGTTTCACCGTACGTAGCAGAGCGATTCGTCTAATGGGCAAGGCGTCGCGCCGAACGGGCTATGGCGTTCCGTGGACTCTCTGGCAGTGCTGCAACACGCTGTCTCGTTCCACTCTATAAGGCGAAGCTTTAGCGTCCTCCAATTTATTGCTTCCAACTGTGCCACTGAAAATGTGTGCACGAGATCTTTATTGTAAGACAGCAAGCTTTGTATCACGATGCAGTCTTTGCTGCGTTTTCTTTGTTAGCTCCCACAACTGTTACATATCCAGCCTCGTACTTTAACGGTGCTTGCAAGTGGATCTCATCCTTCCTAAGTGTCACGAAGCGCTCTTAGTCATTTAGTGTTGATGTAAACCTTTTTGCTTAGGAAAGGAAAGAAGCCTCTTGCTTCTCTGTGGATGGGATTACGCGGTAAGACGCACATATGCGCGTTATCGTGGGGGGATTTGGGAGATTTAGCTTCACTGAGCTGCTTATGAATCTGTAAGCCTGAGGAGATATTGTGAACACGAGCCTGCAGAACACAAGCGCACCCACTGGGTAAGTTGGTGTCTTCCTTAAGAGGATGTTGAAGTTCCTGCTTCACAAATTTAACGATTCCTCAGGATGATAGTTGGTCTTGAAGTTCCACTCCATGCTTCAGCAGAACTTCAAGGTGCAGTTAGTTCTTTTCAGCATCACTGATGCAGTCTTCTAGCACGGTTAAAACTTGGTCGATCCGTCTCAAGTCAGAGATTTAAGAAGAAGCACAAGGCTTCCTTGTTTTTCTACACTCATTTCCCCAAAGCACACTCTCAAAGAAAGGTCTGAAGATACTGTCACTGCACAATGCGAGACTGGGGCATCTTGGTTTTTGAAGCGCAGAAAAAGTACGCGTTTTTCAGCAACCGCTATGGTCCAGAGATAACTCACAGTGACTCCACTAACAGCTTATAATTGGTCTCGGAATGTGCTGATGACATTATTCTCTTCTTCAGATGTGTTAAGACTCAATCGGCAAGCGTATGCCTGCCTGCAGAGCTTCGCCCTCAAGTCGAGTGCGCTTTTCTTCTGGGATCTCACGAACTAACGTTTCTTGACAAGACAGGTAAGCTGGACAATTCGGAAAGACGCTTGGGACCACACCGGGATTCAATTTCTTCAGCGGCGGCTGCGTTTTTATGGAGGAAAAACGCTAAGGCGCCCGTGTGCTGTGCGATGTCAGTGCACGTTAACAATCCCCAGGTGGTCGAAATTATTCCGGAGCCCTCCACTACGGAACCTCTTCCTTTCTTCTTTCACTCCCTCCTTTATCCCCTCCCTTGCGGCGCGGTTCAGGTGTCCAACGATATATGAGACAGATACTGCGCCATTTGCTTTCCCCAAAGAACCAATTATATTATATAGCGTGAGCGGCACCTCGATTACCTGCCTAGTAATGTGTGCTCACAAAGCTGCAACGTAAGCACGAACAAAGCTGTGTAAGAGGGAGCAGCGATTGACACCAATATAATAACGCAGCAAGCAGCTAACATGGCCGGGTATATGACAGGGGCTGGTCACTTAAACCAGTTATTTACTACGGGAACTGCAATGACATCGCCGGTCACAAAGCAATTTTTTTTCTATAAGGAACTAATTTAGAATACAGAAAATTTTTTCTCCACACTCAAAACGCGCTGAATGATACCCGATTATTCGTAGCTATGCTGTCTTAACTATACGCTAGATATGGGCATTCGTACGCAACTCACCTAATGGTGACATGAACATTCTGGGTAAAAAAGTTTTCAAATTAAAAAAATTGTCAAATACTCTTATTGAAATATTGGAGGTAATGGTTCATTCTTTTGATACGTAGCTAAAAATCTTTTCGCATATTTCTACCGATCGCACTGAGCAGTTAAAACTGCCATAGAAAACAAATTGGGAACAATTTTGACGATAGCAAGAACGCTAATACAAAACAAAATACAGGATTGCCGCTCAGTGGTCTGTGGATATATTGCTTGTTATATCGAAATCTTACATTATATGAATAAATTGCGTTCATTAACTGTTTCCAGCTCAAAACTGCTATTTTCCATAATTGATGGGTATTATAGCAGCACGAGCATCATGCAAGCAGACAAGAATGCCTTCTTACCACAGTGCACTTTGTTAGTGTGAAGTCTTTCCGCGGCATAGCCTTTGCCCACGCTGTATTTTGAGCCGGTTCCTGCGGGAATCTTCACACGCGTCTCTGGGCTCATTGGCGTGGTCAGAGCGACAGTTTGGGGCAGAGCAGCAACCAGGCATTGTAAACTACCTCGCTCGCAAACGTCTGTGCAGTACTGCTCAGAAACAAACAAACACAGCCCAAAATAACACGCACTGACAATGTGAACCGCGACATGCAACTGCATTCCGAAGTGGCGTTCCGTTTCGAGTTGTTCGCGTTGACACTAGCCTTCCATTTCGCGTTCATTGCGCTCGCCCCGCCCATCTCTCTCTTGTTCTCACTCTCGTGACACGTGACTGTGGAGAGGGGGACATACGCAGGCCTTATAAGGAAGGGATAAGGAGTCAAGAGGGACATTTGACAGCGAGGAGACGCGGGTGTCTGCTTTTCGGGAGACCTGCACGTTCCGACGTCTGGACTGTTCGCGCGACTTGTGCTTTATTTTGGAAACTCTCTTAATACTCATCTTTGCTGCTTTAGTGATGTAAAAGAAAGTGACTTGTAGCAATGACAGCAGTCCCAAGTGATTGGCAAATACAGTGAAAAGGGAACGGACTTATTCGAAGACAAGAAGTGAATATATCGCCGAGGAACGCCCAAGTTGAAACCTCGGTAAGCTGCCCTCGACGATATTCTGCCACAGTGGCCTACATTCTCTTACTCTTTGGTCATCAAGGACACGGTATTAATGCCATGACCGCACAGCGCTGCCTGTCGTGCAAGTTCAACGATCTGGGACTGTTTTCTCGCACGGCGTCCCTTGGTGCCAGTAGCGTCCAGTTCCAAAAGCATCTGGCCATTTCTTTTCAACTTGCTTGGTGGAGCCGTTTCAAAAGATTAAATAGCGATAGCCAAGTAACTGCCACAAAAATACAATTAGAGAAGCTTACGCAATGGAAACAGCCAGCTATTATCTTATTATCGCGAAGAAATCAACGCAGTGATGACGCCCCGCATGACGGAACCACGATTGTGTGTGTGTTACGGGAGGTTTATAGTGAGCGCTTAATTGTGTGTGAAATAGTTAGACACGTGTGTGTGGAAAGGACGCCGGGACATAGCTTTCTTTGGGAGCTCCACCCTTCCAATGGAAGCTCCATCGAAGCACCCTACCAAGGGATGTCGCGCAGCGCGTTTGCGAGACGCCTATCGAAAGCATTCGTCCTTAGTCCCATCTCGCATTATGTTAGGATATAAAAGTTCCAAGGAAAGCATGTCGGTGCTTTTGAAGAGAAAAGTTTCGCTACGCCAGGTAAAGCAGACTTCGGGTAGGCAGCGAAGCAACTTTGAACGACCTTCAGCCCAACCAAGGATAGTTGTGTATGAGCACATGTGGTATGGTTATGGTGTCCAACCCTGCACTTCTTACCTTGGCCCATGACAATTAGTTTACCTTTAACATTGGCTGACCATTGGGTTGACCATTGACCCTAGGAAAAAAACGATGGAGTGATGTGAAGCCGCGTGATGAGTAACAATGTGTGCAGAAACTTTTCGCTGAATTCCAGGGTTAGCCAAGTTAAGCCACTGACAATTTTTTGGTTGGAACACAGACAGCTCTTAAAAAAGGTGCATTAGTTCAGCTAATGCAGGATAAAAAAAACGACAGCTGCCCGAGTCCATTGTGTACATTGGCGTTGGCGTTGACAACGTTCTAGACGCCGATGATTTTGAGAAAAGGAAGTGCTCTTAACTGGCTCCCTGGGTCGGTGGACGCCTTAGCCGCGCTTTGAGGTACGTGGCGGTAATCACAAAGACCGAGAGAGATATGTGGGCTGCATGCATTAGCATTTACAACGTTATGGCAGATACGCGGCACAGCAGCAATAGGCCGCAGCGTTCATCAACCCTCGCGATCAACCATTAACTGCCACCTGCCAGTGTAGCAGGGAGGGCGCGCTGCCTGACATGTGCGCGGAACGCACTCCACGTTGCAGACGCCAAGCCGCGTTTAGTTTCCCGACGCACCACACTTTTCGCTCTCTATCCAGGTTCAGCAGTAGTTACATCGCAGCTAAGTTTTCTGTGCAGAGTGCACGTAAGGACAACTCCTGAAGTTTCGTGTCACCGGATTTTCAGAACGGGGCTTCAGAGCCCTTTCATGGGCTGAACGGTTTCCTCCGCGTCGGCCTCTATCTCGGCGTAGCCGGTAGAGCAAACGAGAAAGGCAGCGGTGGAATAAGGTACGGCGGTAGCAGAGACCAAACGAGTAGAAGAGCGGAAGATGGTTTGGTCCTAGGTTTTATGCGGTTTAACGTCCCAAAGCAGATAAGGTTCAGCAGGCAGTTTTTCTCGTGGTATTATTTTTTGTTAAAGTTTACGGTCGCTTAAAAGTTTAAAAACATTTAAATTCAGGTTTCCCATGTCTGAAACTTCGTAACGAAAGCAGCTTCTCTGTGGGAACCACACGAAAACAAATCTACCAAATTAACAAATCCGCCAACGCAAATACTGCACAAGTTGCTAAACTTGCTGACAAAGCGAAGCTACACATTTGTAAAACCGTGTCAGGATTCCGCGATTCATTCCAGTCTTTAACTTGAAATTCACGGCCTCTAACAAACTAACAATTTTATGCTATTTGCTATCAAAAATTGATGGCCTTGCTCTGTTAGGCCGCGATATACGTAGCGAAAGCGCGCAGACTTCTGCATCGAAAGAGTGCATTAACTGGATGCGCCTTTATTCATGGTTAAAGCTTGAGCCGTCGTCGTGGAGTGGTAGCGTCTCCGCATAAAACTCCAAAGGCCCTGGTTCGATTCCCAGCCTCGGCACAAGTATTTTTTTTATTCAATGAGTGCGCGGGGGGTTTCACTGGCTCCCATAGATGCCGCCACCGAATACGTTGGTTAGCGGTTAAGCGCAGGCTCCGTTAAGGCGCGTTTATACGAGGGCGTAACGGGCGCGCGCGCGCTGCACGGCGACGTCACGTCGGCCAAAGCGAGAGCCTCTATAATCCAACTGCGCATGGCCGCCGACGCGTTCGGCGGCTTCCGCGCTTTCTGACCGCACTGCGGAGACTTGGAGCACGAGACTATTTCGCGCAGAGTGCGGCCAGACCGCTTCGGCACCGCGGCGATGCGCGCGTTGTGACGTTATGTGACTTATCGGAGCGTCGCCAGGGCGAAATCGAAAGTTCGCAGCCAGTAAAGCTTTCGCATTAAAACCTGGAAACCTGCATTGGCAGATTGAACACAAATCTGAGCACACAATGTTTAAGCGCATCATTTCCACGCATTTTCTGTTTTCGAATAGGACAACCAGGATGGGAGAAGGAAAATTGAAAATTGGTTTTTAGGAAAAGGAAATGGCACAGTATCTGTCTCACACCTCGGTGGACACCTGAACCGCGCCGTAAGGGATGGAATAAAGGAGGGAATTAAAGAACAAAGGAAGCAAGAGGTGCCGTAGTGGAGGGCTCCGGAATAATTTCGACCACCTGGGTATCTCTAACGGGCACTGACATCGCACAGCACACGGGAGCCTAAGCGTTTCGCACCCATCGAAACGCAGCCGCCGTGGTTCTATTCGAACCCGGGAAACCAATTTTCAATTTTTTTCGTCGACTGGCCCAGGGAGCCAGTTATGATCCCCTTCCTTTGCTGAAAATCATAGTCTAGAACGTGGTCAACGCTAACGCCAATGAACACAATAAATGCCGACGGCCTATAGCTTTACTGCTGCGATTCTGCCACAACGTTGTTAATGCCAACGCATGCGGCGCACATTTGACGCTACTACTACGTAGCGCGACTGGGGTGTCTTATGCGTCTTTTCTGTGCTTTCGAAGCTTCCGCTCTTTATCGGTTTAAGCGCAGCTAGGCTCAGAGACGTCCCATGGTCCTCCTCGGTCGAAGCCCATCTGAAAAACAATCCGAACAAGCTACGGAAGAGAGTAGTAAATTTTTCACTTTAGAAAGTTACCTGCGGTTTAACTACTCCTGAACCTTGTTAGAGAGCGAAAGCTGTGGTGCATCGGGCAAGTAGAAGCGGCTTGACGACTGCGTTGTTGAATGCATTCCACACACTGGATAGGCAGCGCACCCACCCTGCCGCCCTGACGACTGGCACTTGAAAATTGAATTCTTTTTTTTTTGGTGGGGGGGTATAAATGGTGCAGTGGTCTTTCTCAAAACTCGGCGGACACCTGAACCGCGCTGTAAGGAAGGGTATAGAGGAGGGATTGAAAGAACAAAGGAAGAAAGAGGTGCCGTAGTGGAGGGCTCCGGAATAATTTCGATCACCTGGGGACCTTAATGGGCACTGACATCGCACAGCACACGGGCGCCTTAGCATTTCGCCTGCATCGAAACGCAGACACCGCGGTCGGGTTCGAACCCGGAAAACCAATTTAGATTTTTTTCCTCCATTGAACCAGGGAGACAGTTATGATCCACTCCATTTCCTGAAAATCATCGGTCTAGAACGTTCTCAACGCCAAAGAACACAATGAACGCCCACGACCTGTAGTTTCCGTGCCCAGTTTCTGCCACAGCGCTTTCGGTGGTGCCAACGCATGCGGCGCTCATTTTACACTACCGCCACGTAGCGCGACAAGTGTCTTATGCGTCTTTCCTATGCTTTCGAAGTTGCCGCTGTTTATCGGTTTCAGCACAGCTCCGGCTCGCCGACGTGGCGTGGTTCTCCTCGGTTCAAGGTCATATGAAACACACGCCGAGCAAGCTACGGAAGAGAAGTAAAGCTTTCAATTTAAACAGCTGGCAAGGCTTGTGGTGAGGCCAGAATTGTGACCAGCGCAACGCCGTCTTCGGCTTCTTCCATCGCCTGCATAGGATGTGGCGTGGCGGACGCCGCGTCGGCGGTAGGCTTGCCGCGGCGGCTGCCGCTTGGTATTTTCAAAGGATCGCTCCGAGCGGGAAAACGCTCCGATTATCGAAATATGGGCGTTGGTTGAAAGCTGGGAACTTGTCGGGAACGATTTTGAAGATATTTTGGGGCGATGGGCAAAATTTCCAGCCTGTTGGGGCAGATTAGACGGAGCTCTATGAGAGGCGGTCTTGCCGAGGTCATGGAACGCCGGAGAGATTTGTGGGCGCATTAAATTTTGCAAGGGATAGTGACTGCGGATGGCACAGCACAGGGTTAATTTCAGACAGTTGTTCAAGTACTAATAAAAGCGCCTTTCAGCCAATGGCCTTCAGGGTCATAAGGGAGAGGCCTTTGTCCTAAATTGGGCATAGACAGGCTGCTGCTGCTGCTTCTAATGGTTCACCCGACCGCGGCGGCTGCGTTGCGATGGAGGCGAAACGCTTAAGCTCCTGTGTGCTGTGCGATGTCAGTGCTCGTTAAAGATCCCCAGGTGGTCGAAATTATTCCGGAGCCCTCCACTAGGGTACCTTCTTTCACTCCTTCCTTTATCCATTTCCTTACGGCGCGGTTCAGGCGTCCAACGATATATGTGACAGATACTACGCCAATTACTTTCCACAAAAACCAATTTTCATTTTTTTGCTGATGGTTCCTTTCTTCTTTCTTTGCTTGAACAGAGAGAGAGCGGGGCGGAAACGCGCAGCGCAGTGTCGTCTGATAGGATCAGTCGGTGTCGTGTGGTCACGTGCAGCGTTCGTGTGTGAGCCGTATTGGCTGTTCGCTCGTAGCTTCCGGCACGCGAGAGATGCTTGGGAGAGAGCGAAAGCTTGAAAAACCAATATAACAAGGCCACATTGGTTTTTTTTCTTTCTGCAGTCTGTATTGCAGTACGCGTTGCAGTAGCTGTCTACAAAGAAGAGAGGCCACACCGTCGCAGAACATGTTGCAGTAGCCGTGCATCGAGGAGCGTCTGTCGCGGATGTGGTTCGTTGCGTTGCTCGCTGGTAAGTGGCCGCTTTTGTATCGTACGTGTTCGGTGCTTTGGTCCTGCTTTTAGGAACGCGCTGCACCATGTACGCACAGAGTGTGGCGCGTTTCTGCCTGGGAAGGCATGCAAGCGCGGGAGGGAGTCGATCCATCCATCCAGCATAGTAAATTCTTTGCCTTCGCGTGAGCAGCGCGTCATAGTCGAAAGACCTTGCTAGGCAGCGTCACGGGAACCTAGCAGACCATTCGTTTTTTTTTTGAGAAATGCGTTTTTGAGGCGCACATCGCTCTGTCGGTGTACGCGTCGTGACAGAGCTGTAGAGGTTGCTGAAGGACCTCCCTAATCGGCTGTACCCTACTCAGGTCTAGGGTGCCTCGATGCAAGCGGTGCGCTACACCGAGGCGCCTTACTTATCTAAAGCCGCTCAATAAACTAGTTTATAAGCTAGTTTATTGAGGGGCTTTACCTTACTGGGGCCTGTAGGGCAGCGCCCTCTGGGTATCGTATGATCGTCCGAGTGTACAAGTAAGGGCACTTGTCCGATTTCAGTGCATGTTAAAGATCCCCACGTGGTCGAAATTTTTCCGGAGACCTCCACTACGGGACCTCTTTCTTCTTTTCAATTCTTTCACTCCTATTCAGGAATGTGTGCGTACTTTTATTCAGGAATGTGTGCGTACTTTGCCGTGTTTCGTTGCCACGTATACACAGCGGGCAGTGTCACTACCAGCCTCTATGCACAGGTTGCGCTACTCTATTAGTAAGCACTCGCGATGCAGCAACGGTGGCCTATGACGCCTGCGTCGCTTCAACTGAAGTCCTCTCCGTCTTGGCGCCTGCATTTATTTTCATGTTTGTTTTCTCCGTCTTGGCGCCTGCATTTATTTTCATGTTCGTTTTCTATTCGGTCGTGTCAAGCACACCAGGTGAGGCCTGTCACAGCCACCAGGTGAGGCATGTCACAAGCACAGCCATTTAATGCATGTGACGAACTGTGAGATCATGATGAAGATGATGATATTAGCGCAAACTATACTTGCACCGCCGCGCGGTTGCTTTTGACGGTGGCTATCCAGAACGACTGACCACGGCGGAAGCGTTTCGTTAGCGTTCCGAAGTGTTTCCTGGCGCCTGACGGCTGTGGTGGCTAGGGCGCTCGGCTACTGAGCCGGAGTTCCGAGTTTCGACTCGGGCGTGGCGGCCGCTTTTCGATGCAGGCGGAACGCAGAAATAAATTAATGTGGATTAGCTCAGCTAATCCAGGATATACAGAACGAAAGATGTCGGCGCTCACTGTGTTCATTGCCGTCGGCGTTGACAATGTTCCAGACGGCGATGTCTTTGAGCAAAGGAAGGGCGCATAAGTGGGTCCCTGGATATCCGGACACCTCATTTGTGCTTTTATACATGTCGAGGCGGTGAGAGAGAGATGTGGCCTGAATGCATTAGCGCTTACAGCGTTGTGGCTGACATGCGGAACTCCATCAATAGCTAGGCCGGAGCGTTGATATGGTGGTCAATCTCTCGCGATCAACCATTAACTGCATGCAACCTCCCAGGGTGGCAGGGAGGGCGCGCTGCCTATCCAGTTTGCGGAACGCAACCAAAGCATGCTTTTGCAGTTGGACACCAACGCCACGTGCTACATGAAAGCGAAATTGAGGTCTCCACTGTCCCACGGAGCCGGTTGTGCACCTTTCCTTTCGTGAAAATGAACGGCCTTTGCAAAGTTGTCAACGCCAAAGAACTCTATGAACGCTGTCGGCTCACTTGTTTTGTTCGGTTTTTGAGGAAAGGAAATGGCACAGTAACCGTCTCACATATCTCGGTGGACACCCGAACCACGCCGTAAAGGAAGGCATAAATGAGGGAGTGAAAGAAAGACATACGCCGGCTCTCTCGAAGCGCGGTGTTGACTAGCGTACTGAAGCTTTCCGCTTCAAAAGTTACCTGCGGTTTAGTTACTCCTGAACCCGGTTGGAGAGCGAAAACTGTAGTGCATCGGGCAAGTAGACGCGGCTTGGTGTCTGTGTTGTTGAGTACATTCCACACACTGGATAGGCAGCGCGCCCACCCTTGCCGCCCTGGCAGGTGGCAGTTGAAGTGAGTGAAAAACTTTATTGAGCTCTAGATTCGCTGGTCTTCTACGGTCTTCAGATGGCTTCGTCCATCTCCTTGTAGAACGGTCGGTTGTCTTTAGTCCAAGGCTCCACTGGATGCTGCTGCCATTTGTGCTCGCCGAATCAGACCCTCTTGGTGGACCTGGCGATCCCTGGAGAGCACTCCCTCCCATTGCTCTGCACTCGGATTTGATATAACGGGTACCACGTGTATTTACTGGCACGCCCACGTTATGTGATACAGCGCGGGTGTTACGTGGCACCAGGGGCATTTGTCATTGTATTGTGTGGGATACATTTTGCTGAGTACGTTTAGGTTCGGGTACGAGCCCGTTTGTAGCTACCTCCACGCGACAGACTCCTCTCTGCTAAGGGAGTTGTGCGGTGGTGGATAGTGCTTTCTGCAGCCCTTGTAGTTATTTAGTATCGCCGAATAGTCTTGGGGAACAGGTTCGGCCCCCTCGAGGTCGCCTATGTTAGATGCTCGGTAATAAGTGTACCCTCGAGCTATCTTGTCCGCCTCTTGGTTCCCTGCTACTCCCGTGTCTCCCGGCGTCCATACTATCGTATGCCTAATTTGTTCTTCGTTTGGTTGTCGTGTTACGTTGTCTCCGAGGCGGAGTATGCGGAGCGCTCCGTGCCCTATTCTGCCGCGTAGGTAGTTGCGGCACGTCGTTTGTGAGTCTGTAATGATTGTTAGAGACCGTTTAGACCAATAGCCCTCCGCTGCCGCTAGAGCGACGGCGTCTTCTTCAGCCTCGACTATCGTACAGTCTTGTAGTGATGCGCCGGTGATCTCGCGTAGGTTGGAATCAATCACTGTTGCTACCGCATTGCTGTTTCTCTGTCCCGCTGCTCTGGCGTATGTGGCTGTGTTCACGTATACCGTCGTTTCTTGGGGTGCTAGTGTCTTTTGTAGGTATTCAGCCCTCGCCTCTCTGCGTGCTTTGTTTAGGTTGGGATCCATGTTCCTGAGTATGGGTGCTATTTTTAGCGTGTTGCGATACTCGTCCGGAATTGTTTCGGTCCTCTGTATCTCGTGAAGTTGATCGGCGCAGCCTAGTTTCTTCAGGAGCTCCCTGCCAGATAAGGTCTGCTGTAGTCTGCGCAGTTGGGAGACTAGTTGCGCCTCTCTCAATTACTCGAAGGTGCTGTGTAGTCCTAAGGCTAGGAGCTTTTCGGTTGAGGTGTTGGGGGGTGGTCTATGCCTTGAAAATTGCAGTTGAAAATTCTAAGCAGTTGAATATTGTTTTTTGCTGGGATGAGGGAGGGAGAGGAAATGGCGCAGTATCTGTCTCGCATCTCGGCGGACACCTGAACCGCGTTGTAAGGGAAGGGATAAAGGAGGAAATTAAAGAAGAAAGGAAGAAAGAGGTGCCGTAGTGGAGGGCTCCAGAATAATTTGGACCCCCTGGGGATCTTTAAGGTGCACTGACATCACACAGCACACGGGCGCCTTAGCGTTTCGCCTCCATCGAAAGAAACGCTTCCGCCTTGGTCGTGTTTGACCCCGGGCACTTGTGATCAGTAGCCGAGCGCCCTGCCCACAGAACCACTGCGGCGGGTACCAGTTAATGGTTGCTCGCGACAGATTGGCCACTCAATGAACGCTGCAGCCTGTTGCTGAAGTTCTGCGTGTCCACCACAACGTTGACAGCGCTAATGCATGAAGCCCTCATCTCTCTCTCTCATCGCCAAGTACCTCAAATCGCGATTCGTCCACTGACCCAGGGAGCCAATTATGAGTCCTTCCTTTTAAAATCATTGGAGTCTTCCCCTATCCTCTCTTATTTCCGCTTCTGCAGCTAAGAACTTCAGTATCGATGGCAGATGCCGGGGCTAGCAAAAATTTTATCTTTTCTTTTTATTATTATTTCAATAAACCACTACTACTTGGAGTCTAGAACATTGTGAACGGCAATGAGCACAATGAACACCGACGTGTTATAGCTTAATTGTCGCATTTCTGCCACAGCGTTGTCAACGTCAACGCGTGCAGCGCACCTCTGTCACTACCGCTACGTAGTTTAAAGCGCAATGAGGTGTCCACCGTCTGAACGGGGCCAGGTACCCAAAGTCTCCTTCTCCCGCGCAGATCTCGGAGAAGACGGCCCGACTTCGTTCTCATGCATGGCCAAGCTCGCACTGACTAGAACAGCACTGCGTTCCTGTTAGCCAAGCACACGGTGAGTCACGCGGTCATGCGGTGAACAGCTGCGGAGAGCGCATGCGCCAAGCCAGCAGTGGTGCTAGCGCACGCGGCGGCGTCGTTGCGAAGGCTACGGCGCAGCTGCGGTAAAACGAATGCCAAACTGCAGCCCATGGTGAAACTCGGCTGAACTATCAGCATTGCAAAAGGCAGCATAGCGGTACAAGGAGACACCCTACATCCTGTGAACTATCTCTGAGTCACATTAAGGAACTCGCATGGGACTGCAGAAGAGGTTGGCAATTTCTATCTGTGCAGTTTTCAAGCATTCGTAACAGCGTCAGTAAGCATTTTTCCTGACAATCTGTTTAAGAAAGCACACAAAATTGTTATCCAATGTCGCCTCATAGCATCACATAAGGCTTCTATAATTATGAAAATTGTTTTTTTGAGGAAAGGAAACGGCATGGTATCTGTCACATCTCGGTGGACACCTGAACGGCGTCGTAAAAAAGAATAAAGGAGGGACTGAGAGAAGAAAGGAAAGATGTCGTAGTTGGGGCTCCAGAATGAAAATGAAAATTGTTTTTTGGGGAAAGGAAATGGCGCAGTATCTGTCTCAGATATTGGCGGAGACCTGAACCGCGCGGTAAGGGAAGGGATAAAGGAGGGGGTGAAAGATGAAAGGAAGAAGCAGGTGCCGTAGTGGAGGGCTCCGGAATCATTTCGACCACCTGGGGATTTTGATATCGCACAGCACACGGGCGCCTTGACGTTTCGCCTCGAACGAAACCCAGCCGCCGAGGTCGAGTTCGAAACGGGGAACTCCGCACCACCTGGAGATCTCTAGCGTGGACTAAGATCGACTGAGATCGCACAGCACACGGGTACTTTTATGCGTTTTGCCTCCATCGAAACGCCAAAGAAATGTTGGTTGTATACTGGACTCTATGAACATTTTCTTGGCAAACAGAGTTTGCATACACGAAGTACCTCCAGTACCCAAGAACATGTCCACCCACTCCCATTATTGCCGAAGGACATCCCAGAGTGAATTACATGAAGAAACGACAGGGAGGAGCGTTAGGGCAGTCGACGTAGACGGAGCCCTATTTCGCTCTCCACATGAGAACACAGCGGTAGCTACCGTAGTAAAATCCAACTACCAACAACAACTCGTCACCCTTTTCATACAGAACTGTACCATACTAGAGGCATAAGTGACTGCGATAGCCCTGGCCATACAGTACGGTAATGCTACCGGCCGATCGTACCACATCGTGGCCGACTCACAAGCGGCTTGTCAGTTCCTCTTTGCAGGCAGAATACATTGCTCCCGCTATTCACGTACAACCCCGAGTCAAATACATCCATCAAATATCAAATAACTTGGACCCCCGCATACTCAGGCTTGGAAGTAAATGAGGTCGTGGATGGCCTAGGTCGAGATTTCACAAACTGAGCGGGCCTTAATCCGATCTCTCCCAACCATTCGCGAATCCAAGCAATGTTCACAGCCTACAACACTAGACTCCACCATCAACGCCTGATGCGTCCATTTCTACCACCGCCTCAAAAACAACTGACTGCTGGAAGGGGTCCTTTGAAAGGGAAAAGCCACTTCTCTCTTGAGTTGTATCCGACTGAGCTGTGTGACTAAAAAAGTCATTGAAGGTAAGAACCCGTAGCGGTCCTTCTATTCAAGCAGTAACAGATTGCTCATGCCCGCTTTTACCGGCCTCCGCCCCACCTTCAGCTCATTGTCAGCCTATACCTGCCTATGTACGGGCATATAAATGACCAGTGCACGCTCTGTCATGAAATGTGTGAGCAAGCAGCACGCGCCTGTTCGCCTCGCACGCGGGAGGCAGAGATAGAGCAAACTTTATCGCAACAGACTTTTGCCTTTGAATAGCGTGACAGGTGACCAGTGGCGTAGGTTAGACGAGACGCATCAGCCTTTGAGGGTGAACTTCTTAATTCCGAAGCACAGCGCTAGCTGCTATCTCCCGCGCAGGGCGGATCAGAGGAAACTGGTGGCCGGGAGGGAAACGAACAGCGTTACCACGTTTTTCTCGCGGGGGGGGGGGAGGAAATGAATGATGCATGGGTAAGGGAAGTGAGGGCGAAGAGTTCCCGAGCATCGCTTTGCCGTGTACTAAACGGTCGCCGGACCTGCGCACACTGATGCGACTAGCTTTGAACACCTAGAAAAGATCAAGTATTCGTTTTTAAGAAGCATTCGCCAAGCTCACCTGCCCTAAGACTCCACAAAACTGGAGTTTTCCTTGTGTTATAGAACAAGAACGGTACACTTTGGAGTCTGACTCTTACAGTTCCTGCTCCAAACACAGCGGATGCCTGTCGCGAGAAAACTTTTTTGTGAAAACACAAGCCGTCACATTTGCTCTGGCGCAGACCGAAAACGGAAAGCCAGCGGGGTGGACGCATTGGAAAACAACAATCCCGGACGTGTGAATTGGAAATGCAAGCTCCAGAGATGACCGACTCGGATACCGTAACTACGGCTATGCATCACGAATCGGGGGCGGCGGATATGGAACAGCTTTCCGCCGAGGTGAGTACGACAGCGATTCCACCACGCGTCCGGGGACACTGCAATCCGTATGGGGAGCGCACCACTCCGCCGAGCCCTCACTGCTTCCCCGATGTTATTAGGCGCGGAGGCGGTCGAGGGTAAAGAACGGCAAACTTTCAGAAGTGGTGGCACTAAATGTATCGCTTCCAGCTAAAAATTACCAGGGCACTTGTCTCCTTACACGGAGGAGTGCGAAAGCATGGAACTTAATAGAACGGGGATTTTTTCCACGACGCCAGTGCCCGATCTATTTATATTTGTTATGTTTGATTTTGTTATTTTCTTTTTCATTTTTATTTTTCCTGTATTTGTATTGTTTGTTTATTTTACTTATCACGTCCAAGTGCTATGTCGACGTCCATGGCTATTGTGTTGTCGAAGTTTAATTAATTAGGTAATTGCAATCCATCAACCAAATATTTTCTATACCAAGATCTCATCACGCACTATCTAGCGCAGTCAAAGTTGTGCACATACATCTCCACAGAACGACGTAATCCTGCGGAGAATGTTTTCCTGACACGAAACACGCACGAAAACACGGGCTTTGTAAGGTAAAAGTGTAATTTTCATGTCTAATTAACTTATTAAAGTTAATCTACCGAATTTTCCGCATAGCCTGACCTCATAACGCACTATATAACACAATTAAGCTTTTGCACATGTATCTTTTTAGAACCACACAATCGTTCGGAGAAGCTATGTCGACGTCTGTGGCGATTGTAACGTCGAAGTGTAATTTTGGCGTTTAACTAATTTTGCTACATCCACCAAACCTTTGCCACAGCGAAATCTCATCACATACTATCTAACACAACTAAACGTTTGCACATTTATCGTCACAGAACGACGTAATTATGCGGAGAATGTTTTGCTCACACGGAACGCGGGACATAGCCATCTAATGCTAACGCCTTAAAAACAGCCAATTTAACATGACACCTCGCTATGCAACTCACAGGTGGCACGTTTTAGAGTGAGAGTATTTCTCCTGGATATTATTCCATTCGAGCATCTGTAGCAGCTGAAGGATTTAGTTTTCATTGGCGGCATACCACGGACCCGACAGACGCGGATTCGATCCTGGCCGCAGCGGTCGCATTTCGATGGAGGCGAAATTCTATGGGCCTCCTCCTCCTCTAGGGAACGCCTCGTTTGCTTCTAGAGTCCGCCATTTAAACGACTTGGTCATATTTTTGTCATATTTCGCAGAGGTGTTCTAAATGATTGCTGTTTTCGTCGTCTATGATGGCTTGCAAGCATCCTGAGAGCTTCATGTTAGAGCGCCAGATTGTAGTCTTGCACCACGCGCGTCCTTCCTTCTTGTTCCATCCTCCACGCTCCTCTCTTTTTTTAATGCAGTAGCATTAAAGTTATCATCATGCCATAACCCCGCTGACGACTAGCGTGACGAAGTTTTCTTATGGTTCGCTACGGTGATAACGGCACCTGATGTCGTGCGTCCACAAAGGACCATTCAAAGAGTGCCACCCACTGGAAGAAGATTCAAACCACTAAATGTTAAGTAGACTGTGGAGGATTGTGCGACAGCATTAGTGGGCTTGATTCTTGTGAAGAGCAGTTGGCCGTCCTGGTCGTGAAAAACTGGCATAAGTCTAGAGTAAGGTGATATTGAAAGAATGCGAAAGCATCCTTTGACCTTATGACATTTAACATAAAGACCCTTCACATAAAGGCCTTCAACCTAAAGTCTTTTACCCAGAAGGCCTTTACCCAGAATGCCTTCACCTTAAGTCTTTGACCTAAAGGACTTTACCAGATGCCTATGACGTCATTATCACTGTGAACATGTTTCAGTGCATATACTCATCGACTAATTGCTTTTTTCTTGTTTCGTGACGACTTGATGTCGAAGGAACTCCAAAGCTATAGCCTTGCATACAGCGCGAAAAAATTAGGATACCTGTGCAGTACACCTTAAAGCGCCCCTGCCTCCAGGAGTTCACGTTTACTCCAGACGGGCCAAGCAAAATGACATGACGACAAAATGGCGCACGTGTGGCCATACGCTCACGTGATCTCATGTGAGTCGTCCTGGTGGGCCTGGTTGCACCTTAAGAGATGCACAGGCCGGGGAGTGAGCCCTCTAGGCGACGTCATTATGTCACGTGATGTGTGGTAAGATAATTACATTGCCGAAATTAACGTGACATGCTCACGCTATCTACAGCGTCCGTCCACGTCTCTTGCAGCCTTGGCCCACATATGCAGCGTGCTTTCTGGCAGTAGAAGAGCGTTTTTTTCGGTTGCGACATATTACAATTTCCAGGCCATTCCGCTCTGAGACCTACCTCCGTGCAGTTGCGACAGCAGTAAGTTATTCTCGAGCCGATCTCCGTTTTTTTTTTCAGTTTTAAAAGGAGTCTATTACAGAGAAGTACTCGTGATGAGGAGAGTTCGCGAATACTTCGTTCATTTTCGGCTGCTCGGTGAGGGTTCATTAGTAGGCTTAATTTATAGCTCCGTTAGTAGAGTTTCTCTTTGCGGCTGATGTTTTGGCGAGGCTAGCGCATTGTGACCTGTCTTCGTCGTCCCTGGCACAGGTCGAACAGGAGACCGAGGCGCTCTCCGTTGCCTACGTGTCCAGCATCATGCCGGACATGAGCACCGTAGCCCAAGCAGCGAACGACGTTCCGTCTTCTGCTGGCCGCCAACACCGCTGCGACAAACCAAGCACGAAGAGACGCTGTGGTGAGTGAGAGCAGTGCGCCACTTGCGCTGTCCGGTGCACTCCTGTCGGCCATTTAAAATCCCATTTAGGCAGTGTTACCGACCATACACATATCCGCATCAAGTCTCCAAGGTGAGCAATATGTAGTCTCTGGACCAATGTAGGTAAGGGACGTCGGCAGAATGGATTCGTTACCATGAAAACAGGATGGTAAAACCCCTCACCTTAGGTCCTCTTATGAAAACGATGTGTGTCTCGAACAGTGCCCGTAGCGGTCCCTTTATGTAGACGCGGAAAGCTTCCAAGCTCTGCCGGTAGTAACGGCTAACGGCTGCTAAAATTAGAGAAATTTAGAATAGCGCAGACGTATTAGCGGGGGCGTACATCGGAGTATCAAATGTCTACAGTGCACTTGCACCCGCAGATGCTCTCCCCACCTAACCACATAGCTACCACTTCACGTGCATGGCATGCAGCTTGTAATCCGGTTTACCGAATTGCCTTTAACTTGGTAAGGACTGTACTCCCCCGGTAACACATGTACACGCAATCCTAAAACTACAGTGAGGATTCTCGCTCTGATGCTCGTCAAAATGCGCGCCTGGGTGTGTGTGTTTGCATTTGAGCAGTTCGTGCTCGACCACTCGCGAAATTGATGGCTGTGCAGAGCAAACTTGGCCCACAGATACGGGATGCCGCAATGTCTTTGTCCTTCAATTAGAATCAGCGAAAAGAGCGAATGCTTACGGTTGTGAGGTTGTATATGTACTGACGCAGAGTCGTGTATGAGTGCGGACATGTATGCTTAGCTCATGCTCACGCCAGAGTGGCCGCCATGCAAGTGCACAGTGTCATGGCGCTGATAAATGAATGCCCAGTTGACAAAAAACTTACCGAATCGTGCCCAAAATACGACAGTATGTTCTGTAGGTTTGTAGCAATAACAGATTATTTTTCTGTAGTATTGTACCATTCTTCTATAGCACTCCAGTAATTATATCTGATACTATTCTGGAGTTCTTTCAAACAATGAACACGGTAAAAACACAGTACAGTGTACTGATGGGAGACTTCTATGCGAAAGTGGGCAAGAAGCAGGCTGGCGACGAGCCGGTAGGCGACTATGGGATAGGTTGTAGCAATGGCGGGGGACAGCTATTAGTAGAGTTCGCAGATAAAAATAATTTTCGCATCATGAATACCTCTTTGCGCGAACGAGAGAACAGGAAGTGGATCTGGAAGAGCCCTAATGATGAGGCTAAAAACGAAATTGACTTCATACTATGCGCTCAACCTGATATCGTGCAGGATGTGGAAGTCCTAGGAAAGGTGCGTTGTAGTGACCACAGAATGGTAAGGTCTCGAATTAGCTTAGACTTGAAGAAGGAACGAAAGAAGCTAGTAAAGAGGAAGTCCATTAACGAGCTAGCGGTAAGAGCGAAAATAGAGGAATTCAGGATATCGCTGCAGAACAGATATTCAGCTTTAACTGAGGAAGACGATCTGAATGTTGATACAGTGAACGATAATCTCACAGATATCATTACGGAGTGCGCAGTAGAGGTAGGCGGTAGGACGGCTCGACAGGATACCGGCAAGCTATCTCAGGAGACGAAAGATCTGATTAAGAAACGTCAAAGCATGAGGGCGTCTAGCCCTACAGACCGAATAGAACTAGCAGAGCTATCGAAGTGAGTAAATAAGTGTAAGGTAGCCGACATAAGGAAGTTTAATATGAAGAAAATCGAGCATGCTCTAAGGAACGGAGGTAGCCTAAAAGCGGTGAAGGGGAAACTAGGCATAGGTAAATAGAGATGTATGCGTTAAGAGATAAGGAGGGCAATGTAATTAGCAATATGGATAATGTAGTTAAAGCAACCGAGGAGTTCTACACAAATCTATACAGTAGCCAATGCATTCAGGACGTTAATGATGGAGACAGTAGCGCACAGCAATGCGTCATCCCGCCAGTAAGGAAAGAAGAAATAAAGAAAGCCTTAGGAGCAATGGAAAGGGGAAAAGCAGCTGGTGAGGATCAGGCAACAACAGATCTGTTGAAAGACAGCGGGGAGACTTTTCAAGAAAAACTATCCATGCTGTATGCGCAATGCCTTATGACCTCGACCATGCCAGAATTTTGGAAGAACGCAGGTATAACCTTAATTCCTAAGAAAGGAGACGCGAAAGACTTGAAAAATTACAGACCGATCAGCTTACTGTCCGTTGCCTACAAGGTATTTACTAAGGTAACTGCTAATAGAGTAAGGGCAACCTTAGACTTTAATCAACAAAATGATCAGGCAGGCTTTCGTAAAGGATATTCCACAATGGATCACATGCACACTATCAATCAGATTATAGATAAATGCGCAGACTATAACCAACCCCTATATATAGTCTTCATTGATTATGAGAAAGCATTTGACTCGGTGGAAACCTCGGCAGTCATACAGGCATTGCGGAATCAGGGTGTAGGTGAGCCTTATGTCAAAATACTGGAAGATATATATAGGAACTGTACAGTTACCGTAGTCCTCCATAAAGTCAGCAATGAAATTTCAATAAAGAAAGGCGTCAGGCAAAGAGACTCGATCTCGCCGATGCTATTCACAGCCTGTTTACAGGAGGTATTCCAAGGCTTGAATTGGGAACAGCTCAGGATAAGAGTTAATGGAGAATACCTCAATAATCTGCGATTTGCTAATGAAATTGCCTTGCTGAGTCACTCAGGAGATGAACTGCAAATCATGATCAATGAGTTAGACAGGGAGAGCAGAGTGCTCGGTCTAAAAATTACCACGCAGGAAACCAAAGTAACGTTCAACAGTCTAGCAAGAGAACAGCAGTTCACATTTGGCAGCGAAGGGCTGGAAGTGGTACATGCTTCTACTTAGGGCAGGTAGTGACCACTGATCGGGATCATCTGATCTGGAGGGAAATAACTAGAAGGATAAGAATGGGGTGGAGTGCATATGGTAGATTCTCTCAGATCATGAATGGCAGGTTACCAATATCGCTCAAGAGGAAAGCGTACAACACCTGTACCTTACCGGTACTCACCTAACGTAGAGGCTAACGGAAAAGGTTCAGATTAAGTTACGGACAACATAGCGAGCCACGGAAAGGAAAATAGGTGTAACGTTAAGAGACCGGAAGTGGGTAGAGTTGATGAGGGAACAAACGCGTGTTAATGACATCCTAGTCGTAATCAAGAGGAAGAAATGGGCTAGGGTAGGGCATGTACTGCGAAGGCAAGATAACCGCTGGTCCTTAAGAGTAACGGAGTGGATTCCAAGAGAAGGCAAGCGTAGTAGGCGGCGGCAGAAGGCTAGGTGGGCGGATGGGATTAGGAATTTTGCAGGCATATGGTGGGCGCAGCTGGCAAAGGACAGAGTTAATTGGAGAGACATAAGGAAAGAAGAAATAAAGAAAGCCTTAGGAGCAATGGAAAGGGGAAAAGCAGCTGGTGAGGATCAGGCAACAACAGATCTGTTGAAAGACAGCGGGGAGACTTTTCAAGAAAAACTATCCATGCTGTATGCGCAATGCCTTATGACCTCGACCATGCCAGAATTTTGGAAGAACGCAGGTATAACCTTAATTCCTAAGAAAGGAGACGCGAAAGACTTGAAAAATTACAGACCGATCAGCTTACTGTCCGTTGCCTACAAGGTATTTACTAAGGTAACTGCTAATAGAGTAAGGGCAACCTTAGACTTTAATCAACAAAATGATCAGGCAGGCTTTCGTAAAGGATATTCCACAATGGATCACATGCACACTATCAATCAGATTATAGATAAATGCGCAGACTATAACCAACCCCTATATATAGTCTTCATTGATTATGAGAAAGCATTTGACTCGGTGGAAACCTCGCCAGTCATACAGGCATTGCGGAATCAGGGTGTAGGTGAGCCTTATGTCAAAATACTGGAAGATATATATAGGAACTGTACAGTTACCGTAGTCCTCCATAAAGTCAGCAATGAAATTTCAATAAAGAAAGGCGTCAGGCAAAGAGACTCGATCTCGCCGATGCTATTCACAGCCTGTTTACAGGAGGTATTCCAAGGCTTGAATTGGGAACAGCTCAGGATAAAAGTTAATGGAGAATACCTCAATAATCTGCGATTTGCTAATGAACTTGCCTTGCTGAGTCACTCAGGAGATGAACTGCAAATCATGATCAATGAGTTAGACAGGGAGAGCAGAGTGCTCGGTCTAAAAATTACCACGCAGGAAACCAAAGTAACGTTCAACAGTCTAGCAAGAGAACAGCAGTTCACATTTGGCAGCGAAGGGCTGGAAGTGGTACATGCTTCTACTTAGGGCAGGTAGTGACCACTGATCGGGATCATCTGATCTGGAGGGAAATAACTAGAAGGATAAGAATGGGGTGGAGTGCATATGGTAGATTCTCTCAGATCATGAATGGCAGGTTACCAATATCGCTCAAGAGGAAAGCGTACAACACCTGTACCTTACCGGTACTCACCTAACGTAGAGGCTAACGGAAAAGGTTCAGATTAAGTTACGGACAACATAGCGAGCCACGGAAAGGAAAATAGGTGTAACGTTAAGAGACCGGAAGTGGGTAGAGTTGATGAGGGAACAAACGCGTGTTAATGACATCCTAGTCGTAATCAAGAGGAAGAAATGGGCTAGGGTAGGGCATGTACTGCGAAGGCAAGATAACCGCTGGTCCTTAAGAGTAACGGAGTGGATTCCAAGAGAAGGCAAGCGTAGTAGGCGGCGGCAGAAGGCTAGGTGGGCGGATGGGATTAGGAATTTTGCAGGCATATGGTGGGCGCAGCTGGCAAAGGACAGAGTTAATTGGAGAGACATGGGGGAGGCCTTTGCCCTGCAGTGGGTGTAGTCAGGCTGATGATGATGGTTATGATGATGATGGTGATGATGGAGTTCTTTCCGGTACGACAAAGGACAGCACAATACTACTGAAAATTTCATTGTCACTAAAAAAACATTTCTGTTGCTAAAGTTCACGGCCAAAATACTGCAGAAATCTGCTTTGATGGCAGACATTTTTCGGCTGTGTTTTTATACTGGTTGCGTCTTTTATCCGACACACTTAACAAGCGCAGCGCAAAGCGTGCGCAGGTATAGTCTCCGCGACGTCACGCGGCATTGGAGTGAGGCTGCCGTCGTTCTTGCGTATTATTTACTTAATAATAATTAACGAATTTCCCCACTACCCTGTACTTTTCGTTGTTAGCGCTGTGGTGGTTTCGGCCGGCCACTTTTAATGCACTAACGAATTTAGCCCTGCAGTCTGGGTATCGGGTTGTGTCTTCTAATAAGTGATAAGATTGTGGTCGTCTTTCTCGCTCTAACAGGAACCACTCTCCCTATATTCTGAGCATCTGACGCATGAGTCATTTGCCAAGTCGTCCCCTATGCTGACAAGGCGAATTTGAGGCCACTGGACAGCCCTCCACGTGCACCTCCATATCCTGTACTAAATCCCATACATGTCCGTGGGAAACGTTACGACTACCGAGAGGTTTTGATAGAAGCAGCACATCATGTTTTCCTGCTTTTTAAAACATCGGGATCTCATCCACGCGTAACTGCGGATGGGCAGAAAAAATAGTTATAAATCATTATAAGTAATAAATCATTTATAAATCGTGTGAGGTAGAGCCGCTAGCAATATGTTTCCCACGTTGTGAGTACTTGAGCTGAGATAAAAAGGGTAATAAACGCTTTTCGATCACCGTTAAGAAGTTTAGCATCGTAACTTTTGCCACGAAGCAGCACAGATTAAAAAAAGGTTTGCGTTGCCAAAACCAACACTGCTATTCATACAGGAGGGGCGGAGGGGGTGGGAAAAAACACATACAGAACGCAAAGGCATGTGCTATAGTGCTACGCCACAGCGCTGGCTTTTGTCTTTATATCTGGACTGGAAAGATCAACAAAAAAAAATGACATCCAACACGAAGCCTCTAGATTAGCAAGTGATTGGAGGCGTATTTTAAAAACTATTTCATATTCACAGCCTTTTCCATCAAACTGAACTCTGAATTACTCCCTTTGTCACATTGGGCTTGGTCAATACTTGGCAGGAAGACGGGAGAGCGCGTATTGCTGGATGTCGCCTTGAGTTCTTTGAGCGCGGTTCTGTCATTGCCGGTGCTAAAAAAGTGATACTCGGGGGAAATGGCGCAGCTCAAAGGAATGTTA
Organism: Amblyomma americanum; assembly: GCF_052857255.1. Classification (NCBI taxonomy): domain Eukaryota; kingdom Metazoa; phylum Arthropoda; class Arachnida; order Ixodida; family Ixodidae; genus Amblyomma; species Amblyomma americanum. The sequence continues at coordinate 283,229,596 of NC_135497.1, forward strand.
AAGGAGAAAACGGGCGCAATTTAGAAGAACTGTGCAGGAGACAAATGGCGTAGCTAAAAATAATGGTACTGCTGGGTGGCGCCACCATCATTCGTTGCGGTTGGCCGTCCGTCGCAGGAGCTGCCTTACAGTCGACCGTCAGGCGGCGGAAGCTACCGGGTAGTGAGGACACATGCACGGTGGACATGGCGCCACCTGGTCCTCTGGGAGAACTTCTGCCCATGGGCACCTGCCTTCGGAGGCCGTCAGGCTTCTTGGTGCAGCATATCGCTAACGCTATCCACAAGAGTCCGAGGCGAATGTTGCGCGTGTCACACATCTACGAGGCACTGAGGTGAGCCCCTCTTCACACGCATGATCTAGAACGTATCTTGCCTGCTCGCGAAGACCTTAGGTTGCACCACCCTCTCCTAAGTTTTTCAATGCTATTAACTAGCCAAAAATGACGAATCAAGACCTTTCCTGTCCCCCACTCCCGCACTTTTCCTTGCTAAATTTTGGTCTCTCCCGGCTCAGTATGGTCACGTGGGGTCCTGACCGACTGCGCCGCGTCACGGAGACTGTAGGAGGCAGCAGTGCGGGAGGACCCCACATGACGTGCACTTCAGGTTACATCGCATTTTGTCTCGCGTGTCAGCGGCTCTTTTCAAGATGTGCCCAGCTTTAAACGTCCTAAACTACCTGCGCTTCTCAAAACGAGTGATATGAGCAACACATCATGCAGCTCGATAACTGAAGTTACTCTGCATTGTCGCTCGTCATTTCGGTGTTCTCTCTTACCTTTCTCCCGAATGCGCAGGAACAAGTTCCCTTTCTACCGCTTCCTGGATGTGGACGCCCAAGCCACTTGGAAGGTGATCGCGACTGCGAAAGAGATAAAGAAGAAGAGTGAATGAGAAGGGCGTCTTCTTGACAAGACTACTTTTTGAGAATGTATTTAAAACCACCGACATACTGGTCTGCGTAGGACTTGAAGGGGAAAAAAGTACAGAAAAATATTGCACAAAAGATAGTTACAGGAAAGTATTCTGCTAACGGGAGCTGCTATTCTAGCAGCCTCTCTATTCTATCAGAAATACCTTCTTGTTATTCCTCTTGTTATCTTTCTATCCTTTTGAACTCATTGAGGTCACATAATCTCTTAACTACGTGGTGGTCTACGTAGCTATGAGCTAAAGATGGTCATGTACCCAATGTGCGCTTACAAAGAAACCCAAGCAATTTATCATTATCTAGCTGAGGTTACCACTTTTGTTGTTCAACTGGTGATCTGCAGTGCTGACGAAAAACTGCTGCCGGGGAAGCCGGGCCTGCAAACCCTAGGATGCATTACTGCATACACGAAGCATTTTCTACTCTTGTCCTGGATGCGGGATGTAAGCATTGACTACAGTTCAGTTAACAGTCCACCTTTCTTAGTTTAAAACGACAGCAGCGTGAGGCTCGTTCCCTAGGTTTAGCGCCGTCGTAGTAGTAGTACTAGTACTGTCAGTAGTAGTTGCAGCCGACGCAACAGGAGGGTGGCAACTGACTCCACTGGGCGGTCCTAACCCATTGACGTGACGTGTGACAGCGTAGTTCCTCTCCCTCGTAACTCCTCTAACTGCTGTGACGACCTCTCGAAATGCATCATAAATTTCGGCTCGCATAACTATACATTGGTCCGACACCTCGAACATATCTGGCCATTTCTCAGATCGCGACGCTTCCTTTGTGACTATCAAGGACTGAGAGAGAAGCGCCACGAGAGCGAGTATGCCTGAAAAATGAAAAGAGTGGTCTATAACTCTACAGATATGCTTGGCCTTCTCAATTTCGTTTCTTCAGTACATTACGAAAACAGAATATCTCAACATATCACCCCGAATCTCGCATTATACAGTGGTAACACTCTTGACAGTTTTCGTGTATTATCATTAGAACTGCCATCAAATATTTACCGCCGTTGCAAGTTTAAAGCTTCGAGTCGGCAGAGGAGAGGGAGAAAGCGTTGAGTATATTTGGTTTTTGAGGAAATGGAAGGCACAGTAACTGTCTCTCTCCTCGGTGGACAACTCAACTCCGCCATTAGGGAAGGCATGAAGGTGCTAGCGAATGAAGAAAGATATAGATACAGGTGCCCTGTTGGAGGGCCTCGGAATAATTTCGACCATCTGAAGACCTTTAACGCGCACTTACATCGCACAGTACACGGAGGCCTTTTGCAATCCCCCTCTAACGAAACGCGACCGCCGCAGCCAGGTTCGAAACCGGG